>NC_057916.1:74807193-75427236 GCF_018873765.1 Telopea speciosissima | reverse complement strand
TGCACCTGCAACTCCAAAACCCTTCCATGGGTGTGAATTAGCACAAACACCGGCCATTATCGCCACTGCACCTACGATCCCAAGTCACTAGCCCGTCCCGAACCTACACGCCCTCCCCCCTCTCAACCCCAAGCCACCACCTTGTTCCTGTCTTGGCGCCCACCCCCAAACTTGCATTTGGCCGATTGAAAAAAAATTGTTGCAGGCCAGTTACGGTTTTGTCAAGGGTCTCTCTTGGGAATGGATTAATTGTCTTGTGTAGTTGTGTTGGGACAAATTGATTAGGTTAATTGACTTGATTATAACAAATTGCAACCCCACAGTTGATTCCTAGAGCACAGATTTATGTTGTATTTTAGGAGAAGAAGAAGAAATTGAATAATAATAGGGACACTGATCTCTGTGCCGCAACGCAGGTTGCGCCCAGGCACACGGGGGTGGGTGCAATGACCACCCTGCCCCCCTTGAGTGGCAGGCCCTTGTGCCTGGGCACAGCCTGCGCTGCGGCACAGAGAACATTCTCCTGTAATAATAATAAGAGAAAATTACTTGGACACCCCCAGTACTATGGCCATTTTGCTTCCAATTACCAACGTTTGAAACAATTACTAGACACCCTTCGAAGCTTGACGGTGTTAGTCTGCTATTAATGTTTAATTGGAAATGTCCATTTTACCCTTATCACTTATTCAAAAGAAAATAGTGAATAAATTACCAAATTACCCTTCTTCTTCTTATTGCAAACAACCCAGAATATCCTACCGCCGGCCATTAAAAAAAAACCCCAACCATTGTTTTCGTCACGACGACGGTAGAATCTTTCTCTCACTCTCTTTGCCAAACCCCAAAAGATTATGCAAAATAGCAGATCCAAAGAACTAGCAGAGAGATATCGATTAACAGTCCACCAAAATAGGAAGAGAATCAAAATTAGATGGTTCAAACTAGGGCTTAAACCAGCCAGCCAAATAGACCTTTAACCTGGATCGAGTGGAGCTCTCTAAGAAAGAATAAACCCTTCGAATATGGGCCTGATCAAAAGAATACTTGCAGAGAAGTTGCACCTTGAGATTGTAGCAGAGAAAATCCTAAAACCAGTGAGCCGATATGAATCCCAGGAGAAAATTCCAGATCTCATAGATTTGTGTTCGACAGGCCTTCAAAGGCAGGTCGAGTGCTTCTTGAATGGGGTAGGAACAACCCTCCAAATCTTAGTCCTATTGGCTGTATGATGGCTGAGATCTGGGTTTTCGAATATCAAACAAAAAACAAAAAATATATGTATGCAAATAAAATAAAATTAAAAAAAAAAAAGGAAGCCATGGCTGCGCTTCAAGAACCGCTATCAATGTGTCGTTTATGTCACACCCCATCCCGAACCACGGGAATGCAACTAGAGCGTACTAATACGCTCTCTAACCACCGTAATCACCGATGCGACCCAAGACTTACTCATTCACAACGACAGGATAATAGGTAAAAAAAAAAAAGGATTAATATTAATAACATCGAGTTAGCGGAAGCTAGGTGATAGCATATAAAATATCATCTATTCAAGTTTACCCTTCAAGTACAATTCGTTCTAATCAGGACCTATGTATTACCTACTATATAAATAATACATCTATCATGAAAGGAATCAAAAGAATACACCTATAATTCAAAATGAATAATCAAGTGCATCAAAAGATGGCCACCGCCATAAGTCATTGTCCCGCCAAGGAACACACATCGCAGAACACTTCGGTCCATGCTCCACGATCTCTCGAGCCCACCAATCAACGTAACCAGCCTCGGGAGTCTCGTACTGTGTGCCACTCGCTCGAATGTACCGCATCAACTAAAAATATGTTTCCTCGAGGAGTGAGCTCCAACCGAGCCCAATGAGTAGCTAAGCCACACAAGCATACACAATAATAATAATGAATGGGGTTGATCGCAAACCATACATGATGGACGGATACCAAGGTGTCCCATACCACCAAGGTAGACCGTACATCACATACAATTTACAATCATGCTACATGAATGAATGATGATGTATAGTTTTATTGTTATCCACCTAACACACAACTAAGTCGTATAGTACTATAGCAACACCTTAGGTAGCATCCCGACATCGGTACCATAAACGGATGGTATACCGGCGATGACAAACCCGAGTCGCCGAAGCTCTTGCACGGTCTCCACCAAGAGATATACGCAAACCCCGAGTCAAATCCCGTCCCCGGCGTTCGCCCAAAATACGGTTGGCGCCGAACTTCCCGGGTGGGTATACCCGAATAACGGTCGGAACCCACGGATTTGACCGACACCTAACCCCCGTCGGTAAGGGTCATAATCTGGGTAAACATTTATCCTAGCCAGCATTCACCTATTGTATGAGTGAGGTACGCATGTGCATAGGCCGGAGGCCGAGTCCATAGATACCGAAATACGGTCGGCCGGCTATCCTCTCGCCCCTCTAGCCCATACGCACGTATACAAGTACGAGATGTGAATACCGAAGGCGTCGGTCGGTCACCATCCCGTTTCCACCTAATGCAATGGACAACTCTAATGCAATTTCAAGTACGGCAATCTCAAGCCCAAGACCCACCGGCACTTGGATCCCGCTCAAGCCCTAGATCTACATGCCATGAGTGAGTCCATATTATGGAATCCTCGGTCCAAACCAACCGGCACCCGAGTCCCATAACTAAATCCAACACCATTCGCACCATAGTGCGAAAAATAAATAATATCGCAAGACAAGAATGTAAAGTCCTATCAACATCTAAACATTTATATCGTCCCATATCTTACTAATAATTATATATTATAGCACACATGCATGAATGACATTCGCAAGACATGACACACAAACATTCCATAAATTAAGACGTTTGCTTAACTCACTCACCTTGATTCTCGGTCAATCGTCGATCGGAGCTCTTCAAATCGGCGTTCGATGCCAAGTACACTGTCCCACGTACTAATACGCCCCGAGCCGGGTCAGTCAACCTAAAGAGAGTGTACAACGTGGGGAGAGATTAGTGCCTTAGGGCTAGAAGAGTTGGGCCCCATAAGTTATCAAACAAGGCTAAAATAGGGGACCGCACATACAAAGAAGGCTATATCATGTGCTGTCCATGTGCCTGCTCCATGTGCTGTCCCTCTCGGACTTTCCCACCGCGATCTAGGTTCTCGAGGGACCGCACTTGCATGTGCCTGTCCATGTGCTGTCTCTCTCGGACCTCCCACCGGCAGATCTTTCTCGGGGACTGGCACTTGTATGTGCCTGTCCATGTGCCTGTCCCTCTGGACCTCCCACGGCAGATCTTTCTCGGGGTCGCACTTGGGGCACTTGCATGTGCTGTCCATGTGCCTGTCCCTCTCGGACTTCTCACCCTTAGATCTAGTTTCTCGGGACGGCACTTGCATGTGCCTCGTCCACGTGCGATCTTCTTGTTCATGCCATTCCGAGAATGGTTTTGCAGCCCCAAAGTCTTGGGCTAAAATGGGGTATTCTTAGGGGTCTCTTTGGCCATGAGAACAACCCCAACCAAGGTGCCATAGCACACACCCAACATGGGTTTGTAAACCCCATGATCGATTAGGTTTTCCTCCATTAAATACATATGGAAAGGAAACTCATGGGTTTGGGTATTGGGGTTTTGAAAGGGTCTTTAATCAATGTTATTTAACAACCCACAAACCACACCTCTATGGTCTTCCATGAGGGTTGGTGAAACCCATAAATGGAGGTGAATCCCCAACTTAGGGTTCATAAATGGAGAAAGGGTGAAAGGGGGTTCAAGGTAGGATTAGGTGTCTTTATAACTAAGCTTCAAAGATTAGCCATTAATGGCCTTTCCATTAGGGTAGATGAAGCACTCATGGCTCATAAGTCCAAACCCTAGGTCTATAAATTAGGAGGTGAGAGAGAGAGAGAGAGAGAGAGAGAGAGAGAGAGAGAGAGAGAGAGAGAGAATGCTCACCAATGTAGGAGAGCAAGCTTGGGTTCCACCTCTCTTCCTTCTTCTTCTTCTACCTTTCGTTCCTTCTTTCTTCTTCTTCTTCTTCTTTTTCTTCTTCTTTTTCTTCTTCTTCTTTCTTTCCTTCTCTCCTTTCCTCTCCACGATTTAGGTTTTCTATTGTGAGGTGAATAGTGGATTGACCCCTATTTACCTCACTTTAGTCTTAAGTCATGTTTGGTTGTCTTAGGTCTTTAGGTCAATTTTAAGTTATTGGGCCCATTATACTACTAGGCCCATAATATGATTAGAATGAACATCGGTCCTAAGCCCATTCTAGTATTTATACTCATGAGTTATTAGGATATTAACTTACTCCCAATCATCCGTAAGTGAGAACGGTACACGGCGAGGCCAGGGGATCCTCGAAATAAGGAAATGCTAGGAATGCACCCTCGAAGATAAACTTTCCCCTACCTCGCGATGTACCTATCCTCGATGACTTCTCCAGAGTCACGGTCAACAATCTTGTGGGATGGCTTGAGTATCATGGTCCACCTCACAAGCGTACTCCGCTCCGGTTCTACATAAAGGTTCAAACCGGACCGGTGGTCGACCGAGTTTTAAACTGGATTTTGGGCACGGATTTAACAGTTTAAACATTTTTTTTCAGCCTTTAACATTAAAAATAAAGGAAGAAGAAGATGTCCAAAGTTTGCTGATTGTTTTCTGGGCAACAGGGGCAGCGGCATGTCAGATTTAAAATTTTTTTTTTTCTTGAATTGGCCATGAAAGAGATTTATTAGGGTTTGAATCTAAAATCGACCAAGGGTTTTGGGTTATTTTGATTTGAAATTTGTTTAAGAAAAAAGAACTTTTTTCTTAAATCTGTTAGGGTTTGAATATGAAATCGATTAAGGGTTTTGGGTTATTTTGATTTGAAATTTGTTTAAGAAAAGAATTTTTTTCTTAAATCTATTAGGGTTTGAATATGAAATCAGTGGGTTGTAGGGAGGAGGAGGAAGAGGGTAAAAGGGTCACTTCACTACCCTTTAAGGGTAGTTTAGTTATTACAAAAAATTTAACCGAGTAAACTAACGGACTTGACCTACTTGAAAGAAATGGTAAACTGCAGGGGGTGTTCAAGTAATTGTTTCAAACATTAGGTAGACTACGTAATTAGGCCATAGTACAGGGGGTGTCCAAGTAATTTTCTCTAATAATAATAATAATAATACCAAAATAAAAAATTAATAGGGGACTTGCAGCGGTAGATTCCATCCCTTAATGGTTTTGAGTTGATTTGGGCAAAAAGGATGGGTGATGGGTGAATTTCTTCACGTACCACTAAAAATATATATGGGTTTTGGGTCAATTTCTTTTAGAAAAACCTAATTTCAATCCTACATTTCCATGATTTGGGCTCATTTGTTCAAAAATGTTATAAAAATTGTTGCCAAATGATTTCTCATTCTATACTCCATTATATCTAAATGATTTTTTATTTTTGTAATAAAATATAATTTTCATTACTTATTTTCTTAAATAGCCATAAACAATAATAAAAATGATACTAAAGAGAGCCATAGTGGTGTATGCTAACATTTGACACCCTAAACTTGAGGGGACCAAGATCCTCTGCCGTACTATAGGGTATGCGGTGCACATCCTGCGGTACAACAGAGGCCACGACACATATGGCACACATGGCCTCTGTTGTGCGCCTGTGCCGCCGCACACCCTGCAGTACAACAGAGGATTTTTATTCAACTTGAGGATGAGCATCCATTCTCAATGCTTACTTGAAGAGCCAAATGTAAGGATCTTTATCTCCTCCAGTCCCAGTTCCTCTAACAAAAGGGGGGGGGGGGGGGAGGGGGCTAGAATGACCACCCTACCCTTGCCCGAACACTGCTCAAATGGGATCCACTACCACCCTATTAGAGGAACTGGGAAACTGAGCCAGGCAGGGAATTGGGGGAGATAATTTTCCCAAATGTAACACCAGAGCCTCTCCCACTACAGGGATCCAAGGGTGTACCCATGTTCAGAAACCACCGCGGTCACCTATTGTCGAGATGGCAATGGATCGGGTCGGATTGGTTTGCGTTTGCGTCATGTCGAATTCATGACATATTGACATCCGAACTCAAACATCGATAAAAAAATTAATCAATATGACCCCTTTTTTTTTCTCAGAATTAACACGAACATAATAAGATTTGACATGACAACAACACAACTTAATCCAAAAACATTCTGATGTAGCAAGTCGTATGCCAAATATGTAGAGATTAATTCTCACATCTTTCATTATGAAGTTGGAAATATCAACCCCTAAAAGTCCCTCCTTTGGGGTCATTTGTATGACGAGGAAGATAGAGTGGGAATGTTGTGGGACTGGGTCCCATAGCATAATGGGTTGGGAAACAGGGGTGAGATTTTAACTTTTCTCATGAACACATGGGACTTTGGATAAGTTAAGGGTGGGACGTTAGAAGAGAGAGCATTAATTAATGTTGTTCCTTAAGCTTTTGTAAGTTCACCACCCCAGGTTAACCAAACAAGGTTAGGATGAGATTTTAAAGTGTCATATCAACACCTTCTCACCCCACCTAACTCCTCGTCAAACAAACGGTCCCTTTATGAATGTACAAACATCAAGAGATTAATTTTATTTTATTTTTACAACCGACTTGAAAACTTCTCATATCAAGTCTAGTTCAATTTCAGTTTGACCAGAACTTTGAAACCCCCATCCCTAACACAAAATTATCGGGCCGTGTTCATGTTGGGTTTTACCACCCCTATGACCTATCCATAAAAGTACAATTCGGGGTTGAGATGTTGACACCTGGAAGCTGTGACATCCAACGGTGCTAAGCTCGAGAAGAAAAAAAAAAAAACTAGGGCAATATAGTTTGGACTGTTGAATGTCTCTCCTGCCAAGTTTTGACATCTCCACCCCAAATTGTTCAGCACTGCACCATGGGGGAATTGGAGAGGATTTTAACCCTTCATTAATCCATTACATTACGTGAATTATTAATCCAAACCCAAAGGCCCAAAGCGACTAGCCAACAACCCATGATGGCAACTTGAACCTATCTTTTATCTCCATTTCCCAAAAGCAACTATGTGGATATTGATTTCTATTGGTGATGATTTATGTGGAATTTTATGGGTTTGTGTATTTTTCTTGATTTTTTTAATGTAAAAAAAAAAGCACTGGCTGTTAGAATGCAGATTTCAACACACGTCCTCTTACATAATGAGGCGTGGAGTCCATATTGACATTCTCCCATATTCTCTAAACCTTCATTGATGTAATACACAAATTTCTTCTTACATCGATCTTGGAAAACCTTCTCCCATTTTTCAATCAGATGTTATAAAATAATAAATGTGGTATTCTTTACATTACATGTTTGTTAAATACTTCATATCATATATTAAGAAAATATGTGAAAGATTCTAATGGGACTTGTGACTACACAATTTTGGTTTACAAGAATAGAATCGAGATCCGTACCAATTCTAATCCGATCTAAATGGGAATCGGTCTAGATCGATTAGAAATCGGTCAAAATATATCTTAACCCTAGAAATTCAATATGTTTCGATCAATCCAGATCGGTCAAATTCCGGATCGACCTCGGTCAATTCCAATTACATTAGCCGATTCAATCCCGATTCTTAAAACACTAGACCATCACCCCAATCCTCCTCTCCCAATGGGGCATGCAGGACCTTTATCCCCTGAGGTTCTCTGTCCGATACAGTTGTGCGATTCCTCTCATAGGGGGGCTGAAATGACCATTCCACTCCCTGACCGAACACACTGCCTTGGTGGGGTCTACCCCCCTTTTATTAGAGGCACTAGAGAACCATACCGGGCAGGGGAACCGCAGGTGATAAAAATTCCATGCATGACTCACGACTATCCTTTGCCCTTGTAATAATTGAGGTTAGAGTTTAATATGAGGATTGAGCCCAAGAATCCCTAACTCTTGTTGAAGTGATATGATTCCCATCACTAGATAATTTTATTTTTTAAATGTTTTATAATATCGTTGACCTTCTATAGCCTGGTATCGGGTTGGTGGATCCCAGGATCCATATGGGGATTTGATGACATTATTTCAGCCAATGCCCTATAAACCCATAAAATTTTGACTAATACTACAGTGGGTTAGATCAGCTGACCTATCTCATGGTAGGTGGTGTTTAATCTGGTATTAGACACCGAGAATTACAAAGAGGGAATTTGCATGCATTAATGGTAGTATACAGAACAGTATCATTCACGTGAGACCCACATGATAAGAGCAAGAGAGATAAAATAATAAAGAATCCATGTGAAAGGAAAATAGTTCTCCAACGTCATGGCAATTCTCTTCCCCTGAGGATAAAGAGGGATCGAGCTCGTCTGCAACCTGGGGTTGAGCAACCATCGTGTTGTGCTCAACTCCCAGGCCACCATGTGGATTCCAGCCGATCCAATGGTTGGTAGAGTCTACCAATCATTGGATCGGCATGGAATCCACGTGGTAGTCTATGAGTTGAGTGAGCACAATGGCCGCTCAACCTTAGGACACAGACGATCTCAATTCAAATAAAGAGATGAGAAAAAAAATGCTACCTAGTCACATGGTTCTTGTGCCCAAACATAGGAGCATGTGAATTTACCATTCCACACTTGTGAAATCAAAATTCGATCCATGTTGATGCCCTTGCGTGCGCTCTCAATGGCCCCCACTCTAGTGCATGGACTATAAGACCAGGCAATGATCTTTTGCCCCAAAGAGATATACAGCGAAGGAAATACCTAACCATATGGGGTCTTTATTACTCCTTTTATTTGTTAGAGGTCTCAAATTCCTTGACACCCATCCAAAACCAATGATGGAATTCCTCCTTCATTGTGACTCGAGGAAACCTCGATCCTTAAATCAAAAGGACAAAAAATGTAAAATTATAACTTCTTTTTCATCAACTTTGATAAGATCGTGCACAAACCTTTTTATTTTTAGGGTTATTTTCAAATGTCCCCCTGAAAATGGTCAAACTTATAGTTGCCCCCCTGAACTTTCACTTATTCCATGTGCACCTCCACTTTCCAAACTAAGTACCACTATAGTCCCTGCCGTTAGACAGAGACGTTATGTTATAAGGGATCCCAGTTTTTGAATTTTGATGGACCATTCTGCCCCTGAATAGGGTAAAATGACCAAAATGACTTTACCTGGAAAAAAAAAAACCTGCAACTCATCTTCCCCAAATCATTTAGGGTAACGATTTGGGGAAGATGAGTTTTTGAATGGTCCAATTCTCAGACATATAGTCAAAGAGAATCTCGTTCAAAACATTTCGGCTTTAACAAGCAGCCAGAATTTTTGGACCCAACTGATAAATCTTGGGAGCAAAAAGTTCAGCCCATCACCATCGTCAACCCCAAAAAGAAAAAAAAAAAAGGGGTAAAGTACACGTACCCCCCTATAATGCACCCAATATTCCTCGTACCCCCCTAAGCGGCTCAATATTCCACGTACCACTCCTGCTTTACACCCCAAATGCCAGATAGGTCCAATCCGTTAAATACCACCGTTAGATGCCAAAATTTTGACCATTTTACCCTTTGCTCCATTTTTTTAAATCTGAAAAGACTTAATTACCCTCACTTATTGGTTGCCCTAAACTAATTGAAAATTACCATTTTATCCTTTGTTTTATTTTTATAAATGAAAAGACCTAATTGCCCTCATTTATGTATTACCCTAACCTAATTTGAAAAGACTATTTTACCCCTAAATACTTGTTCCTAAAAACCCCAAAATGCCCTTATCTTCCCCAAATCATCATCTTCTTTTACATACCCACCACTGCCACCCACCATTGGTTTTGGGTTCTAAGACAAATGCCAAATTGTTGTAATAACAAAATTTGGTATTCAGAGATTCACAACGAGGACATTTCTGTGGCTGCTGTGGTGTTTGTTGTTGTTGATTTTCACCTGTGGATGGCTTCACCCTCCGATCTTGCTGTTGCATCTCTCTATCTATTTCTTGATTTCTTGATTTCTTCTTCTTCTTCTTCGCTTTCTCTCTCTGTTTGTGCTCTTCTAATACTATGGTGCATCCAGATTTTGATTTTGGTGACACGGGATTTCCGGGGGAGGTGCCTTGGCGGTTTCAGAATTAGAGAGAAGGAGAGTAAGCCACTAACCTCAACGTGTCTACCTTCTATTCTCTAGTCTTAAAGAATCTATGGAAAGAAGAAAACAACAGCGAGATCGTTAGCGTTACTTGAGTACAGATTCCTCAACACCTACCCTTACCCTCATAGTCCTTATCCTTCACTTCCTCCCACGAGTAACAAAAGCGGGGGGCCAAGTAATAAAGAAGCAAGATATCTATACTATCCAACAAAATCTTCTAGGATCTTTCTCTCTTTGCGATAGAAGAAGATCTCTTCTCTTGAACCCAAAGAGAGAGCAAACACATAAATGGAATAAATTACTCTTCCTGCAAGGCTGATGAGAGTAGGTACTATCTCTGTGGGACGAGAGAGAAAGGAAAACGTCCAAATCCGTGAGGGAGAGATTACAGAAAAACGAGTTCAGTAGAAGTACAATCTGGGTTCCTTAGCGTCTGAGTAATCGTAGTCACCCAGAAGAAAAAGGAAAAGGAAGGAAGACAGAAACCCATTTCATTCCATAGATCAAAAAACCGAACCCAACTCATACAACAAAACAAACACATATACAGGACAAAGACAGCGGAGACTGGAATGGAAAAAAAAAAGACTCAAAAAGGGTTCCCTTCAGTTCACGGCGGCAGCGGCGGCGGTGATTATCAATTGTTGATTGTCGAGTTGGGTGGCAGTGGTGGTGGTGGCGGTGGCGGTGGCTGTGGTGGGTATGTAAAAGAAGATGATGATTTGGGGAAGATGAGGGCATTTTGGCGTTTTTAGGAACAAGTATTTAGGGGTAAAATAGTCTTTTCAAATTAAGTTAGGATAATACATAAATGAGGGCAATTAGATCTTTTCATTATAAAAATAAAACAAAAGGTAAAATGGTCATTTTCAATTAGTTTAGGACAACAAATAAATGAGGGTAATTAAGTCTTTTTAGATTTAAGAAAATGGAGCAAAGGGTAAAATGGTCAAAATTTTGACATCTAACGGTCTTATGTAACGGATTGGACCTATCTGGCATTTGAGATATAAAACGAGGGTGGTACATGGAATATTGAACCGCTTAGGAGAATAAGAGGAATATTGGGTGCATTATAGGGGGTACGTGGTAAAGTACCCAAAAAAAAATCCCATCCAGAATATTCTCCGTGCTGGATAGAACATGCAGAGTATCTTACACAAGCATAATATATAAAACCCAGCTACTATAAAATCAAACAAGAATAACGCAATCCGTTGCAAAGACGGCAAATAAACCAAGTAAACCAGAAAATACAAATATCAAGCTAGAAAAGGCAGAAGCGAAAGGAATGAAATTAGAGAAGAAAAGATACCTCGGAAGACAGATCGGAATATACGGAAAAAGGGAAGTTTTTCACAGTGAATAGTTGGATATCCTCGCGAAATTGACATTAATGTGGGCCAATCCAGCAAGATACACACTCAAAAGACAGAAAAAGAGAGTTCGCAGAAGTTCATCAGCCGCTAATTTTCTGTGGTCACAGCAACTGAAGAATACTCAATACTCGTGTAAGCAGAATAAGAAAAAGAAGAAACCCTTCTTTCTCTCCATTGTGACTTGAAGAACAGAGTTCCTTATTCCTTCTGAGGAGGGATAGATAAGCTTCAAAACCAAAAACAACCAAGGCAAATAATTACAGAGTTTCTTTGGAGTCGTAAGGCGGGGCCAAGTCCAATCGAAGCTCCATGGTTGGTTGGCTCAAAAGCACTCGCAGTCGTTTCGCGTTTCCCAAATCGTTGATGGGCATTTATTTGTTTGTTCAAGAACTCGTCTTCCCCAAACTCTAAACGATTTGGGGAAGATGAGTTGCAGGGGTTTTTTTTTTTTTTTTTTGTTTTTTTTAAGGTAAGGTCATTTTGGTCATTTTATCCTATCTAAGGGCAGAATGGTCCATCGAAATTCAAAAACTGGGATCCGTTATAACATAACGTCTCTGTCTAATGACAGGGACTATAGTGGTATTTAGTTTGGAAAGCAAAGGTGCACATGGAATTAATGAAAATTTAGGAGGGGCAACTGTAAGTTTGACCATTTTAAGAGGGGCATTTAGAAATAACCCTTATTTTTATCCTTCAAGAAGGTTATATCATATTTTCCTTAAGCTGAGGCTTTCAGTTTTTATATAACATTTTTATTTTTATTTTTTAAACAATGATACAATCTTGGTAGAAATCACACATGTTTATTTGAAACATGAGTAAAATAATATATTCCCAAGTTTATCATAACTTAATATTGACTTGGGAACATTTTAAAGATTCATGTAGACATTGAAGTTAGGGTTTTAGTCACATATTTTTGCCCCTCAAGATACTGATATTATTTCGAGTGAGATTGAATAATAATAAGGGAAAAAGAATACTAACTAGTCGCATGATTCTTGTGCCCAAACATAGGATCTCATGTTTTTACCATTTAGCCCTTAATGAACTCAAAAACCTATTCCAACTGATTCCCCTGCGTTTGCTCTCATTGGCCCCCACATTGGCACAATCACTTTTTTTTTTGGTAAAACATTGGCGCAGTCACTACACACCTAGAATAAGCTCTCGTTGATGTGAGTTACCGTTAAGATAATTGTGTATTTTTTTCTCAGGCAAGAGAACGTTACTTGGGCCTCTTGATCCTGCATGTGCACTATGTGTGACCTGGCTAATAGCAGTACATGTGCAAGCATTGATTTGGGTGGGATTTTTTGTTTTTTTATAGGGGTAGAGTGGTACTTTCCATGGAGAAGAGATGAACTATGTCTTGGTGCAGGAGCCATCCCACCAGGTAGCATTCTTTCTCTCTCTTTCTTTTTCTTTATAAAATATGTTTTTTTGGGTGCCGTCTCGGGGGGTGGGGGTGGGGGGGGGGGGTTGAAGGAGGGGGAGGGAGGGAGAGTGTGGGTGATGGCGGGCGTTGGGGGGGGGGGGGGGTTTGGTGTTTGGAAGGTTAAAAATGTATTTAAGTCCATGAATGTCTCTGATATGAAAGAAGCTTGTCTTAAAAGACTTTTGAAAATGGTTTCTCTCTTGGACTTGCAGTTGTGATGTGAATTGTGAAGGAGAAGTCCAATCTGCACATCTAGGAGGAGGAGGGAGGGAGAGTGTGGGTGATGGCGGGCGTTGGGGGGGGGGGGGGGTTTGGTGTTTGGAAGGTTAAAAATGTATTTAAGTCCATGAATGTCTCTGATATGAAAGAAGCTTGTCTTAAAAGACTTTTGAAAATGGTTTCTCTCTTGGACTTGCAGTTGTGATGTGAATTGTGAAGGAGAAGTCCAATCTGCACATCTAGGCCTGTGGAGCGCAAGGGGAGGAGTGGAGTTCTCAACCTAAAGAATTCGATGGATTTACAGATACTCTTACGGGCAGTTTCTTTTGCTGCCCTGCTTGTATTTGTTAGTCTTCCTTATTCGGTGTATGCGGGGGACATCGTACAAGAAGACGATCAGGCTCCGAGTCAGCCTGGTTGTAACAACAACTTCGTTCTGGTAACTCACTCTTCACAACTGCTTTTCTCTCACATACCCACTTCAACTGGGTTCCGTATATTTCTCCTCATTCTATGTTGGAGTATTTCCTTTTTTGGGTTTTCCATTTTGAGCTAATCTGGAGTTTATAATGAAAATGATGGCCTTGAAGATAGTACTCGTCCAAATTTAAGAAATTGATCTTTCTATTATTGTCTGTGGATGCAATTTGTAGTTAATAGACTTGGAATCCATCACCTTTCTAATCGTTTTCTCTGAAGATGAGGATATGAAATAGAGTTTGGGTTGAATTTCTTCTTATAGTTTCCACTTAGTCTTCCCCTTCCACCCAAAAAAATTGTTTTTTCCTGGGCGGCGAAGCTATCTGCCATTTCTGCAGCTATTTGGTTCTAGTTGTATCTGTGCAACTTTATTTGATTTTAGAATTTGTGGCGTGTAATTCCCTTATAGGAACTGCAATTTGAAAGAAAATTGTGATTTGTTTAGGCTACTTAAGCTGGAATCTAACTTGGTCCTTTTTTAAGCTAATATTTTTTTAAACGGTAAAAAGAAGCTCGTATTTGATTTACTACAAAGATTGTTACATAGGGGTATACATAGTTCTCCTCTATGTTATCCATCGTGCCATAAACATTGCCCACTATACTTATCTCATTCGAGTTGCTGCTTTGGTTAATCTTGCTTTTTCCTCAATGTTTATTTCTCTTGTGAACATTTTTTCCACTACCTGCTGTTTGTTAGGTTAAAGTCCAAACTTTGGTGGATGGTATACAAGGCAGTGAGTTTGTAGGTGTTGGTGCTCGATTCGGCACCACCATGGAGTCAAAGGAGAAGCATGCAAATCAAACTAAGCTTATCCTTGCGGATCCTCCTGATTGTTGCAGCACACTTAAGAATAAGGTTTGTGCTTTCATTTTGTGTCTTTATATGTATGGATTCTAGAAATACATTTATACATAGACAAATAGATAGGAGGCGCAGGCATGTAAAAATCCATATATACGTGCATGAAATGCATGTCTTCTTGGGAATGGTGGACTGTAAGGTTTGATCACTTATAACTCTCAGTTGATTGTTTGGAATTTGTGACCTTTTCCGCAGCTTTCTGGAGAAGTCATCCTGGTTGAACGAGGTAAATGCAAGTTCACAAAAAAGGCAAATGTTGCACAAGCTGCTGGTGCTTCAGCAATCCTAATTATAAATTATAAGACAGGTAACACCCCGTCCTTTCTTCTATCTTGCTTAATTGGGTTTATTTTTTGGAGGTACTGAAAAGTGCATCTATAATTGTAGGATACTTCCGAACTTCTGGGTATATTTTGTTTTATACTCTTGTTTTGGGTGTGTTACACATTATCAAATGTTGTTGTTTCCAATATTATTCCAAGTCATGTGCTCTATTGGGTTGAGCTAAGATAGGGTCCAGTGGCCAATACATATATTCAGATTTTCCCCCACCATTTAATATACATCATCTTAGGAAGGGGTTGGTATCATTAGCACTAGGCCAAAGTTTGGCCCGTTAATGTACCTTGTTGGCTATTTTGGTTATCGAAAACCCTATTACTAGGCTCACCTAGGTGTTTATGTGATACTGGTCTTCAGTTATTCCTCTATGCCTTTGTGTCCTTCTCAAGTCCAAAATTTTCCACTCTGGTATCCCAGGATTCTTCCAAAGAGGCTCTTCGTCAGCTCACTGGCTTCACTATTGGCTCCCTTCCTGTCACCTATCTAGGCCTTCCCCTGATCACTGCTAGGCTCTCTAGCCACCACTGCACTCCTATGCTCGATAACATTTGCAAGCGCCTCTAGCTCTGGAAAGGCAAGCTCCTCTGCTATGCTGGAAGACTCGAATGCATTCGCTCGGTCCTCCAAGCCTCTTACATCTACTAGACCGGTATTTTCAACATCCCGAATTCCACCATCAGGGCCATTAAATGCATACTTTGTGCCTTCCTTTGGAAAGGAAAAGATACCACCAGATTTCTCCACCCAACCAGCTGGAAGTCCATTTGTCTCCCCAAATCGGAGGGTGGTCTAGGCCTCTGCCGCATCCGTGACTCTAACACGGCAGGCATTCTAAAGCTTCTGTGGAAAATCACTTCCCACCACGACTCTATCTGGGTCACTTGGGTCCAATCCTACCTCCTCAAGTCTGACTCCATTTGGACGGTCAAAACCCCGACTGACTCCTCTTGGATCTGGCGGAAGATCCTCTCCCTCCGCCCCCTTACTCTCCAAGGCATCTCTTACTCCATTGCGGATGGGACCTCCACTTCCCTCTGGCTTGACCATTGGCACCCTCTTGGGATCCTCTACAACCTGCTTGGTCTAAGAGCAATCTATTCCTCTGGCCTCCCCCAGGATGCAAATGTCTCCGCCCTCATTTTTTATGGCCGCTGGTCTCCCCCGCCTAACCTTAATCCCACCATCATTACTCAGATCTGGGCAACTCTCCCACCCATCCAGCCCAACACTCCCCATCATGCGGACCGCGCTAACTGGCTTCCCTCATCCAAAGGTATCTTCACCTCTTCTTCTGCTTGGAACCTCTCTAAGGACCCTAGCCCTCCTGTTCCCTGACACAACCTAGTCTGGTTCAAGGGCCACATTCCCCGCCACAACCTCACTGTTTGGAGAACCCTTAGACATTGCCTGCCTACCTAAGCCTTCCTCATCCACCGCACCATCCCAGCTTCCCCCGCCTGTAACCTTTGCAGGATTGGCCAAGAAGACACCTCCCACCTCTTCTTCGACTGCCCCTTCACCTCCACCATCTGGAACAAGGCCTTGTCTTCCATCTGGCCGCGGACTAGAAGAGTTAGGAGCTTTAACCGTGACTGGCTTTGGTTGCTCAAGAATTTCCCAGGGAACTCTATTTGTGACACTATTGGGAAGCTTGTTTTTAACGTTGCAGTTTACCATATCTGGTTGGAGAGAAATATTAGGAGATGGACTTCCAAATCTAGATCTTTCGATACGATTTGGAAAGCCATCTCCTCCGATGTTTCTTCCAAGCTTAGTTGTATCCAGCAGCGACATTACAAGGACAACTTCAGAAACAGGCATACTTTGATTTTTTGGGGCCTTGATACTGCCCTTCTGCGGCCTCCCTCCTTTGCGTAGGTTGGCTGGCCGCCTCCCCCCCCTCTCCTCTCCTTCTGCTTCTTTTCTTTTCTTTTCTTGTACATTGGTTCCCCTTTCCTTTCCCCCTCTCGAGGTTCGGTAATATATTCATTTATCAAAAAAAGGTATACCCAAGTGAACCTAGAATAGCAGTCAATGAAAGTGACATACCATCGATGGCCAGTCAAGGAAGTTTTCCTACTAGGCCCCCACACATCAGTATGAACAACATGAAATAAGGAAGAGGATCTTGTATTAGAAATAGGATAAGTTGAACGTGTCTGTTTAGCCAAGACACAAGGCTCACAAAAAAAGTCTTCCTTAATACAGTCTTTAACTAATGCTGGAAATAAATTTGATAAAGTACCTAAGGGGGGATGGCCTAGTCTAGAGTGCCATTTATGTAATTCAGAAGAGAAAGATGCCAAAGGTAAAGCCTGAGTAGGTGTAGGATCGCCATCAAGCAAGTACAACCCGCCATGCACTTTACCCGATCCAATCGTCTTCCCCGAGTCCAATTCCTGAAAACACAGTGAGTGGGAAAAAAGGTCACTTTACAATTCAGGGATTTAGTGATACTGCTAATGGAAAGAAGGTTAGTTGTAAATTTGGGAATATGCAACACAAATGACAGTGTAAGGGAAGGAGAACAACCAATGGATCCTTTCCCTGAGATGGAGGAGAGGGACCCATCAGCAATTTTGACTTTATCCCTACCAGAAGCAGGAGATTATGTATTAAAAAGGCTGGAAGAACTTGTCATGTGATCAGTAGCACCAGAGTCTATGATCCATGGAGTGGACACTACTGATGCACAATAACCAGCAAAGGAAATACCTGTACGGGCAAAGAAGGAACCTGAATTGGCAGCAAACGTAGTAGAGGCAGCAGATGTGTTCAACATACGACGTAGAGCCTGGAGTTCTTCCTGGAAGAAACCGATGTCAGCAGTGGGAGTTGGAGCTACACTTTCAATGTGATTGGCTTTGTTTTTAGACTTAGCACGACCACGTTTGGCCTCAAAATCAGCTGGCTTCCCATGTAATTTTCAACACTGAGCCTTAGTGTGATATGGTTTGTGACAATGCTCACACTTAACAGGCTCTTTGGTAGTAATAGTAGAAGCAACAACACTGTCAAAAGAAGCAACAAGAGTGGAGCCAGCAGTCTGTAAGGCTGATCTCTCAACTTTGGGAGTAATCATCATGGCAGCCCTTCGTGCCTCTTCACTGTGAACATAAGAAAAGGTCTCCTCTAGAGTAGGGAAAGGAACCCAACCAAGAACTTGCACCCGAATAGGGTCATAGTCATCATTGAGGTCAGCCAGGAAATCATAGACCCGAAACTGATCTACATAGGTGTGGTAGGCAGTAATATCAGCAGTAGTAGTAGGTTGAAACCGAGCATAGTGATCCAATTGCTGCCATAAACACTTGAGGGCAGCATAGTATTTGGTGACAGACATCTCCTTCTGAGTAGTGTTTTGGAGTGTCTTCCTGATTTCATAAATCTGATCACCACTACCTGAACGACCATAAGTGCCCTTGACAGCTGTCCATATCTATGTAGCAATGTCAAGGAGAAGCTACTGACTAGAGAGGTCAGTGGTCATAGAGTTCAGAACAAAGGACATCACCATTGCATCATTGGCAGCCCATTTAGTACGAGCACCACCTTCTTCAGTAGGCTGTTTGGTGGTGCCAGTAAGATGGCTAGTGAGTCCCCTTCCAGCCATTGTTACGGATAATGATCTGGCCCAAATTAAGTAGTTTGTACCATCAAGCTTAATGGCAGCAGCATAGGGAAGAAAATCAGACCTAGTTTGATCTCCTCCAGAAGTAGCAGTAGTCATCTCTGAGTCACCCATGATTCAACCAGGCAGAAAAAATCAAATCTTCAAAAAAACCTGAATAGAGTGTGAATGATGGGTTTTGAAATTGCAGAATTTTCAACCGTCAGAATGGGCTGAAACTTAGGTCGAGTTTCCCTCTAATAGCAGGGAAGATATCTTCCAAAAATTAGCTCCTTCTGATGAGCCAATAAAAAGCCCTAAATTTTGACAAATTTAGGATGAAAACTTAATTGCAGAAAAATTGCAGAACCTGATTGCAGAAAACCTAATTGCAGAAAAATTGCAGAACTGGATCTAAACTAATTCTGCAGTCTTCAAACAAGGACTGGTGTAGACCAATAGGAGCAGGAACCAATCTCCATAAAAGCAGAAATCAAACTTCAGTTGAAAGAATAGCTTGATCTCCAAGGATGGAAAAAATCCTGCCAGCAGATTTAGGTCACACCACTGTTCTTCGATCTTCAATGAGGTGACATTGAGGGCAGCAGCTAAATTTGCATTAGATCACCTCATAGTTGCTGCCCTGATGGAGAGAAAGAGGCCGAGAGTGGTGGAGAGAAAAGGAAAAAGAAAAAACCAGAAACTGAGAGGGGAAAGAACCAGAAACTGAGAAAAGCTGCTCTTAGATCAGAGTTGGCTCTGATACCATGTTAACAGCCTTAGGAATGGGTGCTTGAATGATCAAAACCGATCACACAGGCCCTTCATTTATATTGAATTGAATTACAACTGATCAAAGTACAAATAGGAATGCTACCTCAGTCCTAATCCTATTAGGAATTCCTAATAAAACTAGGAATACTAAAATAGGACTCGGCTGAGGGAAAAACAATAAAAAAGAGAAAAATAAAAGAAAGAGAATCACAATCTGACTAGGAGTAATCATAACCTGACTAGGACTAAACCTGATCTGCTAGGACTAATCCTAATTTGACTAGGACTAATTACCCCAATCGGGTAAGTAGCCTATTTCAACAGATCATTACTCAGACTTTCAGCCCTATACTGTTGCTGACATTGCTGCCTATCACAAACATGTGGACAAAATCCGTGTGTATGACTTCTTGGCAGGCTTGAATATTGAGTATGACACTATTCGAGTGTAAGTTCTTAGTAGGTCTCCCTTTCCTACAATGGAGCAGTCCTATGCTTTGGTACGTACTGAGGAGACTCGTCGGGCTGCTATGCTTCTTACTCCTATGGAGAGGTCTGCTTTATAGGCTGGTTCCAGCCCTGCTCCTACTACTGATAGTTCTCCTACGGCTGCTACTTCCACCAAGGACCCTGTTAAGTGTGAACATTGCAACAAACCTTATCTTCCCAAAAGGCTACTTGCTGGAAACTACATGATAAACCTGCTGATTTTGAAGCCAAATCACACTGAAAATGTAACTACAGCCCCCACTTCTAAACATGGTCTCTCCCAGGAAGAATTACAAGCTTTCAGGCGTATGTTACAGGCTTCTGCTGCTTCTACTACATCTCTTCCTGCCAATTCTTCCACTTCATCAAATTCCCACTTTGCCCATTCAGGTATTTCATATGCTGGTCATTGTGCATCGGTTGTCTCTTCCCCCTGGATTATAGACTCCGGTGCCACTGATCACATGACAGGTTCTTCCAGTCTCTTTCATAAATATTCTCCTACTTCTGGCAAGGATAAAGTCAGGGTGACTAATGGCTCCCTCTCCTCCATTTCTGGAAAGGGTTCCATTAGTTGCTCATCATCCCTTACATTGTCTTTCGTATTACATATTCCCAATTTTACTCCTAATCTTCTTTTTATTAGCAGTATTACTAAAGATCTGAATTGTAAGGTCACATTTTTTTCCACTCATTGTGTTTTTCAGGAACTGGAAACGGGGTGAACAATTGGATATGGTAAAGTGCATAGTGGATTGTACCTGCTTGATGATGGTCGTCTTCCTCCTACAGCATTATCTTCTCAATTGTATCAGCCTTCCTCCTTCTCCTTTGAATTGCATCAATGGCATTCTAGATTAGGATACCTCCCTCCTTAGGAACTTTATCCCTTTTTTTTTTTCTGCTTTGGTTAAAAACTGTAATAAGGAAGAATTTTTTTGTGAGGCTTATGTCTTGGCCAAACATACACTTTCAATTTATCCAATTTCTAATAAAAGATGTTCTTCCCTGTTTCATTTGGTTCATACTGACGTGTGGGGTCCTAGTCGCAAAGTTTCTATTTCTGGCCATCGTTGGTTTGTCACTTTTATAGATTGTTATTCTAGAACCACTTAGGTCTACCTGCTGCACACCAAAAATGAGGTTTTTTCATGCTTTCAGCATTTTCATAAGATGGTTCAGACTCAGTTTAAAGCCACTCTCAAAATTTTGAGAAGTGACAATGGGACAGAGTATATGGAAGGTCAGTTCCAACAATACCTTGCTGCCCATGGGATTTTACATCAGACCAGCTGTGTGGATACTCCAGCCCAGAATGGTATGGCTAGGAGAAAAAATTGCCATCTCTTAAAGGTGGCTAGAGCACTTATGTTTGCTCAAAATGTTCCCTCCTTTTATTGGGGGGATGTTGTCCTCACTGCAGCCTATTTGATTAATAGGCTGCCTACTCGGATTCTTGACTCCAAGTCCCCAACTGAGCTGTTACATGGCTCTTCTTCTTTTATTGTTCCCCCTCGGGTGTTTGGTTATGTTTACTATGCTAGGGATACTAGATCCCCCAGTAAGCTTGAACCCTGTGGTCTCCGTTGCATTTTCTTAGGTTACTTTGCCATCCAAATGGGGTACAAGTGTTATTATCCTCCTGCCCTCCGTACTATGGTAAGCATGGATGTTGTTTTTCATTAGAGTCTTTCCTATTATTTGTCCCCACCTCTTCAGGGGTAGTTTTAGTGAAGATGTGCTGACCATAGAACCCCCTCTTCAGTATATACATGATGAGTCTGTTCCAGCCCCTCCTGCTCTTGTTCCTCCCTCTACTTCGGGGGGAGATGTTCTTATACAGGGGGAAACTACAGAAAGTGATAATAATGAAATTCCTATTCAGGGGGAGATCACTCCAGTCCAGAAAACCATTAGTGAATTTCATAGGAGGATTAATGATTCAAATTTGAAGGTCTATACAAGGAACCAAACCAGAGATAAGCAGCTTCAATCCACTACAGCACCAGTACCCATCCAGTTGCCAAACCCGGATCCAGAACCTACTTCTCCACCTGGTAAGACTTCTTCTCTTGAGCTACCTATTGTTATTCGCAAAGGTGTTAGAGCTTGTACTCAATACCCTATATCTCATGTTGCTTCCTATGATTCCCTTTCTCCATCTTTTCGTACATTTATTTCTTTTCTTTCTTTTGTTCGTATTCCTCAAAATTGGCAGGAAGCTCTATCAGATGGAAAGTGGAAGGCAGCAATGATGGAAGAAATGGAAGCCTTAAAGAAAAATGACACATGGGAGCTTGTGGTACTTCCACAAGGGAAAAGACCTGTTGGATGTAAGTGGGTGTTTATAGTGAAACAGAAGGTGGATGGCACTGAGGATAGATATAAGACACGACGTGGCAAAAGGGTTCACCTAGACATATGGCATTGATTATTAAGAGACCTTTGCCCCTGATGCAAAGCTGAATACTGTCTGTGTTCTATTATCCTGCGCAGTTAATCTTGGATGGGATTTACAATAACTGGATGTGAAGAATGCTTTTCTTAATGGAGAACTTGATGAGGAGGTGTATATGGATATTCCACCAGGGTTCTCTTGTGACAAGACCAAGGCAAAGTGTGCAGATTAAAGCGTGCACTTTATGGGCTGAAGCAGTAACCTTGAGCATGGTTTGGCAGGTTTCACAAGGCTATGATTTCTGCAGGCTACAAACAAAGTAATGCTGATTACACTCTTTTTATTAAAAGAGTTGGTGAATAATCATTGTTCTTCTAGTCTACGTTAATGATATTGTGGTAACTGGTAATGATGGTGATGAAATCAGCAGTCTGAAGAATTTTCTGGGTCAGGAATTTGAGATTAAGGATCTAGGACAGTGGAGGTACTTCCTTAGAATTGAAGTTGCTAGGTCTTCTAAGGGCATCTTTCTCTCCCAAAGGAAGTATATCTTAGATTTTTTGACAGAGACTGGTTTGTTAGGGTGTCACCCTTCAGATACTCCCCTGGATGCTAATGTTCGGCTCAAAGAAAAGGAGGGTGAACCTATTGATAAAGGCCGGTACCAAAGGTTGGTAGGGAAGTTGATTTATCTCTCACACACGTCCTAACATTGCTATAGCAGTGAGTACTGTGAGTCAGTTCATGCATGATCCCTACTCTTCCCATATGGAGGTTGTTCTACGTACTCTTCACTACTTGAACTCAGCTCTAGGGAAAGGTATTCTTCTGTTTCCTCATGATCACCTACGGATAGAGGCCTATACTGATGTTGATTGGGCTGGTTCTCCTGACCACAAGTCTATCTCTGGGTACTATACTTTTGTAGGTGGCAATCTTGTCACTTGGTGTGGCAAGAAATAGAACATGGTAGCTCGTTCCAGTGCTGAAACAGAGTTTCGTACTATGGCACAAGGTATTTGTAAGTTACTATGGATGAAGGGTTTATGACAAGACCTTGGTGTTCCTATTTGCCTCCCTATGATGTTGTACTGTGACAACAAGACTGCAATCAGCATTGCACATAATCCAGTACAGCATGATCATACCAAGCATGTTGAGGTGGATAGGCATTTCATCAAGGAGAAATTGGAAGAAAGACTGATTTGTGTTCCCTTTGTGAAGTCTGCTGATTAGCTTGCTGATATGTTCACCAAGGGACTGTCTAGAAAGTTGTTTCATCCTACTTTAGTCAAGTTGGGCATGTTTGACATTTTTGCTCCAACTCAAGAGGGAGTGTTGGTAATGTACACCAGAATACTATGGGGGTATTCTGGTCCTTTTGGGTTTTATGTTTTATGTTTTATGTACTGCCGGCTCTCTTAGTAGAGTCGGCTAGAGTAGGGACAATTCTATCTTTTAAGTTGTAATTCTGATATTATAATATAAGAGCTTGCTTGGTCTAATTGACCATTCAAGCCATTCATTCAAAGATGTTTTGTTAACAATTAATTTTTTCAAGAACCTACCTGGTTGATGTGGAACCCAATAATCAGACTTTGACACGATTCATAATGATCAAATGTGAATACCGGACAAACAAATGGGTGAGTATTTTCAAATAAGACGGGGTGAGTTCAGTATCGTTCGATTTTCAGGGGGTGTCATGTAATTTACCCTAAAATAAAATGGTAAATAATCAGGCTGGGATTACCAGATGGTGAGGCATTCTTTTTCTGGTCTGGTTTTAAAAGAAAATTTTGATCAGATAAATTCTCAATAGCTGTCCTGCGGTACTCCTTTGGTATTTAGAGAATATATTATATGCCCTCTACAGAAAAATTAAAAAATGTGAATTGAAAGTTTAGGAACCACAAATGAGGAGCCATGTTTACTTGGTGATATTTGTACATCATTGGTTGGTTCCATCTTCTGCAGAAGTATTGATTGCTTACTGCATGTATGCAGTGGTATTTGGCCATCTGTAGGGACCATAATAACCTCCTCTCTTCCCAAGGATTTTCTGAACCAATCAACGTGCCTCAGCATCAGATCAAAACTCACAGGAACAAAAAAAAAACTCTTCCTTAACTGTGTCTAATGTAGTAGAACTTTTTTTTTCTTACTATTTTCTCACATCTCCAAGCAGTTAGCTGTGAAGAATCCGAAGGTTGAAGCTTTCCTCAAAGATATAGATATGGAAAACTGCCTAAAGAAGGCTCATGTAACTCTTGCTCACAAGAGGAGCCATGGTGTCACTGCTGTTGCTAGTTATGGTATGTACCTCCACCGGAAGGTACCTGTAGATATGACTGCATTTCTCGTCTCTGATAACTTGGCTGCCCTGGAAGCCCAACCTGGTTCTGTTGATGGTGAGAAGATAACTTCAAAAAACCAGTGACCCCAAGTGACCATATGGACTGGAGGACTTGCAACCAAGGGAGCCAACACATTACCACAGCTGCTTTTGTAGGGGAAAGCAACTCGCATAGAGATTGACCCACCTGTCACCATCCCAGGGTCTTTGGATTTTTATTAAGCTTCTTGAAAATTTATTACTACATAATCTGGATGGTTCTTGTGGTTCCCTCCAAAATCAGTAGCATCGTCTGAATGGCATTTTCCGTTCTCCTTGGGTTTTGAGGATATGAGATAAGAAGTGAAAAGGTATGGCTGCCACAGAGACGGGAAAATCTTCTATAGGAATGTGAGCAGTTCTGCTCTGAGTTTGTGTACATTTGCAATGTATAGGCCCGGTTTAATTTGGTAATCCTAGTTAGGGGTGCGAGAAAAGAAATTCAGTTTTGCTCTCTCTCTCTCTCTCTCTCTGTGTCTGTGTGTGTGTGTGTGTGTGGAGGATTCCCTACATTTGATCCCTTGCTTTTCAGATGAAGTTCAGGATTTCCACTGAGATATAAGTTTGTTTTTGGTTTACTCTATTGTCATGCTTAGTGAAGAAAATTTATGTCCAAACGCTACTTGCACATTCTCCTTCTATCTAATAAATATTTTTTCTTTCCCTCTCCAAAAAAGGGGGGAAAAAAAAAGATGGAATGCAAAACTTAATAGACTAATATAACTGAGTAAAAAAATAAATGGAGAGGAAAGGAACTCACTCAAAAGGGTGGGGTGTGGGGAGGGGATCATGAATTGTTGATTACAAGCTTCTAGCATTGTTAGTTGTATTCGTATATATAATTTTTTTCAAGGATGAGAGAATGTTTATGTGAAAGATCACTCCCACCCCCCACCCCCACTCAGACAGAATGAACTGAATATATAAAAAGAGAGGAATACTGCATGAAGTATCCAGCAGAAAAGATTGAATACAGAGAGATACAGAAAACAGGTGTCTGGTCTCCTTTATCAAGAAAACCACAGTATACTTGGGAATAGCTAGGTCCCCAATTCGGTGCCAATGAAGCCTGCAACTAGTGCCACGAAATGTACCAGCAGGAAGGTTTTGTGAAGAATGAAAATAAAGCGATTGATGGTGGAGATGAACCAGTACAGGATCCATCCATTTCAGAGACATTACCAAAAGTATCATGCCTATTGTCATTGATCTCGTAGGGGGAAAGAACTATTGCAGTCTGTGTCCCGACCATATCCTGTCTTAAAGCTTCTTTATCTGTTATGTTTTCCCTTCCTTTCCAAGATTCCTATCCGATCTATTAAAATTTACGAGAAATAATGATGATGATTGTCTGTTGTTCCCAAAATGGGGGCAAGACCCTTCTTTTATAGATTGAGACTCTCCTAGAGCCTCTTTAGGTCAAATAGAAAGAAACCTCACTCAAAACCGTTGGATTTTGAGTGAGATATGGCCAATGTGGTATCAATGGCCAAAAATACCTGAAAAACCCTTCCACATTCTGTTAGGTATTTTCCTAGAAATTTGTTGTTCAAACTTCTCAACAGGTCGCTATATGGTCTTTGGTCCTTAGAATCTTTTGGTAATTTTATAGGATATTCAACTCACAAGATCCATAGTCCTGTTTGCTTGGATGGACCAGCTCAGAGGGGCTACAATTCTTGAAAAGTGTAAGCTGGAATTTAACAAGGGCAGCCCATGATTTGAGGAAAAAAATTCAAATTAAAGAAGCAGCAGGGGAAAAACCAAAAAGAGAAGGGATAAGAAGAGGAAAAGTAATACAGGTATTGGTGAATAAGGAAGAGGGAAAGACAGGAGGAAAGAAAAGAAAGAAAAAGAAAGGGAACTCAATCTGATTTACCACCTGGTGGCTGCCACAGGCTGGATGCCAATTAATGTTGGGTCAACTTCAAATCTTTTCTTCCTGTGAACTTCACATCTTCGACTTAGAATACAACAACAACAAAAAAAAACTCAGCCTCATCCCAACTTAAAATGTATTCCAAGAATGCATACCAAACACTGCCTTAAGTGAAACAAAATGAAGAACGTGTATCATATTGTGAATTGTGTATGCACCACGTAGGCATGCACCTTGTTGTGTGTTACACATGGGCCAATACAATCTAGGTGCATGCCTGGAAGGAAAACAAGGCACAAGATGTGTGCCTCACGTCTCCTTGTATCGCAATAACCCTGCTTTTAAGTGATTCTTTGAGACAACTAATAAGGGTCTGAGTCTTCTGAGTTCTGACAGTACCTTACTTAAGAACTCACATGAATTGTTTTGCCTGAAAGACACCAGTATGGCTGGAACACTTGAGTGAATAAAAGATAACCTTTCCAATAACTAGATGTAGATAACTAAAGGAAAATTCAAAAACCTAACTAGTTTTTAAGTTGACCAAAGGAACATGTAAGGCTTTATGGTTGACTCATGGCTCAATAAAGTTGGCTTGAGTTCACATAATTGCTAATGTTTATCAAGCCATTGCAGATGATCTCAGAATCCCCTTCGGGATAGAACTTTAGTGAGACCTGAATATACCTTTCCCCCCCCCCCCCCGGCCTCTTCATTATGTTAAATGCAATTCATCAACATATTTATCCTAAATATCTTCTAGTTATCTAGAAGGTTTTGTTGTTTGGTTAGTCATTGGTGTATGGAGGTTGGTCTGTTCTGTTTCTTAGTCTGCTATCCCAGTTGTGTTTTTGCAGGTGCTGGTTGTTTTCGAGTGTAGTTTTTAGATTTTTTTTCCTTGCGCCGTGCTTCTCATACCCGGGTTCTTATACCTCATATCAATGCTTTTTCTCGTGTTATAATAATTTCATTTGGTGCTGATTTAAAACTTACAAAAAAAACAAGTTGACTCCTAAATTCCTATTGGTCTTTATCCAAATTTCGACAATGAAAACAACTTACTGGAAAGAAATGATTTGATTCCTGTACAAATCTCTGGCAAGGGAAAGATAACATCCTTGACAAATGCTCTGTTGTTTTATCCCAGTTTAGTTTTGTACATGTTGTGATAATGGGATCCTAGATCACCGAAACCTTAGATGGGGATTCCAAGAAGAACCCAGCACCGTAGAGCAGAAACTAGAATGAGAAAAGGATATTTTTTCATATCTCAGAATCAATCATTCTGAACGGCCTGTTATCCTGGTCTGAGTAACAGTATTGAGGTGGGGATTTGATCTTCAAACTATGATCTTAATCCTAAGGTTGGATCTGAAGATACCGGACTGGCACAGAAATAGAAAGTGTCCAAAATAGAATTAGAAACTCATAGATATTAGTAACTAACTCCAGAATTTAGGTCAGACAATATGGTCACAAACAGAATTAGAAACTGAGATTAGCATCCTGCAGAAACAGAGTTCAGAAATCAGAAATACTGCTGAAACAAGAATAGAAACTCAGGAGTTCAAAAGCTGCAACTTAATCCTGTTTATCAACTTCAATAATAAGACTTCTGCTTGATAGAACTTAAGAAGAACATGCGCAGGCCTCACTAGAAACAGATAATTGAAATCAATAAAAGATCTCAGAACCCGTGAAGAGATCAGAATCGACAGAGAAATCTGAAATCAAATTAGAAATCAGGTGTAAAGAAGTTAGGTCAATGAAGGATTACTCAATTGACTTTAATAAATAAACTGAAGAAGGAGTGGTTGATCTTACCAGCAGAATGATATATAGTTCAGAAACTGACCTTAATAATTGAAGAAGAAAAGGTAGCAGATATGTTAGGCTTCACACCCAACTGTGGAGAAGGAATCCACCAACCCCACCCTTGGCATTCCACCAAGGTTTCCTTATTGCATCCCAAAGTAGAGCAGCTCTGACTCCCTCAGAACCATTGATGCAGTTATGCGTAGGACATAAGACTAATCCTATTTTCCACAATTGCTCTTACCTTTATTTTATTTATTTTTGGGTGAATAAAGAATTCATTACCAAAAGGAGATAGAGATACAAGGAGCCCCCATAAAAGGGAAAAGGGAAAAAAAACCATTACAGGAGGACAATATACAGCAAAGCGAAACCCAACCATAGTTTTCACTGTTATCACCAAACACCCAATCGACCAGCATAACCCAACTAAAGGCAAGCAAAAGCAAAACATAGCATAGCAGTCATCACACAACAGCGTAACTCCAAAACCTTCCAATTTTTATTGTCCATATGATGGATTATACTAACACAGCAAACAACGCTGGTGCTGGAAATAGAGTTTACCAGGATTTCGATTCCACCCCTCAGAAGATGAGCTGCTGGACTTCTATCTCAAGAACGTGGTTTTCGGGAAGAAGCTCCCTTTTGATATTTCGATTCCATCGTTCACAATCGCACAGCTCTTCCCAATTGCAGCAACATCCTCCGCCATGTCTCTTCTCGTACCTCCCGTTTTGGTTTCGTCTCCATTGCCGCTCGACAAAACCTTAATAGATACAGGAACAGATAACCCCACAAGAACCTCCTCAGAGCAAAGACACCGGCTAGGAACTATCGTCTCTCTCTCTCCTCTTCTCTCTTTGGATAATCGACCTGTACAGCTGTACTCATGCGAAACCTGAAGATAATATGTTTTCCAATAATCAAAATGAGAAGAAGAGTTACACTTATATACACACAAGATAATAGCTGGACCAAAAGAATCAAGTTCTAACCAATTAAGGGGCACAAGTGATAATACAACATGTAGTGGTTTAGTTTGCCCTTAAGAGAGTGGAACTGTTGACGAGAAAGCTTTTAGTAAGGATGTTTGCAATCTGATCTGCAATAGATATATAACGAACAGCATTCTACTTTGAAGTCACCATGTCATGGACAAAGTGAAAATGAATTTCGATATACTTTGTTCGAGAATGAAAAATGGGGTTCAGAGTCAAATAAGTTGCGCCAATGTCATCACACCAAATGATAGGAACAGTGGGAAGAAAGACACACAGTTCTTGAAGAAGGGAGCGAAGCCAAACAAGCTCAGTAGCGACAGAAGCAACAATCTTATACTCGGCTTCAATTGAGGATCGAGAAACAATTCTCTATTTCTCAGACACCAAGACACCTTGGAGTGCATTTGGTAACGTTCAGAACAGTTCTTTTGTTCAAAAATAACAAAAAACATGAAAAGGTGTTTGGCTTTGAGGTTCGTTTTTTCATTTTTTTAGAACGAACCGGAGGTCTTGAGCATCAAAAGAACGTTCTTTACAGAGCGTCTCAGAGACGGTCTGCAAAGAACAAAGAACGACGAGCGACGGACAAAAGTCACAAAATTCGTGATTTTTTGAGAGAAATCACGAAACTCATCTCTCGCTCTGCTAGTACCAATTTGGAAGACGACGAAGGAAGGACTCACTCTGCAACCCTAGGTGAGATCTCTTACTCTCTCTCGCTCTCTCTCCCTCTCTATCTCTCGCATGCTCTGGTAACGTTCGGTCGGTGTTTCCCTCTCTCTGTTTCTCTCTCTCCCTCTCTATCTCTCGCACTCTCTGCACTTCTCTCTTGCTCTTTCCCTTTCTCTGTCTCTCTCTGTCCTTCTCATACTCTCTGTGTCATTTTTTGGCTCTTTTCCTCTCTCTGTCTCTCTCTCTCCCTCTCATGCTCTCCCTCTCACCGTCTCTGTGGGGAAGATTGATCCAATTTGTTTCCGATTTTGTCTCAGGAAGTGTATAGCACCCCTTTAATCAGCAGCCTACAACCGAAAAGGTTTGGAGAACAACCCCTTTGTTTCCCATTTTGTCTCTGCAGAAATCGATCCTCTATTGGTGTCTCTCCTAAGTTTTGTTCTGTACAAGATTTTGGGGTTTTATTCCACCCTCTAAGAGGGCTGCTCGAACTCGTCTTGGCTCCTTTTGCCCACTTGCTCTTACATTATTCCCCTATGGTTATCAAACGTTTTCTCTATTCAGCCCTAATGTTTAGATTTTGGTTGATTACTTCTTCTAATTAAATCTTAGTCTGTTCTTCCTAGGTTTCCTAATAATGTTTATGACTCTTTCCAACTTTGTAGTTCCTCAGATTGACAAACAGAAGCTTTATCCTACACAGTTTTTTTTGTTTTACACAGCCTCTAAAGTCTCACTGATTCATAAATCATGGTTACATCCAATATTGGTTCAGATATACTTCTTTCAGATGTAATTTCTAATTGCCTCACATCTATATAGTGTAGAAACAAAGGAATTCGTCTTTTGATCAAAATTCAAATACAAGGCAGTTGTAAATCATTTCCATACTGATAAGTGCACGGATAATCTAAAATAAAATAAAGAAAGAGAAGAGATAAAAATAGGGAGAGAAAGAAAGAGAGAGAGAAAATAGGGGATGAGTTTGGCTTAATTAGGAGGAAGCCGATCCTCTTGACTTTACGGAGGAAGTCATGCCTCTTTCTCAATAGAGAATTTTTAGGGATTCAATTCATATCCATTCACTTCACTTGCTCCTATTAAATAAGCTTAAAAACAATTAGTTATAAATCCTACAACTCCTCCACAAAACCACCCACGTACAATACAACCCTCATTATCTTTTAACTCCTTCCCATTAATTATATATAAATAACTACTAATAACTAAAATCTTAATTATTAAAATAAAGACACGTAACATTCCATCCCTCTTTGAATTGTCCTTGTCCTCAAGGACAATAAAATTGAGGAAGCGTCCGCGGATCCCATATCATAATAGGAAAAATCTCAATAAATGAATAATGATTGGTTATCTCATGGTTTGTCGATCTCATTGAAGGGAGTGTTATCACCATGAAGGAAGCGGAGAATGAATTGCATTGCTTGAGATTCTTCTTCTTCTTCACTTTCTCCTTCATCATCATCATCTTCTTCTTCTTCACTTTCTCCTTCGTCATCATCTTCTTCTTCACTTTCTCCGTCTTCATCTTCTTCTTCTTCTTCTTCACTTTCTCCTTCCTCAACTCCGCCAAACTTTGTTGAACGCGTTGATAAACTTTAACCATCTCGTTGGAGATCGTCATCATGTTCCGAATGGATGAACGCATGACCTCAATGATCTCAATCTTCATACCCATAGCCATAGGATCAATAGGCTCTAAGACCAAATGATAAGTGCACGGATAATCTAAAATAAAATAAAGAAAGAGAAGAGATAAAAATAGGGAGAGAAAGAAAGAGAGAGAGAAAATAGGGGATGAGTTTGGCTTAATTAGGAGGAAGCCGATCCTCTTGACTTTACGGAGGAAGTCATGCCTCTTTCTCAATAGAGAATTTTAGGGATTCAATTCATATCCATTCACTTCACTTGCTCCTATTAAATAAGCTTAAAAACAATTAGTTATAAATCCTACAACTCCTCCACAAAACCACCCACGTACAATACAACCCTCATTATCTTTTAACTCCTTCCCATTAATTATATATAAATAACTACTAATAACTAAAATCTTAATTATTAAAATAAAGACACGTAACACATACTTAAGGGAATGGGGTTTCAGCAATTGAAATTATTTATTCTCCATAAACCACCAAATACTCAACACAACTCAACTAATCTTTGACCCAACTACAACTACTTTTTCCTACATGAGTACTGTTGTGTTGGTCCTCTATTTAGCACTTGAAATCATAAGCACACACGTCCTGTCTTGCTACTGCAGCCCAAATCATTTTTTCCCCTGTACCCATATTAATATAAGAAATTCCAATTTGCACTGTAGCATAAATCTACTAATAATACTTCCAATTTATCCTTTTGAGATGACTGCAGCCCAAGTAATTTTCGATTACCCCCTTATCCTTTTAACACTTTCAATCTTCCTCTTCTCCTAATGGTTACAATGGGGTTCAAAGTCACCTGAGGATTAGGGATCAGAATTCCCAATAAAATTCCAGAATCTTAGAGATAGGAACAACCAGATTTCAGGAGAAATTAAGCATCAGAAAATCAAATGGTCTGATCTGGATGATAAGCTGTTCAAATTCTGAGATATGAAAGAACCGTTCTATGGTTAGGTCTATTGGATATTCAAGAACAGAATTCCAGAACCAGAAATCGATAACAGGATATAAGGAAATCAAAACTGAATTATTCGGAATATCATAAATTGAAGCATGAACAAATAGCAGAAGTCATATTTCAGTAAACAAACTCAAAAACCTGAGAATTATACTTGAATTAGGATAATTTGGAATTCGATGGATATGCAGGCCTAAGAACAGATCAAAACTGATATTCAGATGCAGTAGGACTAGCAGAACAATATTATGCTATTGTTCAACATGGAAAGACATGTCTGAACAATATTATGCTATTGCCTAGTTAGAGCTGTTCAAGTGGCATAACATAACTTTATAAGTCCACGTGTGCAAAAACTGATCTATAGTCTAAATTAGGGACTTCTTTTGATAAATTTATATATTCTATATGCTATTAATCTGTTTGGTAAATGATGTACATGGTTGCTGCATAATGAATGTATATGCCTCTCCTGAATTTTTGCAAATAAACACCAAAAAGAGTGGTTTAGTGCTCATGTAGTCAATTTAACATATGAAAATGCTTATTATGTATCAATAGTTTCCTTTTGGTTTCTCCCATTTCCTTTTTAAACATCCAATCTTATTCAAGTCATGCTTCTCATGAAGCACTTGGACTTTCCTTACACAGCACTGAACCATCTCAGTCAACTTCCTTCATCTTACCAATTGGTGTTAACACTAGGTTCCAGGGAATGCATTCAGTGTCAGTTATATGCTTTATAGTTTCACCCTTGATCTGTTTAGCCTTTTTCAGCCTTGGGGTGGGTTTGCATTTTGAGTGAAAGTGAGTGAAAGAGTGAGAGAGTGAAAGAGAGTTTTTTTCTTAGTAAATATTGCCATAGTTTATGGCATGAACTATTTTCAAGTTGGCAAGGCAGTCTTGAACAGATGTGTTTTTATAAGTAGTGGTTTTCAACACATCAAGCCAAGAAGCTGGTGGGCCCATGATCGGAAAGGCACTGTGTGAGACCACCAATGTGAATTGCTGGTCTACGTTTCCTTCCATTCTAGCATCTCTCTCTCTCTCTTTGGGGGGGGGGGGGAAGAGGGGGGGGGGGAAGGGTTGCAGGGAAGTGGAAGGAAAAGTTAGGGAAGGTGGTCATCCTAGTCAAGTCATTTTCTTCTTTTTGGTTTCTGCTAACTCCCTCTCTCTCTCCAGCCGTGTGTATGTGTGTGTGTCTGTGTGCATGGTTGAATGATGTAAATTGGAATCTGCAGTCTCAGAGGAGTTTGGTGTCATTCATCCACAAGTTTTGATACTTGGGTTTAGCTGGATTGATTAACATTTTTTTTTGGGGGGGGGGGGGGGGGGGGAGAAGGGTTTCTTATTTTGCTGTCAATTGATTAAGGTTGTTATAGTTAGTAGATTGAGTTGCAGAAAAACATGATTTATGATTACCTTATATCAGTATGTAGATAGACAAACAAAATTCAAAGGAAAGAAAACTGGGCTGGTGGAGTTGGAGTATAACAATGATGGAAGAAAGAAGAAGAAGAAAGGGGTTGCACTCAGTTTTGATGGGTCTTTAGCTCAAATTGGTAGAGCACTTGGAACATGAGTATGTTCCAAGAGGATGGTGGTTCGAGTCCACCAAGGCCCCCTTTATTCAACTGTTCATATCATAGTTAGTTATGCCACTAATCCACACAAGAACCCAATTTTAATGGCATCTTTGAAATTTGACATATTTTTATACTTTGGTTATGTTAATGAGATATTTTAATTTTTATGCTAAGGTTGGTAAGAGAAAAGGATTTTACAAGTCTTTTTTTTGGTATAATTGACAAAGAAATGGCATTATTGTAATTAATATCAAATAGGAAAGAACAGGTTTTACCAAACATCATTTTCGTTCTGAACGGCGTTCTTGAGACCGTTACCAAACGGTCATTTTCGGTCTCAAAATGCCGTTCTACACCAAGAACGCAAAAGAACGTTTCTAGTCAAGAATAGACGTTCTTTGTTCAGACCGTTACCAAACGCAGCCCAAGAAAAACAGCATAGCTTGAGGTTGATATTCAATCAACTGGGCATTCTTCCCAATCAGCGTCTAAGTAAGCCGTGAGTTGAATAGATGAGGATGGGCAAAAGATTAGGCCATCCGACATATTAAACTTAAGATAATGTAGAAAAAGCTTCACGGTTGTCCAATGCCCAGTTGTGGAAAAATGCATAAACTAGACAGCCTTACTAACAACGAACCCAATATCTGGTCAAGTGACGGTAAGATATTGTAAAGTACCAACAATGCGATGATATTCAGAACCATCATCCAGCAGAGTACCATCAGAGACAGCAGTGGATGTGCCCGGAGCAGCAGGAATGGAAACAGGTTTAGTACCATCCATACCATAACTCAATAATCGGTCGGTAATGTACTTCCTTTGACTGAGAAATAACCCAGCTGAGAACCGTGTGACCTCGACTGCGAGAAAGTAATGCAAGTTCCCCAAATCCTTGATTGCAATGGACCTTGAAAGAGCACTGATGATTGCCGAAACAGATGCTGGGGAATTACATGTGACTATTAAGTCATCTATATATACCAAAAAGCAAATAACAACTCCCTTTTCTCTAAAAATAAACAAGGAGTCGATTTTGGATGATTTAAACGCCTAAGATAGGAGAAACGTAGTCAACTGCATATACCAAGCTCGTGGAGCCCGTTTTAGGCCGTACAAATATCAATGTAAATAGCAACAAAATCTCATTTGGTAGGATCAACAAAATCTGTTTTATTCCAAGTTAACACTTGCGATTGGTGGCAGGAACATGGTTTGCAGCCAAATATTTTCCGACATATTTCTGCAAACAAAATCGTTATAATTTAGCACTATTCTTTGGTTTCGAAGGAAAAAAAAACATATAGTGGATCATTTGGCCATGGAGATGATGAATTTTTATTTTTCTCTTTTATTTGGCCAAATGTTCTCCTTGCTGGGGCGCAAGATGCCCCTAGACACATTGGGGTGGGCCAAATACCTGTCACGCCCCCTAAATGGCCACAATGATCACACCCATGTGTCTGGGTGCAACCTATGCTCCCAGGCAGAGAACAGTCTTCCTTTTATTTATACGAAATGGGGAATAGAACTTTGTGAGTGTGGCTTATGCTAGCAGTAGCAGTCCTCTAGGTCAGACACCTCCGGCCCTTGTTTTGAGAAGGAGAGAGATAGACACATGGGAGTGCTGTCGTAGACCACACTCCCGGACATAAAACTACTTCTCCACAAAATGAAATATGTAAATTTGATGAATTGTATTGATGAACCGAGACAAGCCATGACCCACAGACTAGGAAAATAATCCTCTCCAATTCCTAAAAGAGTAGCAGTGTTTTACTTGCTTCCCGCTTCCCTCAGCAAATCAATTCGACGAATTTAAGTCACAACTCCATTTTTCACCTGCTATTAATTCATGAAATGCTGTCTACAACTCTACATACATAAAGAAAGCAAACACAGATCTAATTAAAACTCATAAACCTCATAATGTTCTTTGATGAAAGTTGGAAAAAATGGTAAAGGAGACAAAGAAGGTGTAGAATACCCGGTCTTCTCCCCCCCTCAACCACACTCCACCATGATCATGAGCGTCTGCCTCCCCAGTTTGAGACACAGCCCTTAAACAAAATGACCTAAAAAGGTCTAAAAAAAAAAAAACCCCTAAATATGCAAATTGCAACATCCTCTCTCCACATCACAAAGGTGGAGATTCTGTCTTACAGATATTACTCTGAAGAACACTCTTTGGAGAGAAACCCAAACTTGAAGAAACATTACTGTAGTTACTGTTGCTGGTCGCGGTGGAGGTGATGATGCCATTGTTGTTGTTGTTGGTCACGAGTTGAAGATTTACTGGGTCTGAAATAGAGAGATTAGTGCTTGAACTTGAGTTCCCAGTACTGTAGTTGGTCTTCTTGGTTGTAGCAGTAGTTGTAGTAGTGAGATGAGAAGAAGCTTCCACATGCTTTCTTGAACGGTTGCGGCCTCTGTGCATATGCCGCTCACAGTATTTCTGGTCAGGAACCACATCCTTGGAGCACCTCCATTTCTTTCCATCTGTTCTCCTACACCTCCCTGGTTCTGGTTCCATGCTGTTTCTGTAATCAAGGCAGAAACTACTGCAACCTAAAACTGTAAAAACAAACAAAACCCAGATAAAAAACAGAAACCCAGGAATTCTTTTTCTTTTTCTCTCAGAGAAATCAAACTGAATCAGTTAAAAGAAAAAAAACTAGAAAAGAGGGAAAAAAGAAAAGGGAGACCAGAGACAGATGACTTGTGCTTTTTTTGGGACTTACAGTTAGGGTATTGTTGATAAATCCCACCATTAACACCACCAAAGGAGCTCACAACACTCTTCCAGATAGGAAAGACGAGATGGAAAGGTACAGACACTCCTGTAACCATGTATTTAAAGATGAGAGCTTGTTGTTCTAGCTCCTGCAATTGTAGAAAGGTAAATCCAGGCTTTCCATTGTTAAGCCCAGGCCCAAGCCCAAGTCCAAGCCCAATCAAAGATGACCCTTCTTCCATCCCTTCAAAAATAAAAATTAAAAAAAAAATTTTAATTTGAGGTGAAAAAAACAAAGAAAACGGAGAGTTGCATGCATTAGTGCAGTAGAGAGGACAGCAGGTGGGAAAGACAGAGTACCTGTAGTGTCTGCAACACGAGCAATCTTAGAAGGTGGGAATTGGGCCTCCATTATTACATTGGCGTTGTTCAAGTTCAAAGTTTCAAACTCAGAAAGAGGCCAGCAAATGCAAAGGAGGACTCTGAACCTGAAATAGCAACAGATCTGAATTCTGCAACTCAGAGAGAGAGAGAGAGAAGTTAATAGAAAGGGGTATAAAAGCCAAAACCACTTTAAGAAAGAATAAAGAGAGAATACTATAAACCAGTCTCTCGGACTCTCCCTCCTTGAGAAGATAGCTATCTCCTCGTCTCAGTGCCTCTGACATCTCTCTGCTTTTTGAGGTGGCAGCTGTCTGCGAAACCGCTGGGGTGAATTTGTAATTTTATGTAGTTTGCAAGGGGAAATACACGTCATTGTTCCGTTTTATGATGGGCCCATGTCTGACACATGTCAGAAATGGGTATCAGGAGGCAGGTCTGGCGTGGGGAGCGTCACCCGTGAGTGTCTGGTTTGCCTCTTTCTAATCTTTCTTTTGGGAGGTGGGAAATGTAAACTTCTTAATACTGATAGCATGAGGGTCTATGACCTTCGTTAAGGATCTTTCGTACTACTATTCAAGGACCACTAGATTGGAATCTTTTATAAGTAGTCGACCATTATGGATTTAGGAAGTTATGGTTTGTTTGGTAACGGTGCTGTCATCACACCGCATCATGTCTATGGTTTACAGCCATTGTTTCAAAAATCAAAATTGATTGTAGATCAGTAGTCATTTTGGACGTTCTGGACTCTGGAGCAACCAATTTTAGAGTTCTTGGAACAATTGCCAAGACTGATTCAACCACCAACAACTGCCCAGGGATCTTGATGAGCTGTGGTGCATTTCATGATCATGGTCACCCGGAGGTTTTGAGTTTATTTTTTATTATTTAATAGTAAAATCCAATATAGAAGAAACTTTACATAAACGAAATCTATTTGTTCAACGTTAACTTAAATGTTATTCCAATTTTGCCTTTTTTTTTTTTTTTTTGGATATAATAGTAAATATAAAATAAGAGATGCAATGACAATCAAACACGCAACAATGGCAAATATGATCTCTATCGCGTCTTCATCTGCGTTTCTACTTCTTCTCCGTTCACACATAACAACTGCATATATAAAAAGCTCAGGGCCTCCTTCGAGGTTTTGGGAATTTGGGGATTTTAAAACGATTTGAAACCCTTGGATGCAGGTGAAAGTGAAATGGATTAGGTTTGGATTTTTTTTTGGTTTGATGTGTTTGAACCGGTCAGATGAGTTTGGTTTGGGGTTTAAGATGGTTCAAACAGATCTCATGTGGTTTTCAAATTATTTAAAAAAATTTCAATATCAACCATTGGATGGTTGTCAGGCTAGGTGGGCGCGCTGAAATCTCACGAAAATAGGATGGAAGTATCAGCTTTGGAAGTAGAGGAGCCGAATCCCATAAGCTGATACTCCCCCTTATTCACTCCCACCTTGGTTAACCAAACGAAAATAGATTTTGGTACAGTGGGAAAATTTTCAATTTTTCCCACCCTGTTCTTTTCCGGCAAACAAACGGGCTGTTAAGAGTGAGGACCATAGGACCATAGGACCATATAACTCAGTATCGGATCCATTGGGTAAATGGGCCAACTCATTGATGGTTCTCACTCTAATCATACTATTGGTCACCTGACTCACCCATTCCTTGTTATATTGTCGGATAATCATAAATCCAATGGTCCAATCCATAATATTACCATATCCATCACTCTCAATCTATGGCGTCCATCCCACTTCTTCTTGTCTGAAAAGATGAAGAAAGGAGTAACGGTGGGAGGCACTCGCCAACTTGACCTACACATGCAAGTTGGCGAGGGGACCACATCCATTCCATGTAGTAAATGTTGGTTTGTACCCTACAACCCCCCACCTCTCAACCATTAATTTGAGTCGTCTATTCCTTGTCTACTACGCTGTCATCTTCCTCTGCTCTCACGAGAATACCATTTCTACAAACACAAGTTTTGGGTTCCACCAAGAATTTAAAACAAAATTACAAAACTGAAAACCAGACTAGATTTTTGGCCTTCACAAAAAAAGTTAAGACTTTGATGACTCATGACCTTCTCAATCCCAATGCGTATAAATCTTTCACAAAGGAGATCTCCAAGGTTTCCCCAGCCTGTTGAAGTTTTGGCTATATTATGACTTATGAGCATCCCCTAACTAGGTCCACCAGCACATTAAGCTTTAGAGTTTAGACTCTACCAAGAAAGAAGGCAAGAAAGTCTGAAACTTCTAATTATGAATTATGAACAAGTGGGCACGATCACCGAAAAAGAAATACCTCAATAGAAGAAAGTGTCATGTGTGTCTTAATTTCTTGTACCTGTTTCAAAGATTCACCCGTTTCGACAGTTTTAGTGGGAGATCCGAATGAGATTTCTTCTGAAGTCGACCTGATTAGAGGAGTATTTATATGTTTTAGTGTCTTATTGTACAAGCAAAGGAAACAATTGAGATTTGAGCATTTTTTTAATTTAGGCCAAGTGAGAATTCTTGTAGCCTTTTTGGTGTTTTTGAGTGATCTCCACTATAATCTTCCTCCATTACATAGTGAATCATCTTCATCTTCGCCCGTAAATGCAGTACATAATATTAGTGTGAACTGACTAGGAAACTCAAATAGACTCAAAACTATTGAATCAGTTCTGTTTTTTTTTTTTTTGTTTGTTTGTTGCTAATGACAATGGTCAAAGTAATTTCTTTATGGGAGAGCTTGGCCCCTACATGTGTGGGGGGCCAATGAGAGCACATGTGTTGCATCATGGGGGTGGGGTGATCATTTCACTAGGGATGTAAATGGATATTCGTAAATCCGTATTCGATCCGCGTTCGTATCCGTTTAGGAGAATCCGAATCCGTCCGAAACTAATCGGATACGAATATGATAATCCCCCTATCCGATCGATTATTATCAGATTCATTTAACAGTCCGACGGTAATAAAATATCTAAAATATAACTCTGTGTTTGTCTATCATTTTAAGTCACCTTATTGGATTTTGTTATCTTATTTTTATAAATTTATACGTTAAGATAATGTGATTCTTTTTCTAGATTTGCTATTGATTTATATATATGGTTTTATGCAATGTGATACATAGAATTACATATCTATTAAAAATCCAAAAATAAAAAACGTAAGAGAATAAAATACTAAGAAGAGTAGAAGAAAAGGTAGTAACTGAGTTCTCAAGTCTCAACCCTCACCCTCATCATAAAAACGATAAATATGTCAACGGATAGTCGAAAAATTGTATTCGATCCGTATTCATATCCATTTAGAAGAACCAGTATTCAAAAAATCAATATCCGAAAATTATCCGAATCCATCCGAAAACCGATAGGATATTATCCGAATCCGTCCAAATATAATCGGATGCGAATATGATAATGCCACTATCCGACCGAATTCGATCCGTTTACATCCCTACATTTCACCCCCCGGTGTCTGGAGTGAGCAGTGCATTCCCCCATAGAGAACTTTTCTCATTTCTTTAAACAAATCATATTCACAACAATTAAAAAGAAGAGAGAAGGGTTTGCCAGAGGGCGGGCCTTGGTGCAATGGTCAAGGTTGCTACATTGTGACCAAGTGGTCAGGGGTTTGAGTCTGAAAACAACCTCTTTGTAAAAGCAGGGGTAAGGTTGCGATCATTATGACCCTCCCTAGACCCCACAGTGGTGGGAACCTCGTGCACCGGATATGCCATTTTTTTTAGAATGGGTTTGCTGCCACGCTACGTGGCCTTGCCCCAACGTTACGGCCAATGAGAACGTGTGCACAAGAATCCAAAGGTTATTTCACTGCCAATATGAGAGGGTGGGGGGGGGGGGGACTGCCAAGCAGCGTTCCTTTTCTCAAAGAAAAAAAAATAATTGAACCTGCTTTTTTTTTTTTGGTAAAAAATTGAATCTGCTGATGTCCTTCAAAACTTCAAGCCTCACTTCTGCATGACAAAATCTCGGAAGTCAAAATATCTTTGACATTATTAAACCAGAAACCAATTATGTAACCAAGGACACATGCATAATATGCATGGTCACAGCTCTCTATTATGTGCATCAATCATGGCAGCTCTCTCCTGTGAAACATAGGGAGAAATCTTTGAAGATTAGAATCAGATATTGCCATTGAAATGGCTCACAATGAAGAAGCAAACTCTTAGCCCTGAAATTAAATATTCATATTGAAGTCTTAGGGTCCCATACTCTTGTTAATTTTAGGGCACAATTGGGTTTCGGGGGTCTGGGAGCAGAATTTCGGAGGCAGCACCGGATGCTGTGGCTGATGTTAATGCCACAGTTTAGGGTAGTTCACTTTGAGAGGATCATTATTGCAATTATTATTTCCACTGAGATTGTATAACTAAAAGGGATGTTATGTCATGACAATCGAATGAACAACGCTACAACTTCCCTTCTTCATAGCCCTGTCCAGCTTATTTGTGGTAGGCTGTACTTCCGTGAACATTTTGGGAATTATTTATAATATTTCTTAGTTTCTAGATTTCGCAAGACGGTTCTCACACATAAATAATCAGTTACAAGAAAGAAATGCATCCAGTGATGGATTTTCCCCTGAATCTGGCTTAGGATCTATTGCAAGATCAAGTACTAGGTAGGATACTTCCAGAGTTTCAGAACACAAACCATTCATTCATGGAGTACGAAACCTGTTCCAGATTTAGAGCAAAGGTTCTAGAGTTGACATTTCTTGGTCACATAAAATCTGAATTGTTGGGAGGACCAGTTCCAGCTCTGCCAGGTCCAATTCAGATCTTACAACAATAGTTCCACTACTGAAGGTATTATGAAAGTATCGGCAGATACATCATACATGCAATGCACAGAGATGGTCCATTCAGATTTCAGCCTCAAGTTAATAGCTACTTTCTACATATCAAGAAACAATGCTTATAGGAGTGAGATTGTTAGATGGGATGTCGGTCTATTACAGAAGCAACATTATTCAGACATGATGAGAAACCATAGGCATATCCTGGTGGAACCACCGTGTGTGTGTGTGTAGTATAGTGTACATGCATGAGAGAGAGAGAGAGAGAGAGAGAGAGAGGACTCATCTCATTCTGATTATTGTTCTCTGAAGGAAACCAGTGCATAAGGACACCAAGAAGCATCACAGCAGGTATCATTTGAACATGAGGGGAGTTGTTACCTGTGGATTATTCTCTAAGACAAATGCTGCAACAAACATTCAAGTAAAACTGTGATTTTCATGTAGGAAGCTTACCTTACCAAGCTGAAAGCTGTACTTCCCAGAAGAAGAAGTTACATTTCTCCTGGATCGTATAGTCAATCTAAAATCAACAATAATCATAGAAGTAATAACAGCCATAAGCGCAACAGGAAGGGGAGAGCCCTAGAAGCCAAAAGTAAGGAATTGCATCAAGTAATAGCCAAATGGTTTCCTCTTTTTGTTGCAAATATATATATAAGGCATGCTATTTACTTATATATGGCCTAGGTTGCAGGATCATCTTTTCACTTTAGCACACTGTGCTCTTCGCAAGGTGGATGCTCTCCCAGACCACTAAAAATAGTGAATTCTTCTATGTATCTGCTATTTCTTGACCATAGAATGGTGTTTTTGTACGAAAAAGTAAAGACTACGTGGAGATCCCTCTCCCTTCTACCATACCGTAGCCTCCATAGTGCTTCAACTTTTCGTAGTGTCTACTCAACAAAGTCTGGTTAACCGAATCAATCAAGTGAATCTAATTTTTCCACTGAAGTACCACACGCATTGAAATACCATCTAGTTCAAAAGACTTCCATGTCTCAATCTTTGTTAGACTTCTATCACTTTGATTACTTTTTCAAAAAGAAATGATAAATTAAAAAGCAAAATGTTTATTGAAGATCCATCAACCACATACAACTTTGTGCTGTTGAAGTTACAAAGCAGCTTGCAGCCTTGCAGTCACAAAATGAGGCTTATGAATTGATTGAAGAATCATAAAGTAACGTTGAAAGTCCAACCCCCTCTGGTCCTTCCCCAACACACACACACACACACACAGATTACCTCCCCAAGATGACGATTTGAGGCACAGCCTAAGAGCTCAAATGCGAATATTCCAATTTGAGCAAGCAATATACACACCTTTGAACACAGAAATACAAGAAACTGCCAGAAATTACAGTCAATTTATCCATGAAACAAATCTTTGATGGGAATTGTATAACTTACAATGAATGATGTGCTGACACTATATCAAAGGCCTTGGTCACCATGGAGATTACACTAATCTTAACAATGACAACAAGAACGACAGATGCAAACAATATATCCACATGGCTCCATAAAAACTGTACTTGTATGAGCATTCCAATACTAGAAAGGAACAGAGCTGAAAAGAGGTTTCTAATTGGTAAAACAAATGAAGCAGAAGTACACTATCTGTAAGGAAACACTAAAGAGAGTAACTTTTTTTCTTTCAAGAGAACAATAGGAATGAAGTGGATTATCCAAGAAGAGTTAGAGAGTTAGAGGGTACACACCCTAAAGAGAGTTATCCACATCATTCATCGTAAATGAATAAAAGCATGTTTATATCACAATAGTTGATCATTTTGGTACGTTTTGAAGGAAATGTTTAATCTCTTGGGGCTAACCAAATTGAAATAACAACGCAACAAATACAATGCTGCAGTGAATGTTTCATCATGGTAAAAAATGTCCACAGAATTTCAGCTACATATAAGAAACATTTATATCTTTGTAACATTGGTCAAAACATGACTCATGAATCGATTTTTGTTTTTCTCCTGATTTCCTAACAAAAAATAATTCTTCTTTAATTTTGAAGTATTAAAATAAGTATTTGACGCTGCCTACACAAGGTTCCATCTCAGTTAATAAATTGAAGCTAGACAGTTTACCAAGCATGAATATGTAAGAACCATGATTGAGGCATTCAAATTGATTAAATTAAATTAATTTAGTACTAGGGATGCCTATATTACCTTGGTTTTTACCATAAGATTTCTTGGAATGACGTGTCCTTATGCATGCTGCCACTCTAAGAGTTGGTTGGGTCAATTTCTTCTTTATATATATATTTTTTGAATTTTTTACATAAATTATTAAGATAACTATTGGGGAAGGGGGCGAAGCAACTCCATGCTCAATTTCATCTACACCTCCATTAAATGAATTTTCTTCTCCCAAGAAAGTCCACATTCAACTTAGGAGTCTAAGAATGTGGAGGAAAACATGGCAATTTTTTATTTTTTTTGGAGAGAGACTTTGGAGTTATTACATAGTTAAATTTTGTCACTTCTCTCTAGGGGATTTTTTAGAAGTTTGAAACTTGTCCACTTTGGAGTTTGGGGTGAGGTTGGTGTTGTTTGCAAGCTATTTGGTTACCTTTTCTACAGATCAAGATCTTCCCATTTCAAGCAGCATTGGAAAAATTATGGCCAATTAATGGGCAACTTGTCAGGGTCAGGCAAGATTTCTATTTTAGATTTTTATTTTACCAGGAGTTGGAGTCAATTTTAAGTTGTCACTTTTATTTTGGCTGAGAAAGGTTGCAAGCACTCATAGTTTTTCTACTTTTAGCAGGAATAAGACTAGAGTCCACATATAGGAGTCTGGCCAGTTCTAAAACAGCTTTTGGTTAAAAAAAAATCTAGATTTGGTACTTCCATCAGGACATCTTCCCTCCTTTGCTGCAGTTAAAAGTTTCGTAACTATAATTTCTGCTGGTACTCACTGTTAAAGCTTCCCCTCATTACTGTTCATGTGATTATAGAAATCCAGGCATAGTAGTCACAGCGTCTAGGTGACCCAAGGTATTGACCCAGAAGAAAGGCGAAACTAACAAGGCATCCAAGGAAACCAAGGCGCCTGGACGCCTAGGCGTTGACTTGACAACTACAAATCGAGGTAGAATTTTTCAAACATCTTCACTTTTACAGGTTCGTGATCAACTCTGGGGCAGCTCTCTTATAATTCTGGCTGGACACTGATGCTCTTTCTGCAAGTCTAGAGTGCTTTATGTTTTTGACTAGTCACATTCTTAATTTTTTTTTTAATCTGAAACTAGTCTCATAGCTAAATCTTATTGCTATCTTATGCTAATACGTCACTACTCCCTCTCATCATTATTAGAGTTTATGTAATAGGGGTACTTTGGGAACTGGTTTATTATCTTGTTGTCTTATATTGTATTTTTCTTTTCTTTTTTTTCCTTTTACCTCCCCAGGGAGGTGTATGTAATTCCTTATATCATGTTAGTCAAGCAATATAGGTGTGAGAGAGTCTATACTCTCATACAACATTCTAACACAACTTCTCTTCTTCTTCTTCAACCTTCTACCCACATCTCTTCTCTTGCAACCTTTAGATTTCAATTTGGTATCAGAGCCAGTTTTTGATTTGAGAGTAGTGCTTCAAGTTCTCTGCTCCCATTTCCTCTATTTGGAACTCTAGGTTACAAAGGGGTTCCAAGGAAGAGAATACTATGTGAAAAGTTTGAAGAAATCATGAGATGAACTTGTATAAGATCATTGAAACATCAAGAGGCGGCCTCACATGAAGAAATAGAGATTTGAAGCTCAAATCAAAGGACAGCCCAAATTACTGTTCCATGAACAGTACCCGAGAAATTATTGTTCCGTGAACAGTAAACCGAGAGTGTTCTTGTACTCTAAAACAGCCATTGTTCTCCCTCACCTTGGCTTCGTTCAAGCTTGGACCTGGCCCATTGGAGTCGCTCTAGGGTCCCCTTTTACACTCCCTTGGTATCAAAGCCCAAGGTCTACAATTCAATTCTTTTTGCAGCTGCTATAGTACCTCCGCCAGCTTTTTCCTTGAAGTTCTCTCTCTGTCTCATCCGGCAGTTGTTGAAGCTGGAGATCCACCAATCCCTTCAACCTTGATATTACTCACAAGGCAACCTTGATATTACTCACAAGGCACACTCACGATGGAGCAAAGGCAGCAACAAAGGCAGCAAGCATAAAGCTAATTTTTATTAATCAAATTCGTGTTCAATGCTGGCCTCCCTTACAAACTTATATAGAAGACTCAAAAATAGACTTAGACACTAAAAAGAAATGGCCTAACCTTATCCCTAACCTATTAGGCAACTTAAACTGACTAGGAAACTCAAATAGACTCAAAATAGAGTCCTAATGACTTAAAACAACTTAAACTACTTAAAATAAAGAAGATTCCCTAGTAGCCAATAGGATATAAGAACCTCTTAGCCAATAGGATCACTTCACTTAAATTAGACCAATTGAACCAATTGGATGCAACCCATTTAAACCGGTTCAATTAAAAACACAAAATAAAAACTAAGTATTGGGCTAATCCCGTATGCAACCTATATACCCCTATTTCAGGCCTATTACATTAGAAACCCATGGGATCAAAGGCCCAACATGTATGTAACCCAACCCTAGACTTATTTCTAATGAAACAAGCCATATTTGGTGATGAATCTGCATCAGAATATTTCTCCTACACTTCCCTCTTCTCTCTTCTCCTCTCTTCCTCCTATAAATACCCCTTGCCCTTTGGGTTGTAACAAGTTAGTTTTTTAATTCAGTTTTTAGTTAGTTTCTAATTCAATTTTTAGTGTAATTTTTAGTTCATTCACTTAGTGAAATTTCTTCTCTTCTTATCCTTCTAATTTGTGATTTTTGGCTTTTCTAAGTTCTAGTTTGCTTTTATGATTTTTAGTTAATGGTTATAATAGGTTTAGTTTATGCTTTGATTTCAATTTAATTCTTCAATTGAGTTGTAATTTCTTAATTCTAGTTTAGGTTTTAAGCCTTCTAGTCTAAGTTCTTAAGTTGATGACAAGACTTGAAGATTTAGAAGAGGAGGCCATGGTAAGTTTATGCAAGTATTCAAGCTTTTCAATTACATTCATGCAAGCACATCCAGGTTTTACTATCTAAACTCTCAATCTCATTCTCCATCTCCTCTATCTCTCTCTATCTTCTTCTTCTTCCCCTTCTATTTCTTTTATTTTAATTTTATATGGTTGTGGTTTATGGATGCATTATTATGCCTTTATTTCTTTTTATGTGGTTAGTATGTGTGGCTGCATTTTTTATTCCTTTCAATTCGTTTTAGTTTGATAGGTTAGATGCTCATGTGTTAGGACGCCGATTTAATCCCTTAATTTTGTTAGATGCTTATGAGTTAGGATGCATTGATTTTCGTTAGTTTAATTAGTTTAATTTAACACTTTAATTTGGTTCACTTTGCATTACTTTTAAGTTAGTTAAATAGAGTAGCGTATATCTCCTCGTGTTCGACCCGTAGCTACGATTGACCCGTACGCTTGCGGTTTTATTTTAACTCAAACAGATAGCCCAAGGGTCACTTCCAACCCCCCATGGTCTCGGTTAGTGAAGAAGAGAGCTGTTGAGCACAACTCAATTCTTTTTGGTTAGAAAGGTATTGCTAGAACTGTTTTCTGGCCTTTTTGATCTTGAAATGTTGTGTGTGATGCTTTTGGCTGCCTTGTGTTGGTGAGCTATGTTGTTTGGGCCTCTTCGGTTGTTATTAGATGATGTTACATCTTGAAGAGTGTATTTGAGTTTGATGTCTTCAAGTTGTGTGTTTGCTCTCCTTGCCGGAATTTTTTTTTCTGAGTGTTGGGACCGAAAGGTTTTGGGTTGAGTGTGTGTGCTTCTACAATATGGAAGAGTAGAGATTTTGATCAGGTGAGGTGCATCAAGAGTGAGGATGGAAGAGTGTTGGGTAAAGGACGAGGACATCGTGAAGAGATTCGAGGAGTATATTTGTGACCTTCTAAATAGAGATAGGTTGAGCAAAAATGATCCGGGCAATTACATCTTTCTTCAAGACATCACATGACATGGATATGTAAGAAAGATTAGTATGGCGGAAGTTAAAGAAGCCTTATGAAAGATGAAAGCAGGCAAGATTCCAGGCCCAGATGAGATTCCGATAGAAGTGTGGAAAACCCTTGGAAGTTGTGGGGTTTATTGGTTAACCAATCTGCTTAACAAGATTATGAACACAAAGGAAGATGCCAGATGATTGGAGGAGAAACATTGTAGTGTCGATCTACAAGAATAAAGGCGATATCCAAAGCTGCAATAACTATAGAAGCATTAAGCTTATGAGTCACACTATGAAACTTTGGGAGAAGGTTATTGAAGCTCGTTTGAGAAGAGCGACCCATATCTCTGTGAACCAATTTGGCTTTAAGCCCAGTAGATCCACGACTGAAGCTATCTACAGATTATGGAGGCTCATGGAAAGATATAGGACGTGTTTGGTTCAACGAACCAAATGGTGGTTGCATTGATATTGGTGACGCACTAATTGATGGTGCACCAATGGATCCGTTGTCCTAACAGATTAACTGTTTGGTTACCCTGAGTCTGTTAGTTGAATCTTCCTGAAAAAGTGTTTGGTTACCCTGAGTCTGTCAGTTGGATTCTACTTGGATTTATATGAAAAACTGTTTGGTTTCCCTGATTTTGTCAGTTGGATTCAGATTGAATCTGTATGAAAACTGTTTGGTTCAGATAGATCCTATCAACACATTGGCTACTCTATGGCTAGAAAATGAAACAATTATGAAGAAATTTGCATACAACTAATGTTTAGACTTGAATTAAAATGGAAGTTAATAGAGTTCCTATCCAATAGTTGTCATTGTCATTCATTACAGGAATAAAATATAATTTTAAAAAGTTCTTATACTATTATGGCGTCCTCTTCCCTCCTCCTAGACATCATCACTTGTTAAGGTCAAGTTTTTTGATAGCATCAAGAACGTCCTCCAACTCCCTTGTATGTTGCTCCAACATCCTTGAATGTTGCTCCAACATCCTTGCTTGACCTTGAGAAGCATTGATTGTTCCCCTGAGGTAATCTTGTATGTATTTTGTGTCTGCAAGTGGTGATTATGTGATTGTGGTTTGAACTTCTTTGGTATTGCTACATTTGTTGTTAGGAGACGAAGGCTCTAAAGGAGACTATATATGAGGAATATACAGCAAAGAGTTTCACTGTTTCTTATTTCTGTAAATGCCCTATCTAAAGGTGCCTTGGATGATTGTGTCCTTCATATAATCATGGAGTTTATACCACTACTGTTACAGGGTATATATACCTCAAAGCTTGACCTAGCTAGTTACCAGTAAATCATAGCTACATGATAGCAGGAATTTTTAATTCGATTAAGAAGTAATCTCATACAGTAGAGAATAAAAGCAGAGACTAGCAAAAAAAGCTAGAATCACAAAGAACAGAGTAATCTAGCAAATAATTCCAGGATTATCATAATGTCTAATAAATTTTTTACAAACAATTTTTACTGATGGATTTCAACCAATAATAAAGGGGCAAAATTCATAGCTTTCTGATGCAGTTTACCCATCTAGAAGCTATATATTCCCAGCGAGGAAATAGTTTCCAGGCATAAAAATCATTATTGCAAAACTAGTTCCTTGAGAGAGAGAGAGAGAGAGAGAGAGATAGAAAGACAACAAATATGAAATACCTGTGTTAATCGTAGATGCTCCTTCCACTGGAGGTGTTCAAAACAACCCTAAAACCTGAAATGGAGAAAAAATGATTAGAAATCGGTACATTCCAAAAAACCCTAACTATACAACAAGGGGAGAGCGAGAGAGAGAGAGAGAGAGAGAGAGATAATGAGAGAGAGAGACAGAGAGAAAGAGAACGATAACGTTAGAGAGAGATAGAGAGCGAGCGAGCGACAGAGATTCACAGAGCAACACCGAGAGAGAGAGAGAGAGAGAGAGAGAGTCGTAACGCACCTATGAGTTGCAGACTTTGTGAAGCACCGTGGAGTTGCAGAGCTCTTCGATGGCCTTCGCTTCCTTGGAGAAGAAAAACACGACAATGAGGCAAGAGGAGGAACTCGATTTGGTTTAATCGTGGATTCATCTTTGCAAATGGTATTTATACTAGGGTTATTTTTTTGTGAACCAATATTGGGTCCACCTATTGTTAAAAAAAATGATACACATTTACATTGAAAGTGTAATCCGTCGATCACCTTGAATCGGAAGCAGTGCACCGTCGAGTAGAACCAAACAGTTTGTTATATCGAGAATCATGAACCAACGGATTCAGCACCGTGATCCGTTGGTTCGCCGAACCAAACACGTCCATAGAGATCGCAAGAAGGATCTCCATATGGTCTTTATTAACCTGGAAAAAGCCTATGACCAAGTCCCTAGAGATTTAATTTGACAGGTTCTAGTAAAGAGAGGGGTATTGAGTAACTATGTGGATATAATAAAATCTATGTATGAGGAACTGGTAACTAGTGTGAGATCTGTAGGAGGTCAAGGCAAGGAATTCCCAATTACGATTGAGCTACATCAGGGATCAAGCTAATGCCCTTATCTTTTTGCGTTTATCATGGACAACCTAAACAAGAGCATTCAAGATGAGGTCCCGTGGTGTATGCTCTTCGCCGATGATATCGTTTTGCTGGATGAGACAAAAGTAGGGATTAATGCTAAGTTAGACCTATGGAGATCGACCTTGGAAACAAGAGGTTTTAAGATTAGTAGAACGACGTCGGAGTATTTGATGTGAAATTTTAGTCACACTATGATGGATACTGACATGGTACGAATTGAGGAAAGAGAGATACCGTAACGTGACTATTTTAGATATTTGGGGTCAATCATTAATAAAGAAGGCGACATAGAAGATGAAGTCTCACAGAGAATTAAAGCGGGATGGTTGAAGTAGAGAGGTACGTCCGGAGTGCTGTGTGATTGACGTCTTCCTTTAAAGCTTAAAGGAAAGTTCTACAAGACAATTGTTTGAGCAGCTATGATGTATGGGGCAAAATGTTAGGCAGTTAAGAAGTGTCATATTGAGAAGCTTTGTGTGGCAGAGATGAGGATGTTAGGATGGATGTGTAGAAAACAAGGAAGGATAAAGTAAAGAATGATCATATCAGAGCTGACTTGGGAGTTGCTCTGATCAATGACAAGCTCCGAGAGAGACATCTGAAGGTGGTTTGGTCATGTTCAATGGAGGCCTAGGGACGCCCCAGTAAGGAGGAATGATATGATTCCAATTGAAGGAGCTAAAAGAGAGGGGAAGGCCTAAAATGACCATAGAAGAAGTTGTGAGAAAGGATATTCATAATCTAGGTCTCGTGCCATGTATGACATCGGATAAAGCCTATTAGAGGGCAAGGATCCATGTAGCAGACCCTATTTAGCTAAGATTCTCCTGATTTGCTGGGCCGTGCCTCTTTCCTCTTTCACTTTTCTTTTATTTTCCTTTGTTCATTTTTCATTTTTCACTTCTCATCTCAATTCCCATTCTTCTCTTTCACTTCTCAGTTTTTACCTACTTTGTTTGATTGGATCCATGTAACCGACCCCATTAAGTTGGGATAAGGCTGAGTTTGTTGTTGTTGTTGTGTGTGCTTCTACCATATGTCTGAGGTCAGTAAACCTACCGAAGTTTTGAGTAGTGCTCATCCTACTCAAATGGCGTTTGAGAGTCAAAATACCTATTTCCATTATGAAGTTGGACAACACCAACTACTTGGATTTTGCTCATTCTGTTAAGCTTTCCATGTGGAGTAGGGAGAAGCTAGGGTATGTTACAAACACCAATCAATCTCCTAACCCAAGTGACCCAACGCATAAAAAATGGGAGATTGAAAACTCTGTTGTTATGACCTGACTTATCTTCTCTATAAAGCCTGAGAATGGGAGGAAGTTTATGAGAAAGGAGACTGCTAAGGATGTTTGGAACAATGTTTCCAAGACTGTTGACTGAGTAGGTAACTCAGTTAGGGTTTATCAACTTCTCAAGAAGATCATTACAATGAAATAAGGAGATTAGACCATTTCTGATTATTATAATATTGACATTGGTCTCTGGGAAGAGTATGATCAGTATAGAGACCTCCAACTGTCCAATCTAGAGGATGAAGCTAAGGTTTACCAACCACTTGAGAAGAAATGTGTTCTTATTCTCCTTAGTGGATTGAACCAGGAGTATGAGCCAATATGGATACAAATCTTGGACCGGTCTCCTCTTCCCTCCTTAGATGAAGTATGTAGCTATTTGCAGAGTGAGGAGACTCGACAGATGGCCATGGAACCTGTATCCTCCCTTGAGTGGTCTGCTCTTTCTTCTAGCTCCCATATAAAGGAGTTTGGGTCGAGATCTCGACCCGACCGAGATCTCGCTCGAGTTGGGGTAAAATATCATATCGACCTCCATCTTGTCTCGAAGTCCTGAAAAAGCGAGATATTTGTGAGATCTCGCGAGTTTTAGTTCCATGATCTAAGCTGGGACCCACATCATTGTTTACGTGAACAGTACCTCGGGTACTGTTCATGTGAACAGAACCTTTGTTTTTGAAATCTGTTTTTGTCCTGTTCTTTCATGCTTTGATCTGCATACCCCCCCCCCCCCACAAGCCTTTATTTATAAAGAATCAGAATACAAACTATGGATCCTAATCCTACTAGGAATCACAAATTAGAAGCATAGTTACAATAGGAAACCAAACTAGGACTAGGACTAGACTAACCATAAACTAACTAAGATCGACTTTAATTACAAATAAAAAGGAGACACATAGGAGGGAATCTCAATTAGAATTAGGAATGTTCTAATCGAGATAACCTACTAACCCTATATGCTCAATACACTTTAATACTCCCACTCAAACTGGAGCGTACAAATCACCTAGACCCAGCTTGGAACAACTTCTTCGAAAAGCAGGTCCAAACAGAAGTTTGGTAACCATATCACCAAGTTGGTTAGTATTCAAAACAAATGGAGTAGAAACCAACTTCTTCATACAAAGGATTAGGATTCAAAAAGTCATTTGAAAGTAGAAAATTACTAGCAGGATGAGAAACTCAATGGTAGACTTGCCAAACTGATTCGCTCCAAATAGTCGATGGTAGAAACTCAATGTTTTTTATGTTGAATTTACTTCTCAATCTTCGGGCTGTGTTAACTGTAAATACTACTAGACATACTTCTTCCTAGATTAGCTAGGAGGACTGCTCAGGCTATCACGGCAGTTTAATAGGCCAAAGCCTGCCTGGATTGGTTAGAACATAGGCTTCGGCACTGCACTTAATTACACTTCCAATTGTGTTTGTTTTAAAACAGAAGAAATGCTCTGGCTTGTTTTGGTTTTCATGTTTCATCTAAAAAAAGGAAACACATTTGGTTATGCAAAGCACTTTTAAATTTTTAAACACACACACACACACACACACACACACAGGGCAAAATTCTGTTAGGAGGGGTGCATCTGCTGATTGAGAGAGATCAACACCCCAGTTTTGGAAACAACACACACTTTATATATATATATATATATATAGAGAGAGAGAGAGAGAGATGATGATGATGTTGATGGAAAGGATTGCAAAGAAGTAAGAAGTGATGGCACATGGACTAGTTATCAGTTGCAGACTCGAGCGTGGAGATGGGAGAGGACAAAGCTCTCTCTCTCTCTCTCATCCTCATCTTTCATATAGGGAGGCGCCTCACAAACTCCACATGCACAAAGATCCACAAAAACCAAAATGGGGGGAAAAACTGTTTCAAAAAACTGCTTTTCTCTGTTTTTTTTTTTTTTTAAAAAAAAAACAGAACAAGTACACAAACACTGTTTTTTGAAAGGATTCTGTTTTTCTGTTTTATAAGATAAGAAAACTGTTTTTAAAAATTTATCCAAACACAGCCATATCTTGGAAACAGGTAGAATAGGAAGTATAAATGTATAATAGTTGACTACTCAACTACTTTCTGCCTTTTATTAAAGGAAAGGAACAGGCAGGTTTTTCATGATGTATCTTGCCTCAACCCAATATTATATGCAGGTGGCATGTCATTAATGGAGGGGTCCTGTTCGTGCAGGGAGTTCATTAATACTAATTGGTTTTGTCTCTAGGGCAGTACAAAATCCTTTTGGTGGACAAAGCAAAGCTTCTTTAGACAAAGACTATTGTTTATATTACAGTCAAGTAGCATTGGCTATTCTTGGGCAAAAACAACTTCTTTTTTATACTTGTTTTGCTCCTTGGAAATATTTTTCTTGCCCACAATACCAGGTGATCTTCAAAACAAATGAGAATATTGGTTTACATTGCTCTTAGAAAGTAAGTCAAAAAAACTACAGCACTGAAAGCAGATAGTAAATGATGGATCAGCAGGTAACTGGCAGGATAACAGAAAAAGATACTACACTATTTACTATGGTGCATTGAAGGAAGATTGTTTTGCACTTACCCAAGCAGATAATAAACAGAATGCTACAGCAGTAAGCTGATAAAGTTCATTGGTCTGCAGACCACAGAAGAACATAAAGCTAATTAGAAATATGCAGTTGAATAAAACCACAAAATCCATATACCAACCCCCCCCCCTCCCAAAAAAAAAAAAAAACACACACACACACAGTCACAATAAAAGCAAGTCTTGCAAAAATGTCTCATTGCTTATAGGTTTATTATTTACACTAACAAAATCAATTCCATGAAAGAAAAAAGACCTCCAAAATTAACATCCCACAAGATTTTATTAGCAAGTCAAGTTCCTACCAGTAGGAAACTAGCGAAAAAAAATGTCGATTGATAATGAAGGTTAATTATCAGCACAAAAGTAATAAATCTACTTTTACCAAACTATATCACAGAGAAAAAACAGTGTAGAAACATAAACATGCATGATCGCCTATCTGTGAAGATAGTTGTATCATTAGCTTCAAGAAGTGAGGAACAAAGGACCAAGATAATATAGATGCAGTGGTAAGGAATATAGATAGCACAAGCAATCTGCAGGTGTATGCATATGGAATAAGTTCTCAGTAACAAATTACAAATGAAAAATCAACTATATGTATTACAAATGAAAAATCAACTATATGAAAAATAAGAAATTACATCATTGTAAATCCATATGTTATGAGAACAACAAAAAATCAACAAATTACTCCAACCATGCAGAATACAGAAATTAACTCACTGCTTTGCCATTGAAATCATCCCATTCAAAAGGCCACTATTTCCACCCAAAACAGGGAGAAGAGCAAACAGTACGCCAACAGAACAATCCTGAAATAAGCCAGCGAGAAGGGGAAAATAATATGTAATTCAGCGCCCAAATTTTGCAAGTTGCCATATTATTAAGTTACAAATAATTGAATACACTTTGAAAACAAAGAGCTGCAGGAGATGCCTGAAAAATAAGAGTTCCAATTGTGACTTGACCATGAAGAGCATTGTTGCCATTCCTCTCCACCAGAAACTTTATGACCTGGTACGAGGAAGAGGAACACCATTGAACTTGGTAAAATGATAGTAGCCAAGACAGAAAATGCAAAAATAAATTGGTTAAACAGACACAAAAGCATTACAACTGCAGTTGATGACATTGATAAGAAGGAGCCAATACACCCTTTGATAATTTTGCACCACATGGCTGCACCAGATATACAGAAACTTTGTCAAACCAGGCATTTATTTTAAGGGAAATATGAGCTTCATATTTCTATACAGGTATTTCAGATATAATTTGCACCAGGGTACATGACATATAAAGTGAATTTCGTATATCCACCTGTATGTTGAAGCTACACATGAGGGGGAGTGTTTAGATGTTGGGAGTTATAGAGGTATAATCCTGCATCGGTTATCTAGGACATTGGATGTGTCTTAATATACCATTGGGCCATCTCCACCTAATGCCTTAAGGTTTTGGGTTGGATCCTCCAACATGGAATCAGAACTTAGGTCCCTTGGTTGTCCTCCCTAAATTGTTTGTCCACGTGCAGAGCCAAGTATGCCTAAGCTACATGTCAGGAGGGAGTATGGAGATATTGGGAGCTATAGAGGTATAGTCCCACATCAGTTAGTTCAGGTCTTTGGTGCCGTCATATACATGAGGAGCTCTCTCCACTTACTGCCTTAAGGGTTTGGGTTGGATGTGTTGGACCCCCCCAATTGGTATTTCATAGGCTATCCCACTTTATTTAACAATATAAAAAATTATGGAACAAACTATGGTCCTAACAAATTTTTATATCAATGAAATGAGAAAGCACTCGACCTCCCAAAGGTGCACATACTTAACAAAAGGCATAAGCAAGCAAAGCACACCATCCCTACAAGAGTGATTTTCTACCTGTGAATATATTCCCCCTTCTATATACATGCTTATAAGATACACTTGATAAGATTCTCTATGAAGGTTAATAAGTAGCAATACCATGGCATGTTCAGGATGCACACGAAGGTCTTCATAAATAACAGGCCAGAACATGGACCATTACAATTACAAAAAGAATACTATCCACATTGAGTAGATTCAGAAGAATGAGGTGGTGACCTAAGACATTTTCAATTACGAGTTTCAGAAACCATAGAATGCTCCTTGTATGTGCATGCTTGAATACATTACACGTTTATAAGAAACTTCTTTATTTGGCTTTCAAGTTTTCCATTTTCCTCATCTTCGTTCCCTTGAGTAGAATGGACCTCCCATGTTCAGCTTGGAGTTCTATCGTCCTACTTGCCAAAATAATGATGAAAGAATTTCTTTTTCTTTTAGTTTGGGGGATGGGGCCCATGGGGGTGTTCAATCATATACACTTGCATTGCATGTATGAATTTTGACAACAGAAGAATAGCTATGCGGCTCAGAAAGGAGAGTACATCATCGGAATGTGAACACTATCGGTCTGTCCAATGTACACAAACTCCAGTTCAAGCAGAGACAGAGCTAAAGCAATTACAATAAATTAAACCATAGAGTCTTCAACTATTTCTATTGATTTCCTGAGTTATTTTATCTTTCTCTATTTAGACCAAAATGCACTACAAGTTAGATTCAGATTTCCCAAGCACTAAAAGCCGTTTTCTTCACAGCTAAGAAGCTCACTTGGCTCTGGTAACATCATCTCCCCTTCCTTATACAAAACCAGAGGAAAGATACAAACACATTCAGGGAAAAAATGGACGACGAATTTAGAAGTAAAGTATAACGTAACCCTAACCTTCAGGTTGATCATTATTGGAGAATTCCTTCTCAAGCACCATGTCGAAGATCTTGGCAATGCTCCCCTCCCCCGAATCAAGAGGCGAGGCGTCCAGAGAGAGATTCCCGTAGAACCTTTCCCTGGTCTCTTTATCGGATCTGGCGAAAACAGAAGTTCTCATACAAGTAGCGAACAAGACAATCCATGCTATGAATCCAAAAGGTTCCTCGTTTTAAATTTATGTTCGTCATTAAAGATGAACGCTCAACTGTGATTTCGGAGCAAACGTGAACAAAGAAGCTACTTGAAATTTTGAAGAGGACAAAGTTGATTTCCATTACAGACCTGTTCCCAATATCGCTCGAAGGCATTTGCAGAATCCCAAGAGCCAGAAACACTCACGGGTTCCTCTTTTCTGTTTTTTATTGACTTCAATTTCTTGCAACTATAATACCGTTAATGTGTGGTTGTTACGTTTGTTGGTTAGGCCTTAGGTAGCGAGCCACTTTCTTTCTTCGAGCCTCTCCGTTGCTACGCTTTCTGGATTCAAAAGGCTTCAACTCCTTCAAGCCCTTGGGATGGGAAGGGAAGGGCACAGGTTGCAAACTAAAGAATCATCTCCTCAGGTTCTTTTACCGGTACAGTTCCCTAGTGCCTTTGATAAGAGGGGTGGACCCCACTCAGATAGTGTGTTCGGGCAAAGGGTAAGATCATCATTTTTGCCCTCTATGAGAGGAATCAGACAAACTGCACCAAGCAGGAAACCTGAAAGGATAAAGATGAAAATTAAAGGTCCCTTGGAAGAATGGTTACACGCTCTGCAACTGTAATTTTATAAGGCATATTCTCAATTAAAATTTTATTTTGATAAGATTCTCAATTTATTTATTATTATTATTATTTTGTAGATTCTCAAATTTATTCTCAATTTAAATTTGAGGGAAGGTTAGAAGTAACAACACAATTCTTGTAATAAAAGAAAGGAGAAAAGTTTCATGTGGGAGAGTGTACTGCCCACAACCAAACACATTGGGGAGCAAAATAACTGTCATGCCCCTATTGATAGGCAAAAACCTCGCCCCCCATGATGTTTCTGTGTGTGTTCTCATTGGCTCCCGTGTGCATAAGGGCTATGCTTCCCTATAGAGAACTCTTACCCTAAAAGAAAATAGAGAATATCCATATTCCTCCAATAGATCCCCCTTCCTCTACCTTCCTCTCCTCTTTTTTTAATTTTATTAAAGGCCCTTTGTTTGACAGGAAGGATGGGGTGGGAATGTTGTGGGACTAGATCCCACACTGCAGTGGTTTGGAAAACATGGGTAGGATTTTTACTTTTCCTCTCAGGTTTCCTGCTTAGTACAGTTTGTACGATTTTTCTCATAGGGGGTAGAAATGACCACCTTAACCCCCTGCCCGAACACACTGCCTGGGTGGGGGTACACTCCATTAGTGGCACTAGGAAATTGTACTAGGTAGAAAACCTGAGGAGATAATTTTTCCAAAGTCCCATCCTCAATTTGATGAGACTTTGAATAGGATAAGGATGGGATTTTCAGGTGTCATATCAGCAAATAAAGCATTTAATGTTGTTCCTCGAGCTTGTGTAAGTTCACCATTACAAATTAACCAAACAAGGTCATGATAGGATTTTTAAGTGTCATGTCAGCACTTTCCCACCCCAATTCTCCCTGGGTCGGATCCCTCTACTGCTGAGCTGCCTGTACTACGTCGTGCGCCCCAGACACAATAAGTCGATGAAAAGACTACCTTACCCCTGCCCGAGTGGGGGTAAGGCGATCTTTTCCGCTGTGTGAGGTGCACAGAAGTAGGAGCAACTCGAAAGTAGAGGATCCAGATCTATTCTCCCACCCCACCTAAGTCCCATCAAACCTTTCCTTCATCATGGGCATTGATACTTTCTAAAGCCCAAAGGGAGGGGTAGTTTCAAGTTTTAACCCCCAAATAATAGGGAGAGGGTGCAAGTGCAACTTCAAATTAAATTGTGTAAAACTCCAACAACAGTAACCATTGGATAGTTTGATTTAATAAATTTTGGATTATTCAAACAAAAGACCCTTGTTGATTCTCTCACCTTTAAAAGAAATTCTCAAGTATAAAAATTCGATTTTAAACCTTTAAGGGGCACTTCACTTGTGAGTAGACAACCTAAAATGTATTGGATATATTAATGGCATTAGCTCCATCAACCAACAAATAGCGTAGAAGCTTTGTGACACCTTTTTAAGGTATTGATGAGCATTAACAAGCACATATCAAAATATGAATGCCTTCACTTTCCTAGCTCTACAACACTATACATATTTAGAAGAAATATTTTTTTTGTTAAACATTTAGAAGAAATATTTTTCTACCCGGTGGTGCGTTTGGCGTGGTGACCAAGCATAGACACATAACAGCCTTGGGGCCATTAGGAATTTCCACCTTTACATGGGGGCAAGGTAGTTATGTGTCTAGGCGTGGCGACCACGCCTAGCCCATGACTAGGTAGCGTTCTTTCTACCTATTTTTTTGGTAATATTTAAAAGAAATATTTTAACCCCTAATCAAAGTAGTGTGGCTTTGGAACTATTAAGTTCTCTAGTTAGATTTTTATGTTACTTGGAAAGAAAAATGAATTGCCTGTTTAGACCCTTGACAATCCAAGCTGGCATTAAATGTCTAATCTTTATTGTATCAAGTAGTGCAAATAGAGGAAGGATACTTCTAATATTTTCTGTTATCAGTCTGATTTAATTCTCATGATCAATAATGCAACTTCGAACTTCCACCTAAATTGTGTGAAGCTGAATTATAATGAAAGCATGAAATGTACCTAAAGTAGTGTGATATGCAAAATATTTTCAACCCTCAATACTTAGATAACATGTCACCAATTTTATTTATTTTTTGTTTGGTGGGGGAGTGGGGGATTGGGGGTTGAATAGCATTCACTTAACATAATAGTATGAGATGAGGTCAGCAAGAACATCCCTTCTCATTGTTAGATCCCACATCGGATCCACATTAAATTTGTATACCTGGTAGTATCTCCACTTGAGAGACCTGTCTTTTGAGATTAAAATCTAGCATGGTAGCAGAATTAGTCCCGATCCCATCATCTGACGGTTCACTATTTGTCACATGGAAGAAATGTGTTAGTCCATGTGATAGAAGATCAAGTAAGCATATCGTTGGTACAATTTCAGTTTAATTTTGGCCTACCACTATCTCTGTTGCGCATGTCCATACCACCTAAGACAAGCTTCCCACAACTTATCACGAATTGGGATAATGCCCAAGTCAAGACCGATTAAGCATTTGAATCCCATATGTACATTTCATCCCTAGGAAATAGCATGCATTACCATGTCAGGAATCTTTGCCTTCAAATGGATGGCATACAAGGTAACAAAATTACAGTTCTAGGCATGCGATAGAACCCATTTTAGCCCCGCTCAACAAATTCAAGTCACTTCTTGTAATCTGCCTTCCGTCATAGCATCTCAAACATCTGCATCACAAACATGTATCAAGTTAATAGAAGTCCATGACTAGCAAAAACGGTAAAGAAAAGAACTCACATCAATGGGCATCTTCTCAATAACTACACCCGTGCTCTCGTCAATGTTTTTCAGGGTCATCACTTCACCAGCCCCAGCAACCATGTTGATCACAATTCCATCTGCACATATTTATTTCAATCAGTCATCAAGAATACACCCTGCCTAGCTAATACTCAACTCTGTTATTGCTAGGAAGAGAAAAACCTGCTGCCAAACAAGTTGTCATGCGCCTCAAGTATGTTTCCTGCAAATAAATCATCAAAAACAAAATTAAGTACACCAAAATAATTTAAGCTGCCATAAGATATCCTTATGATAAGTGATTAATTATAGCCATGCCAACCCCCAACATATCGTCGGACCTGATAATGAAATTCTAGAAGTATATGCAAGAACAGTAAAAGAGCTTATAAAGGAAATACAGGGCATGACGCCTTGCCATTACTAGCATTCCTTTTTCTAATCCATTTACCAGCAGAAAAAATAACAATAACAGAGCCATCTTTCTAAAGATACAACCCTGCCAAAATTCTATGAAAATGTAGTATGGGAAGAGGAAGATGAATGCTGAGTCATTGGTTAGCTTGAAAGAAAGGTCCACAAACTTGAAATTCTGCTATACAGGGGAATCATTATTTGACCTCTTTCTTTCACTAGATAATGATTATTGAACAGGACACCAAAGAAGGGCTTGAAGTACCAGCGCGCTATCCCTGTTTATAAAAAGCATAGTTGGGAGTTCTTAACCTTCAGCAAACCACTTCGCAAAATCAATAATCATTGTGTCAATTGACAGAAATAATGCATGGATGTAAATAACTAGTACTACAAAAAAAATGCAGATATGAAGAAAATCGAGTAGACAAAATATGCAATCCATCATATATCCCTATTGTCTCTTTTCATTTGCTGTGTTGAGATTGGGGAATCACCTGGTCTTGAATGATCAATACAGGTAACAAAATATGTTAATAAATAACATGCTCAGATCATTACAATTATCCCACTAACATGACATTGGGAGCAATAAGTAGCAAACCAGTGGCCTATAACAATATGCAGGTTCTGGATCTTGGCAAACTATCTTAAACCAAAAATAATGACTCAAATGCAATCACAACACTTTCTCATATGAAAGATGTATGGAAATACTCCTATGACCTTAAAAGCATTCAATGTAAGTAAAATACAACAAATGGGATATTCGGCATTGAACAAACAGAAGCTTCACCTTTTTAGTTGGTAACTCATGATTTATCAAAACATGAGCACAAATAGATGACTCCCCTGAAGAAACATGAGGTAGACATGCATCTGTTACAACTATCATAAACAACTCATGCTCTTCATTTCCAGTTTCATGGTTTACTTCAGCATTAGCTGCAGCAGGTTTATGGTTCAATTTCATGGTTGCTTGACGGAATTTGTCCAATTTCAGCATGCGTTCGGCTTCAGCCAAGTCACTGTACTATATAATGTGATAGACAAATATTAAAATACATGCGAGAAAATAATCAAAGAGCAAGGAAGGAGTTATGATGGAAAAGATTAAGTTGTTAAACCATATTTACCAAATCAGCACCATAAGTCCCACAAAGGAAAGATTTTTTCAAGTACCAAAGGCAAAGGAAAATTACAATGGAAGGTGAAAGTGCACTGGACAACAGAGTGAATAATCAAGAATGAGATAACCTAAAACCCTAAAAGCCAGTATCGGCTCAAACCACTCCAACAAGACAATGGTAAAGTTTGTAAAACATTGGCATGGGAATTTAACATTTCTTTGGTTGCATGGATAGGCCAAGCAACCTTTGTGATTCAGAATTTCACCTTGGGTTGATGAATTGGTAAACCAACACCCAGCATTTTAATGAGCATCAGAATAAACCCAATGGGAAAATCATATCATTAGGAGCTTCTGTATGCATAACACCATAAGACAACAGCTCAAGCAACACACTATATTGTCTAATTTGGTTCAAGATTTCATGAATAAGATTTGCCAAATTGGTCATGTCATTCACCCAAAAAGGCCAAAATCCTGCCTGCTGCCAAATTTTCAAGACGCTTCTCACAAAATATTGGGTGCTTTCACAAGCATTATCCATCCAAAAAAGGGCAATTTATCAAAAAGAGCAGTGAAAATGGAGATGGGTTATTGGTTTATAAATTTTTTTGTTCTTCCCATTGGACATCCATCAGGATTAGATGGGCCATGGGACTGAAATGGAGATGGGTTTACACAGTTTTGTTTTACTTTTCGTACCTATGTAGGAATTATTTAATTCTCTAATTGTGTGTCCCACATGACCATAACTTGTTGGCGAAGTGTTTCTTAATATAGTACTTGGATTTAATTGCGGAGATCTATTGACTACCAACTTGGGGATTAGAGTCCTACTCTAAATAGCAATCCTTGATGGGGAGGAGTGTATCACAATATCTATACAAAGGACTTTAGGCCCTCCCTTTGTCCGTGCTAAGTTTCAGAAATTGGATCCTCTACTGCCGAGCTATCCGGCAGGACCATGCTGCCCAGACACTGTGTTGCGCGCAATGTCCGCCTTACCCATGCCCAAACGCCTTGCCCGAGTGGGGGTAAGGCAGTCATTGCGCACGTCACCATGTCTAGGCAGCACGGTCCTGCCGGGCAGCTCGGTAGTAGAGGATCTGGATCCTAAGTTTCATATTAGTCTATCACTGAGAAACATTATGGGAGATGAAGAGGGGGACTTCTAATGGGAAGACAAAGAATCATCACAGAGCATACGTGGTGAATGGTATGCGTCTTTCTCTCTTATGTTTGTGATTCTAGAATGTTATTGGCAAGATACTTATGTATTCGTGTGTATGGGTATATCAATCTTACAACCTAAACTTAGAAGTTCATCCATTTCAACACGTAAACCAGCCTTCTATCAATTCAGTGAAATCCAAAATAGTAGTAAAATTTATCACCAAACGCTTTTGTTGCGTGTGAAAACCTCCGGTAGTGGTTCGCCCGTGGATGAACCTGCAAAAACCAAGCAATGAGCGCAAGAGGGCCGGTGTGGCTCCGGCCTAGGACTCTCCGATGCTCAAGTCAGGTCTTCGACGCGACAGCGTAACTGCGTATTCAAAAGCCAGATGTGGAATAGAGCTCCATACCTGGGTATTTATAGAGTAAGGAGGAGATGAGACGGTTGGGAGAGTCCTAGTATGGTAGGAGTCCTTCTTTCGGAAGGTTCTCTCGCGTAGAGCGGAGTGGAGAGTTATTTTGGGGTCGGACTCTTATTAAGGTAAGAGTCCATGTAGAGTGTGATTACGTGTTGTCTTGGGATCGTGGCTCGGTCCTTATCCCGTGATTCTCGGGATGTCTTGACATGGCCTGGAGATCCCGTGGGGTGCTATGGGAGCCTCAATGGAGGAGGGCTCGGCCTACGAGGTCGGCCCGTGGGGTCGGCCATGGAGGTCGGCCCGAGAGGAGGTTGGTCTCGGCCATGAGGTCGGCTAGGAGTCCCTGGCTGACCCGTATAATCTCGGCCTCAGTCACCGGCCAGCTCGCTCAACCAGGCTTTGTCAGGTGACTTATCGGATATGGGGTCGGCCCAATTTCCTGCTCGGCCCAACTCGGTTCCCGGACTGAGGTCGGGTCGGCCACGTGGCAGCCTCCGATAGGTGGGGTGTTTTATGCCTCATCACAGGCCCCCCCACTCATCAGGTGTCGGCTCGGCGCTGATGAGTGAAATTTCCTGGGCGCTTGTCGGGAAGATTCTTGCGGTTGGGCCGAGACTATTTATTGCTGCGGATTTCACGCTGCACGATCTGACGGTTGGGTGTCCGTGCCACGTCAGCAGAGTCATTATGGGGGGCTCGGGAATTCGAAACGTCCTTTGATCTGGGCCGTTGGATCATGCTGAGCTCTGGTCGGCCGTTGGATCAGTGAAACCCAAGGTTTATAAATAGGCGACTCCTAACTATTCATTCTTCACTACTCTAAGTTATTGACTTCTCGGCCAGTTTGGAACCGTCAACTCGATAGATCTCGTCGTTTGTCTGCTCGTGATCGACTCGGCTGAAGCTTCATTCGTGATCGACTCGGCTGTCGTTTCGTTCCCGCTCAACTCTTCTTCAACCAGTAAGTCTTCTCCGCCCAATATGTCAGTTGGTAGTAGTCCTATGAGCCGAGAACTCCCCGTCCGCTCTCCCACCATAGACTGTTGGGCTCGACCTCGAGCGAGCCCGATGTGGTGGAGCTTCGTCGGCCGAGGTGGCCGAGCCCCCGTTACCCATGGAGTTCGACCACGCGGCCCAATCCATAGCCGCAGACCGGGCCGAGAACTCCGGGTCGTCCTCATCCGATGAGGAATCAAGTGAGGGAGATTCGTCCGAGATGGGGGTTGGCTCGGTAAGCTCGTCTACCGACGCCCCTGAGCCCGAGGAAGGCGGTGCGGCACTGCTTCCGAGCACAATCACGGAGGCCGACCTCGACTATCCGAGGACGACCTACGCCATCCCCGAGGACATTCAGCTCCGAGTTCCTAATCCCGGGAGATGGCCTCGCTTCATCGGGCCCGGCGAGGTGGCTCTGCACGAGACGCCCTTCAAGTATGCGTTTCGGCTCCCCGTTCTCAGCCTGGTGGACCAGATCCTGGACCACTTCCACCTGTCTCCTGGTCAGCTGGTGCCGAACTCCTGGCTGGCCGTCTATGGTTTCTACGCCCTGTTCTGCGAGATGGGCCGAGGTGCTAGCGTGGCGCTTTTTTCTCGGCTCTTCTTCCTGAAGAAGTCTCCCGAGAAGGGGTGGTATTATTTCTGCCGCCGATCAGGGAAGAGCGCGGCTCTAGGCGGTCACAAGTTTCTGGTCGGCACGCCGACCTTCAACAAGTACTGGAAGCCCCGCTTTTTCTTCGCTTCCATTCCCAACAGCCCTCTCCGAACCGAGTGGAAGGAGATGAACCTGAACTATGTAAATAGGGTACTACCCCTGACCGAGAACGAGATGACCTCGCTCGACCTGATCCCCCAGCGTCCGCCCTTCGATGTTCTCCGGCTTCAGGACGAGGGGTTTCTTCAGAGTTGGCATATGACCCCTGGTAGGAACCCTTGCCGAGCTTATCTCAGTTATCCGAGCCGACCCCTTAACTTAGTTTTCTTTTCCTTTTCTGACTTGTTTCCCATGTTTTCGGTTTCTCTTGCAGTGGTCGGCCACATTCCTCCAATGGACACAGCTCGGCTGAGGGCCGAGATTATCGCGGATAGGAAGAAGAAGAATGCCGAGAAGAGACCCCGGGGCGAGTCCTCCAAGGCCTCCAAGGGAAAGGGGGTGATGCCGGGACCATCGGACGCGGTGGTCGGTCTGGAGGCCGAGAAGAACACGGGTCAGGCCGGGTCTCCGAGGAAGGGGAAAGGCCGAAAAGGCGAGAGGAGCCCGCCGAGAGACATTAAACGCCAAAAGCTCTCGGTTAACCTGACAAGTGGCGGCCTTCCGCCCGTGGCCTCCCCCACCAACATCTCCCGATACGTCCTGGGGAGGGCTTCGGCCAACAACGTCCCTGTGAGGCCGACCTGGCGTCTCTTCCCGGGGGACTCGGCCTTGACGTCGGCCGCTCACGCCAAGGAGTGGCTGGATGCCAGTCGGCTCCCAGCCGATAAGGAGAAGCTGGAGGCGCTGTCTGACCCTGAGCTCCTCTCCACCCTTTTTCAAGACTTCAACATGGTAAGTTTCCTTGTCGGCTCTTGCCTATGATCTGATATGTGTAGTTTATCCTGATTTTTTGTTCTCATGCTTTTTTGTAGGGGTTCGCCAAAGCAGTGGAGACCATGCTCCGCTTCGAGCGGCTCCTGACCGAGAACTATTCCTTGGATGTCCAGTGCAAGAAGGCTTATCAGGACGCCCAGGATGCCGTTCAGAGGCGTCGGGAGACCCAAGAGAAGCTCACCGCTGCTGAGGCCGAAGTGGAGAGCTCTCAGGCCGAGGTGGCCAGGTAGAGAGAGAAGGTCCGGGCTCTGCAGGCTCGGCTTGCCGAGGTGAAGGAGAAGGCCAAGGAAGATCTGGCCACGGCTCGGAGCACGGCGATTAGCGACTATCTCCAATCGGAGGAGTACGCCGATATCTGCCACGAGATCAGGAAGCCTCCCTTCGTCGAAGGTTTTGAAGCAGGCCGAGCTGAGCTTTTGGCCGAGATCAAGGCAGCGTATCCTGATCTCAATCTCTCCCGCTTTGACGATGATGCGACTACTTTTGCGGGGAGATGGGAGATGAGGAGGGGCCGAGGTCACCCAAGCTCAGCCCCAGGCACTCGCTCAGCGACGTCGTCCCTCCGGGAGCTGGACCTCAAGACCTGCGCGAGCCCAACACCGTGGACGCCTCCGAGGGTGCCTCCAAGTCCCACGCCGAGGAGGCGGAGATGTAAAAATTTTTTTTTTTTTTTTTTTTTTTATGGGTGGGGCCGAGCTGCCCCTTTTGTAACCGTGCCGATCAGTCGGCTTTCAATGAATAAAACAACTTATTTTTGTCAAAATTTGTCTAAGTATTTGAACTCGGCGCCCTCAGTATTCTTTTCCTTGCGTATTTTGTTTCGTTTGTGGCCAAGCTGCCGAGTCGTTTCACTAACCAAGCTTAGGAACTCGTCTCTTTTTTATCCATACCAAACGTTGTCGGTGGTTTCGGCTATGCCCGCCCGAGGTCAATGCGATCTTCGCATTATTTGGTTAATTCGCCTTTCCCTTCAGCCAGATTGGAGAGGCTATCATATAAGCGGACGCGTGGCCGAATATCCTTCTTGGCCGAGCCTAATGCCTTAGCGTGGTTTTGTACTTCATTAGGCTCGGCCAAATAGGGACGTTGGCCCCTGCGAGGTCGGCCATGTCTATGTGGACATGTCTTACGACTCGGTTGCCGACCTATGAGGGTCGGTTTTTTATGTCGGCCTGGTCTATGAGGACCGGTCTTATGACTTGGCTGTCGACATATGAGGGTCAGTCTTTGATGTCGGCCTGGTCTATGAGGACCGGTCTTACGACTTGGCTGCCGACCTATGAGGGTCGGTCTTTGATGTCGGCCTGGTCTATGAGGACCGGTCTTATGACTTGGCTGCCGACCTATGAGGGTCGGTCTTTGATGTCGGCCTGGTCTATGAGGACCGGTCTTATGACTTGGCTGCAGACCTATGAGGGTCGGTCTTTGATGTCGGCCTGGTCTATGAGGACCGGTCTTATGACTTCGACTTGGGAGCTTGCCAATACGTTGAGTGTTGGAGAAAAAACTTTATTAAATCAAATGTCGGAACTGAAACCGAATACAAGCATGTTCCATTATTGAAAAAACTTTTTCAAATTTTCCGAGTTCCAAGGTCTCGGTACCTTCTTGCCCCCCGGAGTCTGCAAGCGATATGTGCCAGGGCGAATTTGCTTGGAGACTATGTACGGGCCTTCCCAGTTTGGTGCTAATTTTCCTTGTTGCCTCGGCTGGGATGCGCTGAGTTTTCTGAGAACAAGGTCCCCTTGACGAAAATGCCGCTCTTTGACTCTTGAATCATAGTAGCTTGCCGTCTTCTGTTGGTACGCCGCGTTTCGGAGTAGGGCATTTTCTCGGACTTCATCGAGGAAGTCCAAATTGGCTCGTAGCCCATCTTCATAGGTCTTCTCATCGAAGTTGAGCACTCGGTATGAGGAAGCCATAACTTCAACCGGTGCGAGGGCTTCGGTCCCATAAGCGAGGCGAAATGGACTCTCCCCGGTTGGAGTTCTTACAGTTGTCCGATATGCCCATAGGACGCTTGGGAGTTCTTCCACCCATCTCCCCTTGGCCTCATCCAACCTCCTTTTAATGCCGGCAAGTAATGTTCGGTTGGACACTTCTACTTGTCCGTTTGCTTGTGGGTGAGCTACCGAGATGGGTCGGAAGTCAATATGGAAGTGCTCGCAGAATTCTCGGAAGGTCGGGTTGTTGAATTACGCGCCATTATCAGTGATGAGAACTTTCGGTAGCCCGAACCGGTAGATGACCTTATCTCGGAAAAATTTTTCCATGTTCTTCTCAGTGATGGTGGCAAGGGGCTCGGCCTCGACCCACTTGGTGAAGTAATCGATCGCCACTACTACGTATTTTCCGTTTCCCGGCCTGGTGAAATCTCCGAGAATGTCCATTCCCCACATGGCGAATGGGATTGGGCTCAGCATTGAGGTTAATTTTGTTGCGGGTCGGCTTGGGATTGGCGCGAACAGTTGGCACTTCTCACATGTTTTCACGTATTTCATGGCCTCTTCTTGCATTCGTGGCCAATAGAATCCTTGACGAAGTATCTTGTATGCAAGAGCTCGGCCGCCCATGTGACTCCCGCATATTCCCTCATGCACCTCGGCCAATGCATATTCGGCCCCCTTCGGTCCCAGACATCGGAGAAGAGGGGCCGAGATTGCCCTTTTGTAGAGTACTCCGTCGATCATCGAGTACTTGGAAGATCGGATCTTGACCTTCCTTGCTTCATCTCGGTTCCCCGGGAGCAGGTCATTCTCCAAGTAGTTGACAATGGGGTCCAACCAGGTCGGCCCATCCTCTTCAATGTGCTTTATGCTTTCGTCTTGTAAGGATGGCTTCTCCAATATTTCTATGTATACTGACCTGCTCAGATATTGGAGGTCGGCTTCGGCCAACCTAGATAAGGAGTCCGCCGCGGCATTCTCTTCTCTCGGTATTCGAGTCATCTCAAAGTGTTCGAGCTCGGAGATCAGATCTCGGGCTCGATCCAAGTATGCTATCATCCTTTCGTCTTTTGCCTCGTAGTCTCCGTTGACCTGGTTGACCACGAGTTGGGAGTCTCCTCGCACCTTCAACCGCTTTATGCCCATAGCTTTGCTAACTCGAAGTCCAGCTAGAAGGGCTTCATATTCAGCCTCATTGTTTGAGGCGGGAAACTTGAACCTTAGGGCATATTGGACCAGAAAACCTTCGGGCCTTACAAGTATTAGGCCAGCCCCGCTTCCTCCGGAATTGCTTGAGCCGTCAACATTCATGGTCCAAGTCGGGTCGGCCGTAGTCCCGACCTTCTCGACTGTCTTTTCTTCTACAACCTCATGCTCGGGCCCCATGCATTTGGCGATGAAGTTGGCCAGGGCTTGTCCTTTTATCGCCGTCCTCGGTCGATAGCTTATATCGTATTCACTCACTCAACGCCCAGAAATCAGCCGTCCCGAAACGTCGGGTTTGTGTAATATCTTTTTGAGTGGCTGGTCGGTCGATCCACGATCGGATGGGCTTGGAAGTACGGCCTTAGTTTCCTTGCGTGCGTGATTAGGGCGAATGCTACTTTCTCGAACCCGGAATACCTTGTCTCGGAGTCAACAAGAATGTGGCTGATATAGTATATCGGCCTTTGAGTTCGACTCTCTTCCCTAATCAACACCGCACTGACCGCTACGGGAGTGGCGGCTAAGTAGACTTGAAGTTCCTCTTTTGGTTCAGGTCGGCTGAGAAGAGGCGGGTTCTCCAAATATTTCTTCAGCTCTTCAAAAGCTTCTTGGCATTCGGATGACCAGATAAAATCTTTTGGGTTCCGAATATTCTTTAGGGCCTTAAAGAACGGTAGGCACCTGTCGCCCGATCTCGACATGAATCGCACCAACGCTGCCACACGTCCGTTTAGCCTTTGTACTTCTCGGATCGTCCTTGGAGGACTCATCTCTTGGATGGCTCTGATTTTTGCCGGATTGGCTTCGATGCCTCTGACAGAGACCATGAAGCCGAGGAACTTTCCCGAGGTTACGCCGAATGCACACTTGGCGGGATTCAGCTTCATCTGGTTCTTCCTCAATACGCTGAAGGCTTCTTCCAGGTCGGCCAAGTGGTGCTCGGCCTTCAAACTTTTCACCAACATGTCGTCCACGTAGAGTTCCATGTTCTTTCCGATCTGCTCACAGAATATATAGTTCACGAGGCGCTGGTATGTCGCTCCGGCATTCTTCAATCCGAACGGCATGACCTTGTAGCAAAAATTCTCTTGGTCAGTTCGGAAGGCCGTGTACGACTCGTCCTCCTCATGCATCATGATTTGGTTGTAGCCGGAGTACGCATCCATGAAACTCAGCATCTCGTGACCTGCCGTGGCGTCGATCAAGAGGTCGATTCGAGGTAATGGGTACTCATCTTTTGGGCAGGCCTTGTTGAGGTCGGTGTAGTCGACACACATTCTCCACTTCCCGTTCGGTTTAGGGACCATGACGACGTTAGCCAACCAGGTCGGGAATTTCTCTTCTCGGATGAATCCTGATCGGCGAAGCTTCTCCACCTCTTCTTTGATTGCAGTTTGCCGATCAAGTGCGTAGTTCCTTCTCTTCTGCCGGATTGGTTTTCGACCCGGATCCACATGGAGTCGGTGCTCAGCTATATGTCTGGGTATGCCTGACATGTCAGCGGCCGACCAGGCGAAGACATCGGCGTTCGCTTTTAAGAAAACTCCGAGCCGCCTTCTTTGATCTTTATTTAGTTGTGATCCGAGCTGGACCACCTTGGCTGGGTCATCTTCGCTGAGATGAAGTGGGGTCAGGTCTTCCACCGGTCGCCCTCTTCTCTCGATAAGCTCATCCCGCTGATCCTCGGGGAGATGTTCGACGCACATGGCCATTCCTCGAACATTACCCTTGTTTTGCTTGACGAAGGTAGCGTAGCACTCTCGTGCCTTCTTTTGGTCGCCTCGGACCTCGCCGACACCGTTCTCGGTGGGGAACTTCATCTTCAAGTGAGTCGGGGAGATGATGGCTTGGAGGGCGGTCAATGACGGACGGCCGAGTATGGCGTTGAAAGCCACTACCGACCGTACCACCATGAATTTGACTGGGATCGTTGCCTGGCAGGGAGCTTGCCCAACTATGACAAGTAGATCGATCGAGCCCTTGATAGTCGCGGCCGCTCCCGAGAACCCGTGAAGCGAGGTTCCTTCGGGCTTAAGCGCTTCGTCGCCGAAGCCAAATTGTCGGTACACTTCCAATGACATAAGGTCCACGGATGCGCCGGTATCGACCAATACACGGTGTACGGGTCTGTTCGCAATTTCTACCTGCACCACTAAAGCATCGTCATGAGGTAAACTTATACCTTCGAGGTCGGCTTCCGTGAAGGAGATCGTCACCGCCGGCTTGAGTTTCTTGGCGGGCATCTCGGCTACTCCGACGAAGCGAGCGTTTGCCTTAGCCTTTCGAGTACTCTCTTGCCCGGGCCCCCCGAGGATAGTGTATATGGGGGCTCCCTTGTCATTGCTCGGCCCGGATCCGTCCTCCTTCTTCTCGGCTCGGATCTTGTCATCATCTCTTTCAACTCGCCTGTTTTCAGCCCTAGGCTCGGCTCTTCTTTGATCCCGGTCATCAGGCCGCCGACCTCCTCGATCTTCTCGGCCTCCTTTGACATATCGCTTCAAGTGGCCCGCTTTTATCAGCTCTTCGATTTCTCTTTTCAGCTGATAACAATCTTCGGTGTCGTGACCGATGTCCTTGTGGAATTGGCAATATTTGTTGGGGTTCCGAGATGACCCCGCTTGCATCGGTCGGGGTCGGCGGATGTACCCCCCATCTTGTATTTGCATCAGGATCTCCTTGCGAGATGCATTCAATGGCATGTAGTCGGGGCTCCGAGCTCGATCCGACCTGTCCGCTCGGCGATCCGTCCTTGGCCTTTTGTCTTCTCTTCGGTCGTCCGTTGTCGGCCTTTTCTTGTCGGTACGACCTTCGTTGCCCTTCCGGGCCTGGAGGACCTCGGCCATATTTGCGAACTCGTTGCACCTCTCCAAGAGCTCGGCCAGGTTTCTTGTCGGCTTCCGGGCCAAGTCCTTGATAAGGTCCATGTCGGCCAATCCATTGCTCATAGCCGTATGGGCCGTGGCCTCATCCAAATCCTTGATATCTAAGGATTCCTTGTTGAAGCGGGAGACGAATGCTCGGATCGACTCGTCGGGCCTTTGTTTCACGCTGAGGAGGTTGATCGTGGTCTTCTTATGTTTCATACTACTCTGGAAGCGCGTGACAAAGGCTCGACAGAGTTGAGCGAAGCTTCTTATGGAATTCGGCGGCAACCAGGAAAACCATGAGGTCGCCGCGCCTTTGAGGGATGCAGGGAAGGCTCGGCAAGAAACGATCTCCGTTCCCCCGTACATGGTCATCATCGCATTAAAGTAGTTGATGTGATCTGTCGGGTCGGTCGTCCCGTCATACCGGTCGAACGGGGGAGGTTTGAAACCGTGTGGTAGCGGCGCGGTCATGATCTCGGGAGGATAAGGGTGACGCCCGACCAAAGAGTAGGCGTCCGGGGTCGCCTGTTTCTTCAACCCCTCCACCTGCTCGGCCAAGTCTCGTAGCCGCTTCTCCAGCTCGGTTTTAGGTGCTTGGCCAACCGGCTCCTCGGCCCGAGGTTGATAGGATCGGTCATCCCACTGTAGTCGGCCATTCTGGTCAGCTCGGTCCTCACCGTCCTTCCTTGTTCTTTTTTCTTCTTGGAAGTTGGACCCTCGGGGACTCCCCTGTTGTTCTTCTCGGGGAGGCGAGCTCGGACGCCGGGGAGTATGACGCGATCCTTCTCCGTGTCTCGGTGCGCGCCTTTCAACCGGGTCTTTCCTTTGTTCTCGGAATATCCTCGGCAGTTCGTCCTCTCCAATCCGTCCAGAAAATACCGACCTCCTTGCTACAGAGACGGCTGGTTCAATTTCATGCCCTGTTCGCGGGTTTGGCAATGTTCTTGTTCACCCCGTCGAGCGCCTCTACTGGGGCGCGGAGGTGGAGTCTTCTGACGAGACGGATGCGAGGATGCAGCCCGACTCGGCTCGGCCCTACGCCAGCCCTCATTTTGCTGCAAGTTTCTTTCAACGCGGGCCGGAGCTGGAGGGAGCGCGGCCGGCGGCTGACCCATCAGCCCGCCTTGGGCCATCTGGTTCATGAAGGCGCACAACATCTCGTTGGTGTGGAGCATCTGCAGCTGCAAATCCATAACCTGTCGATTATTTGCCGGGGCTTCTGGGTCCAAACTCTCCGGCAAGGGTGGTGGTGCAGGTAGGACATTCCCGTCCAAACTTGGCTCGGCCTGTACCCGGCTAGCCGCGGCCGTGGTTAGTGCACCTCCCCCATTCCCGCTCTCTGGAGGTGGAATGATGCCCGTGATGGGCTGCGCACCACCTGCCCTAGGGGGTCTTCTGTTTATCCCCTGCCGAGAGGCTTTGGGGGGCGGTGATCGTCTCGTCTGCACAACGGGTTGCGGCTCCTCCGTACGGGAAGTAGAGCCGTGCTGCCCTGACCTCGTATGCACCATTAGTATTGTTCTAGGAATTGGCAGAAACGACGATGCTTGCTGATGTCGTTCCCACAGACGGCGCCAAATCTGTTGCGTGTGAAAACCTCCGGTAGTGGTTCGCCCGTGGATGAACCTGCAAAAACCAAGCAATGAGCGCAAGAGGGCCGGTGTGGCTCCGGCCTAGGACTCTCCGATGCTCAAGTCAGGTCTTCGACGCGACAGCGTAACTGCGTATTCAAAAGCCAGATGTGGAATAGAGCTCCATACCTGGGTATTTATAGAGTAAGGAGGAGATGAGACGGTTGGGAGAGTCCTAGTATGGTAGGAGTCCTTCTTTCGGAAGGTTCTCTCGCGTAGAGCGGAGTGGAGAGTTATTTTCGGGGTCGGACTCTTATTAAGGTAAGAGTCCATGTAGAGTGTGATTCTGTGTTGTGCTGGGATCGTGGCTCGGTCCTTATCCCGTGATTCTCGGGATGTGCTGACGTGGCCCGGAGATCCCCGGTGGGGTGCTATGGGAGCCTCAATGGAGGAGGGCTCGGCCTACGAGGTCGGCCCGTGGGGTCGGCCATGGAGGTCGGCCCGAGAGGAGGTTGGTCTCGGCCATGAGGTCGGCTAGGAGTCCCTGGCTGACCCGTATAATCTCGGCCTCAGTCACCGGCCAGCTCGCTCAAACCAGGCTTTGTCAGGTGACTTATCGGATATGGGGTCGGCCCAATTTCCTGCTCGGCCCAACTCGGTTCTCGGATTGAGGTCGGGTCGGCCACGTGGCAGCCTCTGATAGGTGGGGTGTTTTATGCCTCATCAGCTTTAACACACAAAAGAAAAGTAAAGCACACCACAGAATCCAAGGAAATGTTAGGAAGGTTAGAGACAACAGAGCAGACAGCATCAAGCTCGTCACGTGAGCTACAGTACAACACTATAGGTAAGGAAGAATGTTTCCTTGCCACACGCAACAGATCCACCAACGTAACCTGCCAATTCTTGAAGTTAAAACAAAACAAAACACTATTGAACTGAAGCTCGAAATCTATTTGGTTCCAGGAAAATAAAATAAATTTCGATAAGGACATGATAGATTCTGGTTTTACCATCTTGAATTGAGGTCTGTCGACGGCCAAGTAGTAGTGACGTGGTTTACTGTAATTTTAGTAGAAGAAAAGATTATAATTTACATATCCAAATCTCAGTCCACTCATGAAAGAACTATTCAAAACTGTTATTGCTTATATCAATCATACCTGAAATGGGAACAGGAAGGAAAAGGAGAAGGAGAAGGAGAGGGAGACGAAGATGGTTTTTCGAAAGCATGGACTGCCATTCTTCCCCAAGATCACAAATATATTATGAGCTACAAGGGTTGTAGGGGATTAAAACCGAATTTTTGAATCTATTTTCTTCTTTAAAGCATTGCTATGAAGGAATGAACCAATTGTCAAACAACTGCGTAATCGTTAAGGCGAATATTCCCTCGCAAATTCTCAGTGGAATATTACTTTCGTTTAGTGTAACCAAATGTTTACCAAGAATATGCTTTCAATTTTTTTGCATTTTCAATCAACGACTTAAAATAAGAGAAATGTTCTCTGCGTCCCACGCATGGGCCACGTCCAGACACATGGGTAGGGTTGTAAACGGATCGGATTCGGTTTGGATAGTGCTACATCTGCATCCGCATCTACTTAGTTTTCGGACAGATTCGGATGGTGCTAAACAGATACGAACACGGATACGGATTGAATATTTTATCCATTTACATGTAAATATAGCTTTTCGGCTAGCTATAGACTATCCGTATCCACATTCGTTTAGCTTTCGGATGGATTCGGGTAGTGCTAAACGGGTACAGATACTAATACAGAAACAGATTTTGGCTATTCATTTACACCCCTACACATGAGGGCGGAAATGAACATCCCCCCCAAATGTGCCCATGTATGGGCTCTCATTAGCTGTTGTGAGTGGCATGGCCCCTATGTCCCACGCATAGAACACTCCCTTACTTAAAATATTTACGATAAGTATATAGTTTTAGGGTAAAGGTTGGTCACATCCATGTTATGCTCAGCTGAGTCTATCTCTCTCTCACCCCCTATGGAAATGATCTCTCTGCCCTTTTCATCCCAACGTCTTTATTGGGCATAGCTACTAGTTGATGTGTCCAACCTTCTCCCAAAGTTTTATTTCACCAATGGCAAAGGAAATCAACTTTAAATATGTTGAGTTCAGTTCCTCTGCACATACGTTCACTTACATGTACAAAGTCAAATGCCAACGCTTGTCTCACCTGTTGTAATTTAAATGATGAAAACATGCATTAATGTGAACGTATGAGTAGAGGAACTCAACTCAAATATGTCGGCCCCTTATTATAGGAAGTTGTTCGTATCCATGGGAGTCTGATTCAAAGACGATTCAAAGACGATTAAGGCAGGTAATCTCTGCACCATGAGTGAAAGAATACTCGGGTGTCGATTAGTATATGTGTGTATTAATTTTTTATATTTGGGAACAACTTTTTGTCACTAAAATGGTGAATTATGAAGTTGTAACTTGTAACATTCCTTTAATTTTCCCTTGTCTTATTCTCAAAAGTTATTTAATGTAGGGGAAAAAAAGTGTATAAAAAAAATAAAAAATTATTTAATGCAGTTTTTATGTGAAATAATAGGGATCTATCCTCATAGGGAAAAAAAAAAAAAAAGTATACTACACTAAAGGGCAAAAAAATAAAGTTACAATTTTTTTGTAATCAACCTTAGTTACAACAATATTTTATTTAATGTTGTTTTTATGTGAAAAATAACAAAATCTACCCTCATAGAAATTAAAAGTATGCTATACTAAAGGGCAAAATAATAAAGTTACAATTTACTTGTAATCAACCTTGGTTACAACAATATTCTCCCTTTAAATATTGCTTAAACAAATAAAATAATAATTGCAAAATAAAGATACATGTGTATAGTTGAGAATAGTCTCGTCTCCATACATAATTTGGGACTAGCTTTAGACTGAAGTGGAAGAAAAAAAAAAGGGAGAGGGTTCCTATGCTATCTGTGGGGAAAGATAAAAAACAATTGTTTGCTTAATTCCATATATTATTTTTGGGAAAAAGTTTTCTGCCCCAGAGTGTGGCCTACGCCAGCACTCCCATGAGTCTATCTCTCTCCTCCCCGTGTGAAAAGACATCTCTGCCCTCTTGTTTTAAGGAGGAGAGAGATAGACACATGGGAGTGCTGGCGTAGGCCACACTCCTGTACAGAAATCTGCTTCCCATTATTTTTTGGCCTAGATCAGGTTTGGGGCCTTCAATCCAGAATAAGAGGGGGGAGCAATAGGGGTGTCAATGGGTCGGGTTGGGCCGGGCCTGCCTAAACCCTGACCCTGACCCTAGAGGCCTTAACCTAAACCCTGACCCTGACCCAACCCTGGCAGGGCCAAGAAACCCTCAACCCTGACCCGACCCGACCCGACCCGACCCGACCCGACCCGACCCGACCCGACCCTGATTGACCCTGATAGGGTCGGGCAGGGTCGGGTTGGCCCTGATTGACCCTGTCTTGACCCTGATTTTCAGATCTTCCTTTTAGGCACAAACGTAGCATTCTAAGATAAGTTGCTTCAGTTACAATTGCTTTGATCTATTTTGAGGAACCCACAGCTACATTAAAATCCTCCCTAATAAAATAGTTAATGGCTTCAAGCCAAATCTTTACATACTGAAGCATCCATTTTAGACAGGTAGCAAGCATGTAAAATATGCATATGAACAAGTCGCACTGTCGCACTAACACATCGATTCTCATATGCAGACGCACCATACCAGACAATGGAAGTAAAGTGTATTAAAAAAAAAACAAAAGCTTAGTAGGTGTTCCTCGATTTGTAGTCTTTTACAACACAAAATTATCATCTCCAAAAGCTCAATTCTCAGCAAATGAAACCGGTAATGGAGAAAATTATGGGTCATAACAAAATCAATGAACAGGCAATTGAGCAGGAATGGATTTGCCAATAGGGTTATACCTTGATTTGGGGTATGGAATAAGCCAAGTTCCCCAAGTAAGATATTTTAGCGTACATCTTGGCTTCTGACAAGGAAACCCGACAGAGCAACTTGGAGAAAGAATTCCAATTGAATTTGATCTCCTGCTGCTCAGCCTGCTCTTCCTCCTTCTCCTCCTCATCTTCATCAATACTACAAACTCCAAAGTCACCGTCATGTCAACAAGAACATTCACCGCATCGTCGTCAGTATTCTCTTGAATCTACAGCACGATTCAAGAGATAACCCTTGGGAGAAGCACGAGATGCAGGGGAAGGGGCACAGCAGAGGAAGATGGAAAGGGAGGCAGCAGAGGAAGATGAACATACCTTGATGCCTTGATCGTCAAGTGAATCGCCGCCGGGAAGGAGGAACAAAGGAAGAGGAAGGCAGCAGGCTAGCGTCGAGCGGCGATTGATGAAGAGTGAAGAACTGAAGATTGAAAAATGAAAAGGGAAATAGAGAATATGGGGTTAGCCGAATAGGGTTTACTAGGTTATCTCTTATGAGAATTTTTGTATTTTCATTTATAATATTATATATTATTATAAATATATATGTTTATAACTAATACAGGGTCGGGTCCGGGCCGGGCTGGGCTAAGCCCGGGGTCTTATCCCGAACCCGACCCGACCCTGTCAGGGTCAGCCAAAATCTCAACCCTAACCCGCCCTTTGGGCTGGCAAATCAGGGTCGGGTCTGGGCCGGGCTCAGGGCGGGTTCGGGAGGGTTCGGGCCAGTCGGGTATTATTGACACCCCTAAGGAGCAAAGATAAAGGCGATGAAGGGAGGGAAGGGAAAGTCATAAACCCTATCGATGCCAATTCAGATCTGTGCAAGGCCTTATCTCAAGCAAGTAAGATAGACTGACCTATTTCCAATCCTTAGCTCCTTGATCTATGTAATCAGGATGTCTTGTCTTCCTCTTGCCCTCTTTTGCAATAAAATTTCTATTTATCGAAAACAAAAAAAATTCAGATCTTCGTATGCTCACCCGCAAATACTTATCCTTTTTTTTTTTATAATATTATCCTTTTTATTTTCATAAACACCTTTTTTTTTCTTTACTTTTTCAATGCCCGTAAATAAGACAAATAATGATACCTAATGAGTAGGTGCAGGTGATCTCTACTCCTCTCTCACCTTCTCACTAAAAAGGATATGTGGACCCTAGTTTCTGAAACCGGTTCCACCAATCTTCATTACACTCTCCCATGCCGCATGCTCAGGACCTCTCCCGCAATTGAGTTTTAGTTCATGGTCCCGCACAATAGCTCGATTCGTATTGAAATTGACACTAATTTTTTTTCTTCTCCCGGTAATAAAACTGGCACTAACCAATCCTATTGATTCCTGATGATTCTGGTCCAATCGAATTGAAATCGGCACTAACTGATTCGATAATCGATTCCAAGTTTTGAAACCCTATCCTCCTTCGATAGTTCTAGGAGTGTCAATCGGTCTGTCTCGGTCTGGCCTACCTGGGCCTGACGGTGCTTAAAGTTTGTATTGTGATCGTTCATTTATATAATCGGGTTGGGTCTGGATGGGTTCAGGTTATAATTGGGCCTTAAACGGTGTAGAACTAAGCTATGTGCCTATTTAAATCTAAACGGGCTTTAAATGATGCAGCCATTTCTAAGTAATGTGATGTTCAATTTCATTCCTTTCCAAATCTGGGATCCCTGAATCAACCCAAGTAAAGTTTTAAATTTCAAAATCTTGACAAGTGATAAGAATTTTTTCTTTGTTTACTTCCAGCTCCAGACTTGTATGCCTTTTTTAATACATAGAAATCTGCTACTGTAACAGTGTAATTGGTGCAATAGTTCACATAAAGTATCTCCAGTATTGTAGATTTCATATAATTTCTTTTTAATTTTTATACACATGTATATATTGATACAATCACACAGGGAGACCGAGAGATGGACAGGGAGGAGAAGTTTACAAGTTAAAGGGTCACACCTAGAAAGGGTCGGTCCGTTGAGCTCTCAATGAGCCAGAACCCCACACTAGGATCGCCCGATTATTAAACATGTTAGGCCGGGCCGGACTTTAGCCAGATGGGCTCGATCGGGTCTGCTTGACCACGCCTGGCTTGGAATTGACAGCCTACCTTCCTAACCAATCATGTAGCATATGCAGATTGCTTTAAAACCTAACATTCAAAAGGTTGAACCCCAAGCCCTAATGATTTTTCCCTTACGATATATGAAAAGAAAATGAATTAAAAGGCCAAAAAAAGTGATCCGCAACTAAAAAAATCATTAAAATAAACTAAAGCGAAAGCATACAAAGCCATATACCGTCCTTGGGCGGTCGAATTTCCAGCTGTTTGAGTAGGGCCGAGTTGCCAACGGGCCTGGCAGTCCTTTTTTCTCTATGTAGACCTGCACAATCAGAACGCCACCATCACTGTATCACATGGTATCCAAACCGCTAACCATGGTTTATTGTTAGGTTAAATCCCATCCGTTATCGCACCGCTTCCTTCTTAACCCTGGTTCGCTAAACCCTACCCCACCAAGTTTCCACAAACAACAGGTCCCCAAATTGAAATTGCTCCCCCCACTTCCACTGCTCCCAGTTCTCCTCAGCTCCTTCTCTCTGCAACTGGAAAACTCAACCATGGGCGCTTCTTCTCTCCTCCTCTCCGTTCTACTTCTCGTATCAGTCTCCCTTTCGTCTTCCCACAATATCACCGACATCCTCTCCGGCTTTCCAGAGTACAGTCTCTTCAACAGCTACCTCACTCAGACGAAGCTCTGCGATGAAATCAACAGTCGCCAAACCATAACCTGCCTCGTGTTACCCAATGCCGCCATGTCTTCCCTCGCAGGGAAGCACCCACTCTCCGTCATTAAGAACGCACTCAGCCTTCTTGTCCTCCTCGACTACTACGATACCTCCAAGCTCCACGACATCTCCAAGGGTACAACTCTCACCACTACTCTCTACCAAACCACCGGCAATGCCGCTGGTAATCTTGGCTTCGTCAACATCACCGACCTCAAGGGCGGCAAGGTTGGTTTTGGCTCTGCTGCACCTGGATCCAAGCTTGACTCCTCCTACACCAAGAGTGTTAAGCAGATCCCCTACAACATCTCCGTTCTGGAGATCAATGCCCCGATCATCGTTCCTGGGATCTTGACTGCTCCTGCTCCCTCCGCCTCCGACGTCAACATTACGGCGCTGCTCGAAAAGCACGGCTGCAAGATCTTTGCCTCACTCATCCAAAGCTCTGGGGTGCTCAAGGTCTACCAGTCAGCCATGGATAAGGGTTTGACGTTGTTCGCACCGTCGGATGAGGCGTTTAAGGCTCCCGGCGCACCGGATCTCAGTAAGCTATCGAACGCCGAGGTGGTAACGTTACTGCAGTACCATGCATTGGCTGGATACACACCCATCGGGACTTTGAAGACCACCAAGACTCCCATTAGCACTCTCGCAACCAACGGTGCCGGAAAGTACGACCTCACGGTGAAAACTGCTGGAGATTCTGTTACCTTGGACACCGGTGTCGATTCCTCGAGGGTTGCTGACACGGTGATTGACAACACACCAGTATGCATTTTCACCGTCGACAATATTCTTCTTCCTAGCGAGCTGTTCGGGAAGTCGCCTTCTCCGGCTCCAGCGCCGGAGCCTGTTTCCTCTCCAACTCCTACTCCTGCAGTGTCTCCAAGCCCAGCTCCGGTAGCCGTCGAAGCCCCAGGTCCGTCAGCGATATCACCACCAGCACCGGCTATTTCATCGCCGGCAAGTTCTCCGGCAGATGCACCAGCGGCCGAAGCGGAGAACAGTACAGCGGGATCTGGAGCTGTGGACTTGAGAGCACCTGCATTATGGAAAACACTAGTTACAGTATCTGCAGCTTTCGTTGCTTGGGCATACTTTTCGTGAGAAACCATCTTTTTCAGGGTTTTTTCTTAAATTTTTTTTTTTTACTTTTATTTTTGTGTTTTATCTTCCAAGATTCACTGTGATTTGAGACTTTATAGAATAGAGTGTTGGATTTATTCGTGTACTCGGTTAGAAAAACCACCATTGTTGTGTTCGTTAAGCAGCAATGGTGGTTCACTGGTTCAGTTGGTGAGCGACACAGATACTGAGAGTGAAAACGTATGTTTGGATACAATTCTAAGGATGGACTGTTTCTTCTTCTTCTAATTTTTTGCAGTGTAATTTTCAGTCTTTTTTACTGTTATGTATTTATTGTCTTGTTTGGCTTTTTAGATGTATCATCGAGTACGAGAAGTAGTGTGGGTTCTTCTTCTTCTATTCACTGTTTGGTAGTTACTTTTTAGCCTCAACTTTATTTAAAGGGTAAAAGATCTGTCGGTGGGGTTTGAACCGGGGCTCATGGAATGCGACCAGGCGAGGGAACCGACAATGAGCCCACGTGGTCTGGGAGACACGAGGTGGAATCAGGGGCCCAGGTCCAGCATGAGCCTGGGTTCTGACTTCTGACCGTTTTAATTGGTTGTATTTGTTAACTTTGTTGCGGCGCATCGTGCGGCGGGACAGCAACAGGAAACAGCGACCCAGGCATTTCTTGATGGAAAACGATCGAGTCCACCACTACTCTCACGATTGACCGGTGATCGATCCACCAGATCAACTTTAATCTTTCTCTCTCTTTAACCGCCGCCTCCCGGCCCCCCAAACAAACAAAAAAAAAAAAAAATCTCTCTTATGATTTATCTCCGCCGGTTGCCGGGCTATTGGGTCTGTTCACTCTTTGAACTGGTTGGATAATTCGAAGTTCGGTGGGACCAACTGTGCAATGGGGATCGTTGATGTCCAGGTCCACAATGGGGGTGCACTTGCAGCAGGATCAGTCCAATGATTCCCCAAATTTTGATCCTCGGCCTAACCCAAACTACAATGTTTGTCATTGGTCAGTTACGCATGGGACCAGCTTCTTCGGAGCCTCAGTGTTTGTTGGTTATGTTTACTACGATGAGGCGAAGGGTCAAAGCTGGAATGCTGGATTTTCATCCTCTCAAGTGTAGTGTAACTTTAAAATATATGTGATAGGTCAAAGGACCTCCCTGTGCGAGAACGAGGTTGAGAGTACGTGAAGAGCGAGCTGAAGCCAGGTCCACCAGACTAATGCGGACGACTTCACCAAAGCCGAGATCGGGCAATCGGCGAGTACGGTGCGCATAAGGGTGCAGCTCGTGCCAGTTCAGGAGCTAGCCCTATCGCCGTCCCAAATGATCGCGACTAGGCTCAAGCCAGAAAAAGGGACGACCTCAATACTTCATGCAAATAACTTAAGACTTACCTCGAGTCAGCATGGTCTGAGATTCTCGCCCATGTAGTGCCTAATCATACGCGTGGGAAGTTATGGATAATCACTATCTCTCATATCACTCCTAAACATTCTCACTCCACTCTGGGAATCTAGCTTTCCTATTAGGGCACGATTCTGTCCATCACCCACCTTAAGTAAGGGAGGTAACACCCATTACGATCATCTGAATTCTACCTTCATTATATGTTGCTAAGGATTTTGACTTAAGCATCGGAGTGAGATCATCGGCACAGCCCAGTACTCTCTGCTAAATCTCGTTTTGCAGGCACAGGACGTTCCGGTGACTTTTCTGATGCAACAATATGGATTTTCATCCTTTCAACTTTGGTGCACTGCCTAGTGCATCACATTTGAAAATTCAACCGTAAAAATATGAGCAGTCGCGGCATTCCTTCATCGACAAGCAAGGTCACAATTCAACTCTCTTGCTTCACCTTGTGCCTTTAACACCCCCTAGGCGGCTAGGCCCTTCCCCCTCATGTCTCCGATGTAGTTAAAGTCTTATGGGGCATTGTTAATTGTTAGAAGAAAAAGAAAAGGCATTTTGTTTTGGTCTACTCATCTAATAGAGATACAACTTAATGTGATATGTCATTAAGTCGGTTAACCTTTTGAGATTGGTGTGTGTTGGGATATGAAAATGGGCTCGATAAGAACGAGTTATAGTGGTCATCAAGCCAGGTCAGGGCCTCGAGATCGTTGATCGCAAGCGCACGCACCTCGCCACGCGTCGGGGGCGCGTAACTCGTCATCTTGGAATAACACTAAGAAGGAAGAGAATAACCCTTGCGGCTTACGTAAGTCACCATGAGACCATCATGGACCAGCAGGGTCCGAGACTTTCGCTCACATCATGCCTAATCAGGCGCGTGGGAAGCAACGGATAAACATTATCTCCGAATTACACTCTCTAAAGGTCTCACTCCACTCTGGAATTCCAGCTTTCCAATTCAAGCGTAACACAAACTCTCAACCACCTTAAATACGGGAGGTAACACACGTCTAACCCATCTGAACACTCATTGAATTGAGTATTGCTCAGAGATCTAACTTAAGCATCGGAGTGAGATCACCGATGACGCCCGGTACCCTATGCTAATATCTGTCTTGCAGGAAGAACTCGCTCCAACAGGATTTCTGACTCAACAGTTTGGTGTCGTCTGTGGGAACGATACAATTCTCAAAGCCTTAGACTCTCTATCTGATTGAACTTGAGATCATGGCCGGAGAACCCAATGTCGTTCTATCCAATACTCAGGCCCCACCAGCCGTGGAAAACCCGGTGACTCGTCAGACAACATAGAACACTCGCAGTGACGGGAATGCAGGGAAGAAAACCCAACAACAGTGGATGGCAACTGCATTCGTCGACCCCCAGCTACCAGCCGCAGGGGAAGTGGCAAGAACCCAACCCTCTGCCACATTGGAGGCTGACCAAATGGCGACTCAAAATCAGGGCCAGTCCAGCTGCGGCATTCAGGCTTTACCACCTCCGCCACCGATGCCCCAGGGATTTGTCCCTGAGATAGATCCTGGAGTGCCTGCCAATGTCGGCTAAATCCAGGACCTACAACTGCAAGTTCTCAACCAGAGTGGGGTTCTAAGGAATATAGTTCGTGAGGTACAAGCATTGAGGGCAACCACTGCTGCGGCCGCAGGCCTCCCACCGGCACCAATACCACCCCTTGCATTGTTGCTGCCTTTGCTACTCCCAAGAACCATTAGGAAGTAGAGCGGGGCCATCACACCCATCCAGGCAAGAGCTACCTCCTCTAGGAACAGTGCGTACGGGGAACCTGCCTACTCGGAGCAGGCCCCCTCACGTGGAAGATCAATCAATTTCCACCGGTCGGAGAACTCACAGCTGGAAAGGACTCATTCCAGGGCCTCAGACATACGCATTGATCGAGTAGACCCACCAGGGCTACCCAGTCCAGATCTCAGGGACGAGTTGAATGCACGTCGTACATGCACGAACGTCATCAAAAACCAGGTCGAAGAAAGCGAGCTTGACCGTAAGCTCAGAGAGATGAACACAAAAATTGCAGCCCTGGAGAGGGGAACAACCCTAGAAGAAAGCTTCAGGCCGGGCCAACATCCCTTTATAAGGGAGCTCATGAGAGCAGAGCTTCCCAAGGGTTTTAAACCCCCTATGTTCGAGGCCTATGATGGGAAGGGCGATCCCAACGACCACATCAGTTACTTCAATGCTATGATGATAGTCTATGGTGGGTCTGATGTAGTATCCTGTCGATCTTTCCCCACCTCTCTCAAGGGGCTCGCGGCGTTGTGGTTCGCCAAATTGAAGCCTAACTCAATCCGAAGCTTCACAGAGTTGGCCAAGGCCTTTGTCAGCTGCTTCCAGAGCAGTGTAAAGCAGAAGAAGACAGCAGCCAACTTGTTGGCTGTCAAGCAGTGCTCTGATGAGTCCATCAGAGATTATATCGCCTTCTTTAACGCGAAAAGCTTAAAGATCAAGGACTTGGACGACGCAATGGCCTTCAACGCCTTGCACAATGGGGTCACCAACCACGACCTGGTGAAATCGCTCGCGTTAGACCTAGTAACGACCATGCTGTAGCTACTGGACCACTGCTACCAATATGCCAACATGTTCGATATCATGAAGGCAAGAAAAGCAAAGGATGGCAAAGTCCAAGAGAAAAAGAGGGTGAGCGAGAAGGATGAGAAGAGTAAGGACACCAAGAGAGCAAGGTCAGACAGAGACCAAAGCCCTGACTACACCCCGCTTAACACCACCAGGACCAAGATCCTTATGGAAGTCTACGACCGAGGCCTACTACAGTGGCCTAGACTAATGTTCACAAATCCTGAGGATAGAAACAAGAACAAATACTGTAAGTTCCACAGGGATGTCGGGCACAATACCGAGAACTGCAGGCAATTGAAGAGAGAAATAGAAGATGTGATACAGAAGGGTCACCTGAAGCGATATGTGAAGGAGGACATAAAGGACAACCCCCGAGGTCACAATGCCATGAGGAATGGCCGGGTAAGGGACGACAGAGCTCGTAGAGGAGACGATCGAGAGCGCCAAGGTAATCGATGAGATGATTAACGAGAGGTCCGTAGAAACCAGGACGAAACCAATGCTACCACTACACCAGCCATTCTCACCATCCTGGGAGGTCCAGGACAGGAGTCAGCCCGTAGAGCCAAGGCAAAAGCGAGGTTCGTGGCTGTGGCTAAAGTCCCTGAGAAGAAAGCGTGCACTAAGTTCGTCATCACATTCTCAAACAAGGACATGGAGGGGCTGAGCTGGCCACACGACGATGCTGTCTTGGTTCAGGCAGTTATAGCCAATAGATCAGTCCATAGGATACTAGTGGATACGGGGGCATCTGTAGACATGCTATCCTACGATGCGTACCTGCAGTTCGGGTTTGAGCCAGGCACTTTGAAGCCCGAGTCAACACCCTTATACGGATTTTCAGGCACACCTACCCCGATCGAGGGGTCAGTAGAGCTCTTACGGACGGTGGGAACGACACCATGCCAGAAGACCGTAAAAGTCAATTTCATGGTCGTTCGAGTAGCCACCGCTTACAACGCCATCCTGGGCAGACCAAGCTTGAATGAGCTGGGCACAGTAGTTTCCACCAAACACCTGAAAGTCAAGTTCTCTACCCCTGACGGCATGGGAGAATGCAAACAGAGCAGAAGAAAGCCTGGGAGTTTCACGCTGCATTCTTGAAAGGCATCAAGGGCAACTGTAGAGGAACGGCCTATCAGGTGGAGGTCGTGGATAACCGCAAAGATGATAAGCTCTATCAACGGGGTGAGCCAGTAGAGGAGCTCGTGGAGGTCCCATTGGATGAACAGAACCCTACAAGGACTATGAAAATTGGGTCCTCACTAAGTAAAGAAGAAGCGAGGGAGCTCGCCACGTTCCTACAAAAGAATAAGGACGTGTTTGCCCGGTCAGCAGTTGACATGCCAGGCATACCCCATCATATTGTTGAGCACGCTTTGCACGTGGATCCCAACAGGAAGCCAGTGTAATAGAAAAGGAGGACGTTCGCCCCAGAACGACAGTCCACGATGAAAGGAGAAATTGAGAAATTGAAGGCATCCGGCTTTATTAGAGAAGAACAATTTCCCACCTGGCTTGCAAATGTGGTAATGGTTCCCAAGCCAAATGGAAAATGGAGGATGTGCGTGGACTACACCGACCTCAATAAGGCGTGCCCCAAAGATGAATATCCGCTGCTAAGGATCGATCTGTTGATAGATGCAAAGGCGGGACATGAGAGGCTAAGCTTTATGGATGCATATTTCGGGTACAACCAGATCCTGATGAAGGAAGGAGATGAGCTGTACACAACATTTCGAACGACCAGGAGAAGTTCTGCTACCTGGTGATGCCGTTCGGGCTAAAGAACGCGGGAGCGAGTTACCAAAGAATGGTGAACAAGATCTTCAAGGCCCAGATAGGCAGAAACATGGAGGTATACGTGGAAGATATGCTAGTAAAAAGCATTAAGGCCCAAGGTCACTTGGCCGATCTGGACGAGGCATTCCAAGTATTGCGGGCTCACCAAATGAAGCTGAATCCAGCCAAGTGAGCCTTCGGGGTTAGTTCTGGTAAGTTCCTAGGTTACATGGTGTCCCAGAGAGGAATCGAGGCCAATCCAGCAAAGATCAAGGCTATACAGGAGATGAGCCCGCCCAGGACAGTTCACGAAATACAAAGGCTAAATGGAAGAATCGCAGCATTGGCACGCTTCATGTCTCGTTCAGGAGATAAGTGCTTACCTTTCTTCAAAACCTTGAAGAATCTGAAGGATGTGAAGGGTTTCGAGTGGACAGAAGAATGTCAGACAGCTTTCGAAGACCTCAAAGCTTACCTCGCCAACCCGCCACTCCTGACACGTCCAGTACCAGAAAAAGAACTGCTCCTGTACCTGGCGACGTCACCAGTAGCCGTAAGTGCTACCCTGGTGAGAGAGGAAGACGGAGTTCAAAAGCCCATGTACTATGTTAGCCACATCTTGCTAGATGTAGAAACTTGCTACCCCAAGATCGAGAAGCTAGCATTCACACTGGTGAAAATAGCCCAAAATCTAAGGCTGTACTTCCAAGCCTATCCAATAGCGATTATGACTGACCAACCCTTAAAAAAGGTACTCCATAAGCCTGACATATCTGGGAGATTAACGGCCTGGGCAGTGGAGCTGAGCGAATATTAGATCGAGTATAAGCCCAGAACAACTATCAAGGGACAAGCCTTAGCGGACTTCGTGGTTGAATGCACGTAGAACGAGAATGAGCAAGAACGGGAGGACACGATTGAAGCAGAGCCCAACTCGGAGTCGTCCTAGACCATGTTCGTAGATGGGTCAAGCAACGTAGAGGTCAGGGGAGCTGGCTTCATCCTAACAAGCCCAGAAGGCTTCAAGATACAGTTCGCACTACGACTGAGCTTGCTTGCCTCGAACAACGAGGCTGAGTACAAAGCATTGATTGCAGGACTGAGGACTGCCAGGGCCATACAGGTCAAAAGGCTGACCGTACGGGCTACCTCATAACTGATCGTGAATCAGGTCAACGGAGACTATGAGGCCAAGGACGATCGAATGGCAGCATATTTGAAAGAAGCCAAAAAATTAGTAAGCTCATTCAAGACGTTCGAGATATGTAGGGTGCCACGCAGAGAGAACGAGAAAGCAGACGCTCTCTCACGACTATCCAAAGAAGAGTTAGCCCAGCTCGATGGCTCAGTATATATCGAGCAGCTCGATGCACCTGCCCACTTAGTTCGAGAGGTCGTGTAGGTCGAGATCGAGCCCAGTTGGATGGACCCAATTATCGTGTACTTACGAGATGACGTCTTACCCGAAGATAAGGTCGAAGCCCGTAAGGTTCAAGGTCGAGCAGCACGGTACACGCTGATAAAGAACGAGCTGTACAAAAGGTCAATTTTGGGTTCGTTGCTGAAATGTCTGACACCCACACATGCTCTGAACACCTTGGCCGAAGTGCATCAAGGCATCTGTGGCAGTCACATGGGGGGAAGGCATCTGGCTTACAAAATACTGAGAGCAGGGCTCTACTAGCCGAACATGCAAAAGGATGCAATTCAATACGTAAGAAGATGCGAGCCGTGCCAAAAGTTCACGGATGTACCACGACAACCCGCTACAGAACTAACTTCCATACTTATTCCAATCCCTTGCGCCATGTGGGGGATGGATATACTGAGCAACTTCATCCCGGCATCAGGGGGAAGAAAATATCTTGTGGTCGCTGTAGATTACTTCACCAAATGGGTGGCGGCAGAGCCGTAAGCAAAGATTACGCGGCAACAGATGGAAAAATTCTTTAGAGATAGAATTATCTATAGATTCGGCCTACCAAAGATACTGGTAACAGGCAATGGGAAGCAGTTTGACAACCCACAGTTTGGAGTGTTCTGTGCCTAATACGGCATCGAACACCGAACGACCTCAATTGCATATCCCCAAGCAAATGGTCAAGTAGAAATCACCAATCGTACCCTGCTTGCAGGAGTAAAAAGAAGGCTAACAGAAGCAAAAGGAAGGTGGGTAGATGAGCTCCCCAGCGTATTATGATCATATCGAATACCCATGGGGGAGAGCTCATTTCGGCTTACCTTTGGGACAGAGGCACTGGCCCCGGTTGAAGTTGTAGTGGGATCATTGAGAAGTCTAAACTTTAACGAAAGAACATACCAGGACGGGCTGAGAGCCAACCTGGAATTACTAGATGAAGTCAGGGAGGATGCGTTGATGAGGAACGTGGCTTACAAGCAGAGGACGGCCCGCTACTACAATTCCAAGGTCAAAGCAAGGACATTTCGCGCTGGTGACTTAGTATTGCAAAAAGTAAGTGCCTCCAAACCACAACAACAGGGCAAGTTGGACGCGAACTGGGAAGGACCATATGTGGTCTCCAAGCAAATAAGGCCAGGGACCTATCGTTTGAAGACCCCAGAGGGCAACAAGATACCACGACCATGGAATTCAGAGAATCTGAAAAATTTTTACTAGTAAGTGGTCATTGTAAACAACAATTGTCTTTGATTAATGAAATAGTGGTTCACGCTCCAGATTCTGTGCAAATTCTTTACAAAAGTCTAACTCTCTGAGTTAGCATGAAAGACTGCCCTCATAGGACAGTACGAAAGTCTAGCTCGCTGAGTTAGCAAGAAAGACTGATCTCATTGGTCAGCACGAAGAGTCTAGCTCAAAGAGTCAACATGAAAGACTGATCTCATTGGTCAGCACGAAAGCCTAGCTCACAGAGTTAGCATGAAAGACTGATCTCATTGGTCAGCACGAAAGCCTAGCTCACAGAGTTAGCATAAAAGACTAATCTCATGGGTCAGTACGAAAGTCTATCTCACAAAGTTAGCATGAAAGACTGATCTCATTAGGTCAGCAAGAAAGCCTAGCTCGCAGAGTTAGCACAAAAGACTGATTGATCTATTTGGTCAGCACGAAAGTCTAGCTCGAAGAGTTAGCAGGAGAAACTGATCTATTTGGTCAGCATGAAAGTCTAGCTCGCAAGGATAGCACCAAGGCCTAGGCTGTTATACGGGCACCAAATAACTAGCAATACAGAAGTCTTAACTCTCGAAGATAGGAGAAAAGTGCTCGCTAAATGATGGCTCACGTAAAGAAAGGAAAAAGCAAGTAAAAAATAAAAGAATCTTTTATTAATGTTTCTATAAAGTACAGGTACATAGAAAGATCAAGATATACAAGAACAGTTACAGAGATCGTTTATGATCCAGGTGCATCTCCTTAAAAGGAGAAAACGCGGCAAACTAAAGCCCATCAGCGACGAATTTTGAACGAAAGAAGGCTGATGAAGCACAAGCACTAGGGGGCCGCCAAGTGTGAAACAAGAGTAGCATAACAGCAACATAGGATAGATAGATGTTGAGCTCGTCAAAAGCTTCTATCACTAAGCGACCCCGAGAATCAGGAGAAGACGCCAGATCAAATGGAATTCACCATACAAATGCTCTGGGACCCAAGAAGCTCAGTCATCACCCCTCTATCTCCACAGGGAGTGAAGACCTTGAACTACAGGAGTGGGCTACGACCTTAGGTCCTCTGGCACACTTGATGGTTTCACACCACAACCTGCCAGATATGTTAACAGTGAAAAGGAGCAGGGAGCGGCCTCCTCAAGATTCTCCACCTCTTTGATGTAACCCCACCACTCTAATGAGATTGGTATGGAAGGAAACACAAAGAGGATGCCCCATGGCCAATCGATCGAAAGACAAGACATGTCGATTGAGGATTGAAGCTGTAAGGGCCAATGTCGATGGAAGATTGAAGCAAAAAACAAACACTAATGAAGGGATCAAGCTCCCAGAATTTGAAGCCTCTATATCTGAAAAGATGGCGAAGCCACGCAGGGGAAAAGAGAAGTAAACCCCAAAGGTGGAAAAGAAGCCGTAGGATAGCAGAAGAAGCCATGATTCTGTGAACGGCGCCAGGTTGAAGGACTTAGCCTCTATTTAAAGAAGAAGGATGACGGTTCAGAGACCCAAATCACTTAAGAGATGAATTAAGCTTTAAGCCACGTGGTTTAGTCCCATTGGCTCACGCTTCCCGTAGACGTTGGAAAAGATACGAGCACAGAGGAATGACAGTTCAAATCCAGAGCCAAGTATATGATGAATCACGTCGTGGACCACGTGTCTAGATCCTGTTGGCCTCACGTCTCTCCAAAAAGGTAAGAGAGGCGCGGATACAGGAGTAACGATTCGGTTCCCAAATCCACCAGGACACGTGTTCAACCCTCACTGACTTGAAGTCTCTCCAAGAAACCCGAAGAGCGTCATTATCAAGAAAGAAGTTCAAAAGTTGGCTCTCATAAATGCCAAGAAAAATCAAAGGTCAATTGAAAAGGAAAGGCAATAAAGGCTTACTCGGGAAATTCGTAGGGAACATGTGGGAAAGATTCAAAGTCATAATAACACTTACGTCAAGAAAAAAGGTGAAGCATCGCAAGGGTCAATATCAAAGGGTTAGACAAGAGAACTTGGCCCAGAAAGGAGATGAAGGAGGCGCGACCTAAGGAAACAGCTAGCTCGCATAAGAAGGGCATAGAAAAGAGAAAAATACGCGCTCTAATACTTAGAGAAGATATGTTTCATTGATGGCAAGCTAAATATTTACATGTCTCAAAAAAAAAAAAAAAAACATTGAGGTTTTCATTTGCTGGTTGGAGGATCAGAAGCTAGAAGATCAGAAGCAGCAGCTGCACTCGTTGGAGATAGGTCAGTTGGAGGAGGGTCTGAAGTAGGGTCCACAGGGGCCAAGTTCGTGTCCATTGGAGGAGAAGCGGGGAGAACAACTTCGTCCACGAAGGGCCAGATGATAGTAGGAGGAGACATCGCAACAGGGAGGTCGTCCATGACCGCAGGATCCTCAACCGCCTCTAGCACGTCCGGGGTAGCCGAAACGGGAGGAATGTAATAGTCGAAGCTAGAGAAGTCATAGCCAGGGGTCGTCTCAAGAATGTGCTTCACGGTGTCATCCACTCCAGTCCTGTAGCCCTTCTGACTCACCTCCTTCATGCGATCTTTCAGCTCATCAGAATACTTAAAGGCTTCCAGGGCCACCCTAACGGCATCTTCGATCACCCAGGGTTGCAGATCTTGAAATGCAACAAAATCTCCCTGAATGGTGGCGGTTTTCTGTCTCTCCAACTCGGTCTCGTTATTCGCCAGTCTCAACTGTACCTCCAGCTTCTCGATGCACTTGGTGAAAGACTTGACCGCATCCTCATAGCCCTTCGCCGCCTCGGTCATGGTAGAAATGGTGGTCCCAGCAACTATTGTCTGCTCTTCTGTGGCCACTCTCATCTTTTCTCCTCCTCATAAGAGGCAGACAAGCTTGCTACATGCCGCCATAACTCGTTTGCTCCCCAAGTAACCTACAGAGAACAAGACGGTATCTGAAGTGCCCTGAGCAAACTGAGGAAGGGGTCATCTTGGCCCAAGGCTTACCCTGGTGAAATCTAGCACAAACGAATTGAGGTGTTCGTCATCCGATCGAGCACAAAAATCATCAACGTCCCCGGGAGGCCCGTGATCCATCAACTCCCCAGCAATATGAGGAGAATGGGGGGAGGAATCACCCTCATAAACATCCCACTGAAATTGGAGGCGCTTCTTCCCCTTGGGAGGAGGCCGAACGCCTGTCTCACCCTTGCCAGATTTCCCCTTGGCAAGGTCCTGAGGAGCTATCCTTGAAGCTCTCGAGACCTAGACAGTCTCCTCCAGAGATCCAGCACTTTGCGCAACTCTTTTCGAGGAAGGGTCAGAGCTCGCCACATCTTCGCGCGTCCTCTTCTCAGGGACCTTGGGCGGAAGAGCCTTATTGGACTTCTCTGCCCGCTCCTTCCCCTTGGGGGAGGCTTCCTGCTTCTTCTGAACACTGCCAGAGGACGACGAACCCCCTATTGAAATGCCAGGGAGCGAAGGGCGAGACGAACGCCTGGATTGCCACTCCAAGGCTTTCTATCTGGCCGATGCGGCATCTCCGCGAAGCTCGTTGGCGTCAGGCTCGTAGTCCACTGAAAGAAAGATAAATTCAGGTCAGAAATAGCTCGTGGCCGTTAAGGAAATAAGTTCTTTATGGTAGGGACTCACCCTGCGCTGGGCTCAGCCCTTGTTTAACCAGCAGACCCTCGTTTTCCAGACCGCGCACGTCAAAGGTCGTGCCCTGTATTACAAGTTTGAGAGACAGCTGATCGTATGAGCTCAACATGGGGACCTGGTTCACTGATCGTAGTCGTACAGATCCCCACCCCGCTCTGAAGGGACGGTCCTCGATACGTGCAAAGAAAAAATGATCCTTCCACTTCTTCGCAGATTCGGGCATATGTGAAACAAAAGCCTTAGGTCTATATGACCCTGCTGTACTACGCAGGGCCAGGTAGAACCAGTCACCGTCGGTCGACTTCAGGTGGTAGTAGTAAAGAAAAAGCGCCCAGGAGGCCTCACGGCGAAGCTGGGCAAAGTACAGGTAGAAGCCAAGGAGGTGCTTCCAGGCATTCACCACTAACCCGCCTGGAGAAATCTGAAAGCGGTCTAACCCTTCCAGAATAAAGCGGTGGACGAGGAAGCATAAGCCGCATTGAAAGGTGACCTCGTACAAGCATACAGTGTTCAACCGTGGGGTGTTTGCCCTCTCGGCTCTTGTAGGAACCCATGTGTCCACCCATGGGGGAAAGTAGTACTGGGTGCGAAGAGCAGCCAGGGACTCCGCAGTCATGGTACTCTCAAAGGCTGCCACACTGGTAGGTCTCACCAAGGCCTCCTCCACATCATCAACACCAGAGGCACCGCCGCCGTCGGTAGTACGCTCTACGGAGATCTCATCCGACACTGGCCTACCGCTGGACTGAGCAGCAGAGCCCCTGGTCAGACGTTGGGCCCGGGCAGCAAACCTCTTGGACCCAAAGAGTGCAGATCGCTCCTCTTGGGTCCCCTCAGAACTCACTTCGGGGTCAGAACCCCCACTCGATTCGGCAGCATTGCCAGAACCTCTGGCAAACTCCGACGAAGGAGAAGACATGACTAAAGAGTAACTTACTGATAAAGGGCGGTAGAGATCGAGAGCAGAGAATGCAATAAGATCGGAGCACGTGACGAATGTTCGTGAAGGAGGAACTCCACCAGAAGAGCGCGAGGATCCTTGGACGCGATGATCGCAAGAATAAACGCAGCGGCGACAACAGGAACCACAGAGAGTAAAAATCCCCAAAATGAACGAGAGGCAGTAAAAGATTGCTGTAAAAAAGTGAAGTTCCAGTTTATAAAGAAGAAGAAACGCTTCCCAATCCAATGGATCAGGGATGCGACCCCTCAAATGGCTAAAGGTAGCCAACGTTTGGGATGGCTCGAGGTAATTAAAGCTCAATCCACGTGGCTGAAACACAATGGGGGGCTTAGCGTGACGGGGATCAACCAACCGTAGGCCTAGCCTAGAGATCGTAATGCCTACGGCCACGTGTCAGTACAAAGAAGGAACGTCAAGCGTCGCCTCGAATCGAGACTCCTCTAGGGTTTTTAGACGCGTGTCAAAAAGCCGCTGGAGTGACAAATCACACTCAGCCACCTAACTGTCGAGGCACGTGCACCGGGGTAATTGTCATAAAGCGAAGTGAACCTGACCCCCTTGAACGTCCACGTTCAGGGGAGTGGGGGGCTCGTGTTGGGATATGAAAACGGGCTCGATAAGAACGAGCTATAGTGGTCGTCAAGCCAGGTCAGGGCCTCAAGTTCGTTGATCACAAGCGCACGCACCCCGCCTTGCGCCGGGGGCGCGTAACTCGTCATCTTGGAATAACACTAAGAAGGAAGAGAATAACCCTTGCAGCTCACATAAGTCACCATGAGACTATCATGGACCAGCAGGGTCCAAGACTTTCGCCCACATCACGCCTAATCAGGCGCATGGGAAGCAACGGATAAACATTATCTCTGAATTACACTCTCCAACGGTCTCATTCCACTCCAGAATTCCAGCTTTCCAATTCAAGCATAGCACAAACTCTCAACCACCTTAAATACGAGAGGTAACACACGTCTAACCAATCTGAACACTCATTGAATTGACTATTGCTCAGAGATCTAACTTAAGCATCGGAGTGAGATCACCGGCGACGCCTGGTACCCTCTGCTAATCTCTATCTTGCAGGAAGAACTCGCTCCAGTAGGATTTCTAACGCAACAGTGTGGTTTGTATGATTACACTTTCATAGAAAAAAACTTAATGTGCTATGCCATTAGCGGGCCAAAGAAAGCATGGGAATCAACCCACAAACTCGCACCAATGGTAGAAAGTAAGTGGGGCGGTTTTTGTATTTTGGATGGGTCCATCTGTCCATGTTAGTTTTGAGATGTTGTATGGAGGAGTTTCCCGTGGACATCCTATAGACTTTTTCTATTTCAATTAGGGTAAATTCTGTCATTTTACATAAAAACTGCATTAAATAACTTTCAAAATTTTTTTTGGGAGGTAATAGCACTTTATTTAGTAACGTGGAAACTCATGGTTGAAGATTACATAATTCCAAGATCCATGGATCGCTTTACCTAAAAAAAAAAATCCATGGATCGAAAATATAGGCCATACTATCGTACACGTCACCGATAAGACCTTCCTGCCAGGAGTCAGCCAAGCTGTCTATCTGCCTCAAAACAAAATGAAAACTATGTGTATCCAAACAAAGAAGCAAGATAAGTAATATCTTCTAAAACAGGACGGACGTTGAGTGGTGATGAAGATAAATCTCCTTGCAGATGAGTGATGATGCTCTTGTTATCAGACTCTAATTACACACAGTCGAAACCCTCTGAAATAGCCTCCAGTAAAGATCATCTAATGTCCAAAGCCTCCCCAATAGCAGAATCAGCGAATACCATTGGAATAGATACAACATGCATCGGATTCCCATGGTTGTCACGACATATAATGCCAAGTCCACCACCTGTTTTATTTGTTGGTAAACTAGCATCACAATTGATCTTCACCACACCTAACGGAGGAGCAGTCCAGGATGACACAATGTTTGAAAGAGCAAGAGTATCCACTTGAAAAGATGGAGCAGGTTGAGCATTAGAAAACTCAGAGAAGACCGAAAGAGACACTTGAATCACTTCATCTGGAGTCCAGCGTCTACACCCAAATACCTCATCATTTCTTGCCTTCCATAGGTTCCAGCAAATAAAGGTACAATGTGGGATCAACAATTTCCTAATCTTCTTATCATAAGAAGAAAAGGAATCCCATTGTTGAATCCACTGATGTAAGGAAGGATCATGTCTAGGCGGGACCGCAACTCTAAGTGCACTTTTAAATTTATGAATGAAAACTTTTTTCACTCCTACATTAAATAAATTTTAGGAATAAAGCAAGGGCATATTAAAATAGGGTTAGAACTTCGTAATTCACCACTTTGATGACAAGAAGTTATTCCCATTATGTAACTCCAGGATAAATTTTCCAAAGGAATGGTAGTAGAATAAACTTGGGCTTCATAGTAATTGTAATACACCCTGGTCAAATACATAAAGGGACAGAGAAAGCCACCCGGTTGCGCAGCCCGCCACCACTACGCCCAGTGGTCATTACGCGTTCCCCTGTATTTGGGCGCAAGGGGTGTCTGCTAAGCGATCGGGTGGTGCTCTTTCTCCTATAATAAATAAATGTAGAGTAAATTACTTCCCCCTCCCCTCGATTATGCCTGAATGCCAAACACCACGGTATTGAGTAAAATTGTTTTCACCCACGGTAAAGGAAGAATTCCTATATCATGAGCATTGGTACTATTGGATGACCAAGAAGAGTAGTTTCAACCCCAAACAATGGGATTTTTCTTCCCCACTAGTGAAGGAAAACTTTGGCCTTACATTGTAGTCTCCATAGATTCAATGGTTATTATATACAACTTTTATAACGGTACTTAGAAAAAGATGGTATTCATTTGTGGCCCATTTGAACTTTATATTGAAAGGATATATCAAAATTTGTGGCCAAGTCAATTGTTTATCTCAAATTAGCTGATCAGAAATCAAGTTTTCAATTGGAACTTCATCGAGAATACAAACCCTCTTCTTTTTTCGTCAATTCATTAAAGCTGTCCCATAAAAAATGTATTCATTGAAGCTGTACTCCCTCTGCGACAAGGGTGAGTTCAATTAATTGGAATTCCTCTAAAAATATATCTGTTAGTCTTTAATTTGGATTGAATAAGATAAAATTCTTGTTAGGGAGAAAGAACCCCACCTAGTTGCCCTGTGCCCAAACACAGGGACACGCGAAATGATCACGTAACTTTTAAAAAGATGGAAATGATCAAAATTTGACAGTTATTTTGTACAACCCTGTGTCTAGGTGCAAGGACGATGTGCACTACACGTCTGAATGGCGTACTCTTTCCTTTTTGTTAATAACCCTTTGCTTTAGTGGCTAGAGACATCACGGTGCTTAGCATCAATGGTTCAAGAATGTCCAACTCAAATGGATAACATTACAATGATGGGTTGATGGGCACATCTATGGCATGGTGATTTAGGCATTATGACAGTTAGATAGATGGGCAAAATGCGGGACATAGTCGGGAAGAAAACACAAAGATTTAGCAAAATGTATGATGTCATTTGAAGTATTTGATTCAATAAACTGAAGATTTTTTACAAGAGATATGAAGGTGTCTAGATTTTGCAAAATATGTGATTTTTTAAAGTTTCCGATTCAATAAATTGGGATCTTTCTACAAGAGGCATGAACGTGTGTATCCAGAGAAACCCAACCCCATAAGGTGTTTGATTAGAGGAGTATAAAAAAAGTAGAAAGTTGTATATCCGTCATTCCACGGTTCCAAAAGTCGGTTAACCTTTTGGGATTAGTGTGTGGTTTGTGTGATTACACTTTGTTTCAAAAAAAAAACGTAGAAAGTTTTCTGTCACTCACCGTAATAGAAATCGACGGTCAAATATGTCGCCTCCTATTATATGAAATCGTTCGTTATCCTAGCTTCCTAGGAGTCTGATGGGTGAACAAATTTTTTTTTCTTTTTATGTTACAGGAGTTATCCGGCCTTTGGCTGACTAAATCCCCCAGGGATCATGCACGACCCCGCAACACACACGAATTGGGAGATACCGCCTTTAGCTTCCTTAGAGATGATGGGTGAACATTCTCATACGAAGATGGTTCTTGTACACCCTTAAGCATACAAATGTAATCCACTCACTCAGATGGATTCCATCTGAACACCTAAGGACGCGTTTGGTTGGAGGTGTCGTCGGAGTCAGATTCCACGGAATCCGGATTCCGTCATTTTTCTGGTGTTTGGTTTCTCGGAACCCGGATTCGTATTGGATTCCAAGAATCCATGAAAATCTACTTTTCTATGTAAAATTTGGAATCCACCAGAATTCGTCCAAGGGGGTGAATTCCACATAGAATCCAGGATTCCAAGCCCTCAAATAAATACGGTGGAATCTTGTGGACTCCAATTTTATCGAGATTGAAACGAAGGAAGTCGATACTAGGGTTTCTCTTAGCCTTCTCGTGAATCTCCAAACCGAAGACGAAGTCGTCTTTGCAACTCTTGTCTTGCCTTCTTGTTTCTTCTCCAAACCGAAGACGAAGGAAGTCGATACTAGGGTATCTCTCAGCCTTCTCGTTTCTTCTCCAAACCAAACCCGAAGTCGTCTCTGCAACTCTGGTCTTGCCAACTCATTTTTTCTCCAAACCAAAGACGAAGGAAGTTGATACTAGGGTTTCTCTCAGCCTTCTCGTTTTCGTCTACAAAGGCTCTTTACTACTCCATTTATCTCTCTCTCTCTCTCTCTCTCTCTCTCTCTCTCTCTCTCTCTCTCTCTCTCTCTCTCTCTCTCTTTGTTTCTCTGTCTATCGCTCTCTATCTCTATCGTTGTCTCTGTCTCTGTCACATTATCTCTGTCTCTCTCTCTATGTCTATGTATCTCCCTATCTCTCCCTTTATCATTCTCCGATTGTAGTTAGGGTTTATTTAAAAAAAAAAATTGAAATTATTTGATTGCTAACCGATTTTCCTCTCCATTTCAGATTCGATTGTAGTTAGGGTTGTTTTGAAAATCTGTGGTGGAAGGAACATCTTGGATTAACGCAGGTGTCACAGTTCTTCACTCTCTCCCTTCGCTGAGACAGTTGCATTATAGTTATGGATTTTTAAAAAATACATAGGTTAAGTAGATGATTTGGGAGCGACTTGAGAGCATATTTGATATATTGCCTAGATTGTTTATTTTCCATTTTATTTGAGTTTCTATTATCATGTAAGGGTGTTTTTCTTTATATTGATGTAATACAATGGAAGATTAAAATGAAGTGAAAGAGTTTGTGAGTTGCTACTGTGTTATGGCTGTGGCGTGAGAAACTTCTCTCTCTCTCCTCTATTCTTTTTTTCTTATTCCTTTTTCCTCTTATTATGATTTCCCTTCATCTTTCTTTGTTCCTCTTCTTCCTTACCTGCTCTCTTTACTGTTATCCTGTTCTACCCCTTCTAATGTAGTATTGTATTTGAAAGACTCGAAACAGTAGCCAATAGACAAGATCTTTAAATCAAAGAATAATTCAGGCCATATGGGATAATCCTAGTAGATCTAGGAGAGTCGTATTTAGGTAATAACTAATAAATGGGTAAACAAGAACAGAAAATAGGATAATTGATTCACACTGAAATCTGTTATGAACTAGTGATTAAAACAGATTTGAAAAATCAATACAATGATGAGAAAACAAACAATAACCGAAATTAGGTTTTGCAGTGTTCAATCGATAAAATACAAGGGCTTGTGACTACGGAGCAAAGATCCATTCTAAATTGAGCCAAACTTTCCTTGTCCTTTCTATAAATAAATGGGATTTTCTTTGTAGAGTATGCATCTATTTGTTAGGGATTATGAATATATATTTATTTACTTTTCAATTCTGACAAAGCAGTTGCGGATGGGGGGGGGGGACAATTTAGATGAGAACAGGCCCGGAACTTCTGAAATCCAATGATCATATCGATTTATATTTCTTGTAAACCATTGGCCCCACTTTCTGATTTATCCAAAAAAAAAAGAGCTGGTAAACCATGGTGGCTCATCATTTCATTTGTGTGCTTTGAGGATATGGCCATCCATGAGGCAGCCCTAGGGATTTCTATCCATCTTTTACTTATGAAGTTCGTTAAAGAAAGGTGGTGGAGAGACAGAAAGAGAGAGAGAGAGAGGTTCTATCCTTTCAAAGCTGCAATCTATTTTTTCATCCTCAATTCAAGGGATCAAACCCTTTTGGACCCACCAAAATCTCTCCTTCCATCATTTCATGCATTTTCAAGCCCCACCTCTTATCATCCATTACTGAGCAAAGACAGAGTTTAAACTTTAAAAAGTAGACTCAAAATTCTTTTAATTTTTCAATTAGATTTATGGGTCTCATGAGTCATGGCAGAGTCTGTAAAAGACTGTAATTCTGTAATTATAAGTACTCCTCTAGTCTCTTTTGTTTTAAATAGGGTAGTTAAAATTTTTTAAACCAAAAGATATAGGGTACGGTATATATAGAAACCTAAATAAAGTATGGAAATGTGAGAATTACAAAAGATAAGATTACTTGGATTACCTGGGCTCCTATAGGATAGAAGACACAAGCTGAAAGACAAAGGTAGTATAAGAAGGACTCATGACAAAGATGTTAAATCAAGAACTGGGGCTTCTAGAATTCCCCTACTTAAGCAACTAAAATCCCAGAGAATTTCTTTTTTCTCTTTCTCTTTCTTGTCTTTTTATGTTTGTTTCATACCACCATAAAGAGGACAAAGGGTATCTTCAACATCTAGAGAATTTCAGTAATACATTTGATAAATCAGTATTTGAAGATAGCGAGAGAAAGTATCTAATCTTAAATATCTTTTTGAAGCATTTGGAATCTTCGTATGCTTTGCATTGGGGGGGTCATTTAACATTGAAATCATTTCTCTTCTCTCTCTAGTCTCCTTTGTGGGGTTTTAGGGTTATGGTAAGTTAATTAAGGGGTTGTTACTTCTAGCTTTAGGGAAACAAGGAAAGAATTTTGGAACTTTGGAATTGGTTATGGGTAGACAGTAGGGTCATATTCAGGGAGTGGGAGGAATTAAATGCACTATCCTTATCCTCTGTTCCTTAAAAGGGTTTTCTTCTTAATTTTTTTTCCCATAACGTGCATCTCTGTTTTCTACCCTTAATAATGGCCAGTTATTTTCTCTTTGTTTCCATCTGTAGCAAATATCCCCTTTTCTTTCTACCTAAAACGAGTATATGAACAATATGATGGCTTGAATGTTTCATTTATTGTTGATTATGAGTAAACAAGTATAAGTTGCAATTTGGCCTCCTTCAAGCTTCTTCGTGTATTCAGCTAGTGATCCAACTACGTAACTTGTTTCTTTCGGTTGAAGTTGTCACTTGTCAAGGCATCATGTAGGCAATGCCATGGAAACAAGGCAGGTTGAATATGGAAGCATACCCTGTAATTAGGCAAATCTTCCTGGAATATGGTGCTCCCATAGGGCTCCTTGGCCTCACCTAGTAGCCATGGCAACTATGTAGTTCAGTTTGAGATTATAATCTTGAACAGTGTCGCTCACATTTCATGATCTTTAGCTATTTTGGACTAAGTTATAAAGGAAGCAATATCATTGCCAGAACTCATCACAATTTTGGTATTCACTCATCTGAAATGTTGCACTTTGGGTTCTTGTGATTAATAATTCCACAAATGATAGGAAGATTGTAACCAATTACTGTTTCCTTGGTTGAGTCATTCATTGACAGAGTGGAAGAAGTTGAGAGATGCTTCTGGATTGCTGTGATTTATTATATGAAAAATCTGGCTGTAGTTAAAAGAGTGGTACATAATTTGCATTGCTGAGCCCAAGTAAGATTTATTTGAGGATTATGTTCGGTAGCATTTGCCAACAAGATTTATTTGTTGATGAACTTATTTTGCAGCCTAGTTGAGCTTGTGTGAAGCAATTGATTGGGCGCGCATCAATGAGGCCATAAGGAGCTTAGAAGCCTCAATGCCAATGTCCTGCTAATAGTTTTTTTTATTTTATTCTTCGTGATTCTGTTATTGAGTCCAAAAGGTTGAACCTCTTTGTTACAGTTTAGAAGAACTTGTTTATGGTGATTTTTAAACACCAGTTTGTATGGCTTTTCATGGTATAGGAGTTATTAGTGAATGTGTAGGAGTTACTAGTAGTGAACATACTTAGGCAGCGGCCCTTGCACACATCTCGAAGGAGGTGAAGAAGGAATCCAATGAGATTGTGAAAGAAATATCTTTGCCAATCTATATTTAGTGAGTGGTGTATAAGGAGATAGGTAAATTATTGACTGCAGGAGATCAAAAAGATATCTGAGAGAGAAGGACTAAAGTTGACAGAGAGGGGATTATAAAAATAAGGGGACAAAACAGGGATTAGAAAGCTAGAGCTTCAGGGGAATTGCTTGGGTGAAAAGCCTGTTGTTTTATTGAATGTTTGAATCATGACTTGAACTGTGTATATAAAGTTGTTGTGTAAAGATTGTATATGAAAATTTTGCTTTAGTACTTCATATGGTTAACATATGTCGTAATTGATGTCATCGTATTTTGTAATTTTTGTTTTTGTACTAGATGGATATTGACCCCGATGATGAAGAGATGATATTGTTTTGGGTACTTACCATTGTTGTTATAGCAGTAGAAAAGTATCACAAACTATTCCTCAAAAAACAACCTTATCGACTTGAGGGTAATCGTGGATGGATTGAGACAGAGAGAATAATTGGTGCTTCCGACAGGACTTGTAGAGAGATAATAAGAATGAGTAGAAGGCCTTTTTTTACCTTATGTCAAAGGCTACAAGATGGTGGCCTTCTGTATCACACCAACTCAATTCGAGTGGAAGAACAAGTGGTCATGTTTTTATTTACAATTGCCCACAATGTTAAGAATCGAGTTACGAAGCTGTATTTTGGACACTCTAGTGAGACAGTAAGTCGGTATTTAAACAAAGTATTACATGCAATTCTTAAACTGTACCCAGTGTTACTGACCCCTCCAAGTACCACAACCAATGAAAAAATATTGAATAACCTAAGAAGCTACTACCCCTACTTCAAGAATTGCATTGGAGCCATAGATGGGTCACATGTACCAGCTTGGGTTCCAGTTGCTGATCATTGCAGGTTTCATGATAGGAAAGGACTTATATCTCAAAATATTTTAGCTGCATGCGATCATGATAGAAGGTTTACATACATACTATCTGATTGGGAAGGATCTGCATCAGATTCTAGAATATTAGAGGATGCCATTCATAGACAGGGTGAAAGCAAGTTAGTGGTACCTACAGGTAAATTTTATCTAGTTGATGCTGGGTTTGCCAACAGAACGGGGTTCTTGAGACCGTATCGTAATGTTAGGTACCATTTAAATGAGTGGAAGGATTCAAACTTGTCACCAACAAATAAACAGGAATTATTTAATCTGCGACATTCTAACCTGCGAAGCGTTATTGAACGGGCATTCTCTAATTTGAAGTTAAGGTTCAAGATATTGAAGGCTCAAACGGAATACCCATTTAGGACTCAAGTAAAAATTGTTCAAGCATGTGTTCTACTTCATAACCATATTCTTACACAACACAGTATTGAAGAAGAAGATGAGTGGTTAGATGCAGATGAGAGAGCTGCAGGGCTTAGTTCTAGTGTTCAATCAAACCAACAAAATGATGATGATGATGAAGTTGAGGATGATTACAGTGGTGAAGCCCTTAATACTGATCAACTCAGAGAAGAAATAGCTGACAACATGTGGGTTGACTGGATGACAGGTGATATGGATGATGAAGAAACTTCTACTTCTGTTGATGATTAATGTAATTGATTGTTTAATGTATTAGATTATAAACTTAAATCTTGATTTTTGTGTTGAATTGGTGTTTAAACTTTTGACATGTTTCCTTTATATTTTGTTTATGGACTTATGTCATGTTGTGTTAAGTTTTAGGTTTATTATGTTTCATGATCTCAATGTTGAATGGATGATTAGATTTTAATGATAAATGATTGTATTAATATAAATTGTCATGCAATTATTGATTTTGTGTGTGAAGATAGTTCAATAATTTTTATATATTATTTTTATTACTAGTCACACTGGGCATAAACAATGGGCACACAAGAGAGAACCCAGTCTAGATCACAAGCAAGTTGGCCACTTGAAGTATCTCATCATTTGTTGGAATTATGTGTCACACAACATAAAACTGGAAAGAGTGGAGACAATGGGTTAAGGAAGAAGGTATGGCTTGACATATCTAAAAGATTGAATGAGAAGTATGGGATGACATACGATTGGGAACAATGTCGAAACCATTTCAAGATTTGGAAGGCAAGATTCAAAGTGCTTAGTGATATGCAGAAAAATAGTAGCATGGGTTGGAATGCTCAAGAAAATAGGTTTGATGCAGGCCAACATGTTTAGAATGAATTCAAGGTAATATTAGTGATCATTTCAATGTTTATAAATTTATGTATATGGTAAGCTAGAATAATAATGTATTTGAATGTTTAGCAGAAGAAGGAGCAACGATATTGGAAAGATCATAGCGTTCTACCAATTCATGTTGAAGTTGCTATTTGGCTAGGCAATGAAATAGCCACAGGGGCAGCAGCCTCACACCCTGCTGATGGAGCCCATGATGAAGACATTGATTTGTCTGCTAATAAAAGAGTATTTGATAATATCAACCTTGAGAGTGAAGACATGGATTTTGAAGGAGACGGTACCACTCTCAATCAAAGTACAAACCGTTCAAAGAAAAGGGCTTCTACATCTAGCAAAAATCAAGCCCAATTAAAGAAAAAGAAAGTAGGTGTTGATAAGGTTGTCAGTCCATTAAAAATGATAGCCAAGGCAATGTCTGCCATATCAACCAAGGAAACTAATTTTGCAACTAAGTTACATGAAGCAATTGGTGCCATTCCAGGGATTGACTTTCACAAGAAAATGGTTATCAAAGAGTATTTGATGGAGAAGAAGGATAAGGCTACTCTATTCTTGACTGCTCCTTCTGAAGAGAGGCCTGAAATGATTGACTATTATCTTCAAATGATGGAGTAGAAAGGCAATTTTATTTGATGCTTTGGGTGGAAGACTTGGTTATTGATACATCCAATATTCACAGGGCCAATCAACGACCGCCACGTGTCATAGACGACCCGCCCCATAGCCAAGGGGAACGAACCGGAGTCCCAGCACCATTCGGGGGCGGCCACTACTCGGGCGCGGCCACACATCCAAGCGCGGCCTCACCCAGGCGCGGCCTCCTCACCAGGGCGTGGCCTCCTCACAGCCTCACCCAGGCGCGGCCTCCTCACGGCCTCACCTAGGCGCGGCCTCACCCAGGCGCGGCCTCCTCACCAGGGGCGCGGCCTCACCCAGGCGCGGCCTCCTCACAGCCTCACCCAGGCGCGGCCTCCTCACCAGGGCGCGGCCTCCTCACAGCCTCACCCAGGCGCGGCCTCACCCAGGCGCGGCCTCCTCACGGCCTCACCTAGGCGCGGCCTCACCCAGGCGCGGCCTCCTCACCAGGGCGCGGCCTCACCAGGGCGCGGCCTCCTCACAGCCTCACCAGGGCGCGGCCTCCTCACAGCCTCACCCAGGCGCGGCCTCCTCACGGCCTCACCTAGGCGCGGCCTCACCCAGGCGCGGCCTCACCCAGGCGCGGCCTCCTCACCAGGGGCGCGGCCTCACCCAGGCGCGGCCTCCTCACCAGGGCATGGCCTCACCCAGGCGCAGCATCATGGGCACCTGAGGTGGGGGCCACCCATCTACGACCCCGATCGTATCGCTAAGACTCATGTCACTACCAGGACTCTAGACCCTTAGAGGTCACATCATCCAGACGGATTCAAGCACCAAGGACGTTATCACCACACGCGGATATCTATCCACCAAGGATCCTGATGCCACCAGGACACTCCCTCCCGCGGGGAGATGGCCAATCAGGATAGAGCCCCGTTACCCAGGGCCTCTATCCACTCAACGGCACAATCGTCAATCAAACGGGGACTCTCCACACCGCCATATGCTACTATAAAAGGCAAAGGTACACAACCCCATAGGGGAGATCTAAACTCATACTGAATAATCACTATTCATCTATTTGTGCCAGGAGATCTAACTTTGGCATCGGAGAGCCCTAGGCCGGGACCACACCGATTCTCTCTGATTGACCCCTTTGGTCCACTTGCAGGTGACGGCACTCGCAGGACCGCTCGACGATTTCTTGACGCAACAGATTGGCGCCGTCTGTGGGAACGACGCTAGCCATTACAGCTACTAGCTCGCTTCCATACTCATTCAATGGCACGAAGGAAGACTACCACCACCAACAACGGAGCAAGGAATGGATCACCACCCCCAGAGTGCTCTCGCCGCAGAGCCAACGACCAGGACCATGTCCCTCTGGAGGAGGAGATCCCCCTTAATGACCAGTTCGTGATCGCCGAGCCCAACAATGACGAGGCCAACGATGTGGTGGTGGAGGTGACACCTGACCCCAATGCTCCAGCCACTGTGGGTCAGATCAACGACCTGCAATGACAGATCCTCAATGAACAACGACTCTTTCGAGAATACCTGACGCAGCGTGCGACATCTCACCGTCGGAGGACTTCACCAGCAGCAAGGGTGGAGTCCATACCTCAACAAGAGCCAAACCCTAGGAGATCATCTCCCAGGGGCACGAGATCAGAGAGACTTGCGCGACAGGCAACCCCCACTCCGCAGCGGGGGGAGCCTTCCCAGCATCCCAGGAGAACAAGAGACCTCTCGCCACGGTCAGAACGTGGGAGGACGCCAACACCCAAGGCGAGGGTGTCTAGCCCGCAGAGATCGGTCCGGAGGTCCGTGTTCGACGGACGACTGGAAGAAAGTCACATACCACGACGAAGCCGGACCTACAGAGAAGAAAGCCCCTCACCTTCACGACAGGGTTCATCACGGCATGACCATTCACCATCCCGCCAACACTCAAGGCGGGAGGGGACATCCAGGAGAGAACGTGAACGGGGTCGCAGCGAACGTCCGGCTAGGCGTGGGGGGCAGACACGGGATGAGGAGCTCGATCAAAGACTCCGCGACCTGGATGAGAAGCTGGAAGGGTTGAAGAAGCAGACCAAAGGCGAGACACATTCCATACCTGGACAACACCCCTTCTCGGCAGAGATCATGTCAGCCACACTACCTTCCAGGTTTCGACTACCCACCTTTGAACTCTACAGTGGTACCACTGACCCTAATGACCACATCAACTACTTTAATGGCATGATGACGCTGTATGGGGGGTCGGACGTGGTATCCTGTCGGGCATTCCCTGCGTCCCTCAAGGGAGCAGCCACATCATGGTTCTCCAGGCTACGACCGAGATCTATAGGCTCGTTCGTAGAGCTATGCGAGCAGTTCGTCACCCGCTTCCAAAGCAGCGTCAAGCAGAAGAAGATCACCGTCAATCTACTAAACGTGGTACAGAACCCTGGGGAATCTCTCAGGGAATACGTTACCAGGTTCACCAAGGAGTCCCTGGAGGTTCGAGACTTGGATGACCAGACACAACATGCAACCCTAGCAGGAGGTATTAGGGACCTGGACTTGATCAAGGACCTGGCACGTCATGAGACCAGGACTATGAAAGAGCTCCTGGAGCGGTGCAACGAGTTTGCAAATATGGCCGAGGTACTACAAGCTAGAACAAAAATAATCGAGGCCAAGCCACAGGACAACAAGAGGTCAGCACCTGATGACCGCAACGAGGGTAAGAGGTCGAGGACAGAGCGCCGACAAGAGAAGAGCGACCGCCCATCTAGAAGGACAGACCGCCGCCCAGAGAGAAGCGAGAGGGCAAGCACCCCTGAGTTCACACCACTGAACACCACCAGGTCCCAGATACTCATGCAGATCCAAGACCGTGACCTACTCCATTGGCCACGACCCATGCTAGCAGCGCTAGAGAAGCGAAACCCTAGCAAATATTGTCTCTTCCACAAAGAGAATGGGCACGACACAGAGGAGTGCTATCAATTGAAGAGAGAGATAGAACAACTGGTAAAAGCAGGAAGCTTGAACAAGTATGTGAAGGGGAGACGTGACAACCGCTCAGGCCAAGGAGATAGAGGTCATGACGGAGACAGAGTGGAGCCGAGACGAGAAGAAAGAAGAACAGATCGAGAGAGAGACCGCCCAGAAGAGCGGAGAGATGCCACAGAACCTAGTGGCACCAAGGGACCTCCTATCCTCACCATACTTGGAGGACCAGGGCAAGAGTCCACCAGAAAAGCTAAAGCTCATGCCAGGTTCGTGGGAGTGGCAGAGAAGCCCAGCAAGATAGCCAAGACGAGGCGGTGATCTCCTTCTCGGATGAAGACCGGAAGGACTAAACTTCCCGCATGAAGATGCCCTGGTAGTACAGTGGAGGTAGCCAATCGACTGCATACACAGTGGCATGATAGACACAGGGGCGTCCGTTGACGTACTCTCCTTGGACGCCTATTGACAATTCGGGTCCAGGGACGACCAGCTCAAACCAGAGCCCACTTATCTCCATGGATTCTCAGGTGCCACCGCCTCCATCAGAGGTACCATAGAGCTACCCGTCACCTTCGAGGTACACCCTCAACAAGTAACCATCATGGTAAATTTCATGGTAGTCAAGTCCGTGGTGTCCTTCAACGGCCTCCTAGGGCGACCATCACTGACAGCCCTTAGAGGAGTCATATCACCACTTCACCTGAAGATGAAGTTCCCCACCGAGAATGGGGTAGGCAAAGTCCGAGGAGATCAGAAGAAAGCAAGGGAGTGCTACGCCACCTTCATGAAAAAGAATAATGGCAACACCCGTGGAATGGCACTCTGCCTAGAGAGCATGGTCAGTGACCAGAGAGATGAACTGACAGAGAGAAGGGGAAGGCCAGTGGAAGACCTCATCCCATGGCCCCTCAGCCAGGACGACCCCTCCAAGGTCGTTCAGGTCGGCTCGCTGCTAAGCAAGGAACAGAAAGAAGAGCTTGGACACCTCCTCCAAGCGAACATAGATGTCTTCGCATGGTCGACCTCCGACATGCCAGGAATACCACGTTCCATAGCGGAACACCGACTACATGTCGACCCAACCAGGAAGCCCGTTCAACAGAAGCGGCGTAACTTCGCCCTCGACCGACAAGCAGCAATCAAGGAGGAGGTCGAGAAGTTAAGCCGATCAGGGTTCATCAGAAAGGAGAAGTTCCCAACCTGGCTCGCCAACGTGGTCATGGTACCAAAGCCAAGTGGGAAGTGGAGGATGTGTGTCGACTACACCGACCTAAACAAGGCATGCCCAAAAGATGAATACCCACTGCCCCGGATCGACCTACTGATCGACGCCACCGCCGGCCATGAGATGCTGAGTTTCATGGACGCCTACTCCGGATACAACCAGATCCTCATGTATGAGGATGATGAGTCTTACACCGCATTCCGGACGGACAAAGAGAACTACTGCTACAACGTCATGCCGTTCGGGTTAAAGAATGCAGGGGCCACCTATCAGAGAATGGTCAACAAGATGTTCGAGGAGCAGATCGGGCGCAACATGGAAGTATATGTGGATGACATGCTCGTGAAAAGCGTCCACAACAACCAACACCTGACCGACCTAGAGGAAGCATTCACAGTACTGAGGAGGAACCAGATGAAGCTAAACCCCGCAAAGTGCGCCTTCGGTGTAACGTCAGGAAAATTCCTGGGGTTCATGGTCTCAGTCCGTGGAATAGAAGCCAACCCATCCAAGATCAAGGCCATCCAAGAGATGGCACCTCCTCGAACGGTCAGGGAAGTGCAGAGGTTGAATGGAAGGGTTGCCGCCCTTTCCAGGTTCGTGTCACGATCAGGTGATAAGTGCTTACCATTCTTCAAAACATTGAAGAACCTCCGAAGCCCTAAGGACTTCACATGGACGGAAGAGTGCCAAAAGGCGTTCAGAGAATTGAAGGAGTACCTAGAGAGCCCACCCTTGCTTGGGCGACCGGAACCTAACGAAGAGTTGCAGCTCTACCTGGCCGCCACCCCTGTTGCGGTCAGCGCAGTACTGCTAAAGGAAGAAGGCAAAGTCCAGAGGCCGATCTACTACGTCAGCCATGTCCTGATCGATGCAGAGACCAGGTACACTAGGATCGAGAAGGTAGCCTATGCATTGGTAATGGCAGCCAGGAAGCTACGACCATACTTCCAAGCCCATACCATCACAGTCCTCACAGACCTACCCTTGAAGAAGATATTGCACAAGCCGGACGTCTCCGGACGATTGATAGCATGGGCGGTGGAGTTAAGTGAGCATGACATCAGGTTCCAACCAAGGACAGCCATCAAAGGCCAGGCTCTTGCAGATTTCATTGCAGAGTGTACCCAGTCTGAGATCGAGTCACAAACAGGGGAGCCCGAAGATAAGGATCACGGATCGTGGGACATGTTCGTGAACGGGTCGAGCAATGCGGCAGGAAGCGGCGCTGGGCTCATATTAACCAACCCCGAGGGATTTCGTATCCAATATGCTCTCCGGTTCACCTTCCAAGCATCCAATAATGAAGCAGAGTACGAGGCATTACTAGCTGGACTCCGGGTGGCCAAAGCCATCCAAGTCACACACCTATCCACCCGGAGCGACTCCCAGCTCGTGGTGAATCAGGTGAATGGGGAGTATGAGGCAAAAGATGAGAGGATGGCATCATACCTAGCACGCGCTCAAGCATTGATCGAGGGTTTCGAGAAGTTTGAGATGGTTCGAGTTCCCAGGGAGGAGAACGCCGCCGCTGATGCCCTATCCAGGCTAGCCAATGAGGAACTCCAAAATTTGGCTAGCGCAGTCTATGTTGAGATCCTGCATGAGCCAACGTATAAGGAAAAGCAGGTTAACGAGATCACGGAGGGACCTAGCTGGATGGACCCTCTACTCAACTACCTCCAGAACGATGTCTTACCAGAAGACAAGGCCGAAGCAAGGAAGATCAGGATGAGAGCTGCAAAGTACACCGTCCTAGATGGGGTACTGTACAAGCGGGGGGCAACAGCACCACTACTCCGGTGCCTAGGACCCAAGGGGGCAGAGTACGCCCTAGCCGAAGTCCATGAGGGGATATGTGGAAGCCACATGGGGGGACGAGCCCTAGCCTACAAAATCCTCCGCCAGGGACTATACTGGCCACGAATGCAAGAGGAGGCCATCCAATATGCCAAGAAGTGCGAGCAATGTCAGTTGTTCGCCCCAGTACCCCATCTACCCGCCACCAAGCTGACATCAATCCTCAACCCCATACCTTTTGCCATGTGGGGACTAGACATCTTAGGCAACTTCACCGCAGCACCAGGAAACAGAAAGTACCTGGTCGTCGCGATCGACTACTTCACCAAGTGGGTTGAAGCTAAACCCTTGGCCAAGATAACAGAGACAGAGATGGAGAAGTTCGTCCGCGACGACGTCATCTACAGGTTCGGGGTACCACGGATCCTCGTCTCAGACAATGGAAAACAATTCAACAACCCTAAATTCCAAGCATTCTGTCACCGCTACAACATCGACTATCGGCCTGTGTCGGTAGCATACCCACAGGCCAATGGTCAGGTGGAGGTCACCAACAGAACGCTACTGGAAGGAGTCAAGAAAAGGCTAGAAGGAGCCAAAGGCAAGTGGGTAGAAGAACTACCAAGCGTCCTGTGGGCATACCGAACTACAGTACGGACGCCCACAGGAGAGAGCCCATTCCGCCTAGCATATGGCACTGAAGCATTGGCGCCGGTAGAGGTCTGCGCTATGTCCCATAGGGTTCTGCACTTCAATGAACGCACCTATGTCGACGGACTGCGGGCAAACCTAGACTTTATAGATGAGGTCCGCGAAAGAGCACTACTAAGGAACGTCGCCTACCAGCAACGTACTGCCAGGTACTATAACGCCAGGGTCAAGGAAAGGCTATTCCACCAGGGAGATTTAGTACTACGGAGGGCAAGTGCATCGCAGCCACAGAAGGCGGGGAAGCTGTCACCCAACTGGGAAGGACCCTACATAGTCTCCAAGCAAATACGCCCAGGGACTTACCGCTTGAAGACTCCAGGGGGCAAGAAGGTAGACCGTACCTGGAACTCAGAACATCTGAAGAAGTACTACCAGTAGAAGCATAGCAGTAGTGGTAGTGATAACAGAAGCAGTAGCAGTAGGAGTAGCAGTAGACGACATCAAGGACAATGTGAATTTCAGTCAAAATAAAGAAATGCTGCAAGAATACTTGTCTTCTCCTACCACTCAATCGAATCACGGCCACTACATTAAGGCAACATGCCAACATCGAGGCTTCGTGCCTAAGGCAACATGCCAACATTGAGGCTTTATGCCTAAGGCGATATGCCAACACTGAGGCTTCGTGCCTAAGGCGATATGCCAACACTGAGGCTTCGTGCCTAAGGCGATATGCCAACATCGAGGCTTCGTGCCTAAGGCGATATGCCAACACTGAGGCTTCGTGCCTAAGGCAACATGCCAACATTGAGGCTTCGTGCCTAAGGCGATATGCCAACACTGAGGCTTCGTGCCTAAGGCAACATGCCAACATTGAGGCTTTATGCCTAAGGCGATATGCCAACACTGAGGCTTCATGCCTAAGGCGACATGCCAACCAACACTGAGGCTTCATGCCTAAGGCGATATGCCAACACTGAGGCTTCGTGCCTAAGGCGATATGCCAACACTGAGGCTTCGTGCCTAAGGCGATATGCCAACACTGAGGCTTCGTGCCTAAGGCGACATGCCAATATTGAGGCTTTATGCCTAAGGCAACATGCCAACATTGAGGCTTTATGCCTAAGGCGATATGCCAACACTGAGGCTTCATGCCTAAGGCGATATGCCAACATTGAGGCTTTATGCCTAAGGCAACATGCCAACACTGAGGCTTTATGCCTAAGGCGACATGCCAACATTGAGGCTTCATGCCTAAGGCGACATGCCAACACCGAGGCGTCAAGCCTAAGGCAACATGCCAACACTGAGGCTTCATGCCTAAGGCGCCATGCCACCGCTGAGGCTCTACGCCTAAGGCGTTAACCCCCAAGGTCAGAGGATCACCAAGGCACGACGTCACTACCAAAATCCGAGGACTATCAAGGGTCAGAGAGCATCAACGCGCAAACAATCACCAAGAGACAAGGCAATCAAAGAAAAGCAAAAGCGATCACATAGAAAAGTCATAGTAGTTACAACTCAAGTTCAAAAAAAAAAAAAAAAAAGGAAAAAGGTTGAGACGTCTACAGGATCGGGACGACCGTAAGGTCAAGGGATCACAGAGTGGTGGGTCACCTCCGACCCAGCTAAAGACATCATGTCCGCCTCAGGAGGACGCGCAGCAGCACCCCCCTCAGGCAGGGCAGCCTCCACCTCTAACACCGGAGCGCTCTCCACCACAGCTACACCCGGAAGTGCCACACCCACAGGCGCCTCCTGAAGTCCGAACGCGTATCCACTGCATAGATCGACCGACCAATCAGATGACACATACATTCAAATACCAACATGCCAATCAAGTACAAAAGACAATACTCTTACCAGGACTCAGCTTCCAGAGAGACAGGAAGGCCTCCGAGTCCAACTCCTGGACGTGGAACGGATCGCGACCCAGGCACAGCTTGAGGGAGTCACCCTCAAAATCACTCAGCTCAAGCCCCTGATTGACCCTCTTGAGGTCAATAACTTCCCTAACAGTCCGTAATGGGCATCGGGGGACCGTGGCAAAAAAGAAGCGATCCCTTCAATACTTCACGTGACTAGTGATCCCCGTGAGAAGCTCCACAGAGGCATAGGACCCCTTGAGCACGCGGCGAGCAAAGTGATAGCATCCATGGTTCCCCTTCTTCAACAGATAAAAGTGGGAGAATAGGGGAACAGTGGCGGCACGCCCCAGGCGGGCGAAGAAGACATAGAAACCCAAGATCACCCTCCAAGAGTTGGGCAACACCTGCCCAGGGGTGAGGTGCCAATGCTCTAACACCAACTCGACAAAGCGAGGGATAGAAAGGCGAAGGCCCTGGAGGAAAAATGAACGGTAGAGGCAGATCTCCCCTGCACGATGAGAGAAGGCATACTCGCTAGGCCCAGGGGCACGCAACATGACCTCGGCGGGAATATGAAACTCCTCACGGAGGGAAACCAAGTCAGAGGGTGACAAGATGCTAGCAATAGGGCCTAACCTATCAGCAGGACCGGCAGCTGAGGATGCCGCCCCAGAGGGCTGACGATCCCTACGGGGATGGGAGACACTAGAAGGTCCCACTCGTCCATCAGTATCACTAGGGGAGGGGATAGAGGGCGGAGTACCCACCGAAGAAGGCGATCCGGGGGAACGCTCCTCTGAAGATCCAACCCCGACTGAAGCAGGGCCAAGGTCACCCAGGAACGACATGAAGGACAAGAGGGGAACGAACTACTTACTCGAGAAAGCAATCTCCCTGAAGCTAGCAAGAAAAATGAAAGGAATGTCACCTGCAAAATATAAACAGCAGATCCATCACATACAAGAGGAAGAACAGGGAAGAAGAGCGAGGGTCCATCACACCCACGCCGCGGCCACCATAGGCGCGGCATCACCGGCAAGGTGCGGGCCACACCCAGGCATGGCCACCCAGGCGCGGCCAGCCAGGCGGCCACCCTCGCAAGGCGCAGCCACACCCACAGGCGCGGCCACACCCGCAGGCGTGGCCTCACCGAGGCGCGGGCACCCCCGCAGGTGCGGCCTCACCACGGCCACACCCGTAGGCGCGGCCTCACCGCGGCCACATCCGCAGGGCGCAGCCTCACCGCGGCCACGCCCGCAGGCGCGGTCACCTCGGCCACACCAGCAGGCGCGGCCTCACCGCGGCCACACCCGCAGGCGCGGCCTCACCGCGGCCACACCCGCCGGGCGCGGCCTCACCACGGCCACACCCACGGGGCGCGGCCTCACCGCGGCCACACCAGCAGGCGCGGCCTCACCGCGGCCACACCCCGCAAGCGCGGCCTCGAGGAGACACCCTACAAAAAAAAAAAAAAAAAAAAAGGGGTGGGGATCGATTTACCTCAGAAAAAAAGTGACCGCACGGAAGGACAAGCACACGGCGATGACGTAGCCACACCACGAGGCACAATCAAGGGATAGAGGTCACAAGAGCCAAGGCACTCAAGCCAAGCACCACTCAAGCTTTCCAAGCAAACCAAGGCACCAAGGGCACCAAGAGAACACAACCCAAACACAAGGACCCAAAATCAAGCAAAGTGGATACTAGTGGAGGTGACCCAAAAACAAGCACATGGGGGGCACCAAAAAGAGGACAAAAGACAAAAAGGGGGAATTAAAGGAGAACATAAGGGGAGACAAAAAGTAAGAAAGAGAAATGAGAAGTGAAAGAAGAAGGGAGAGGAAGGAACATATACCCACAAAAAACAAAAAGAAAAAGTGTAGGAGGTAAGGTTTGAACCCCCCAACCTCTCCTACCTCATTAGTGGATTTACGGGCAAACCCCACAGGAAAGTTTATTCGCAGCGGACCCCTCACTATGCAAAGACACCTACTCTCTTGGACATCCTATTCCAAGAGAGTGGGGGGCAAATGATACATCCAATATTCACAGGGCCAATCAACGACCGCCACGTGTCATAGACGACCCGCCCCATAGCCAAGGGGAACGAACCGGAGTCCCAGCACCATTCGGGGGCGGCCACTACTCGGGCGCGGCCACACATCCGGGCGCGGCCTCACCCAGGCGCGGCCTCCTCACAGCCTCACCAGGGCGCGGCCTCCTCACAGCCTCACCCAGGCGCGGCCTCACCCAGGCGCGGCCTCACCCAGGCGCGGCCTCCTCACCAGGGGCGCGGCCTCACCCAGCGCGGCCTCCTCACGGCCTCACCTAGGCGCGGCCTCACCCAGGCGCGGCCTCCTCACAGCCTCACCAGGGCGTGGCCTCCTCACAACCTCACCCAGGCGCGGCCTCCTCACGGCCTCACCTAGGCGCGGCCTCACCCAGGCGCGGCCTCCTCACCAGGGGCCTCACCCAGCGGGCCTCCCGAGCGGCCTCCGGCCTCCTCACCCGGGGCGGCCTCACCCGGGCAGGATCATGGGCACCTGAGGTGGGGGCCACCCATCTACGACCCCGATCGTATCGCTAAGACTCATGTCACTACCAGGACTCTAGACCCTTAGAGGTCACGTCATCCAGACGGATTCAAGCACCAAGGACGTTATCACCACACGCAGATATCTATCCACCAAGGATCCTGATGCCACCAGGACACTCCCTCCCGCGGGGAGATGGCCAATCAGGATAGAGCCCCGTTACCCAGGGCCTCTATCCACTCAACGGCACAATCGTCAATCAAACGGGGACTCTCCACACCGCCATATGCTACTATAAAAGGCAAAGGTACACAACCCCATAGGGGAGATCTAAAGTCATACTGAATAATCACTATTCATCTATTTGCGCCAGGAGATCTAACTTTGGCATCGGAGAGCCCTAGGCCGGGACCACACCGGTTCTCTCTGATTGACCCCTTTGGTCCACTTGCAGGTGACGGCACTCGCAGGACCGCTCGACGATTTCTTGACGCAACAGTTATGAACTTATGACTTTCTGTTTCTGAGATGTTAAGCAGTTGACATGGATGTTTTGTGATTTTGTGTTTATGAACTTATGACTTAGAGTTTATATTTCTGTGGTGGTTGTCTTTAGAATGGTATCTTGGAACAATTTTATCAAATGGTACTGTTTGTTTCATTTTAAGAACAACTCTATGTGTTGATTTCATTTCTGTTTTTGTCATTGTTTTATGCTTGACAGGGGGGTGAAAATTTTTATTATTTTTCTAATATATTGATGCATTATTGCCCTCCCAAAGAAGGTCCTTCGACCTTTATTATCTGGGGTTTTGAAAAATCGCCTCAAATTTTAGATGTGATCTCAGATTCTGATTTTTTGGTTCTCACCCTATAATCAGCCATTGGATCATTTGTTATTTACTTATGTTCTTCAATTTTCAATGTACCCAGATGGACATTATTGGTAGATGCGAAATTTGTCAAAGTAGATGTAACGTATTTACATCAACTACGACGAATAATCCGGAAGAAAATTATTCAAATGCCCTGTTCACATGTCTTTTTTTACATGGGTGGATCACTTAAGAATGTGTGACTGTGGAAAAGGTCAGTGCAAGGTCCGTAGGTGCACAAGAGGATCAGACATAGGGTGAGATTTTTTGTGTTGCCCCAATTCCACTGTAGTATGGTTATCATACAATTTTCCTCTTTAATATTATTGTCTTTGTAATAATTCATTCTTACTCATTTTTCATAAAATTTTTTGTTTTCATTTTTTAGCAGGGGAAATATACTGGTTGTGGATTCTTTAAATTTATAAATGATGGACAAACATCCTCCTCAGACAACCAAGCGAAGAATACTGACAAACATGAACTAACCATCCTACCAACTTCAAGTCAATCCAAAGAAAATCTAGAGAGAATCCTTACTAGTAAAATCAAAGATTCAAAACAACAAACAAGATTATGTGAGCAGCATACAAAAATGTTGGACGAGATCCTTGATGTTGTAAAAACATTAGATCTTAACAAGTGATGTATTTTGAGAAGATGAACTCTCATATGTATAGACTTCAATTCAATACAATGTATTCCATATTTGGCTGTGACTTATTATCCATGTGTTTTGTGGACTTGAAATACCATATCACCACTTACTACAGATTTTTATATTAGTATGGATACAAAAAAATTTGGGAAAGATCACATATTGAAGTATCATGTCACCACTTACAATTTTTATATCTTTTTTTTAAAATAAATTATCATTAAATTTATGCATATGTTGTATATCAAAAAAAAAAATTTTAAAATTAAAATTATTTAAAGATAACATATTTTAAGTAGAATCTAACTAATGGATTCATGGGTAACCAAACAATTTTGAATATGAATTTAGGAAGAGTCCAATTGTCAAATTCAGGATAACCAAACAGTCTTATATATGGATTTAGTTGGATTCCACCTGACAGATTTTGGGTAACCAGACAGGTTTTTTATTAGGATCCAAATCCACATGAACCAGATTTTTAAGATTTCGATCCAATTTAAGAATCTGGCTCCTACGACACCTCCAACCAAACACGTCCTAAAAGGGCATACGAAAACCATTCTTGTACGTGGGATCCGAACTCAAAAAAAGGCTCGGTCCACCAAAAAATATGGAAAAAGAAAAGGGAGGGAAAACTCTGATGCTTTGCTTGGAACATTTTCCATCACCTAACAAAATAGGGATTCGACACCTCTCTAACAAGCCAAGCGCCCAGGGAATGCCCAGTGAGGCATCCAATGGCTGGACTATTGGCACCCACCGAGATGCACATCGGGTCACACGCAGGCACACATCCGCCACTGGGCACTCACTGGACGGGGGAGGATCGTTGGAGACTGGAGTGGAGCCCGATCCACAAAACACCCTTAAAACATGGCAAAGGAAAGCAATGACGTGTCGAAACGAAGTTCACCCATCTCCTGACCTCAAACAATCCTATCCATCTATAACACAAAGAGCGTGTGTTCTCCGAAGCGACGCCACACTCCACTTCACCTTCCCCAGAAAACCTAATTCCCCAGCTCCCCTTCTCCCTCTCAACTCTCCAGACGAAAAAGAGCGAAAAAAAACTGAACAGGTTTGGACACACAATGGCGTCGATGATGAATATGGTGGGGGCTAGTTTCTCCTATGGTTCATCTTCTATGGCTCATGATCGCAGGGGAGCAATTGGATTTGAAATCATCTCTCCTTCTTCGATGAGGCAAAATCAGAAGCAGAGGCGTTGCGTTGTGGTCAAGGCCGAAACCATAAACCCGGAGATCAGGAAAACCGAAGAGAAAGTGGTCGATTCCGTGGTTATGGAAGAGCTCTCAAAACCCTTAACCGCCTACTGCAGGTTAGCCTAATCTCCCTCTTTAACGTCTCTCTCTCTCTCTCTTTCTGTAGTCTAATCTTCACAAAACCCAGAGATATAAAAATGGGAAGAAAGGTAACAGTGGTAAGGCGTGGATTGTGTGCAGGTGCTGGAGATCGGGCACTTTCCCCCTCTGCGACGGAAGCCATGTGAAGCACAACAAAGCTACTGGGGACAACGTCGGTCCTCTGCTCCTCAAGAAGCAGAAGTAGCAAATGCTTTTGGTAAACATTAAACTAAGCTTCCTCACCTCCTTCCTTCTCCAAATGATTGGCCTTTTAATTCACCTTTGAATTGAAATGTATCAGTTTCTATATGTATATCAAAATTTTCTGTCTAAGATTCCATAGAGAGATGCACACTACAGAGAGTTGAATGGTTGATCTCATCATCTGTTGTGCTAAACTGCTGCTTCTGGGTTAAATCTAGGGATGTAAATGAATAGGCGAAATCCGTTTCCGGAATCCGTGTCCGTATCCAAATCCATTCGAAAGCTATAAGAATATGAATATGGATAGGGATATGGATACAGATAGGCTATAACTATCCGGAAAATTATAGTTACATGTAAACGGATAAAATATTCAATCTGTATCAGTGTCCATATCTGTTTAGCACTATCCGAATCCGTCCAAAAGCTAATTGGATGCGAATACGGATATAGCACTATCCAAGCCGAATCCGATCCGTTTACATCCCTAAGTAAGTCCAATGGTTTGAGAAATACAAATTCACTTCTGCATTAAAAAAACTGATCTTCTGATTTTACAACTTTTTCTATTATAAAAATAAAAAAATTCAAAAAATTATTCTCTTAAGAATGGGTCTTGATTCTTGAGGGGGCGAAAGGGTAACTGGCCAAACAGGCATTATCAATTACTCAAGTATAGGAATAGTTTAGAATAAATGAATGCTAGTGAGGGTATCTTCCAACCACAGAATATAGTGGCCCCAATATGTTTTGTAGCTAAAACTGGAGGGAAGAAACTACGGGTGTCAATGTCAGGCCTGCACCGGTAGACCCGACCCCACCCGACCGTATAAAGACCGAATCAAACCGACCTGATTAATAATTGTGTCGGTCTCGGTGCTGGAGGTGACACCGTCGGGTGCCCCGACCGGCCCGTCCATTTAAAACCCCGACCGAGCCCGACTTTTTTGCGCCGTTTAAGCCCGACCATCTAAGTCCGATGTATATTACCTATTCTACCCCCAAGCCCAAGGCACGGCCATGTCTAAAGTCTAAACGGCCAAAAGGCCCAACTAACTGAGTAACCATTAACCATTTAATCCTAATAAACCTTTCAAATTCCACCTTTTTTTTGCTTTTTTCTATTCAGTCTCGGTTGTCTCGCAAAGTCAAGATTTAAGTCTCTGTGTCTCACACGGCAACCCTACTTAACCTTTCAAATTCCAGTTTATTTTTTTCTTTTTTCTATTCAGTATTTCAGTCTCTTAAAGTCAAGTTTCAGTCTCTGAGTCTCACATGGCAAAGGGAGAGAAGAACAAGAGGAAAGAAGGGAGAGAACAAGAAGAAGAAGAAAGAAGAAGTGAAAGGTAACGTAATAATGAATCTATTATTTTTTTATGAAGAATCTATTATTTTATAAGCAATTGGCAAAGGACCATGGTTTGAAAGTGAAAAATTCTGCCCACACCGTTTAGTGTCTGTTTAGTGCCCGTGTAGAGTTAAATAGGCCATTAGCCCGACCGAGGCCCGTTTAAGACCTATTTACCTTGAATAAGGCTGATCCCGATTAAAGACCGAACACCGACCGACCGAAAGTAAACAGTACCATGTCCGCCCAATGCAAGCCCAAACACCTAAACGGTCGGACACGGTGCAGCCTATAAAATTGGTGAGGCCCGTCTAGGCCCGACCGAGACCGACCTAACCCGACTGGTTGACACCCCTAGAAGAAACTACAGTCTACAGTTGCACTTGTTTTTTTTGGTTAACTACAGTTGCACTTTTTTTTTTGGTTAACTACAGTTGCACTTCCACTGCAGCAAATTGGAGAAAAACCTAAGTGATTAAAATAAAGGTTGATGTTTGATTATTTGTATGCTTAAGGATATATATTCAATTATTTGTATGCTTGGAAAATTATCTATGTATTTGGAAATTTTAGACTTGTCTAAGTGTTCGAGTACCCAAAATCAGACCTTCCCATTTTTAAACGGTAAAAAAAAGGGGCATACCCAATGCACAAGGCTCCCACATTTGGCATGGTCTAGAGAGGGTCAAATGTATGCAGCTTTGCCATTGTTTCCAGCGAGGCTGTTTCCGGGACTTGAACTCGTGATCTTGGAACCAGAGTCAGGAACCATTATGATTACCCCAGCCTGCCAAGCATGGTTTCAAATATTGATCTCAATATCGATACTTGGCTGATCCTGTAATCTTCTTATACTACTAATATTAGTCGGTATTAAATATTAACCGAGACTCAGATCAAAATGGATATTGATACTGATATTTAAAACCATGGTGCCAAGTTCTAAAGCATTGGAAATGGCTGAATCAGGTTGGTACAATGTTTTATTATTCAATTCACAATGTACTACATTACAAATAGCCGATGGTTTTTCGTCACCCATATCTGGGAATTGCCTCCTGGCATGGTGATGGCTGCTAGTTGCGGTAGAGCATTGGCCTAAGTTCTAGGTAGAGGTCGTTTGTTCGACTCTCTCCCCCCTCCCCATCGGATGCTTGACATCTGTAATTCCCCCTTGCCCTCCCCCCTCACACCTCCATCCCCATCCCCGGGCCGTCCTCTCATCTTGTGGTTGGGACGCTATCCTTGAGCACTCTCTTGGGCTCCCCCCCCACCCCAACCAACAGGAAGATCCAAAAAAAAAAAAAAAAAAAAAACCAAACAGAGAATCTCTCCATATACGGGTGGTTTGATGTTTTGATTGGATTTCTAAAAAAGACGGAACAGTTTCATCATTAACTCTTCCTCAAGGACACAGGTGCAAAAATCCTGTGGTTGAAGAGATTCTCTCTTCAATGAAGGTGAAAGAAAACTTGGTCCTTTCAAATATAGAAGGGGATGGTTTTCCTTCAGCCATGGACAAGGGGTGCATTTGGATGGTGTTGAGATCATGGATTTAGTAATCGGTATCGTGGGTGGTAGTGGTCTCAGTCGATACCAATACATAGTGGTCTGTGTTGGACAGATTTGCCCATATTTTCTTTTAAAAACTTTATTTTTTTAAACGTTTTTATCCTTAGTGCACCGATACGGGATGACCAGGTATTGGATTATCCGATTCCTCGAACCATGGTTGAGAGTTATTGGAAACAGTAGGAGGGTATTATCAAATTACAATATGGGGTGAACATTAATGACCCTAGTGCAGGAAAACTTTCTCCAATGAACATTGTTCATAGGGTTTAGTGTTTTTACCCGAGCATTATAATTGAATGTCAATATTAATTTTCACCCCCTATTATTGAAGGTCCAAAATACCATTTTTTTGTCCAATTATAGTACATGTGATGAATAATTTACGATTTGTATAGAGCTTTCTTTTGAGCTATTAGAATCAATTAAAGCTTTGTATCCGACACAGAGACCAGTAACCCCATTGATTGCTCTCTTGATTGTGCAAAGATGATCATTTAGTTTTTAGTCTCATCTTGACATAGTCGTTTATGCTTTAGTAGTTAGCATTTTGAGATTACTTATTAAAAAAATATATATATATTTGAGATTCTGCCCTAACCCTAGAAATGGCTTATGGATCGATCGTTCTGGATTGGAATCGGGATAGGCATTCTGATGTCAATTCTTGTAACCGTGGATGAACCTCAAAGCCCTAATTTCTAATTTAAATGTTTTTTCAATAAGCCATCATCTTATTATAGTCTTGAGATTCTAATAGAAGCTTTCTTAAGACAAAGCCAGCTAGAGTGTTCAGGGTTTTCAGAATTAGAGGCTGAATCGAATTGGAGTTGGCTGTGGCTGATCTTGATTTTACCCGACGGAAAAAAGTGCCTGAAATATGCTGATTTCAAGGTCAATCTTATCCAATCAGGCTGATGCCAATCTAAGTTAGATAGATATTGGCTTTCCGATTCCAGTTTTTTTTTGGTAGATCCGATTCCAGGTTTTTAAACTCTCAGAGTGTCAGTTCATGGATCAGCATTGAAAATAGCTTCAGTACTCTGAGAACTGACACTCTGAGAGTGGATTCAATGCGGTTAGACCATTCGGCTGTTGGGCCAAAGTGTTCTGAAGCCCAGTTGGCTTCTTAACCGTATCGGCAAAAAATGGGCAATTACTATGAGTTGGAATGTACAAGAATGCCTCACAGTCGTTTAGATGGAATCCACTCTATGTGGGTCCAATAGAGTGGATTCCATCTGAACGGCTGTGAACCATTCTTGTACGTTCACGTACGTGAATGTGATCCTGGCTCAATTACTATTACTGTTTTGTACTTAGCCTATATTTACTGATACTCCCACTCTTAATTTCTTATTTGATTCTCGTACAAAATACAACTTTCACTTCTCCTTCTCTTTTGGTATTTCAAAAACTCCAAATTACCCCTGGTATCCTCCCCTCTCCTCCTCCAAAGAAAATCAAGCAATGTCAAGCATAAACAGTCTCAAACAGAATGAATCAAGAAGAAAAAAAAAACATGCTTGTCTGAACTCTGAAAGGAAGCAAGTGACAATAAGATCTCATGAAATGAAGGAAATTAACTACCATTAAATTTGGGTTGTGAAACTCTGGTATTAGAACAAACACCAAGCAAAACACAAACATAAACGGAAAAAAAAAATAAAATAAAAACAATATGACAGAGATTTAACGTGGTTCACACACCAATACAATGTGCTAAGTCTACGGGCAAAGCTGAAGATGTTTCACTATGTAATAGAAGAAAGTTATGATGTGAAGATCTCTCAAGAACACCTAAGATGGCATTGTTTCTTTCTACTCAAAACCCTAACACGAAAACCTCAAATTCAACATCTTTACATCAAGGTGTGTAAAGAATATAAATACTCCTCTATCGAGTCGATCCATCGGGTAGGATCGAAGCCTTCCATTACCATCACAGTTCAAAATGGATATATGAATTCGAGATACACATAACATTTGGGTCTAGTGTTTTGAACCACTTTCCTTATTCGTAGGAATTCCAATAAAACACTTGCTCAAACGCTCTAGCTTTTATCCAAGAATCGATCTGGGATAGAAACATTTAATAGATTATCTGCCTCAATGTGATATTGGTAAAATGGTCACCTTGTTGGGCTTTCTTGTTGAACTATCAAAACCAGTCCCCGTTGTGTCGGTGGCTCGGTGCTGGCATCTTCATCCTTCATGGACTATATATATTACTTTTCTATTTTCTTAATAAAGTTGCTATCAACATTTTAATCGGTTTTAATGAAACAAATAATGATGATTAAGAATGTGATCAAAAGTCGATTAATCTTTTAGGATTGGTGTGTGATTTGTGTGATTACACTTTGTTTCATCACAACAACAACAACAACAAAAAAAAATGTGATTCCATAGCCCCTGTGACACGAATAAGACTTGTAATCCACAAGAATTGAGTGTCTAAAATCTGACGGAATTGGTGAGACAAAAACAAAAGAATAGTAATGTAAAGGGACAAAAGAGCCTTTGTTGACTCTTGTGTCAACTTGCCTTCTTGGAAGGGATGAGAGACCCTGATGACCTTGACTATTGAACAAAAGAATAGTCATATAAAGGGACACGAGGCCTTGTTTACTCTTCTTGTCTCGACCTTGACTCAATAGTACTTGCCTTCTTGGAAGGGATGAGAGATCCTGATGACCTTGACTCAATAATAACGAGTCTCAAGACCCAAAAACTAGACTCTAGAGATCATGGATTGAAAAATCGAATAAAAACCGAGGCCTAGATCTGGCCATCCGATCTGGATTGGATTGATTCCCCCGATTTCACCTGCACTCATAACTGAGAAATATCATTTGTGCAATTTTTCCTTTGTTTAGCCACCTCATGGCGATTGGAATTTGGATCTTCTATTGTCGAGCTATCCGGTAAGACCGTGCTGCCTTGACACGGTGTTGCCCTGATCGTGCCTGGACAGCATGGTCCTACCGGGCAGCTCAGCAGTAGAGGATTTGAATTCTAGGGATTTGTTTCATTTTTGGCCGATCTACGCACCTACTGTGTCATAAGCAAATAAAAAAAAAAATCTTCGTTTTGAAAGATCTATGGAGCCATTTTCGGATTTAAGAGTTTTATCATGCAAATTGACATAAACTTGATGAATCACAATAATATGTGATTTAACGGGTTTGTCCCATTTTATTTCAATATATGGGATTTTTTTGTTTTTTTATTTCTTTAATATTTCTTGATAGGCTGTGTGGACCGGTTAGGAGAACTGGCTGATTCCTCGAACTCGAATCAGAATTCGATAGAAATCTACGGGAACCAATTCTGATCCGACTTTGTTCTTTAAAACTTTTGACCACAGTGGCTCAAAAGTATACAAACACAACATGGTTTGAAGTATCGGTATCATATCATCCGTATCAAGCGATACGTATAGGTTTTGCATGTTATCGATCCTGATATCGTACTGATACCGTATCAATGATACGATATGGATAAAGGGTCAATTAGTAAATAAAATCCATTTTAAATTTTGACTCAAGGGTAAATTTGTTCAATATGATCGATCTATATCAATACTGATCCAATAGCACATTTTCGGGTTGACCAATAACCGTTCTCATACCGTGCACTAAAACCATGAACCACAATGAAAGAAAATCAAACGACCCAATAACGATTCTTATCATATGAGCTGAATATGAAAAAGAAGCTACATTTGATCGAATGGTGTAAGAAAAACTTATCTTGACTTGACCACAATTTTGATTTGTGAAACACGATTCTTTGATTCCTCCTAGCTAGGTGGGTCCTTGTCAATCTCAACTTTGTTAAGAAAATTTACATTTGTAACCTTTCATTTCTGAATATGGTTAAATGATAAAACAGTACTCATGAAGTTGATCCCATTCAGTTTGGAAAAGATTTAATTGAGTTGAATAAGCCCTAAAACACTCCAAGGGAACCCAAGATTTAATTAGATAAATGAAATTTAATGATAACTTACAAAGAAAGACCCAAAACTGTTGGGAGAAGTTAGATGCACTTGGCTGCAGAGCTATACTGTCAATATTAAATAGAAGAGTTAAAGACTCACAAAGAAGCCAGCCAAGAACCCACTAAGATGCAAATTGGTGACAAGACCTTTTTGACTCTTATATCAACTTTTCTTGTGGGAGGGACAAAAGACTTTGAAGACTTTGACTCAAGAGTAAAGAATATTGAGAACCTAAAACTATAGTTTGGAATATGAAGTCTATTACTGGGATAGCTTAGCTTATTAACAGGGTGAATTAAAAGGATAAATTTACCGGAAAAAAATTAATAGAATTAAAAGGATGGAAGAAAACAATAAAACCAGCAGTTAGTGGCTTTGATGATTTCCATTTCCTAGTGGAGTGACACAGTAGAAAACTGGGGGTTAGATGTAGTTCTAACACCGACGAACCTTGAATCCCCAAGTAGAGAAAAAAACAGAATTTTTTTCGATTCAAGAATTAAACTGATTAGATATGAAAATTCGAAGCCCTAACATAGGGAAGCTTGCATGAAGAAGAAAACAAATTTCAAATTTCAAAACTTTGGCAAGCAGTCTCGCCTTACACAAAAACAGCCAAAAAATCTTCAATTTGATATATAATTCACCCTATATCACTTAATACCTCCGACCAGTACGAATAGACTTCGATTTGTTGGTCCAACCGGTTCAAGAACTCATCTGATATCTCTTCTTCTACATCATGGAGGGTGTCAAAACATGAACATATATATGATCGATCTTGACTTGACCACACTTTTGATTCGTGAAACACTACAACACTATTGATTCCTGGGTGGGTCTCTTTCAACCTCAACTTCTTAAGAAAGTTCATATATATAAGGAAGCTTGATATAATTGATAGCAGTGAGTGAGAGCATTGAAATTATAAGTCAATTAAAGATAATCAAAATTGATCCATGAATGGCGTCCTTCATTGAATTTGTAATGGAAATAGTTGTTGTATGGGCTGTTTTCACCACTGTGATCCCTGCAACAATAGCATTAACATCATCATCATCAGAAGCCATAGCTTTACTCAACTGGAAAGGCGGTAGCGATCACTTTCCTGGTTCTTGGAATGCAACTGATACAATAAGCCCATGTAAGTGGAATGGGATAACTTGCAATGCTGCTGGAAGAGTAACAGTGATAGACCTATCCTCACAAAGCTTAAATGCTGAGCTCAACAAATTGAATTTCTCCTCTTTTCAATATCTAGTCCGTCTTGATCTCAGTGCGAGTACATTGTTTGGAACCATCCCAGACGCCATTGGTAAGCTTTCCAAACTCGCCCATCTTAATCTATCTTCAAACACTGAGCACGTCAATAGTCTCCAAGGGGAAATCCCTCCTACTGTAGGTAAGTTGAGCAACCTCATCAGTCTCTCCTTACTTGGCAATAAAATCAGCGGCTTAATACCCACACAAATGGGGAATTTGAGAAATCTAACTCGGTTGGACCTAGGTCTAAACTTGCTTTCAGGTTCAATACCCACACAGATGGGGAATTTGAGAAATCTAACTCGGTTGGACCTCAGTTACAATAACTTTAATGGTTCAATACCTAAGGCAATGGGGAATCTTAAGAATCTCAACACATTGGATCTGAGTAACAATAAGTTTACTGGTTCAATACCTGCAACAATGGGGAATCTTAGGAATCTCAGCACATTGGACCTGAGATCAAATATGTTTACTGGTTCAATACCTGCAACAATGGGGAATCTTAAGATTCTCTTCACATTGGACCTGAGTAACAATATGTTTACTGGTTCAATCCCTATGGAAATTGCAGATATGGAACAACTGGTGCGACTTGATCTCAGCTACAACAAGGTAAATGGTTCAATACCTGCACAGTTGGGGAAACTCAATTTTATTAAACACATGGATTTCAGCTACAATGATCTACATGGTCTTGTTCCAGACAAAATAGCTTGTAAATTTTTATATGGAGCATTGAATGAAGAAGGTTTGTGTAATGATCATTCGGGTACCAAATGTAAATGCAGAGAGAATACCAAAAAATGGAGGTTTGTCATTATTCTATCTCTTTGTAGCATCATACTTCTTGTACTTGTTATTGTTGTTGTCTGATTCATCCTCTCCAGGCAAGCCAAGTCCCTAAATTTCACCATTGATACAAGAACACCAAAAAATGGAGATTTGTTTTCCATATGGAACTTTGACGGGAGGATTGCATATAGTGACATCATGGCAGCAACAGAAGATTTTGCTATCAAATATTGCATTGGTACTGGAGGTTGTGGGAGTGTTTACAGGGCAATGCTACCTACAGGGAAAGTAGTAGCTGTGAAAAAGTTTCATCGCCTAGAAGTTGAAGAGAAAATCCATGAGAAGAGCTTCACTAATGAGATACACGTATTAACAACAATCCGGCATCGGAACATTGTGAAACTCTATGGGTTTTGTTCTCATCGAAGGGGCACTTTTTTAGTTTATGAATACATAGATAGGAGAAGCTTAGCCTATGTACTTGGAATTGAAGCAGAGGCCGTGGAATTAGATTGGAGAAAACGTTTAAATGTCATCAAAGGGGTCGCTCAAGCTTTGTCTTACTTGCATCATGACTGTACGCTACCAATTATTCATCGGGACATATCAAGCAATAATGTATTGTTCGATGCAGACCTTGAGCCTCATGTCTCCGACTTTGGGACTGCTAAATTTCTAAATCTTGATTCGTCCAACCGCACTGTACCTGTGGGAACATATGGATATATTGCTCCAGGTAAGTAACAATATACTCATCTTTTTTCCATAGCTTATAACTCTAAGATTGTTGATACTGATTTTGAACCATTCAATCATGTTTTGTACTATTTAAAAAGGAAATTCATGCTTCGTTTGGTTGCAAGGAAAATGCAAATATTTACCTAAGAACCAAAATATATTTTACATGAAAAGTTATTCTTAGTGTTATTAGTTGTAAGAGAAATGCAAATATTGGATTAGAAAGTGATATATTTTGTACAGGAAATGCAAATATTATCCTTCACTTGGCTTCCTTTCCCTTTCCCACTTCCCCTGCAACCAACATGGAGCTTCAAGAATTCACCCTGCAAAAGACTCGAGAGTTGAGATCCATATACATTTAAGGTGCGCCTAATAGGCCATCCAGAACTAATGTGAAGGTTGGCCCAAGGCCCACCCAATTGAACCTATAATTAATTGGTTCAATATTCGCTGCCCAACTTTAATCCAATAGAATTATGGGCCAAGAAGTCTTTCTTGGCAGCGACTCTGGGCTGCAATGAATCAGATCGTTCAGGATTTTTTTTATTTTTTTTGGTAAATTCGGTTAGGCTTAAGTGCCCACAACGCTTTGCCCAAAACATAAACTTTATAATACATATCGTTTGGTACTTTTTCCTGATCTTCATTAATTTTCACTTAAGTTAATTATGTATTATTACCGGGTTGAGGGCTGGGCCGGCTTGAAAAAATATTGCTTTATATGCTATACATACTTATTTGAATGTTCATAAGATTGTATGACGAAGCTGATTTTGTTTTTTTTTCCTCCCTTTTCAGAGCTCGCCTATACTATGGTTGTGACTGAAAAATGTGATGTTTATAGCTTTGGGGTACTGGCACTAGAAACAATTATGGGAAGGCATCCTGGTGAACTCATCTCTTCATTATCATTGCCAAATGCAAAAGACATAATTCTAGAGGATCTGTTAGACCCACGTCTCCCACCACCAACACAATTGGTAGCACAAGATTTGATTTTTTCATTGACGCTAGCAATTTCATGCTTGCGCACCAATCCAAAATCTCGTCCAACTATGCAATACATATCTCAAAAACTAGGAAGTCCTATGAACCCTCATCAAAATCCTTCTGCATAGTTTCATTGTGATCATTAGGGAACCTCGAAATAAAATCAGATTCATAAAGTTTCATGGACATGGATCTATATTGCTAAGGTGTTTTCTTGTATTAATTAATGCATTTTTTGTTTTTGCTTTTCTTAAATTTGGTTTTCTTAACTTGAACCTTTATTAGCACTTTGTTGCCTAAATTACAAAATAAAAAAAAATAATAATAATCATCCATGGAACTTGATCTTTAGAATGTATAATAGTATACTGAGGATGGGCAAATAGTAAAGTCTTGTACAAATAGTTATTTGGGAAAAGGATGGGCACACCGTTGGTATACCGTAAGCTAGCGACCATTGTGGTTATCTTTCTCTCCTCCCCTTTGAAATGACTCATGTCCCTCTTGTATGTTATCCCATCCTATGCCCCCATTGGTGCTAGCTGCTAGTTTATTACACATGCATGGGCGGCGTGCCTATCCCTCTCACTAGTTATTTTATCCCTTCTCAAAAACCGTGATCATTCTCTACCAAGAATGCTTATATTACTAAATCAAGTGATGATGATTTTTATCTTTTGTGAATGAAAAATGCGTTAAAGATAAAAGGAGCAGTATACAAGACTACCCGAGAAGGGGTCAACCGGGGAAAAAATCCCATCAAGGAAAACGAGAAGCAGATTACAATAATCGAATCTGTATACCCCATGAAGAAACAATATGACGACTATTCATCTCATTGTTGGGGCAAGAAGAGTGAAGGTGGTTGACTTTTGATTTAATTTCAAAATTGAAATGATGAGATTGCTATTTTTTTTTATTAGTTTTATATTCTATATCGTTTGTTACTTTTTCCTGATTTTCATTAATTTTCTACTTGCTTTCACTAAGTTATGTATTAAGGGTCAATTTGTGGCCTGCCACCCACCAGGTGAACCTGTTCAAGGGCTGGGCGGGTCGGTTTGAAAAATATTGCTTTATATGGTACACATACTTATGAATTCATTTTGATCTCTACCCCCTCCCAAATACTACCTCGTTGCATATATTTCATATTTCTCAAATTGGTAATAATTGAATCAAAATGTTCATATGATTCTATGAAGAAACTGAATTTGTTCTTTTTTCGTTTGGGTCAGTCTGTTTGTAACAAGGTTACAAACAGACTTTGTAACCAGGCTGTACATGCCCTTTTAATACAACTGGTGTAACATTTTATTTAAGGACAATTGATGTAATTTCACACAAAAAGTTTAAAGTCACTATATTATCTATGTTTTTATTGAGTTAGAAGGATAAAATGGGAATTTCACAATCAATCCTTAACAGTGAAAATAGCATTCTTGATCGAACAAAAGTGCCCCAAGGAGGTTTTAGAAACAACGACGCTCCATCCCTATTCCGGCCAAAATCCAAGGCGCATTTGTTAAGATCCCTTTCCCTGGACTTATTTTTCTAACCTAACCTCCCCTTCCTTCCCTATTTCAAAGTAGGAAAGCCTTTCTAATCTTCACATTCTTTGAAGATTCAAAAAACCCCATTGCTCATACTCTGTATCTATCTCAGAAACCCCTATTTTTTTTGGGGTCAAACGAAAGCTCGAGAGTGGTGGAAAAAGGAAGATGTTGATGTACGCTCAAACACGAATGGGTTCTCTGGTTAACAATTACTGGCTTATCCTCAAATGGGGATAAGTCAACAAATGGGTTCTCATATACAAGTATGGAAGAAATCATCAGTTGGGTGCTCCATAAAGGATGCTTCCTGCAAGTCATGAATGGTTCTCTGGTTTCTTGTCATATATAAGTATGAGTCACCAGTAATGGCCAGAATAGGCCCCTTTGTACTGGTTTCTTGTCATATATATATGGAAGAATTGTAAACCAGAGAACCGACCGCCGTATGACTGAAACTTTGTGTTTTCTACGATTTGCTGAATAACTTTAAAACCTCAAATTTAGGTATTATTCTTTCTTCAGCATACGATGGGTTTGATTGATTTCTGAAATAATTTAGAAAGTGAAGTAAAAAATGTGAGCAATGGTTGGTTTTCCTTACAACTAGTACAGATGTGGCATTCCGGCCATTACCGGCGACTCCAGCAAGTTCCGTCCTTCCTTTTCATGTGTGTGACAACAAAATTACCTTAATACCCATGCAATAGACAATTTAACCTTTTTTTTGCTATACACTCAAAAGTAAAATGACAATTTAATCCCTATATGTGGCAAGTGCAATGGCGTCTAGTGATGGACATACAAGACTGGTTATATCATAAGTTGTAACCACCTCGGTTACAAACAGCTTTACCGTTTTCTTTTTCCCTCTTTTCAGAGTTTGTTTATACAATAGCTGTGATTGAAAAATGTGATGTTTATAGTTTTGGGGTATTGCCATTAGATATAATTATGGGAATGCATCCTAGTGATTTCATCTCTTCATTATCATTGCCAAATGCAAAAGACATAATATTCGAGAATTTAATAGACCCACATCTCCCACCACCTGTGATCATTAGGGAACCTCGAAATAAAATCAGATTCATATAGTTTCATAGACATGAATCTTATATTGCTGAGGTATTTTCTTGTATTAATTACCAATCCTTAGAAATGGCTTATGGATCGATCATTTTGGGTCGGCTAGAATTGGGATATGCCTTATGATCCCAATTTTTGAAACCGCAGATGATCCGCCAAGCCCTAATTCTTAGTTTCAATGTTGTGCTAACAAACCATCATCTGAGTGTTTGAGATTGTAATTGAAGCTTTCTTAAGACAAATCCAAATAAAGTGTTCAAACTTTTAAGAATTAGAGGCTTATCTAGATCCGAATTAGCTGAACCCGATATCGATTCTCTCTAATCTGACTTAGGCTATTACTGAATGGAAAACCCTAAATGCTTGAAATATGCCGATTCCAAGGCCAATTTGATCTGATCCAAGCTGATTCTGATCTAACTTAGATCAAAATCAACCGAGAACGATCCAGATTCCGATTCTGGATTTTTAAACTCTTGAGAGTGTCAAACTTTCATGGATTAAACGAATCCACAGAAAGTTTTTCTATAAGCTTTTATACAAAATCAATATATGCACCTACAAATTTACCGAACCAAACACGCCCTTTAAACTTTCATGGATCATCATTGAAAGAAGCTTCAAGTGGATCACAACTTGGACATGGCCATTGGCCATTTCTAAGCTGTGGCACCGCCAGAGCATGATTCAATGTGGAACCTACTTGCAGTCAATATAAATGCGCTTTATTACTCTTTAACAGTGAAACCCAATCCGAGGCCTTGTTTACTCTTCTTGTCTCAACTTGCCTTCTTGGAAGGGATGAGAGACCCTCCATGACCTTGACTCAATAATTCCGAGTCTCAAGACCCAAAAACTAGACTTTAGGGATCATGGATTGAAAAATCGAATCAAAATCGAGGCCTAATCGGGCCATCCGATCTGGATTGGATTGATTCTTCCGATTCCACCTGCACTCATAACTGAGAAAGATCATTTGTGCGATTTCTCCTTTGTTTGGCTATCTCTGCTTCTAAAACTTGGGGATTGTTTTCATTTTTGGCCGATCTACGCACCTACCGTGTCAGAAGCAAACAAAACAAAATCTTCGATTTGAAAGAAATATGGAGCCATTTTCGGATTTAGGAGTTTTATCATGCAAATCGACATAAACTTGATGAATCACAATAATATGTAATTTAACAGGTTTTTCCCATTTTATTTCAATATATGGGATTTTTTTCTTTAATATTTCTTGATAGGTTGTGGACCGGTTAGGAGAATCAGCCCAACCTATCAAGAAATATTAAACAACCCAATATGAAAAGGTATCTACATTTTATAGGTTTTTTATATAGCTTTGATTTCCGTGTAATTGGTGAAAGAAAAACATGTGGTTTTTTATATAGCTTTGATTTCCGAGTGATTGCTGAAAGAAAAACATGTGGTCTTGACTGGACCAATATAAAAAGGTTGCTAAATTTTATAGGATTTTTATATAGGTTTGATTTCCTAGTGAATGGTGAAAGAAAAACATGTGGTCTTGACTTGACCACAATTTTGATTGATTCCTAGGTGGGTCCTTTTCAGTTTTCAACCTCTACTTCTTGAGAAAATCTACATTTGTAATCTTTCATTTCTGAACATGGTTAAATGATAAAACAGTAGTCATGAAGCTGATCCTATTCAGTATGCGTAAGATTTAAAAAACTCCAAGGCAAGTTTTGTTGGGGAAAAATGGTGAATCGGTTTCTCACTTGGGTGTAAGTCACGGGAAGAAATATGACAACACTTCCAACACTATGTATGTAAACAGTAAATATGAATAGTAATTCTGTAAATGGTAACTGTACGAGTCCCACTAAAATACAAAGTAATAGAAAATAAAATTACACCCCAGAATTTTTACGTGAAAAATCCTTCTGTCACTAAAGAGAAAAATCACAGGATCTCGTCCAATCAAAACTTTCACTATCAATCAATGAGATTACAACTTCTCTAATCACCACTAGAGGATTACAACATCAACAAAGACCTTGGATAAACACAAAAATTCACCTAAAGAGGTGGAACTATAAGAATACAACATGTACTCATCATAGAGGCTATTCTCTCTGTAGCTCTTATGCATTCCTCACAGAGATTACATCTCTGTGGCTATTACAAACCCCTCACAGAGGTTACTGGTTACCTCTCAGAAGGTTTCTCTCAACTCCTCCACCCCATTCCTCTCCCTCTCGTATTTATTTATAAGCCATATGAGAGGAGAGGTACCGTATTGCTGTGTAGGAGACAAGGTAGGCGGGACAGTGCCACCCCCTTCCCTTTTTTCTTCCTCTCCTTTTGTGTTCATTTTCTCCTCTCTCTTTCCACTTTTCTTCTTCTTGTCTTTTTCTTCACTATTTTGCTTCTCCACGTAACTCTTTCTTTCTGTTTTGACTTTTGATTTCTCACCATCTTTGAACGGTGGAGTAGGTGTGAAGAAGAGAGAGAGAGATTATTTCTCAGGAGAAACCCAACAAACTTGCTATATAGTAGCAGTGAATGAGAGAGCATTGAAATAAGCCAAAGATCGACAGAATCCGAATTGTTCCATCCATGGCGTCCTTCATTACATTTGTATTGGAAATAGTTGTTGTATGGGTTTTTTTCACCACTGTGATCCCTACAACAATAGCAATAGCATCTGAATCATCATCATCATCACCAGAAGCCATAGCTCTACTCAACTGGAAAGGCGGTAACCACAACTTTTCTGGTTCTTGGAATGCAGATGATACAAGCCCATGTAAGTGGAATGGGATAACTTGCAACGCTGCTGGAAGAGTAACAGTGATAGACTTATCCTCACAAAGCTTATATGCTGATCTCAACAAATTGAATTTCTCTTCTTTTCAATATCTAGTCCATCTCAATCTCAGTGGTAGTGCAGTGTTTGGAACCATCCCAAACGCCATCGGTACGCTTTCCAAACTCGCCCATCTTGATCTATCTTCAAACGGTTATGATTTCAATTATCTCCAAGGGGAAATCCCTCCGACTATAGGTAAGTTGAGCAGCCTCATCAGTCTCTCCCTCTATGGCAATAAAATCAGTGGCTCGATACCCACACAAATGGGGAATTTGAGAAATCTAATTAGGTTGGACCTAGGAGATAACAGGCTGCTTTCAGGTTCAATACCCACACAGATGGGGAATTTGAGAAATCTAAATGAGTTGGTGCTAGGAGGCAACCATCTTTCAGGTTCAATACCCACATGGATGGGGAATTTGAGAAATCTAACTCGGTTGGATCTAGGAGGTAACTCGCTTTCTGGCTCAATACCAACACAGATGGGGAATTTGAGAAATCTAATTCAGTTGGATCTAAGAGCTAACTCGCTTTCAGGTTCAATACCCACACAGATAGGGAATTTGAGAAATCTAAATGTCTTGGTGCTACAAGCCAACCATCTTTCAGGTTCAATACCCACATCGATGGGGAATTTGAGAAATCTAACTCGGTTGGACCTAGGAATTAACTTGCTTTCAGGTTCAATACCTACGGTAATGGGGAATCTTAAGAATCTCAACAAATTGGACCTCAGTTACAATAAATTTACTGGTTCAATACTGCCAACAATCGGGAATCTTAAGAATCTCAACTCATTGGACCTCGGTTACAATAGGTTTACTGGTTCAATACCTGCAACAATGGGAATCTTAAGAATCTCATCTATTTGGACCTCAGTTACAATAAGTTTACTGGTTCAATTCTTGAAACAATGGGGAATATTAAGAATCTCGACACATTGGACCTAAGTGACAATATGTTTACTGGTTCAATACCTACAACAATGGGGAATCTTAAGAATCTCCAAGTATTGTACCTGAGTAACAATATGTTTACTGGTTCAATACCGACAACAATGGGGAATCTTAAGAATCTCAAAGTATTGCACCTGAGTCACAATATGCTTACTGGTTCAATCCCTATGGAAATTGGAGATATGGAACTATTGGAGGAACTTTATCTCAACCACAAGAAGTTAAATGGTTCAATACCTGCACAGTTGGGGAAACTCAGTTTTATTAAAGAAGTGGATTTCGGCTACAATGATCTAGAGGGTGTTGTTCCATACACAATAGCTTGTACATTTTCACCTGAAGCATGGAATAACAAAGGTCTGTGCAATGATCATTCGGGCACCATATGTAAATGCATAGAGAAAGGGCCGCACCCAGTGGACAAGGCTCTCATTGCCATTCTTCTATCTCTTTGTAGCATCATACTTCTTGTAATTGTTATTGTTGTCGTCTGGTTCATCCACTCCAGGAAAGCAGAGTCCCTAAAGTCCACCATTGATACAAGAACATCAAAAAATGGAGATTTATTTTCCATATGGAACTTTAACGGGACAATTGCATTTAATGACATCTTGGAAGCAACAGAAGATTTTGACATCAAATATTGCATTGGCACTGGAGGTTGTGAGAGTGTTTACATGGCAAAGCTACCTACAGGGAAAGTAGTAGCTGTGAAAAAGTTTCATCGTCGAGAAGTTGAAGAGAAAGTTTATGAGAAGAGCTTCACTAATGAGATACACGTATTAACAACAATTCGGCATCGGAACATTGTGAAACTTTACGGGTTTTGTTCCCATCCAAGGGGCACCTTTTTAGTTTATGAATACATAGATAGGGGAAGCTTAGCTTATGTACTTGGAATTGAAGCAGAGGCCGTGGAATTGGATTGGAGGAAACGGTTAAATGTCATCAAAGGGGTCGCTCGAGCTTTGTCTTACTTGCATCATGATTGTATGCCACCAATAATTCATCGGGACATATCAAGCAAAAACGTATTGTTGGATGCAGATCTCGAGCCTCATGTCTCCGACTTTGGAACTGCTAAATTTCTAAATCTTGATTCGTCCAACCGCACTATACCTGTAGGCACATATGGATATATTGCTCCAGGTAAGTAACAATATACTCATCTTTTTCCATAGCTTATAACTCTAAGATTGTTGATACTGATTTTGAACCATTCAATCATTTTTACTCTTGAATAATGAAATTCAGGCTTCATCTGGTTGCAAGAGAAATGCAAATATTTATCTAAGATGGGTAAAATATTTTACATGAATAGTTATTCTTAGTGTTTGTTTGCTAGAGAAATGAAAATATTGCCTTAGAAGGTGATATATATATATATATATATATATATATATATATATATATATATATATATATATATATTTAATTTACAGGAACTACAAATATTTTCCTTCACTTGCCTTCCCTACCCTTTCCCAGTTCCCTTGCAACCAAATGGAGCTTCAAGAATTCACCCTACAAAAGATCGCTTTATATGGTATACATACTTATTTGAATATTCATAAGATTGTATGAGGATTGACGAAGCTGAATTTGTTGTCTTTTTCCCTTTTCAGAGCTCGCCTATACCATGGTTGTGTCTGAAAAATGCGATGTCTATAGCTTTGGGGTGCTGACACTAGAAACAATTATGGGAAGGCATCCTGGTGAGCTCATATCTTCATTACAATTGCCAAATGCAAAAGACATAATACTAGAGGATGTGTTAGACCCGCGTCTCCCATCACCAACACAATTGGTAGCACAAGATTTGATTTTTTCATTGATGCTTGCAATTTCATGCTTGTGCACCAATCCAAAATCTCGTCCAACTATGCAATACATATCTCAGGAACTAGGAAGTCCTATGAACCCTCATCAAAATCCTTCTGCATGATGTCATTGTGGTCATTAGGGAACCTCAATATAAAATCAGATTAGACACGGATCGATATTGCTAAGGTGTATTCTTATAGTAATTAATGTGTTAGTTTTTTTCTTCTTAAATTTGGGTATTCCTAACTTGAACCTTTATAAGCACTTTGTTTCCTTTGTCACAAAATAATAATAATAATAATAATCCATAGAACTTGCTTGATCTTTAGAATATATTATGTCCTACCTTGACATAGCCATTTATGCTGTAGTAATTAGCATTTTGAGATTCTACCCTAACCCTAGAAATGGCTTATGGATACTGGATCGGTTGGAATCCGAATAGGCATTCTAATGTCTTCTTGAAACCGTGGATGAACCTCCAAGCCCTAATTCCTAGTTAAAATGTTTTGTCAATAAGCCATCGTCTTAGAGTCTTGAGATTCTAATAGAAGCTTTCTTAAGACAAAGCCAGCTAGAATGTTCAGGGTTTTTAGAATTGGAGGTTAAATCAGACTGGAGTTGATTGTGGTTGATCTTGATTTTCCGTGACGTAAAACCCTAAGTGCCTGAAATATGCTGATTTCAAGGCCAATCTTATCCAATTAGGCTGATTCCAATTTAAGTTAGATAGATATTATCATTCTGATTCTAGTGTTTTTAAACTCTCAGAGTGTTAGTTCATGGATCATGTGGATCCCATGCACCACTTGGACAGACCATGATTTTATGCGGTTAGACCATTAGGCTGTTGGGCCCAAGTGTTTTGAAGCCCAGTACGCCTCTTAACTGTATCGGTAGAAAATGGGCAATTACTATCACTACCTTATACTTGGTCGGAAAATTATCACCTCCAGTTTGCTGACCGGCCCAGTTCCCAAGTTCCTCTAATAGGGGGATGGTGGACCCCACCTAAGCAGAGTGTTTGGGCATGGGTAGAGAGGTCATTTCAGCCCCCCTTTGTTAGAAGAACTGAGGAACTAGGCCGGGCAGCCAACTGGAGGTGATAAAGATCCATACTTGGCCTAAATTTACTGATACTCTCCCATTCTTAATTTCTTATTTGAATCTCGTATAAAATACGACTTTCATCTCTCCTTCTTTGGTATTTCAAAAACTCAAAATTGCCCCTGGTATCCTCCCCTCTCCTCCTGTATTCCACTTCCGGCAGCCAACTGTCTGACCTTTCTCCTCTCTACATGTTTTAGAACAGAATGAATCAAGAAGAAAAAAAAATCCATACTTGTTTGTACTCTGAAGGGAACCAAGCGACAATAAGATCTCATGAAGACGAAGGAAATTAACAACTATTAAAATTGGGTTGTGAAACTTTGGTGTTAGAACAAACACCAAGCAAAACAAGAATAGAAACACACATACAAAAAAAAAAAGAGCAATATGACAGATTTAACGTGGTTCACACACCAATATGATGTGTTACGTCTACGGACGAAGCTGAAGATATTTTACTATTTAATTGAAGAAAATTACAAAGTGGAGATCTTGTTATTGGTGAAGCCTGATCTCTATCCAGAAAGTGCAGTGGGAAATCTTTGGTGGGCTGTTTCGGCCTCGAATCATGATTGGAGGCCTAAAAAGTGCATTTGTCACCGTCCGCCAGAGATGTGAGTCCTGTAGAGCTCATCGAGACCTTCGAAATGATATATATTTCGACATATGTTCAATTCTGGTCTAACCCAGACCGGGTGGTCTTTTTTTTTTTTGTGTCTAGAGGAATTTTTTTATTTTTCTAGGTTAGGGCTTCCTATATAGTGTTCTTATCTTGTTGAAAGAGATATGTCAGATTTGAGGGTTTGTAATATTCTTGAGAGAAGTAGTGAAATCAAGTTCTATCGCCGGCCATAGATGTAGCCTACCTTCTTGGGGGTGGACCACGTAAAATCTCTGTGTTGTGTGTTTGTGCGTTTGATTCTTCTCTTCTATGTTCGTTTTCTTCTGCAAATTCCATTTATGGGCGTTGTTTTTTTAACAGATCTCTCAAAAACACCCAAAACAGCTCTGCTTCTCTCTACTCAAAACCCTAACACGAAAACCCCAAATTTAACATCTTTACATCAAAACGTGTAAAGAATATAAATACTACTCCATCGAGTAGATCCATCGGGTTGGATAGAAGCCCTCCACTACCATCGCAGTTCAAAACGAACGGGTACATGAATTCGACACACACATAACATTAGGGTCCAGTGTTTTGAACCACTTTCCTTGTATGAATTCCAAGAATACACTTGCCCAAAAGCTCTAGCTTTTATCCAAGAATCGATCTGAGATAGAAACAGTTAATAGATTATCTGCTTCAATTTGACATTGGTAAAATGGTCACCTTGGGCCTTCTTGTTGAATTATCAAAACCATTCCCCGTTGTGTCATCTTCATCCTTCATGGAGTATATACTACTTTTATTAATAAAGTTGCTATCAACGTTTGAATTAATCGGTTTTAATGAAACAAATAATGATGATTAAGAATGTGATTAATTCCATAGCCCCTGTGACACGAATAAGACTTATAACCCACAAGAATTGAGTGTACGTCTAAATCTGACGTAAGTAATGTAAAAGGACAAGAGGCCTTGTTTATTCTTGTTTCAACTTGCTGCCTTGGAAGGGGATGAGCGAGTGAGAGACCCTGATGACCTGGACTTTGAACAAAAGAATAGTAATGTAAAGGGAAAAGAGGCCTTGTTTACTCTTGTCTCAACTTGCCTTCTTGGAAGGGATGAGAGACCCTGATGACCTTGACTCAATAGTGCTTGCCTTCTCTTGGAAGGGATGAAAGACCCTAATGACCTTGACTCAATAGTAACGAGTCTCAAGACCCAAAAAATAGACATTCGAGATGAAGGATTAAAAAATCGAATTGAACTCAAGGCCTAGATCGGGGGACTTGGCTCTTGTGCAGTCGTGGCGGGAGCTGCACAGATGCAGCACGGAAATCACTCCAAATGCAGGGGGGAGGTGGTCATTTCACATGTGGGGCCCAGGTGAGACCCACCTGTGAAATGATTACCTTATCCCTGTACGTTTTTGCTATCGTTTAGCAGTGTTGCACCTGTGCGCACAGCTCCCGCCATGACTGCACAAGATCTTTTTCTTAGATCGGGCCATCCGATTTGGATTGGACTGATTCTCCCGAATCCACCTGCACTTATAACCGAGAAATATCATTTGTGCAATTTCTCCTTTGTTTTTATAAACTTGGGGGGTTGTTTTCATTTTTGGGCGATCTTGGCACCTATCGTTTCAAAAAAAAAATCTTCAGTTTGAAATATCTATGGAGCCATTTTCGGATTTAGGAGAAAGACATGCAAATCGACGTAAACTTGGATGAATCACAAGAATATGTAACTTAACGCTTCTTCCCCTTTTATTTCAATAAATGGGATTTTTTTTTCTTTAATATTTCTTGATATATAGGTTGTGGACCGGTTAGGAGAATTGGTTGATTCCTCCAACTCGAATCAGAATTAGATAAAAATCGACGGGAGCCAATTCTGATCCGATTTTGTTCTTTAAAACTTTGACCACAATGGCTCAAAAGTATACAAACACAACATGGTTTGAGGTATCGGTATTGTATCGCCTAATACGATACCAATTTTACATGTTATCGATCCTGATATCGTGCCGATACCGTATCAATGATATAGTATGGACAAGAGGTAAATGGTTAAAAGACCCATTTTTAAATGAGAATCAGAGGTAAATTTGTCTGTTACAATCGATCCATATCGTCACTAATCCAATACTTCGTTTTCGGGTTGACCAATAACCGTTACGATACCTTGCAAGTTGCAATAAACCCATGAACCAAAAATGAAGGAAAATCAAACAACCCAATATGAACTCTTATCATATAAGCTGAATATGAAAAAGAAGCTACATTTTAAAACTTGCCTTGACCTGACCACAATTTTGATTTATGAAGCACAAGTCTTTGATTCCTAGCTCGGTGGGTCCTTTTCAACCTCTACTTGTTAAGAAAATTTACATTTGTAGCCTTTCATTTCTGAACATTGTTAAATGATAAAACAGTACTTACGATTTTATTTTTTATTTTTTTTTTATTTTTTTTTTTTATTTTTTTTTTTTTTAAGGGAAAAGTAATATATAAAACTTAAAGAGAGCAAAACATATTTACATCATAGAGAAAGGGTGGGATAACATTCCTATTGGTTATAGAGAAGGTTGCTAAAGAGTGTAGTCTACTGGTCCATATATTATTTTTATATTTAAACTATACATTTGTAAAGTTTGAGATTTGTTCAGCTAGATCAAAGAAACTAGGGACGATTTGCCAAGGAATGTTTATATGTTGCTTGGAAACCAAAAGTTTATGTAGGTTTTTGTTAGTAATTCAAATTTCTTTTAATTGGATTTCATCAGTCACAGCGTGTTTCCACCCCTGCAATATTTCAAGTAGCTCAGCCTTCAGTTCGTCGGTTGAAGTAGCAAATCCTGCAGATGCTAAAACACTCTGGTCGTCTAGCAAAAAGCTATAAGCCCATCCTATTAGACCTACATTTGGTTCAGAAAGACCTGCACAACATAAGATAGGTAAGTTCAATTCATGGTTAGTGTTTGTAGAAGCACCAAGGTCAGTGTGTGTATGCACAATATTATCAATCATTTGGTTGTGCACCAGTGTTGGTCTTAAATTCAGATCTTTAATCCATTTGGTAACAAGTTTGATTGCAGGGGTAGGGTCTGCTGGCACTAGCTTGTGAATTACTTTGTTTCTTACAGTCCAAATAAAATAACAAGTAATAATGAAAACCAAAGAAAACCAAATAGCTGTTGGTTTGTCCATAGTCTTGGATTGGAAGAGGGAAGCACAAAGGTGTGCAAGATTAGAGCTTTTTAAGTGCTTAGTTCTGAGTCTGCAGGCCTAGATACGCTTAGTCCATTCACAAGATAGAAAGAGATGCCAGTGGGATTCATCATGAGCATCATAGAAAACACATGTAGGCTTGATCGATGTCCACTTTGAGAGAGTAACCTTGATAGGTAAACCTACATTCAAGACACGCCAAAAAAACATTTAAAATTTTGGATGGATATTTAGTTTCCAGAAAAAGCGCCACCACTTGGATACAAGGGGCCTAGTTTGAATAAGTGGATTTAAAAGGTTTGCTGCCAGTCTGGTGGAAAAGCTTCCATCTTTAGCAAGAGAGCATCTTCAGCAGTCCATAGAATCAGATAGACTCAATTTAGAAATTTCATGATTCAAACAGTTAGGCAGAATATGTGATAGGATATCATAATTCCAATTTTGGTTGATGGTGAGATCACTTACCAGGCAATAAGATTGGTTGTGAAAATTTGGAGGTATACAGTGCCCTGGTATAATTGGTACCCATGGGTCATACCAACAACTGGTATTCATTCCATTCCCAATTCTTCTCCACACGATTTTTTTGAGGTCTAGTAGTACAGAGGCAATGCTATTCCAAGTCCATGTTCCTTTCTTTTTTTGCCACACATGGCTTAAAGATGGATGTGTGGGAGAAGTATTTTGCCTTGATTATTTTAGCCCAAAGGGAAGTATTTTCATTTATCAGTCTCCAACCTAATTTGGTGATGAGGGCTTTATTATGGATGTGGGATTTGTGAAGTCCCAACCCTCCCATGGTTTTGGGAGTGCAGATTTTATCCCACCCAATTAGATGGGTTTTGTGTTTGTTCGGTGGGTTGTTGTTCCAGAAATTTAGATTTATTGAGTCTAGGGAGGAGCAAATTTTTTGTGGAAACATGAATCGAAGCAAGTCATTAGCTAGGTACGAAGGTATGGATGCTAAGATGGATTGTATTAAAACACGCATCCCAGCAAAGGAAAGGCAATTTGCCTTCCACAGGTTTAATTTGGATTTGATGTGTTGGACAAGGGGTTCTAACTCCTTCACCTTGGATTTGTGGTAGAAGAGCTTAGTTCCCAGGTACAAGGAATCAGGCTTCATCTCCTTCATACCAAGCAGGTTGCAAGTTCTTCTTTTATCTTCAATACTAGTATTTTACTGAAGAAAAGTTCACTTTTAGAGAAATTTATTTCCTGTCCAATAAGGTCCTAGAAGAGTTCAAGGGTAGTCTTAATAGAAAGGATATCTTCTTCAGAATTCCTACAGAAAATGAAAGTTTCATCAGCAAAAAAGAGATGTGTAATTTCAGGAGCATTTCAGGCAATTCTGACCCTTTAAAGGTTCCCGTCTCCCTGATTGCCTCAAACAGCCGTGAGAGGATTTCCATAGTGAGGAGGAAAAGGTAAGGACTAAGAGGACATCCTTGTCTTAGGCCTCTAGAAGGTTTAAAGTAGCCAAAAGGACTGCCATTTATTTAAAGGAGAAAGAAGTCGTGCTGATGAGAGATTTGATCAGGTATGTCCATTTATCTGGGAAACCAAGAAACTTGAGGATATTTGTTATCATGACCCATTTCACTCGGTCATAGGCCTTGGACATGTCTAATTTCAGAGCCACAAAGCTAGAGCGGCTAGCTCAAGAGAACAGTACTTATGAAGTTGATCCCATTCAGTTTGGAAAAGATTTAATTGATTTCAATAAGCCCATAAAATAAAGGGTAAATTACACAGTGACCCCTTGAGTTTTGCCCTAAATACAGTGCGACCCCCTATGTTTCTAAAATATACAGTTGGACCCCCTAAGTTTAGGGTACTTGTTACACTCAGTTCCACTCCGTTAGAGCATTCCCGTTAGTTGTTGAAGTGTTGGCCATTGATGCCTTAAAATGACAAATATACTCCTAATGGAGTGTGAGCTTACCATTTTGCCCATAGGGCAGCCCAAACTTCACCCCCCTTCCCCTACTACTCGAATCATTCACCGGTTTAGGGTCTAGTGATCTACTGAGGCCATCTTCAACTCCATTTCCTGCTACTCGAACCATTCACGGGATAAGGAAGATGGGGTTTAGGGTTTTTGCTATGGCGATCTGGTGAGGCCATCTTCAACTCCATCCCTTGCTTGCTACTTAACCATTTGTGGGATAAGGAAAAAGCGGTTTAAGGTTCTTTCTATGGCGATCTGCTAGGTTTCAAAGTTGCAAGTTTTTCAATCAAATCAAATGAGATTTTGGGGTTCGAATCTGCAATATTTTGAAATGCGATAGGCCTCAAAAATGCATGTGCTTCTTCCTCAAAATGGTTTTCTTGTTTATGAGTTGTTTGCGATTTTGAAGGCTACTGAAACGATTTTTTATTCAACGTTATTAAATTTCTTGTTGATTTGGTATATTGAATTTGGAAACAAAATTCAATTGTAATGAGATTCTGCAGTTGGTGTTTGTGGGTGAAGACCTTTGGTAGTTAAATTCGGGTTTACATGGGACAGCTCTGATTTGTTCAATTTTGAAATGTGTATGGTATTCAGTTTACAAATTCTGAGCAGATTGCAGTTTTGTAATAATCAATCTGAGTCTTATGTTTGGCGATCAAAGGGTGATATCGATGGATCATCAAAGCAAAGGATGTCCCTTTACCTTTTCTTTTGGGTTGTTGCAGGAGTTGCATATTTGTGTAGCGAAGTTGCAGGAGTTGCGCACAGGTCCTATGCTTGCGGATATGATAGAATTAAAGATAGGGCTGTAAATGGATCGGATTCTGCTCGGATAGTGCTATATCCGCATCCGCATCCGCATCCGATTAGCTATCGGATGGATTCAGATAGTGCTAAACGGATACGGACACGGATACGGATCGGATATTTTATCCATTTACATGTAAATATAGCTTTTCGGATAGCTATGACCTATCCGTTTAGCTTTCGGACGGATTCGGGTAGTGCTACACGGATACGGAAACGGATTTCGGCTATTCATTTATACCCCTAATTAAAGAGGGTTCAAATGTGTTCTTTTAATAAGGGTTAGAATAGGATTATTTTAATTGAACGACAAAATTGCCATTAAATTTTATGCTTAACACCGTCCACTTAAAGGTGTCGGTTGTATATTTTAGAAACTCAAGGAATTGCATTGTATTTAGGGCAAGCCTTAGGGGGTCGCCATGTAATTTACCCTAAAATAAAACACTCCAAGACAACCCAAGATTCAAATAAGTGAAATTTATTGATAACTTACAAAGAAAAACCCAAAAACTGTTGGGAGAAGTTCTATGCACTTGGCCGCAGAAATATACAGTCAAAATTCACTAATAAGAAGCAAATTTGTGAGATGACTTTGTGGACTCTTATATCAACTTCCCTTGTGGGAGAGGCAAAAGACTTTGAAGATTTTGACTCAAGAGTAAGGAATATTAATGAGACCCAAAACGTATAGTTTGGAATATGAATTAGGTCGATCCAGGGCTTGTCCTGGTGGTTCGCTACTCCCTTGGGAGAATTGCGCTTGATCGGTGGTTCAAGTCTCTTTAACGACACCTAGTCCACATTTAATTGTTTTCCAAGAAATGGAGTCTTTGGGTATCATATTTGACCCCTTGTGGGTCCCCTCATTGCCTCCTTATGGGGTCCTGTTGAGATTGATGGCCGGTGGGCCCTTGAATTGCACCAAAAACAAAAAAGAAAAAGGAATATGAATTAGTACTCTATTACGGATGAGAATTTACCAAAAAAAAAAAATAAGGATGGAAGAAAGCAATAAAAACAGTAACAAGTGGCTTTGATTAGACTTGTGATTCCTAGGTGGGTCCCTTTCAACCTCAACAACTTATACTTCTACAGAAAGTTCATATAAGGAGGAAGCTTGAAATCATTGATAGCAGTGAGTGAGAGAGCATTGAAATTATCATCAAATTTGTTCCATGCCGCATGGCGTCCTTCATTGCATTTGTATTGGAAATTATTGGAAATAGTTGTTGTATGGGCTTTTTTCATCACTGTGATCCCTGCAACAATAGCATTAGCATCTGAATCATCATCATCATCATCACCAGAAGCCATAGCTTTACTCAACTGGAAAAGCGGTAGCGATTACTTTCCTGGTTCTTGGAAAGCAAATGATACAATAAGCCCATGTAAGTGGTATGGGATAACTTGCAACGGTGCTGGAAGAGTAACAGTGATAGACCTAACCCTTTCAAAGCTTAAGTGCTGGGCTCAACCAACTGAATTTCTCCTCTTTTCAATATCTAGTCCGTCTTGATCTCAGGGCGAGTGGATTGTATGGAACCATCCCAGACGCCATTGGTACGCTTTCCAAACTTGCCCATCTTGATCTATCTTCATACAGTTATCACTTCAATTATCTCCAAGGGGAAATCCCTCCTACTATAGGTAAGTTGAGCAGCCTCATCACTCTCTCCCTCTATGGCAATTAAAATCAGCGGCTCGATACCCACACAAATGGGGAATTTGAGAAATCTAACTCGGTTGGAGCTAGGATATAATTCACTTTCAGGTTCAATACCCACACAGATGGGGAATTTGAGAAATCTAACTCAGTTGGACCTAGGATTTAACTTGCTTTCAGGTTCAATACCTACGCCAATGGGGAATCTTAAGAATCTCCAAATATTGGACCTGAGTTCAAATATGTTTACTGGTTCAATCCCTATGGAAATTGGAGATATGGAACAATTGGTGCAGCTTAATCTCAACCACAAGCTAAATGGTTCAATACCTGCACAGTTGGGGAAACTCAATTTTACTGAACACATGGATTTCGGCTACAATGATCTAGAGGGTGTCGTTCCAGACCAAATAGCTTGTAAATTTTCACATGAAGCATGGAATAACAAAGGTTTGTGTAATGATTATTCGGGTACCATATGTAAATGCAGAGAGAAAGGGCTGTACGAAATGCACAACGCTCCCATTGCCATTATACTATCTCTATGTAGCATCATACTTCTTGTACTTCTTCTTCTTGTTGTCTGGTTCATCCTCTCCCGGCAAGCAAAGTCCCTAAATTTCACCATTGATACAAGAACATCACAAAATGGAGATTTGTTTTCCATATGGAACTTTGATGGGACAGTTGCATTTAATGACATCATGGAAGCAAGAGAAGATTTTGATATCAAATATTACATTGGTACAGGAGGTTGTGGGAGTGTTTACGTGGCAATGCTACCTACAGGGAAAATAGTAGCTGTTAAAAAGTTTCATCGCCGAGAAGTTGAAGAGAAAGTTTATGAGAAGAGCTTCACTAATGAGATACATGTATTAACAACAATTCGGCATTGGAACATTGTGAAACTTTACAGGTTTTGTTCCCAACCAAGGGGCACCTTTTTAGTTTATGAATACATAGATAGGGTAATCTTAGCTTATGTACTTGGAATTGAAGCAGAGGCCGTGGAATTAGATTGGAGAAAACGTTTAAATGTCATCAAAGGGGTCGCTCAAGCTTTGTCTTACTTGCATCATGACTGTACGCCACCAATTATTCATCGGGACATATCAAGCAATAATGTATTGTTGGATGCAGATCTCGAGCCTCATGTCTCCGACTTTGGGACTGCTAAATTTCTAAACCTTGATTCGTCCAACCGCACTGTACTTGTAGGAACACATGGATATATTGCTCCAGGTAAGTAACAATATACTCATATTTTTTCCATAGCTTATAACTCTAAGATTGTTGATACTGATTTTGAACCATTCAATCATTTTTTTACTCTTTAAAAAAGAAATTCATGCTTCGTTTAGTTGCAAGGAAAATGCAAATATTTACCTAAGAACCAAAATATATTTTACATGAAAAGTTATTCTTAGTGTTTATTAGTTGTAAGAGAAATGCAAATATTGGATTAGAAAGTAATATTTTGTACAGGAAATGCAAATATTATCCTTCACTTGGCTTCCTTTCCCTTTCCCACTTCCCCTGCAACCAAAATGGAGCTTCAAGAAGTCATCCTGCGAAAGACTTGAGATCCATATACATTTTAGGTGCGACTCAGAAGCCATCCAGAACTAATGTGGAGTTGGCCCCAGGCCCACCTAGTTGAACCTATAATTAATTGGTTCAATATTAGCTGCCCAACTTTAATCCAATAGAATTATTGGCCAAGAAGTCTTTCTTAGCAGTGACTGTGGGCTGCTATGAATTATCTCGTTCAGGATTTTTTTTTTTTTTTTTTTTTTTTGGGTTTGTAAACTCGGTTAGGCTCAAGTGCCCACAAACTTTATAATGCATATTGTTTGCTACTTTTTCTTGATTTTCATTAATTTTCGTCTTAGTTATGTATTATTGGGTTGAGGGCTGGGCCGGCTTGAAAAAATATTGCTTTATATGGTATACATACTTATTTGAATGTTCATAAGATTGTATGACGAAGCTGAATTTGTTGTTTTTTTCCCTTTTCAGAGCTCGCCTATACCATGGTTGTGACTGAAAAATGTGGTGTTTATAGCTTTGGGGTGTTGGCACTAGAAACAATTATGGGAAGGCATCCTGGTGAACTCATCTCTTCATTACAATTGCCAAATGCAAAAAACATAGTACTAGAGGATGTGTTAGACCCACGTCTCCCACCACCAACACAATTGGTAGCACAAGATTTGATATTTTCATTGACGCTTGCAATTTCATGCTTGGGCACCAATCCAAAATCTCGTCCAACTATACAATACATATCTCAGGAACTAGGAAGTCCTATGAACCGTCATCAAAATCCTTTTGCATAATGTCATTGTGGTCATTAGGGAACCTCGAAATAAAATCAGATTCATAAAGTTTCATGGACATGGATCTATATTGCTATGGTTTCTTGTATTAATTAGTGTATTGTTAGGTTTTTTTCTTAAATGTGGGTTTCTTAAGTTGTACCTTTATAAGCACTTTGTTGCCTAAATTACAAAATTAAAGGAATAATATTAATAATCATCCATGGAACTTGATCTTTAGGATGTATTATAGTATACTGCAACCAATATGCCATCATAAAGTCTTGTACAAATAGTTATTTGGGAAAAGGCTGGGCACACCGCCGGTGTATCATAAGCTAGCACCCATTGTGTCTATCTCTCTCTCTCTCTCTCCCCCCCCCTCCTTTGAAATGTCCCATACCTCTCGTGTATGTTATCCCATCTTATGCCCCATTGGTGCCACCCACTAGTTTACTGCATATGGGCGGGTTGCCTATCCCTCTCCCTAGTTATATTATCCCTTCTCAAAAAACATTATCATTTTCTACCAAGAATGCTTCTATTACTAACCAGATGATGATGATGATGATTTTTTTTTTTTTTTTTTTTTTTTTGTGAATGAAAAATGCATTAAAAAGGAAAAGAGATATATACAGGACTACCCAAAAAAGGGTCAACGGGAAAGAAATCCCACCAAGGAAAACATTACAAGAAGTAGATTACAATAACCGAATCTGTAAACCCCATGAAGAAACAATATGATTGTTCATCTCGTTGTTTGGGCAAGAAGACTGAATGTGGTTGACCTTTGATTTAATCTCAATATCGAAATTATGAGATTGCTACTTTTTGATTAACTTTATAATCTAAATCGTTTGCTACTTTTTCCTTATTTTCATTAATTTTCTACTTACTTCCGCTAAGTCAAGTATTATTTCAAGGATCAATTTGTGGTCTGCCACCCCCCAGGCTTACCGGTTCAAGGGTTGGGCGGGTCGGTTTGAAAAATATTGTTTTATATGGTATACATACTTATGAATTCATTTTGATCTCCACCCCCCCCTCCCACATGCTATCTCGTTGCAAATATTACATATTTCTCGAATTGGTACTCATTGAATCTGAATGTTCATAAGATTATACGAAGAAGCTGAATTTGTTCTTTTTTCTTTTTTCCCCTTTTCAAGGCTTGTTTTATACAATAACTGTGACTAAAAAATGCAATGTTTTTAGTTTTGGGGTATTGACATTAGAAATAATTATGGGAATGCATCCTGGTGTCGCTTTATTATCATTGCCAAATGCAAAAGACATAATATTGGAGGATTTGATAGACCCACGTTTCCCACCACCAACACAATTGGTAGCTCAAGGTCTAACTTTCTCAGTGATACTTGCAATTGCATGTTTGCACACCAATCCAAAATCTCGTCCAAATATACAATACATGTCTCAGAATCTAGGAAGTCCAAATCCTTCTACATAGTTTCATTGTGATCATTAGGTAGCCTCGAAATAAAATCAGGCTCATGTAGTTTCATTGACATGAATCTTATATTGCTGAAGTATTATTTTCTTGTATTAATTACTTATCCGCAGAAATGACTTATGGATCGATCATTCTGGATCGGCTAAAACTGGGATATGCCTTCTGATCCCAATTTTTGAAACCATGGATGAACCGCCAAGCCCTAATTCTTAGTTTAAATGTTGTGTTAGCAAACCATCATCTGAGGGTCTGAGATTCTAATAGAAGCTTTCTTAAGACAAAGACAAATAGAGTGTTCAGGGTTTTAAGAATCAGAGGTTGATCCAAATCCGAGTTGGCTAAGCCCGATATGGATTCTCCCTTATCTGACTCAGGCTATTACTGTATGGAAATGCCTGAAATATGCCGATTCCAAGGCCAATTTGATCCGATCCAAGTTGATTCTAATATAATTTAGATCGGAACCAATCTAGAACGATACGGATTCCGATTCCAGTTTTTCATGGATCATCATTGAAAAAAGCTTCAAGTGGATCACCACTTGGACATGGCCATTTCTATAGAATCTAAGTTGTGGCACCGCCAGTGCATGATTCAATGTGGAACCTACTTGCAGTAAATATAAACTCGCTTTATTACTCTTTAACAGTGAAACCCAATCTATTATCTGTGCGAGGCAGAGGGATTAAATAAGATGACAGTGTTATTTATAGCGACTGAGACAAAGACCAGAGAAATTAACGAAAATCACAATTATGAGGATCAATAATTCCGGATAAGTATGAAATATAGAGAACCGGATTAAACAGGCCGGACGGTTAGACCATTCGGCTGTTGTGCCCAAGTGTTCTAAAGCCCAGTCCGTCTCTTAACAATGTCAGTTGAAAAATGCTCCTACAACTACATGTGTGTGTCATGTGGCTTTGAGCCTTTAAGAGGTCCACTGTTACATCACTTAATAGCAAGTAGGGTTTTAAAAAGTTGGAATTGGATCGGCGGAATCGCCCCATTCGAATTGAAATTGGGCGGAGCCCAATCCTGATCATGATGTCAAGTCAATTCAAATTGATCTCTCTGATGTGTATAAAATTAGTTCATCATTGGATGATCAACATGTAATATATAATCCAATCAAAGCGGAAGATTGAGGTGAAAGCTGTTGTAACCCAATGAGACTCGTACTCTCTCACTGTTTGACTGTCATAGTGACATAGGACTTTCCTTTTTTCAGTTCTCACGAGGAATCAGACTTTTCCACCAGTTTTCATATAAATAGAAAGGTGGGTACAAGGCAAATACGACATTTGTTACTGTCTTAATTGCTTCTCTCAGATCCCAACTCATACTATTGTTGTTTAGAGTTCTGACTTGAATATTGAAGAGTCTACTTCGGAGTCCGCTTCGACCCTTTCTCTAACTCAACTCTTGGTCTTTGGTGTGTAGGTCTCCCTCCGACGTGACAATTCAGATTCCAGCAGCAACACTCTCCATACTGTTTTTCTAAGGTTATTCCACCTGATCTGACTGTCACATATTCGAAAATAGGGGCAAGAGTAACAATTCCAACTGCATGAGCCATTGTGTTGCTGCTCACAAAGACCCTAATTAGCTGCAATGTTGCATCATTGACCAACAAACTTTTCTTCAACCTTTCACCTTCTTGTCTTTTTAATTCTTTGTTACCCAACATAGGCAGTAAGACCACAATGTCGTTCTCTCCAAACTCACGATTCTACTACAGATGTATATGGATAGTTGAAAATCTATATTCATATCCATATGGTAAAAATGTTTTCGAAAACTATCTAAATTCATTTGTAAGCTAATCGAATTTGGATATGGAAAGTGTTATATTCAATCTGTTTAAAGCTCCACCTAGGCACTACCTGTCTGCAAAATTTGAACCCCATATGATCTATCAGGTTGTTAGCATTTCAAGTGATTGTTAGAAAATAATCTTTGGGGTGGAACTCTGATCTCAAACCATATAGTGAAACTCGAACACGATATAACAATTAATTGAGAAGATTGGGTATAACTTGCACCATTTGTATGTTGGAGATGATTTCGATGTAGTTCGTCACGATCTTCTCCTCTTTGGTTCTGGATCTTCCACATCTCCTCAGATCTCCTTTTGCTCTCTTTTGTAGTAAAGTGGGGAAGAATAAAATGAGGGTTGCGGGGACCCAAAACATAATATATATAATACTATCCTGATCCCAAACCCTAAACCACAATGGGCATATCCCTAAACTAAAGAGTGAACCAAACCGATCTGTGCAACTTGATTCTCAGCAACTAATCTATCTAAATAATTAATTAAGCCCATAATTCTTACAAATGTATAAGAACAATAGAACATCTCTGTATTAAATATGATATTACATATTTAATAACTTTAAGAGTAATTACTCCCCCCCCCCTCACCTCAATTATGCTCTAATGAATAATGATAGACCCTACCCTTGCATATTGAGTAATTACTCTCCCCTCTCCTAAAATCAAAAGATTCTATCAACCGTACTCATTCCTCATTCCGTGAAAAAACATTGTTAAGTGATGAGTTTAGCATATTCAATTAAACCCCAAAATGCTCTTATGTATATAATATTTCAATAATACCCCCTAATAACAAGTGAGTAAATTAAAAGAGAATTTCCAGAAAATCTCCTTCTTCCTTCGTTCCAACACTTCAACGGTAACCAGAGCTTGGTAGCCAAAATCCATGGCTGCCGCCAACGAAGTGATTCGATCTTACCAATCCAGGGAGGGATGCCACTACTCAAGTGATTCCAATATTCCATGACAAGTCCAGAACCTGTAACTCTTTGCAATTCAGTAACCACATGGGGATTTGGCCTTTAAGAGCACAGTTCTCAAAGTTGTTTGTTTGACAAAGAAAGAAAGGAAAGCGAACCGTGCTTTCCAAAATCAGTAGGGACCAGACCAGAGAGGCTATTCTTAGCAAGGCTCAAGGTTTTCAACTCTACACATCTGGACTGAGTCGCAGGAAGTGTACCAATGAAAATGATTTGTGGCAAGATCAAGTGACCTCAGATGAGGCATTCGGTGAAACCCTTAATATAAATAGGCTCCCTTAGAGAATTGTTCCTAAGGTCAAGCACTTGAAGTTTGGAGCCGAGTGCTAGAGTAGAAGGCAATGGCCCAGAGCAGGAATTGGAGTGCGCAATTAACAGTTCTAGTTTCGTGAGAATCCCAAAAAAAAAAGTTTGGAAGGGGACCCAAAAATTGGTTTCCAGAAATAGTAAAAAGTTTTAAGATTGGAAAGCTTATTGATTCTTGTTTGAGTTTAAAGAAGTAGAAGAGAAGAGATCAGAGAAGAGAAGAACACAATAACGTTTTTAATGTGGTTCGATTTCACTGGAAACCTACGTCCACAGATCTTGTATTTTTCCACACTATTAGCCTTCATCTCTCCTCTCTATATATAGATTATTAGAGATAGGTTTGATGAGGTTACAATGGTTAATCTCATGAGATGGATAAGTACAGCAGGTCTTATAGTTAGGATGAACTTGGTCATGATCCTTGAGCTTGGAGGAGTTTGATTTTAACTCAACAACTGCAGCAGCCTCGTACGTTGAAGTAGGGGTAACATCTGTGATGCTCTTATCCTTTGATCGGTTGAGCTCTTCAGGATTAGGTGATAATCCTTTGTGCGTGGTGGTGCTCTTATCCGTTAAGTCGTGGGACTCTTCTGGAGTAGTTGATAAGGAGAAGAGATTATCCTCATCTCTAACACGCCCCCGCAAGTTCAAGGGTGGTAGAACCTTGAGCTTGGAACTGAGATAGCTGAACCGCTGCCTTGATAGTGCCTTGGTCAAAATATCTGCGATCTGGTCCTTGGTGGAGATGAACCGGACATCAAGATCTCCCTTCGCAACTTTATCTCTGACAAAATGGAAGTCAATTTCTCCATGTTTGGTACGGGCATGGAACACCGGGTTTGCCATCAGGTAGGTGGCGCCTACATTATCGCACCATAGAATGGGTGCATGGCTCATGTAAAGCCTAGTTCACTCATTAAAGATTGCAACCAAGTGAGTTCTGCTGCGGCATTTGCTACAGCCATGTATTCGGATTCAGTGCTGGAGCGTGCAACTGTGGCCTATTTTCTTGAACCCCAAGATATTAGGTTGGTGCCATGATAGATGGCATAGCCACCGGTTGATTTCCTGTCATTAGGGCATCCAGCCCAGTTAGCATCAGAGTAGGCATATAGTTGCAGAGTCTGTTGAGGCTGAAGATACAATCCATGATCAATGGTAGATTTAAGATAGCGCAATATCCGTTTAACAGCAGCCCAATGATCAGTGGTAGGCCGTTGCATAAATTGGCATACTTTGTTAACTGCAAAAGCTATGTCTGGCCGAGTCAAGGTTGCATACTGCAGTCCTCCTACAACACCGCGATAAAGAGTGGGATCTTCCATTGGTGTCCCCGCTTCCTTTGATAGGGAGTGGGTGGTGGCTATTGGTGTAGAGATCGGTTTACACCCAATCATGTTGGTACGATCAAGAAGATCAAGTATATACCGGCGTTGAGAGAGCTGCAGCCCAGTACTTTGTCTTTCCACACTAATTCCCAAAAAGTAGTGAAGTTGCCCTAGGTCCTTGATGGCAAAGGTGGCGGCAAGTGTGGCAAGAAAGCCTGCAATAAATGTGGTGTTATTGCTTGTGAGGACGATATCATCAACATAGACCAATAAGAACATAGTAGTGCCGGCCGAGTTGTAGAAAAACAGTGATGTGTCTGTTTTGGAGTCTTTGAAGCCAAAATCTTGAAGAAACATACTTAGTCATTCAAACCAGGCCCGTGGAGCCTATTTTAGACCATAGATGGACTTATGAAGTTTGCAGACATGATTGGGATATTGTAAATCTGTAAATCCCTGTGGTTGGGTCATGTACACCTCTTCCTGTAAAACACCATGTAGAAAGGCATTTTGTACGTCAAGTTGTCGGATTACCCATCCTTTGGAAACAGCCAGAGATAGAATAAGCTGAATTATAGTTGGCTTAACAACAGGACTGAAGGTTTCTATATAGTCCAGACCCTCTTGTTGATGGAATCCTTTGGCCACTAAGCGAGCTTTGAATCGCTCTATAGCCCCATCGGCTAGGCGTTTGACCCTGTATACCCACTTACACCCTACTACATTCATTATGGGTTGGTAGGGAACTAGAGTCCAGGTCCCATTGCGAATGATAGCATTAAATTCCTTGTCCATTGCATGACGCCAATTGGGATCCTTGGTGGCAGTTGTGTAGCACGTTGGTTCCATTGAGTGAGCCACAGATTCGGTTAACAGGGAGATGGGTAGAGGATGGCTGGTTGTGAGCAGGATTTTGGGCCGCCTTGTGCCATCACGGGTCCTAGTAACCATAGGATGTCGTGGAGCTGGTGCTTGTGATGGAGCAGGTGGAGAGGGCGGTGGTACCAAGGGTAATGGTTCCACGGTATTGGTGGAATGTGTTGGAGCCTCGGTTCCTACAGGTGGTGCTATTTGAGGAGTTGTAGTGGCAGTAGGTGAGCGTGGCGGTGGTGTTGGACCAGTTGGTGGAGTGGTCTCTTGATGGCCTAATGGAAATAGAGGAAGTAGTGGTGGAGGACCTAGAATGGAGGAGGGAGGAGAGGGTATGCGAACCTTATCCGTAGCCTCCTTGAATGGAAACCGGTCCTCATCAAACACAATATGCCTAGATATGATAATTCCCCTGGTGCGCATATTGAGGCAAGTATACCCTCTGTGCTGGGAGCTATAGCCCAGAAAGGCATGAAGCTCAGACCTATAGTCAAGTTTATGCTTATTAAATGGCCGTAATAACGGGTAACATGCTGCACCAAAGACTTTCAAAGTCATATAATCCAGTTGGGTCCCAAATAGTTTGAATAAAGGGTAAACATTCCCAAGCACAACAGTAGGCAATCTGTTAATTAAAAATGCAGCAGTAGTAAATGCATAGTGCCAGTAATTTTTAGGAATGCTGGCATGAGATAAAAGAGCCAGCCCTGTCTCAACAATATGGCGATGGCGTCGCTCAACTGAACCATTCTGTTCATGTGCGTGTGGGCAAGATATCCGGTGTTCAATGCCATTTGCATCTAGGAAGTGAGATACAGAGCGGTACTCACCTCCCCAATCACTGTGCAGCCGCTTAATTTTCCTGTCAAACAAGTTCTCAACAAGTAACTTGAACTTGGTAAATACAGGCAATACATCAGATTTTTGTACTATCGGAAAGAGCCATATAAATTTACTAAAATCATCAAGGAAATGAACATAATATCGATGTCCATCTGAAGAGGGTATGGGAGAAGGGCCCCATACATCAGAATAAATAAGATCCAATGGTCCAAATGACCTGTGAGCAGATGAATAAAATGGAAGTTTATGGCTTTTGCCTTGTTGACAAACATTACAAATATTAAACTCCGTTTTAGTACTAATAGGTAAATTAAAATGACTGGTAATCTGACGAACAAGGCATAGAGCAGGGTGCCCTAGCCTGTTATGCCATTGATTCAACGATGTCCTTTCACCAATGAACGCCTGTGGATTCCTCGCAGCCTTATTTAGTGTGAACTGGTACAACCCATCCTTAGTGATGCCCTGAAGGAGGCACTTCCCCGTGCATCGATCCTTTATAAAGAAACGGTCAGGATGAAATTCAAATAGAACATTATTATCCTTGGTAAACTGAGAAACAGAAAGCAAGTTTCTTGTAATGTTAGGCACATGCAATATTTTAGGAAGAATCAAATCTTTGGGTGAAGAAATTATTTGAGTGGAGCCTGTGTGAAGAATTTTCAAACCTGAGCCATTTCCGACTTGAACCTGATCTGTGCCAGTGTACTCTGTTGATAAGCTTAAGTTGTCCATGTCAGCAGTGATGTGATTTGTTGCACCAGAATCAGGAAACCAAGTATTGTCAGTTGCAACTGTTCTATTATAATCAACATTATTTGCAGCCAGTGGGGAAGCACCCTAACTGGACTGGTAGGCATGATTAAAGCATTGGCGACAATCAAGAGCTTTGTGGCCAACACAGTTACAAACTTGGCATATAACCTGATTTTTAGAGTGGGGCTATGGAGCTGCTGCCCCTTGATTTGGTTGACGGGGACAGCCAGATTTGTATCCTCCACGACCATTCCGGCCACCCCGATATGGGAACCTGCCACCACGAGGGGTGGAGGCACCAAGATTGGATCGCCCACCTTTATTATCAGCAGTAGTAACAGTGTTTACTGTGATATTTGTTTCGGATTTTTGGGCATCAAGAAGTTTGATTTCTTGTATAAGGATCATGCCACGTAGGTCAGGGTATGAGATCACATCAGTGCGGGTGGTGATCGAAGTCACAAAGTCCTTATATTCTGAACCTAAACCAGCAAGAGTGTAGAGACATAGATCCTCATTACCTACAGGCTTACCAGCGGCTGCAAGTAGATCGGTGATTGATTTAACTTTCAACAAATATTCCTGTATTGTAGAGGATCCTCGTTTGGTTGTCTGCAACTGATATCGAAGCTGCAACACTCGAGCACTTGACAGACTATTGTAGGAGCTTTCGAGCGCGCTCCAAACTTCATGTGATGTTGTGCACCCAATGATTTGAGTATGTACAGGTTTAGATAGTGATGAGATTAACCAACTCATGATAAGCTGATCTTGTCGCTACCAAGTGATGTAAGCTGGATTAAGTAGTGGTGTGTCTGTAGATGCTTCAGTCCCCTGTTGATCTGTAGGAGACGTATTTGCTGTAGCGAGAAGATATTGAGGTGGGCAAGTGGAGACACCAGTGACCAAGTCATATAGGTCATATCCTCTAAGAAGAGGGGTGAACTGTGACTTCCATAATAGGTAGTTTGAATCTGTTAATTTTATAGCAATGACATGATTGAGAGATGGAAATTGAGAGAAAGATGAGGAAGCCAAGCCAATAGTGGAAAGATTACTAGCAAAGCCCAAAGAACCCTGGTCGAATGATACCATGTTTGAGTTTAAAGAAGTAGAAGAGAAGAGATCAGAGAAGAGAAGAACACAATAATGTTTTTAATGTGGTTCGGTTTCACTGGAAACCTACGTCCACAGATCTTGTATTTTTCCACACTATTAGCCTTCATCTCTCCTCTCTATATATAGATTATTAGAGATAGGTTTGATGAGGTTACAATGGTTAATCTCATGAGATGGATAAGTACAGCAGGTCTTATAGTTAGGATGAACTTGGTCATGATCCTTAAGCTTGGAGGAGTTTGATTTTAACTCAACAACTGCAGCAGCCTTGTACGTTGAAGTATGGATAACATCTGTGATGCTCTTATCCTTTGATCGGTTGAGCTGTTCAGGATTAGGTGATAATCCTTTGTGCGTGGTGGTGCTCTTATCCGTTAAGCCGTGGGACTCTTCTAGAGTAGTTGATAAGGAGAAGAGATTATCCTTATCTCTAACACTTGCTCAACTGACCAGAGAATTTATTGGCGGCCATTAAAAGCTGCTCCAAAGATGATAACCAAACCAGGGTTTCTGGGAGATGACCTGAAAGTGAGTTGAAATCGATATGAAACTGTTGAAGAGACGCACTGCAGTTGTCTAAACCATTCATCAAGAGCAAACCTGAGAAATTCTTCTTTTCTTCTCCGTTCAGAACCCCATTTTGTTTTTTTTTTTGGTTAACTGCTCACAGCCGCTGTCCAGCAACCGTCTCTTTCCCGCCTTCTTCTTCTTTTTCTTCTTCTTCTTCTCCATACACCCTAACTGAACCCATCTCTCCACTAAACTTCAAAACCCATCTCTCTTTCTCTTCCATTAACCAAATCTCCATCATCATCGTGACCCACTCTCTTTCCAAAACCCCAAAAAACAAAACCCATCTTCCTCATTTCACCTCAACTCAGACGATTTGTAGTTCGCACAGGGGGAATCGAAGCACATAATGGATAGTTTTAACCTAAATGGTGGAAATCGAAGAGAAATGTGAGTGAGAGAATATGAGTTGCAGGTCTTGAATGGATTCAGATCCTCTACTGCCAAGCAGAGACCTGCCATCGTTTTGCCTAGATCTATGAGAGTGACACGTGGCCTTATTACAATCCAACGGTTACTCTTAAGAACAATTTAAAAGTCAACTATATGTCTATATCTGATTTATTCTCTGATCAAACCCAAGCCGACCAGCCCAATAGACCAAAACCGACCGGTCAGTTTGAGTTTCAAAACAAAATATAACCTAGGTTTCGACTCCTCTCGTCTTCTTCCTCTCACGCACTGAAACAGGGATTTTGCTATGGAGCGAATTAACTGAAACTCAAAAATAATGGATCGTCTTCTTCCTCTCGTCTCCTTATTTGATTTGAATCAGTTCTTCGTCTCTCTCTGTCTCCTTCATTATTATCTACAGTTACTGTCAATTGAGTCAATCTTGTTTAAGTGATTCTTACTCTCAGTAACTCAAAATCAAATATTCCAAGAAATGGAAAGATTAGAAAACACGAAGATCTGACCATGTGACCATTCAAACAATATTTTAAGAAAGAGGGTCAGATCTAATTTAAACGGATTTGGTAAATATAGAAGAGAAAAACACCAAAACCAACAACTCAAACCTGCCTGTTCTAAAAATCTCACTCTCTCCCTCTTCCTCTGCCTAATTTCTGCCTACTTCAACTAATGGGCTTTAAAATTTTTCTGTAATTACATAATTTCATTTTTGGATTTAGAGATGTTGACAGATAATCACATAGGAACCTTCATCATCGTTGGCTGGCAACGCTTGTCGGATGAAATTTTTAATCGAATTCCCGAAAACTTGAAAACTTTTTTGGAACCCTTATGATTTTCATCCAATACAGTAGCTTTTGTTTAAGAAAGAAACGACATTCTAATTCTGTATTTTTTTTAAACCTGTTTAATCATTTGTGAAAAACCTCAAATGCAGATTATCGAGTTAGGTGCGTCTGCAAATAAACTGGTGAGACTAAAAGAGCAGGGGGAGGAGTATGTAGCTCAGATCATGGAGGAATTGGATCCAGAAGGGCTTGGTTATATCGAGGTGGGATCCCTGGATTCAGTGCATGAGAGGAAGAAGACGAGAAGAGTCGAACGATTTCCCCTTTTCTCCATCGCAATCAAAATTGTTTTGAAACCGAACTGGTTTGGTCTTTTGTGGTCTGCCTGACTAGTCCGTCTTGCTTTGATGAGAAAAACCAAGTTTCACAAACAACTTTTGAAATATTTTAAAAATGATCGTTCAATCATCATATGTCCACGTGCCAATCCCATTAACAACGGCAGAACGATGGCAAGTCTCTGCTTGGCAGTAGAGGATCTTAATCCGATCTGGATTACCTCATCCAAAGTTGTAGGTCTTGAATATAAGCACGGCCAAGTTGGGTTCATCGGTTCATTCGTTGAAACCAAAGGTATAGGGAGCTGAGGGTATTATTGTCCTTTTATTTGCATTTTTAACACCGTCAATCAAAAGGGGTGTGATAGAGTAATTACTCAATATACAGGGGTAGGGTCTATCATTAGGGCATAATCGAGGGGAGGAGACTAATTTACTCTAACTTTAATCTTAGAAAAATCAACTTTGCAGGTAGGGATGTAAATGGATATTCATAAATCCGTATTCGATCCGTGTCGTATCCGTTTAGGAGAATCCGAATCCGTCCGAAATTAATCGGATACGAATATAATAATCCCCCTATCCGATCCATTATTATCCGATTTACTTAGCAGTCCGACGGTAATAAAATATCTAAAATATAACTTTGTGTTTGTCTATCCTTTTAAGTTACCTTATTGAATTTTGTTATCTTATTTTTATAAATTTATAAGTTAAGATAATGCGATACATGGAATTACATATCTATTAAAAAATCAAAAATAAAAAACGTAAGAGAATAAAAGATTAAGAAGAGTAGAAGAAATGGTAGTTACTGAACTCTCAAGTCTCAAACCTAACCCTTATCATAAAAATGGTAAATATGTCAACGGATAGTCGAAAAATCGTATTCAATCCCTATTCATATCCATTTAGGAGAACCTGTATTCAAAAAATCATTATTCGAAAATTATTTGAATCCGTCCGAAAACTGATAAGATATTATCCGAATCCGTCCGAACATAATTGGATACGAATATAATCATGCCACTATTCGACCAAATTCGATCTATTTACATCCCTATTCGCAGCTTCTCATATACCACTTTTTTATATTCGATGTGTTTTTTTTCCCTTTAAATGAAGCTTTCAATAATTCGTAGGTTCTCATATTCTATGAGCATTTTCAATTTCTCATCCCTAAGTTTTCTCCGATTTAGTGCCAGCTTTTTTTCCTTTAAGTTTTCGTTAACCTAACGGTGAGAGCTTCTCTTTTTTTTTTTGGTAAAGACGGTGAGAGCTTCTTTTAGGAAAAGGATTTTATGCAGCCTTGAACGACAGCAAAATCAGGGGTTAGGTAATCATTTCACAGGTGGGCCCTACATGTAAAATGATCCAATCCAGATCGTCTATGGTCCAGTTGCTTGTATTAGTCTGCGCGACATAAACTGGGCCGCACATGCAATGATCGCCTTACCCCCTACCCAACGCTTTGCCCGTGTGGGGGTAAGGCGATCATCACACGTATGGTCGTGTCACGTCGCACAGGCTGCTACGGGCAGCTGGATCGTGAGATCTGGATCCAAAATGACTACCTCCCCCTCAGTATTTGGGGTAGTTTAGGTGCAGCACTGTGCAGCTCCCGCCACAGCTGCACAAGAGTCCCTTCTTCTATACATTTTGTTTTTTGGTAAGAGAGCTTCTATACATGGATGCCTATTACGATGAAGAGCATGTGATTTACATTTACAAACGTTAAGCGCGAGTCCCGCCAAATAATTACCTCGTACTGAGCTACAAACCAACAATAGTCAATTAGTCAACAATTTCCATGAATCGGACGGCTTAACTACCGAGCGCACGCTTCTTAGGGTGCAATCGTGCTTTTCTACATTGTAGAGCCGGCAGTAGCTAAAGGCCTGAGCACAAGCGCAAAGCTTCGTGTCCATCAAATAGTTCAATACAGCTAAGCTCCTTGGACTTCGTGGACCTTACGACCGCCGCCCCTATCAAACAAAGATTCATACTCGCACACTAACACGGTGCCCCGTGGATCATAATCTTCAGTCCAGATTCCAGACTGGGCCTTCCGAATTCAGAATGTGATATTGGAACTCACATCTTTAGATATACACTAAATACACCCCTACGTGGCGCCTCTAAATCATCTCGCCGCGTTCACCGGAGAACCATATGAAGGCTACTGCCACGTGCCCGCCAGAGTCGTCGGTTGGCTCTGTTCCCGGTCAAAAGCAAACCCAACCCCGTTTTATGTGCCACTTCTCTTCAGTTTCTCGAGTCTCATCTAGTCATCTCCCACCACCAGTCCCGTTCATATCTCGTTAGCCGTAACAGCAGCCAGAATCGACGTCTCTGCATAAAACCCCCGGAAGGTGAGCTAATACGGGGGTCGAGACACCATTCTTTCCGGTAAAATTCGCCGGAAATCCACAGAGGATTGCTAGGGAGAATATATAGTCTCTGATGCTTCAATCATCGGAAGCCCCGCATCACCTGCAATTGCAGTCCCTCAAAAGACCCAAAACCCCAGACTCCGCAGACCGAAAGAAAGCAACTCTCTATTTGATCCACGTTTACATCTCTACCCACCCCAAGGCGTGGCTCATCTTCAGCATTTTGATACTGCAGCTCCTTCTACTCTTCATGGTTCATTCCCTCCCCGCGTCTGTCTCTCTCCGTCATTTCTCCCTTCCCAGAAACCCTGTCATCAACAATAGTTCCTCCGGAGATCCATGCAGCTCCGGGAAGGTCTACGTTTACGATCTCCCTCCCATGTTCAACAGCGAACTCTCCAGTAGCTGTCAGGACTTGAACCCTTGGAACTCCCGCTGTGACGTGCTCTCCAACGGGGGATTTGGCCGGAGAGCGATTGGGCTTGACGGAATTGTTCCAAAAAGTCTGATTCCTGCGTGGTACTGGACTGACCAGTTCGCGTCGGAAATCATCTTCCACAATCGCATTTTGGGGCACCGGTGTCGGACTCTTGACCCGAGCTCGGCCTCTGCGTTCTACCTTCCTTTCTACGCTGGACTCGCCGTCGGTAAGTATCTCTGGTCCCATTCCACCACTCACGACCGTGACTTCCATTGCGAGATGCTGCTCAATTGGGTCCGTGACCAACCATTCTGGAACCGATCCAACGGTTGGGATCATTTCATGATGATGGGCCGTATCACTTGGGATTTCCGTCGCTCTAACGACGGCGATTGGGGTTCCAGCTGCATCTACCTGCCGGCTATGAGGAACATCACGCGTCTCCTCATCGAGCGGAACCCTTGGGATTACTTCGACGTTGGTGTGCCCTACCCAACCGGGTTCCACCCCAGAACCGAGTCGGACGTACGACATTGGCAGGATTTCGTGAGGTCACGCAACCGCACAACCCTCTTCTGCTTTGCTGGAGCAGCGCGTCTGGCTTTCAAGAACGACTTCCGGGGGATCCTTTTACAACAATGTCGTGACGAGTCGGACTCGTGTCGCGCCCTGGACTGTGCCGGGTCGCGTTGCTCGAACGGTTCCTCGGCGATCCTGGAGATGTTCTTGAACTCGGATTTCTGCTTGCAACCGAGGGGTGATAGCTTCACGAGACGATCCATATTCGATTGTATGGTTGCCGGTTCGATCCCAGTCTTCTTCTGGAAGAGAACGGCTTACTACCAGTATGAGTGGTTCTTGCCTGGTGAACCTATGAGTTACTCTGTGTTTATGGACCGTAACGAGGTGAAGAATGGAACCTCCATTAAAAGGGTTCTTGAGAGGTTTAGCAGAGAAGAAGTGAGGAGAATGAGAGAGACTATAATCGATTACATACCAAAATTTGTGTATGCTGAACCGAAGGAGGGGTTGGGGGGTATTAAAGATGCGTTTGATGTTGCCATTGATGGAGTCTTGAGACGATTTAGGGAGCAATGGAGGTATAAGTGGTAAGAATTAATAATGGAAGGGAATGGTTCCGCAGAGAATGGGGAAGTCTGGAAGATTTCCATCAGACAAATAGAGATAGATAGAGTCTCAGATTGATTTGTGCACAGAGGAGCTGAGGCCTGACGGAGCTCTGCTGCAAAATTGGTTTTTTTTTTTTTTTTTTTCTGAATTTACTATTTATTTCACGTGGATTTTTTTTTTTTTCTTCCAACTTTCATATTTAAATTCCGAGTTATAGTTTGTATATAACATAAGGTGGATGGAATTTATGTACCAATATTTATAATGATTGAATTGCAGGGATGGGCTAAATTAATTTAGCATTGGATGGATCTGTTTATCCGTTTCTTCTTTTAATTCTATTTTTAGCAAGAATTTTTTCATGGATGGACGAAAACAAAAACTAGTTGTAAAATTTTAGGCTGTGTTTGATTTGCATTCTTGGCATCAACATGGGGAGTATACTTTTATTGGGCATCATCTGAAGAAGGACGCTTAATGTCATACTCACTGTATTAAAAAGGGCTTAAAAGGAGTGATGACTTCAATCCTTATATTAGTTAGGTATTTGATTGATACACCAAAAGCTCCAGAGTTGATGGAATACACTAGATCAAATCCTCATTGGCTCAATCTAGTGTTCATACACTAGATCAAATCTTCATTGGCATATAACATGGCATCACACTTTCGCATTCGTTGTTCTCGGCAATTCTCATTCTGGCAATAGGTAGTCTTTTTCAAGCTGTTTCACTCTGTCTCAGGATTTCTACCTGGCAATAGGTAGCCTTTTCTTGACAATTTTCACTTTACTCTAGGTATTCCTCTCCGAGGTAGTCTTTTCCGTGACTCAAACTCATAATATAATGTTCGGCTCTGATACCAAATATTAGATATTTGATCGATACATTAAAAACTCCAGAGTTGATGGAACGCATTAAATCAAATTCTTAAATCTATCTCATATTAGACTGACCCAATCTAATGCTAATACACTAGATCAAACCCCATTAAATATATAACAGAATCGAGACTATCTTAATCGTCCTAGGCCTGAGCAACCTTTTACTTACAATAGTTCGAAATAGCTTTCTTGAGCATGATCGAAAGGATCAGATAGAAATATCGGATGGAAGAAAAATTCTCTTTTCATCGTGGGTGGAGGAAATTCGAGTCCTACTTTATAATATTCGATGATAATGATGTATTTTTGGTTTGGTGTTTGGTGGCTTTAGCTAGAAGGGGGACCCAAAGCTTTCTTTCGAGGGTCCATCATGTCCTCTCATGTAAGTAACGGATATGATTCAGTCTAGAGTATGGACGGATCCCAACAAGAAAAGTTAAAGCGGGCATCAATTGGGGCTAGCTTTCCAAGTGTTTCTTGTTACCACTTGTCCCATACTCCATACTCAACACATATAATTAGAGAAAGAATCTCTGCTATTAATGGCTGAGAGCTTCTGTTTGTGGCATTCCATTGGTCACTTGTGGGTTCATAATTTAGGTCAGATATAAATTATAATGTGACCAATACACTTCGGGATTTCACTTTGGAGAATTCCAAGTTTAAAAAAAACCCTTCAAGTGAAAAATCATTTTTCCTGAAAGATCAATCAAGACTCAAGAATGAGAGAGAGAGATCCTTGGTCCCCTCATCCCTCACTTTTTTGTAGGTGAGCTGAATTCAATTTTTTACTACTTTAAATAAAAAGGGCAGATGTGCAATAAGGGTTGGGGGGGGGGGGGGGTTTTGCGAAACATGGATTTAGGTATCGGACCGTTTGTAATGGGCGATTCGGATTGATATCAACACAAAGTGATCTTGATACTTGAGCGATCCCATATCGGTGAAATGGTGATCCGGACCGTCCATATTGGTGTTATATCGATTTTCAAAGGACCTGATAGAAATGAGATTTTAGAGAGAATTCTTTTCTTTTATTTATTTTTTTGGTAAGAGGCAAACTTATTTATTGATTCCTGTCAGGCACAAGGCATCCAAAATACAGACATCAGATAACCAAGGAGAGGAGATATGCCAAACTACCTCACAAGAACAAGCCAGGCCTTTCCAAGCCAGGGAGTCAACTACGCTGTTAATCTCTCTGGAAATAAAAGAAAAAGAACAATTCTAAAGCAAGAGGCTAAGTAGGAGATGTCCTTGATAATGGGAAGAATCCCAATAGTTGGAGTTTTGTGCTGCTGGAGGTAGTCCACGATCTCCTTGCAGTCCGTTTCTACTTGTAAAAAATCCATGCCTTCAAAGATACCGTATAGCAGGCCTCGTCTGATTGCTAGGGCTTCCCCTTGAAGAGCAGAAGAGATAGTGACTGGAGCTGAGAGAGCCATGACCATCTCGCCTTTGTCATTGCGAAAAATACAGCCAATACCCCCTTGTCCTTTGTTGAAAGAAGCATCTGTGTTGAGCTTTATATATGGAGAAGTAGGGGGGGACCAGCGTTGCTACAGTGTAGGAGAGGCAGGGGAGGGTCAATAGTTTTGGCCTCCATCTTAGCAAAAATGCTGTTGAATTCATGGTAAAGAGATTCGGCTTGTCTGATAACGTCTTTGAAATACCTTGGAAGATGAGGTCATTTATGGCTTTCCAGAGAGAATTTAGAAGAAGGGAAAGACGTGTGAGACAAAGTGAATTGAGGGGAGAGAAAAGGGGGAAAAGGAATCCCAAGCTAAAGATCCGAATCCTCTCTAAGGAGGAGATCACCCAATGAGGCATCCAATAGATGAGTTGGCTTGCACAATGATACCCCCCCCCCCCCCCCCGGTTTCGTTCGCCCCCTAGGGGGATGTTATCCACTCATAGAGATGGTCTTGACTCTTGAGAATGGATGTGCAGGTGAACATATATATATCTTTGAACCAATCACATGTTTATTTTGTTTCCATAAATACCCCTCCTCCCCTTGTAAATGGTAAAAATAGGACAAATGATTGTCTCTCATATGTATGTGCAGAGGAAAGGCCAGGCCGATCTCTTCCTTATGGATTGGTCTTCCGATCTTTCAAGTTTTTAACCAATCAAATCTTCTACATCTCGGTGCACTTCCAGCCAGCCCAGCCGTCGGATACTCATTGAGCACTCATTGGACGAAATCTTTTACTTGCCGGTGCATGTTCAGCCAACCCAACTGTCAAATGCGATCTCCTTATTGAAGAGGATCCCAATCCACCAAGTTACTGTATGCAACATGTTGCCGAGCTGTCAAAATTTCTTTTTTTTTTTTTTAGGTCCTTTGGTGTAAGACCTACACTGGCCAGACAAGGGAAATAACTACTACTGCTATATATCAAGAAAGGCAGGGGATGGAGGGTCGAGCCTTTGACCTTTTCTGGACTTACACAAGACTCAACTGTCAAAATTTCATCGATAATAATAGGCAATGGAACTTAATTTTGTTGCACAACTTTACCAACGTCACTGCTCTCAGAAATCATTAAAGTTAGGCTCACAATAGCAACTGCTGATGACTTTTTCGTTCCATTTACCAAATCTGCTGCTTATCATTTGAGGAGCCATCATGTGCCTATCTCTGCAACGGTCATGGAATCTCAAGATTCACTCTAAAGTTCAAAACATTAATGTGAAGATTAACATCAGCCTAAGGTTGGGCTGGGCCTTCACACCTTGAGTTGGGCTTTGGTTCTATAAAACCAGAGCCCAGTTGCACCCCTACACCCCCAATGAACTGTTTTTGGAAGTGTGGGCCCAAAACTTGTGAACATGTTATCCATGTCTTCAACCATTCACGAGTTAAATGTCAAACCAATACGACACTACCTTGTGTCGCATAATGTTTTCGGAAATTGTTTGAATATATACATAAGAACTACATGGTGACCACCAAAATAGATAGGGCAAATTTCACGGATACACCCTATAATTATTCGAAAAGGCAAGTACATCCTAAATTTTGCAAAAATGTCAATCTTTCCCCTAACGTTAAGCAAGGTTACCCCAAAATTAAAATGTCGATGTTACCCTCTTCTTCTTCTCCTTCTGCTGTTTCTTCCGCCGCAGCCACCACCACCACCACCACCACCACCGCCACCCCCTCCAGCCCTCCTTCTCTTCTTCCCCTCGGTCAAGACATCTTCTGGTAAGCCCAAAGGGCAATTGAATTTCTCATACAAGTTCGCCGACAAAATTACAGCCCCGGCATCGACCGTATCGAAGGGAGATGAACCTGTCACCGCTGGGAAAAGTGTGGCGTACCCGCCACCTTGGTCTGGCGGTGGTTGTTATCCATATCCGCCGCATCCGGTGGCAGGGTATGGGTATCTCATCAATCTTTTTACTCGAATCAAAGCTTGGGGTAGCTTCATCACTAAATTTCCTCAGATTTTCATGATTGAGATGGGTCGAAGGATCTGAACTGATTGGGTGTGCCAAAGAGTGGAATTTCGAGATAGGCAGATCGAAAATCTCCAATTTAGGAGTTGATATGGGGCCAGAAACAAATCCAGATCAAATAGTTGAGGAGGGTTTGAGAACAAATGAAGGATTGGATTTAACACCTCCGTCGGCACCCGGAGGAGGAGCGCCGCCGCCACCACCACCACAGCCCTCCGCCTCAGCAGGTCATCCAGAGGAAGAACCCTATAACGTCATGTTACCTTTTATTTAATCATCTTCTTCTCTCTTCTTCAGTTTTCTTACCGTCATCTGCTCCGGCTCCGGCTCCGGCAACCAGTACCAGCGGCCTTCCTCAGCCTTCCTTAGCCACGTTGATTCCATCCCAAACCCATTTGCCCACCTCTCACATCCTCTCTTTATCCTGACAAGAAGAGAAAATTATATACAGTAGATCAAAACAATAACCTACAATGATTTATTCCTTCTTCGCATTCGAGCTCCCCATACCTCATATCTGCCTCTCCGACCTGAGAAAGCCAGATGAAAACCCCTGGCCAAATCCATATCATACATAGCTCCTCTGTTTGCATCTGAGAACGTCTCATACGTCTCTTGTACTTCAATAAATCTCTTGGTGTGCTCTTCCATCCTTTCAGGCGGGGACACATCGGGATGATACTTCATTTGCCCACCTCTCACTTCCTCAGGGGAGCAAGAGAAGGAGGGGTGGCGGTGGTAAGGGTATAATAGGAAGTTCACCTTATGGTAAGGGTAATTTCACCATTATAAAAGAGTTAGCAACCACTTAGCAGTATAGATCTAACGGAGTGGATTAAGTTAAAATAAAAATATAAAATAAGGGTAGTTTATGATATTTTTGCAAAATTTAGGATGTACTTGCCTTTTCGAATAGTTATAGTATCCGCGAAATTTGCCCAAATAGATATTTAACTTACCCATGATACTCCCATTTTTTCGATCGTTTGAATGACCAAATCATACTCCTATTTAGCTTAACAAGGTATCTCTGTGGGAATATCCCCCACACCATTTGTAGAGGATGATTCTTCTATATTCTTTATTTTTAGTTTTTATTTTTTTGGCGGGGGGAGAGTGTGGTTTGAAAGAACCTTGGAAGGCAGTATGACCCAATATGGGTATCCTCTACAGTGCCTTAATCTTGTGGTGCCTTGCAATTCAGGCCTGAGATCTCGACACATGGAAGATGCGACATCCAACGATGTCGAGCTCGAGAAGAAAGGGAAAAAAAAATTGGGTCAATCGAGTTCACACTGTTGGATGAATCATTTTCCACGTGTCGAGCTCTCAGACCTGAACTACAAGACACCGCAAGATGAAGGAATTGCAGAAGATTTTAATTCGTGTGACCCATGTGTCTAGACATAGAGCGGCATGGAATGACCGGCCCACCCCACCCCATGAAAGGGAAAAATCTCACCCATGTTGATGCTTTTGTGCACGTTCCCATTGGCCCCCATGTTGGCCCAGGGGTCACACTGCCTTTCAGGAATCCTCTCCCTTGTTTTTTTCATTTATGATATTGGTCTTTCCCATATGCCAATTTAATGTGAATGATAATGTGGCCTCCAGTGACTATCATAATCCAGTATGGAAGTGAGGTTGTATTTAGTTGTTGCCGTATTTTCCTTTTGAGGTTTCTTTCGTGTCACTATGCTTTGTGAAGTATAATGCTTCACTATTTGCTACATGAAGTACATTGATTAGTACATGTGATAGAGGACCATGCAACCATTTCATTGGCACAAATTTTCTTGTTTAAAATGACTAGAGGAAGTGGCTAGATTACAAATTAAGATTACATTTTGTAATTTATATTCATCTCCATTTGATGACATTTTGATAATTTTACTAAAACTTTGAATAAGAGCATGAGCAATTTCCCTTGCTTACTTTGGACGCTTCACTATTTGTCACATGACAATACATGGGTTAGTACATGTGATAGAGGACCATGCAAGTATCTCATTGGCACAATTTCAGCCCACAATGAGTAGAGGAAGTAGCAAAAATCAAAAGATACCATTTTGTATTCTATATTCTTCTCCATTTGATTGCATTTTGGTAACTTTACTAAAACTTTGAATCAAAGCTTGAGCAACTTTTCTTGCTTACTTTGGACTAAAATTTGGCCATTGAAATGGCAAGTTGTTCTATCAAATGGACTAACACATGTACTACCAAGTGGCAAATAGTGAAGCGTTATACTTCACTAGGTATAGTGTCTCCTAGAATGACCTTTTTTTAAGTTCTTCTTTTTTTTTTTTTTTTTTGTTTTCCATATGAGATGGCATTTTCATTGCTTTCTTTCCTCACCTGAAGTAAACATAAATTAGCAACAACAAATTCAGATATCACCATGAACACAATGAAGTTAGAACACTATGAATTGTTCCTCCCAAATAGATGTGGGCTAAGTAGGTTTCCTTTTGACTTTCATTTCTTTTTCTTTTTCTTTTTTTTTTTTTTTAAGATAGTGATGTCACACAAACCACACATCAATCCCAAAAAGTTAATCGACTTTTAGGACCATGGAATGGCAGATATACACAACACACACACATCCAATGTGGGACTAAACCCACACACTCAACGCAACATTTTTTTTTATAGTGATATCGCACAAACCACACATTTTTTTGGAAAATAATGATTAATATAATTTGTAGCCCCCATGGTAGATAGTGCTAGCATTTGAATTGATTATGAAATTTGACACACTATCAATCAACACGGTCCCTTATTATCTATTGCGTCAAGAAATCGTCGAGCGGTCCTGTGAGTGTCGTCACCTGCAAGTGGACCAAGGGGTCAACAGAGAGAATCGGTGTGATTCCGACCTAGGGCTCTCCGATACCAAAGTTATATCTCCTGAGCAAATAGATGAATAGTTATTATTCAATATGAGTTTTGATCTCCCCCCATAGGGTTGTGTACCTTGCCTTTTATAGTAGTGTGTGGCGGTGTGGAGAGTCCCAGTTTGATGGCGAGTGTGCCGTTGAGTGGATAGAGGCCCTGGGTAACGGGGTTCTATCCTTATTGGCCATCTCCCCGCGGGAGGGAGTGTCCTGGTGGTATCAAGATCCTTGGCAGATAGATACCCGCGTGTGGTGATAACGTCATTGGTGCTTGAATCCGTCTGGGTGACGTGACTTCTAAGTGGTGGCCTAGAGTCCTAGTGGTGGCATAAGTCTGTAGTGACACGATTGGGTCATAGATGAGCGGCCTCGGTGTCCATGTACATCACGTCTGCGTCCACGATGCCGCTCCTGGGTGAGGCCGCGCCTGGGTGTGAAGCCACGCCTGGGTGAGGTCATCGCCTGGGTGAGGCCGACGCCTGGGTGCAGGCCGAGCCTGGGTGAGAGGCCACGCCTGGGTGAGGCCGCGCCTGGGTGAGGCCCGCGCCTGGGTGAGAGGCCACGCCTGGGTGAGGCCGGCGCCTGGGTGAGGCCGGCGCCTGGGTGAGGCCGCGCCTGGGTGGGACCCTCGGTTGGTTCTCCTTGGTTTTGGAGCGGGTCGGTTTGTGACACGTGGCAGCCGCTGACTGGTTCGGTGAATCTTGGATGTATCATTATCTAATGTTTAGAATTGTTGAATTAACCTCCTATAGGTTGGATGATTTTTTTTTTTTAATAAGAGGGAAAAAATACATTGCAAATCTGATAATTGAGGTAGCTTAAAAACTTGTCACGTGGTAATTGAAGAGCTATTTGACAATTGTTTTTTTTTATTTATTATTATTTGGGTTTTTTTCACGTACCACCCTGAGGTTTGACGTAATTATGAAAACATTCCTCAGTTTTGAAAATTTCTATGTACCCTCTGAGGTTCTTAACAGGTAACACATAACCCCATTCCGTTAGTCTAAGATTAACAATGTTAAAAGCATGGGATGAACTACCAAAAATGCCCTTCTAAAAAAACAAAAAACCCCTACAACTCATCTTCCCCAAACGATTTGGGAAAGATGAGTTGCAGGTTATGTAGGGAACGCTGGAATGGGGGTGTAGAAACCATTCCAATCCATCTCCTCTTTATTAGGGCTGCAAGCAGTAACAATTGCAGAAGGAGGACGGAGATTGTGCAGGAGTCGAGACGGGTATTGATGGTGTTGAGAATTGCTCCGGCCATCGGAACGGCGAAGTGGCAAGAAGATTTGGGGCAAAAACAGAGGCAACATGGCCTCTTTGGATTCCGAGAGAAGAGATAGCAGAAGCGATTTGAAGGCAACGTTGGTAGGTTTGGGACCAAGTGAAGGTGGAATTGTTATAGACGATGGAGGTACAGTCACCATAAACAGTTGAAGATCTTTCAAGGAACCCTAAGGGAGTGAGAGGAGAAGAATTTGCAGAGTTTGGTTAGTAGTTTATTTGTGGTTCTAGATGTATGGATTGAAGTAGATTTGGATCAATTTATGTCAGTTCAGGGTTTTCAAACAAAAGTGGATCAAAGAAAGGTAAAAGTAAAATTCAGAAGTGACAATGATCTTCTGAATCCAGTTAATTTCATTGTTTCCCTAACAAGAGTTCTTTTTAGTTTTCATTGTATGGATCTGACAATCGTTTCAACATGGAATAATACAGACGAGCTTCTATCTTCTAATCTTCTCTTGTTGTCCTTCAGAATTCCAGCGTTTCTTACAAAACCTGCAACTCATCTTCCCCAAATCGTTTGAGGAAGTTGAGTTGCGGGTTTTTTTTCTTTCTTACAAGGGCATTTTTGGTAGTTCATCCCATGCTTTTAATGTTGTTAGTCTTAGACCAATGGAATGGGGTTATGTGTTATCTATTAAGAACCTCAGGGGGGCAGGTAAAATTTTTCAAAACTGAGGAATGTTTTCATAATTACATCAAACCTCAGGAGTGGTATGTGAAAAAAACCCTTTTTATTTTTTATGAGAGAGCTAGTTGACACTAAGATTGGACAATTTAATCATCTACATGGCAAATATAGTTTTTTTCTTTCAACAAACTTGGGCAAAGATTTTACCAAAAAAATAAAAAACCTTGTCATGCCATTGATCAAGAAAATTAAAATGGAAATGAGTGAAATCTGAAATGGAAAATTTTTATATAGGCTTTGTTGTAGGATGTTATTCGAACTTGATCACTACTTGTTTGAAACATTAAAAAGATAACTTTGGGTTCTGTTTTTTTTTTTGGGTAAACGATAAAACACACAGCAAATTTTATGACCTATCTTAACCAAAATGATATAATACCCTCTCTCTAACACTTTTGATAAAAGAAATGGTTTTTTTAATGGGAGAGCTAGGGCATGCATGATAACACTTCTGTTTCTAAACCGTATTTCAATTCCAGAAATGATTTTTTGTATTTCTATTACTAGCTCAAATTTCTGGGCAAAAAAACATGTTTGAGAACGCATAATAATTTCTATTTTTGGGCCAGAAAAGAAACTGAAACGCATTTGTTATGCATAATCATTTTTGTTTCTAGAAATTCTAAAAAAATTCAAAAAATTCCATTGAATACCCAAAAATTTGGTGGAGGTGGTAGCAGTGTTGGAGTTGGTGGTGAAGGTGTGGAGGAGGTGGTAGCGGTGGTGGTGATGGTGGTGGAGGTGGCGGAAGTGGTGGTGGTGCGATGGTAGTAGTGGAGGTGGCAGTAGTGATGGAGGAGGTGGTGCCGGTGGAGGGGGAGGTGGTGGTGCTGGTAGTGGCAATGGGGGGGGGGGGCTGAGTGGTGGTTGAAGTTGCATTGGAGATGTTGTTTTATTTTGAACATGAAATTAGTGTTTTGCCCATCAAATTAACCATGTACTCGTTAAAGAGTAGTTTCGCCCTTATTTTTTCTTTTTATTTTTGGGACGGAGAAGCTTCAAATTGGAGCTTTTTGTTTTTTCTACTTCTCAGCAACTTTTTTGTCCCAGTTCATTCCCATGAACAAAAAATTGAACCGGTGTTAACAAATGGATTTCTCTTATTTTTGTGTTCCCATATACAAAAAAACAGAAATAGAGACACTGAAGTGTTATCATGCAAGCTCCTAGTTGATAGTATAATTGGATGTTTTTTAATCTTCTAAATGGCAGATTTAGCTTTTTCTTTCAACATACTTGGGCGAAGATACCATGTCATTGATCAAGAAAATTAAAAAGGAAAAGAATGAAAACTGAAATGGAAAAGTTTTATACATGCTTGTTGTAGCCTGTAAGATGTTATTCGAACATGATCATTACTTATACGGCAGATTGAAAAGATGATTTAGCTTCCGATGATATAATCTCTCTCTCTCTCTCTCTCTCTCTCTCTCTCTCTCTCTCTCTCTCTCTCTCTCTATTCTAACGCCTTTGATAAAGAATTGATTTTATTTTTATTGACAATATGATTGGGCGATTTAATCTCGCTGTTGCGTGTGAAAACCTCCGTCGTCCGGTTCGCCCACGGATGAGCCTGCAAAAAGACGAATGAGCGCAAGAGAGTCGATGTGGCTCCGACCTAGGAATCTTTGACGCTCAAGTCAGGTCTCTAGTGCAACAACGTAACAGCTTAGTAAAAGTGAGATGTCGAATTATGCTCCATACCTGGGTATTTATAGAGGGAGATGAGGCGGTTGGAGGAATCCTAGTATGGTAAGAGTCCTTGTTTGGTAAGGCTCTTCCTCGTGGAGCGGAGTGGAGTGGAGAGTTTCTTTCGGGGTCGGACTCTTGTTAAGGTAAGAGTCCTAATGGGAGCGTGATTCGATATTGTGTAGGGATCGTGGCTCGATCCTTATTCCGGGATACTCGGGCGGTGCTGACGTGGCTCCGCGATTCCTGGCAGGCCGTTGTGATGACCTTGGTGCAGGGCTCGGCCCAGGAGCTCGGCCATGGAGGTCGCCCATGGGAGGCCGTTGTGATGACCTTGGTGGAGGGCTCGGCCTAAGAGCTCGGTCATGGAGGTTGGCCAAGGGAGATCGATCTCGGCAGTCACCTCGGCCTTGACCGTTCTGTGTATGCTCGGTCAAGGAGGTCGACATGGATGATGTGTTGCAGGCTTAGCAGAGTGCTCAGCCCTACCATGCGATGTGACGGAGGCCAGGTCGGCCCGGTTTCTGATTCAGCTCTGTTCGGTTTTTGGGATGACCCCGGCTCGGCCACGTGGTGGCTTCTGATTGGTGAGGTGATTTTATGTTGTATCACTCGCGAAATCTGAAATGAAAAAATAGGTTTGTTGTAGGATTGTTGGAAATTTTAAATTATTGGTGTGAGACTTTAGTCCCACATCGGTTATGAAGAAAGAATTCTTATAGGTTATATGTGTTAGTGGTCATTTTATCACATGGTATTTTTAGAAGAGATTCTAAAGTGCACTTGCAAGGACTGTGACCGTCCGAATGCGTGCGCGAGGCGATTTGATGGTGCACTTTACACTTCGCAACCTCCATCCGAACAGCCATGTGAGCTCATACATTGCCCACTAAATCAGTCAAGTCAAGCCTAATTTATCTTAGGAACCCTCTCCATTTTTATTATTCTTTGTCTAACAATGGTGTTCAAATATGATCACTACTTGCCAATTGTTTGGCAGATTGAAAGGATGATTTGGATTTTTTTTTTTTTTTTTGGTAACCGTAAGATATATAGCAAATTCTATGACCTCTCCCTCTCACACAATTTGGAATAGAAAAACATCAGGATCATCGTTTGGAAGGCCTTTATACAGAATCGATTCAAACATTGCATTTATTAATAACAAAAATGCCATTATGGCAATCAAGTGAATCAATTGAAGCCAATAGCAATTCCTAGCCAATCTTGCTTCAGTGTATTGTTATGGAAAAAGATCAGTTTTCGTTTTAAGACAAATATGGGCAAATCCGTCTGATCGGGACTGATCTGATAACCATACAACCTTTGAACCCAATTTACTTGACCCAATAGTGGTCAGTACGGGTACGAGCAGATCCATCCGATAGGTCCTAAGGGGTCAATACGAGTAGACTCGGGTTTTGGGCGGGGATTTGGGATTTTGGGGGTGGGGAAGAGGATCTACCAAAAATAGATTTTGCGGGAACTCAAAAGGGAGGGTGCAGGCTGTTGGGTATATTCTATAACCCTAATATATGTTCTAATATAAATTCACTTAAATAAAGAATGAGGCTATAGTGGGCTCCACTAGATAGATCCCATCTAACTTAAAACCCTAATCTTTCCTATAAATATTAGTTGGAGGCACCAACCTGATTATTCCAAACTTGATATGCAGGGTGTATTACTTTAAGGAACCTTGTGCTTAAACCCAAAACCCTAACACAGACACTGATTTGGGATGGGGGGGTGGGTTTGGTGGTTGTGAGAGTGAAGGTCATTTCTGTTGCAGATGGGGGTTGGGGGTGGGGATGATCGCGGATGTGGGAGTAGGTATTGGGGTGGCTTTGTTGTGGGTGCGAGTGTTGCACTTGCAGTGAATGGTGGGTGGTGGCATGTTGGGCTAGCAGCAAAGGTAGGTGGTGGTAGGGTTGCAAGTTGTAGCAGGTCTAAGGTAGCTCTGTTGAGGGTGTTTTCTTAAATATATATAAAAAAAATAAAAAAAAAAGGGACAGGGGTGGTGACAAGATGTGGCCAGAGGGTGGGTGTGCTGGATGCGATGGGACAAATAGCAGTAGGGGGTGGAGGCATGGGGGTGCGTGGGCGATGGTGGGTCTGGGGCTAGTTTTATGTAGGGAGGTCAAGTGGGAGGGATGGAGCAGAGAGGGGGCTGGTTTGAGTTGTAGGCGGAGAAGTGTGGGATAGATGGAGTAGAGAGGGGTGCTGGGGTGAGTTGCAAACAGAAAAGGTGTGGGAGGATGGGGGTGTGTTTTATTGGGATCAAGAGGGGGCTGGGGTGAGTTGCAGGTAGAGAAGGTGCAGGAGGTGAGGGTGTATTTTATCGGGATCAAGGGAAATATGTTAGGATCTGCTTGTGCTTTTTTACCACTAACCAATAACGATGATAGATGGACATGTTCCACTTCCAAGTCAGGTAGGTTCTCTACTTGATTAGCTGCTAAATTTATTCAATCCTCATTAAATCTCTCTTTACAAACTAATAACACCTCTTAGTGGCGCTTACTTTGGAAACTTCCTATTCATCCCAAGTTTAAAACGTTATATTAGCATGTTTTAAATGCAGGAATCCCTGTTAAAGCGACTATCTCAAAATGAATTTCGATCGATCTCAGTTGTGCTTTTTGTGGATCTAACATTGAATCCATATGGCATCTCTTCATTTCATGTGACTAGATTAAGCATATTTGGGCGGCTGGCTCATTAGGATTGAGAACAGAACACCTCTCATCCCCATCCCTGATTCAACTCTGTCAATCCCTTTTATTAGACATATTGCGTGAGAAAGCCATTTCTAAATGTTTTTTTTTTTTTTTTTCCAATTTTTATCATAACATGTTAGTTTATATGGCATGTTAGGAACAAGGTGATTCACAATGATGTTAAACTGGATCCGATGTGGATCATGAACAACTCTCGAAAATGGATGTGTGATCTCAACATCTACCCACACATCCTCAAAGATGTTGAACTCTCTAGCTCTCTTAAATCTGATTTATCTCTTTTAAATTATCTGAATTGTTTACCAGTATTTCACTATCCTATTCTTGTGTGTGCAGGAACAACATCCTCCAATATAGAAAGATCAGGATGGGTGTATTTCATTTTGATACAGGGCCAAATTAAGTTCATATTTGCTGGTTTTTTGGAACTAACAATTTTTTGGAGACAGAATTATTTGGGTTAATCCAGGGATTAGAGCATTCTGTCAAACATGATGTTTCACTCAAGGAAGTTTGGTGTAGCAATAGAGATCTTGTAGAGATGATCAACAATCCTACCTCTGATAGTCTAATGTTAGTAGGGGTATAAATGAATAGCCGAAATTCGTTTCCGTATTCGTGTCCGTATCTGTTTAGCACTATCCGAATCTGTCCAAAAGCTAAGCGGATGTGGATACGGATAGGCTATAGCTATCCGAAAAGCTATATTTACATGTAAAAGGATAAAATATCCGATCCGTATCCATTTAGTACTATCCGAATCCGTCAGATAGCTAATCGAATGTGGATATAGCACTATCCGAGCCGAATCCAATCTGTTTATAGCTCTAAATGTTAGGTCTTGGCATTTATTACTATGCTACTTAAAGCTCAGCAGGAATCTAATTTATCTAGTGTTACATCCTAGTGTTACATACACTTCTAATGAGCACACTTCTAATGAGCACCTTTTGACTCTTAAATTTTTGACAAAGTTTGTATCTATAAATATGAAGTTCGTGAGGGTGTGACAATATTGTACAAACACTATTATCCTTAGTTTAATATATTTATTTTCTCATCGTACAAAAAAAAAAAAAGGGAGTGCAAGGAACATTTTATAATGCTCTTTGATTCTTGATTCTTGGAGAGGTTTTGCACTAGTTCAATCCGAAGGAGTAGGGAATTGAGCTAGACATACCAAACATAATTCCACTCCAAAATTGATTCCACAAAGAAAGAATCAACTAAATCAAGAAATGAGAGTGGAACCAAACATAGCTTTAGAGCCATTCGAGTAATTTCTAAAAGCACAGGAAGGCAAAGCGTTGCCCTTAACTCTTATATCCTTTGCCTTCTCCAATGTAAGTCAACACAGTCCTCCCCGTTATCCTTATTCTAGAACTTGGCTCAGGTACTGGTTAGATTGGAATTACTACTCCTGCCACCCTCGGTGCCAATGTTACCCTCACCAGGGATGTCAATTGGGACGGTTTGCGGTATTCAGGATGGGTCTGTACTGGTACCGATACCAAAGGTGCCAATCCGAGTACCGTCCCATTTAGTTAACGGGACCAAACCTAAGTCCCGGTCCTGCTTATCAACAGGATGGGACGGTATTGGTTCGTAAACGGTTCTAAGCAACATAGAATACAAAACCATGATGAATTGAATTTTATGGATTTACTTTTTCAATTTCCTTAAGATCACCTATCAACGAAACCTCCATTAAAGAAATGCCACCCAAATACAACTAACTTCAGCTATAAAACTTGAACAAAAGAACATGAAATTTACCCGTTGAAAGGGTATTGATAGTTTCATCTCGATTAGGTTACGATTTGAAAAACATGTTTCACTAGAAATTATTTTCTGCCAAAACTACTTCACATTAAAAATTAACATAAAAATATGGCTTCGCCCGGACTCGAACCGGAGACCTTCAGTGTGTTAGACTGACGTGATAACCAACTACACCACGAAACCTTAGCTTTTGTAAGAAACACTTTCTAATAATACGTAGGTTTAATTATATATAACTGGCGAATTTCGTGAAATTTCTACCATCTATAAAATCCTAAACCCTAGCCCCGCTATGTTTCTCTTCGTTTGCTGCAGTCTGCAGCAACATTGCATATTCTCTGTTTAGCAGAAGACCCGCCACCCTTTTAGCTTTTCTTTACATCCCTCATGCCTTCACTAGCAGTCTCTGAACCTCTTCTCTTCGAAGAGCCTATAGACAAGAAGAAGAAGATGATGAAGGACAAGACGACGACGAAAAACACCGCTCTTCCCAAAACCGAAGAAGCTAATTCAATTGAGAAGAAGAAAAACAAGAAGGAGAAGAATTATAAGAAGTCCATTGCTTCAAAATCATCTGAATCGGAAGAGGACTTGAACAGCGACGATTCAGAACAGAGTTTGTTGGAGAAGAATAAGAAGAAGAAGAGTAGTAGCGAGCAGAAGAATAAGAGTAAGAAGAGGAAAGCTTCTGAGGTTGAAGAAGATGGGGATGATGAAGAGGGGAAGAGCGAGACCAGTTCTGAATTGGGGACCCCGGTGAGTTTGAAGCCAAGGGCCGTCGGTGGCTTTTCGAAGAAGTCTAAATTGATGGACACCGACGAGGAGGAAGGAGAGGTAGTTGCCGATGCAGGTGTCAACCCTAACTCTATTTCTAATTTCAGGATCTCCCAGCCCTTAAGAGAGCAGTTGAAGTCTAAGGGAATTGAATCGCTCTTCCCTATCCAAGCCATGACATTTGATACAGTTCTCGATGGTTCTGATTTGGTTGGCCGCGCCCGCACGGGTCAGGTATTAATGTCTCTTTATCTTGCTGACTTTCTCCTTTAATGTTCTGTTTCATCTGCGTGCAATCGCTCAGAACTTAAACAATTTTTATTGGTAATTACCCCGCAAAATTCAGAACTTGTGATTCAATTTTTTTGAAGTTTCTACATTCCATCTCGCTACTGCTAATCAGTTGGATGGTTAGGGTCGTTATATGATGCCGTCTAGGGATAGGCTTGCTTAGTTGCTTATTCTAGAGAATGTCCCTGGATGGTCAAGTATCTACTGCGTTTGGAAAGTCGCCTCATTTCCTTCTGTCTTTCACTGGTTGTTTTGATATTGGTGACCCTTTTCATGTGCTCCAGGAGTGCATTTTCTTCTCCTTTTTTCCAAGCTGCTGCCATTTTATTCGGTTTCCATCCTGCGTTATATAGTACTGATTTATTCAAGTTTTATGCATACGTTGCATTCTTATTTATGTTTTCATCCTCATGTTGAATGATGAATGCCAAAGAAATTGTGCTTTCTTTTTTGTTCTCTTAGAGCTTATGGATTTGTCTAAAGTTCATGAGTATGACCCAAGTGATATGGACGAAATTGTGCTAGTGTTTTTATAAGTAGTATTTTTTTCTGGCTTGTTTCTACCATGTTAAAGCAGAACCTCTTTTCCTTGAGGTCTTAAGAATAGTTATTTATTCTTTAAAGCACCAACACATGTCAAGTGCTTTAGTCAATCTGTTCCCAAGTTACGAAAGCTTCTCTCAATAATATAATTATTATTGAAGTCATATAATTGAAGTCATGTTGCTTGCTAGGGAGTTCTGGTCATAACCTCCTATTCCTCTAATCATTCAGCACATAATTGGTAGCAGAGGTCTATTAATGGGATATTAAAAAATTATTATACTGAATATGCTTTTTAAAATTTACAGGGGAAGACATTGGCTTTTGTGCTACCCATCTTGGAATCTTTGATAAATGGTCCTGCTAAAGCCACACGGAAGACTGGGTATGGACGAGCACCTAGTGTCTTGGTTCTTCTGCCTACCAGGGAGCTGGCCACTCAGGTATTTTGAGGTGGAAACTTGAAAATGTATCCAATTTGGTAATGATTAGACATTCTTCTCTATGTGAGAGCTAACTTCCTGAAGATAAATGTATCCAATGTGGTAATGATTTGGCATTCTTTTCTATGTGAGAGCTAACTTTCCTTCTATCTTCAGGTACATGCCGATTTTGAAGTTTATGGTCGTGCTCTAGGATTAGCTTCATGCTCTTTATATGGAGGAGCTCAATATTCTCCTCAAGAGGTCAAACTGAAAAGAGGGGTTGATATTGTTGTTGGAACCCCTGGGCGTATAAAGGTATTATTACATTTGTTATGATTTATATTTCTTATGTAGTTCTCCATTGCATGCTAAAATCCTGGTACATCCTGCTGTAGGATCACATAGAGAGGGGAAATATTGACTTCAGCTCATTGAAGTTTCGTGTTCTCGACGAGGCCGACGAAATGCTGAGGATGGGTTTTGTTGAAGATGTTGAACTCATTCTAGGTACATGGTGCTTATTGTAAAGTTTGAATTTCCATTTTGACTTTATGTCATTGTGCATTCAGAATCTATTAGGGAAGTTTATTGAACTTAAAAAGAGGATATTTTTTTAAATTAAAACTGTTAACATAAGGTATCCGCACCCCCCACCCAAAAAAAATATCCTGTACATAAATTGTCATTCAAGTACAAGTGTAAAATGTTGGTATTGAAAAAGCTTCAATCAGTTGTGTGCTATGATTTGGGTGTCAGACAACTTTCCTGGCCAAAACTGATGGGGAACTTCATATAGTTGGTTGAATATATAGAGAGAAACATATCTGTACTAGGTATAGTTTGCATATGCATGCACTAGGCATGGTGTGTTATTATTACTTTTGATATATTTCAAACATATGTGAATATGATGCATGATAATAACAGCAGTGGTATGTCTGTTTGAAAATTAAAATATGTGAGGGGTGGCCTAATGTTGCACTTTTTGACTTATGATCCATTGCCCCCCCCCCCCCCCCTACAAAAAAAAATTGAGTTTTCTTTAGGATGTTTATTTACATGGGTGAAGGAAACCCATCATTTTTTAGTAGCTTGCAGAGTAGTGAAGTTAACTTCATTGTTGTAATCCTGCAATTCACCTCAGACTAGAGAAATTTTGATTGGTCACATCTTTGATCGCAGGGAAAGTTGCAGACGTAAGCAAAGTCCAGACACTTCTCTTCAGTGCTACTCTGCCTGTCTGGGTGAAGCAAGTATGTTCTCAGCTGTTCTGTTTCAACTAGTGGATGTAATCTATGTTGTAATTTTGGATGCATGTCTTTTTGTCTCTTTCTGGTTACCTCATAGTCTGATACCCGTCTTATGCACTGCAGATTGCGTCTAGGTTTCTTAAAGCTGATAAGAAAACAGTAGATCTCGTTGGTAATGAGAAAATGAAGGCTAGTACCAATGTTAGACACATTGTTCTTCCATGTTCCAGTTCAGCCAGAGCCCAGGTTATTCCAGATGTTATTCGGTGTTATGGCAGGTTGGTATGTTTCTAACACCCTCTTGGTTACAATCTATTGTGACCTTTTTCTTTGAATTGGTTATTTAAGCAAACATTTCCCCTTCTCCTTTTATGTCGGATTCAGTGGTGGGCGTACAATTATTTTCACTGAGACGAAGGATTCTGCTTCAGAACTTGCTGGATTATTGCCTGGGGCACGGGCTTTGCATGGGGACATACAGCAAGCCCAGCGTGAGGTGAGGTCATAGGTCATGTTGAAATATTTTGATCAGTCATATTTAATTATTGGGATATTTTCAGCGCCTCCCCTCCGTTGGACCGTGGATTAATGCCAACTCATTAAGTCCCAATATTTCAATTTGGGCCAAAAAATTAACGGAAATCACATTGTAACAGTTAAGTTGTGATGTCACCATGTTAGTAATTTTGTAAAGTCAATTTTGCCCTTGTTTTTTTTTTTTTAATTCCTTTTTCTTTCCTTCTTCTCCTTCTGCTGTTTTTTCCACTGCCGCCGTTGCCGCTGCCACCACCACCACCTCCAACCCTCCTTCTCTTGCTCCCTTGCAACCCCTCCACCACCCTCTCCAGTCTTCCCCGCCCCACCGTATATTCTCAGCAATTCAACCTTTCTAAAAGTGGGTTGTAGGTAAGAAAATTTTCAGGGTTCAAAATTCACAGGAAAAAACAGAAAGGTTGGGGAAAGAATGGATCAGACTCTTGGCTTGGATTCTCCGAAGAGAAAAAATAGCTTAGTATCATCAGAGTCGAGAAGTTGGGGAAAGAATCATCACTTCCATCCATTCCATACAAATCTCATTTGTCATCCCAAATTAAAACCCTAATCACGTAAAAAATAGAAATTCAGAAAGAGATAAAATGAGAAGATAAAAAAGAGAAATAGAATTTCTCCGGATCTGCAAGGGCACCTTTGATGCCGTCATTGCACCATCATGAATTCTCTCTCTCTCTCTCTCTTTGTTTTTTTCCTGTGTCCGCTTTAGGGTTTTTTCCCCCAAATACCAACCATGGAATTGGAGCAGATAAGTTTCCTGGAATTAGGAGATGGGGACTTTGGAATTGGGAGAAGAAATGGAAATGGAAAATTTCCATTATGGGGGACTTTTGTCTCTTCACTCCCCAGATTCTCATTTCACACAGTTATCTCTACCCATGGATCGATTTGTGAGAATTGAAAGAGAGCTTTAATCTGAGACTTACTCACCTGGTAGAGTGAGTTCAAGCAATTGGAACAACCAGAAAGCTTGTTCCATCTCCTTTGGAACTTACTCACCTTGTTGCTGCTCAAGCAATCCTTCTCAAGGCGATTCACATTCTCACCACCGAAAAGCTTCTCCTCTTTCGACACCGAGAACGCATCAGGACAGCTCAAGGGTTGGAGCCTTGTACCACAATAGCAATAGACGAGAACGCAAGTCTGAGTATGCAAAGTATGCAGAGTATGCAGAGTAGAGCCAAGCGGCAAGCACAGGGCAGCAGCGGCTTCGTTTCAGCCCTGTGTGTGCATTTGGGTTATTTTCATTGCACCGCAAGCGTTGTTGAAGGCGTGGAAGAGCTCGTTAGAAAGGTCGAGAGGGCAGCCATGGAGGTTGAATTGTTCGGGGAAGGCTGGGATCGTGGCTGGATGAGATGGGGTTGAGAAGAATGGTTGGATCAGAGCTGGATGAGATGGGGTTGGGAAGAAAGTCCCCATTTTCCATTTCCATTTTTTGTCCCTCTGTTCAACTGAGGGTAGTTTAGGCATTTTACTCCCACTCAGTTAACTCTCGGTTATTTCCGTTAGGTTTTGAGCCCAAATTGAAATATTGGGACTTAATGAGTTGGCATTAATTCCACGGTCCAACGGAGGGGGGGGGGGGCGCTGAAAATTTCCCTTAATTATTTGCAATCAGTTATTCTTTACAAGATTACAAGTGGACTTGGTAACCAAGAACCGAGCTGTTCTTTCTGGAAATGTGAAAAGTGCCACAATATATTCTTCCTATTAAAATTTATTGACCTTGTCGGCAATGAGATTAAAATTCCTTCCCCTCCCCCCCTTCTAATTTTGACTTACATTTTCCTGCAGGTTACACTCAAAGGGTTCAGATCAGGCAAATTCCTGACATTGGTAGCCACGAATGTGGCAGCACGGGGATTGGATATCAATGATGTACAATTGATCATTCAGGTTTGTATATCGTCAAATTCCCTGGATTTGAATTAAAAGATACCTTCTTCACATCTGTTCTTTATGTTATGCATGTTTCAGTGTGAACCTCCCCGTGATGTTGAAGCCTATATTCATCGATCTGGTCGTACAGGGAGAGCTGGTACATCCAGAACTCAGACGCATGATATTATTATTATTATTATTAGGTTTGATTTTCGTTGTTGTGCTAACGAGAAGATGGTTATATTCTTTTAAGGTAATACTGGGGTTGCTGTGATGCTTTATGATCCTAGAAGGTCAAATATTTCTAGAATAGAAAGAGAATCAGGGGTGAAATTTGAGCACGTCTCTGCTCCTCAACAAGCTGAGGTTGCCAAAGCGGCTGGTCTGGAAGCAGCTGAAACGATTATTCAAATTTCTGATAGGTACTCTCAGGATGCATATCTTGGTAATGATTTAAGTGTTGCTATCCCAGTATATTGATTTATTGAGAAAATGCAGTGTAATTCCTGCATTCAAGTCAGCCGCTGAGGAGCTTTTGAGTACATCTGGTCTCTCAGCCGTGGAGTTACTTGCTAAAGCACTTGCAAAGGCTTCTGTAGGCACATTTCCTCTGCCTTCGCTGCTTTTGGGCTCTTAAGTATTTCTTTTGTCAGTTTACTAAGCTATTTTTTTTTCAAAATTTTGGGCAGGGTTACAAAGAGGTAAAGAGTAGGTCTCTTCTTTCATCCATGGAGAACTATGTCACTGTACTCCTCGAGGCTGGAAGACCCATCTACACTCCCTCGTGAGTCCTTGAAATATTTGCTTTTGCATATTCATGTTGAATTTGTACTTTGATTTTCAAGGGAAGTTATGTTTCATTCTAAGTTTGATCTGTTTTGAAAAACATGAATGTGTCAGGATGAGCGAGTTAAAATGCTCTTTCCAATGAATTGCATTACCTGTAGATTGTTCTACAGATGTCAGTACATCATAACTGTCTTTTTATCCTGAAGGCTATCTTGGCTCTCAGTGTGCACAGTTGTATTTTTAATTTGTGCATGGAGCTCTATATTGTGTGTGTGCAAGCTTCTTGATGTGCTGGAAGTTTCCTCCTTTTCCTCCCCTCTATTTGCCATACTGATTGCTGGTTTGTTTGTATTCTTGGTTCAGGTTTGCTTTTGGTGTACTGAGGAGATTCTTGCCCGAGGAGAAGGTTGAGGCAGTGAATGGTCTTGCACTTACAGCTGATGGAAACGGTGCAGTGTTTGATGTGCCAACTGCAGATTTGGATGCATTCCTTGCAGGTACTGTCTTTTATCTTACAATTTTGATGGTCCATTTATCTTGGAAGAGTCCGCTATACCTTTGATTGGTGGTGGTGGTGGTTTTTGTTCAAATCTTCTTGTCATTCCTTCGTGGCAACTAGAGATGATTTCTGTGCCTTTTGAGGACAAGCATCTACTTAACCAGGAGGGTCAATGTGCATCACTGGCCTCGACTTTTAGATATTGTTGCTACCTTCTAACCTTCGCTCTGAATCTTGCCTTGCAGGTCAGGAAAATGCGGCTAATGTTAGCGTTACAGTGTTGAAAACATTGCCCCAGTTGCAAGAAAGAGAACGGTCAGGAGGAAGATTTGGCTATGGTGGTCGTGGTGGTGGTGGTGGTAGGTTCGGTGCAAGAGGTGGCAGTGGAGGTGGTTTTTCTGATAGAAGAAACAGATTCTCCAATGGCAGAGGAGGTCGTGGTGGCAACAACCGGGGACGGAGGAATTGAGAACATTTAGAAACTAATGCTTGTTTCTGCAGCTCAGGCCTGGACAAAGCCGGTGATTGGTTTGCAATAGATGTAATCATGCAAAGAAGGGTGCAGGCAAGATTGCATCTGATGAGGAACATGGGAACAGTTAAATTTGAAGTTCCCGTATTTATCTATCTAGGATTATTAAGTCATTGAACGCTTAAATTAATGTTTTTTGTATAATAGGAATTGTCACCAATTTTGTTTCTGCCAGGGTCTTTTTTCATCCCTGGTTTTCTTTTTGTTCCAGGATTTTGATTCTGAGTTTTGGGAATGATATTTTATTATATTAATATATGTTTTTGTTCCAGGAAGCTGCCTCATGATCCGAATCCAGCCGTCTTGGCCCGTCTCACTGGGGAGTGGGGAGGGAGGGCTTCCCCTGAAGCTGCTCTTCTTGCTTGTACCAATTTGCGTTTATGGCCAAGTTCGCCCAAATGTGAAACAGATGTTACTTCGTAATTTAGATAGAATCTTGTGCAAATTCTTTAGCAAAAAGAGGTCTTTCTCTGGAAATCAATGGTTCATGATATGAATAGAACTTAGGGTAAATTATATGTCATCCCTTGGTTTTCAAACGAAACTTAGATCACCGCCTGGGTTTTAAAAAAACTCAAATCACCCCCTCTATAGTAATAGTGTTAGTTTGTTGATGGTTATTGGTGTGAAAGGATTATTTTACCATTGTATTAAAACATTAGAATTAAATTTACAATACTATCTTTCAAAATCTATGTTTGAATGTCAAGGGTAGTTTAGGGATTTAAATTTATTTAACTGGCTGACATCATTACTTAACAACATAAACTAACGATAGAGATTAATTTGTCATATTGGGGTGATTTGAGTTTTTAAAAAAATCAGGGGATGAATTGAGTTTTGTTTGAAAATCAGGGGGTGGACGTGTTATTTACCCTTTTATGTATTACTTCAACTTGCTTAACCGATGCAGTCTGGAGGCTCTGGGAAGATTTCATTACTATAGGTGGACTTTCCGTTGTTTCCCAAGTGAGTCCAGAGAGCTGATTGAAACTAATTCTCCTGTGGAATTTAATTATTGTAAGAATTTTTCATGAGCTTGCCTACTATGGAATCTGGATGTAGGTTATATGGTCTACCTCCGTGCCTTTCATTCCAAATAGCATTTTGCCTTGGACAATTGCCTGTGCTTCAGACCTTGAAGCTCTCCAATGGTGGGAAGGAGGAATGAGATGAACCATCACTACCTGCGTTGTGTTTTTTTTTTTCTCCCTAATTTCCTCTGTTTTGGGTTGGGTATTACTCGGGTTATGCTAACCCAATTACCAAATTGAATTGTGGTTCATGAAATGGTTTAAACTAGTCTCTACCACAGGATTTTTTATGCCACGTGTTGCACGGGGAAGGTGGTATAGCTTGGAATTGCCAGATTAGAGAATTGAAGTGGATTTTTATCTGATTCTCCCATCCCACCTAGTCCCCTCTAAACAAGCGGGGCGTAAAAGATCCTTCTTTTTTTTTGGATAAAATAAAAGATCCCTCTTAATTCTTACCAAAACCTGCTAATGTTGATGCTGATCTTGCTATTTGTCTCCTAGCCTAACTTGCACTTGCAAGTCACGAGCTTCAAAATAAGGTAAGGTGCAACAAAAGGTGGAGGGTTGGAAGTCAAAGCTTCTATCACATGCTGGTAAGGAGGTATTGTTGAAATCAGTGGTATTTTCTATGTCCAATTGTGCATGTATGCATTTTCAGTTACCAGCCTCGCATCACAAGTCCTTGCTCTGTATGGCTTCCAATTTTTATTGGGGAGAGACTAATGGGTGACCTAAGATGCATTGGATTTCCTGGGAGCACCTATGTTTGTCAAAGGAGTGTGGTGGGTTGGGGTTTCGTGACCTAGGTCTTCATAACAGTGCTTTACTTTATAAGATGGCATGGCGTTTGTGGTCGGATTCCAATAGCTTACTATTTCGTTTCTTGAAGGCTATTTACTTCCCTAATGCTGATTTTTTGGAGGCATCATGTGGGCAGCGACCTAGTTGGGGTTGGAGGAGCCTTATGGAGGGGAAAAGGGTCTTGAAGGATGGCTTGTGTTGGAGTATTGGCAATGGTACTTGTGTTGATATGTGGTCCAATGCATGGATTCCTTCTTAACCTGATTTTAGGGTCACCTCATCTAGTCCGAACATTCCATGGTTAAGGCAGGTTTCGGATCTCATTGATCCTGTATCTCATACTTGGCGCAATGATTTGCTATCTACATATTTTAATGCTGCTGATATCAGGGAGATAATGAAGATTAATTTGTCACTTTGCGATCGGCCTGATCGGTTGGTATGGATGGGAAGTAAGAATGGTGTTTTCTCGGTCCGTAGTGCCTACCATCTACTATCTAATAAGGAACATGCTTGCCGTGGGTCTTTGGCATCATCTTCCAGGTTACATGATTGGAGTTCGGTCCCCAATGCTGTTTGGAAGTCAATCTGGAATTGTAAGACAATTCCTAAGATTCAACGGTTTTTATGGCATGCTTATGTCTTTGGTCTTGCGACTGGTGATGCATTGACACGGCGTAATGTTCATGCTGATCCGCTCTGTGCTCGATGTGGGAACGTGAGACAGCTACACACATTCTCTTAGGATGCTCATATGCAAGAGTTGTATGGTTTGGAAGCCCACTGGGTTCTATCTCTTTGTTGGGTGCTGATCAGTGTTTTTCAGATTGGATTGCATCCTGGAGGTTATTCTCTAGGTTGGGGAAGGAGTCCATTTCTTTGGTTACTTTATGTAGCTTCATTTGTTGGTACATTTGGTTGTCAAGAAATGATTTGGTTTTTGAACGCAGAGTATGGCAGCCATCGGAAGTTATTGCAGCAGCTAGCGGTTAAGGCCTTCAATGAGCATGATGCTATTCCATCTGGTGTGGTTTCTTTTCCTCCAACATTGGTTGATAGACCCTTTCACTGGGTTGCGCCTGTAATGGGCTATGTGAAGTGCAATTGTGATGCTAGTTATGTAGCAGATTCAGCCTTGTCAGGCGTTGGATTTATTTGTAGAGATCATAGTGGACAGCCATTGCTTGCTGCTTCGTCCCCATCTTCCTTTTCTGATATCTTAGTGGGTGAGGCTATTGCTATTCGGTATGCGATGATGGAAATGATCACGGCTGGTTTTGAGCGGGTTATGATCGAGTCTGATAATATGAATCTGATTTCATATATCAAGGATGGTGGTGGAACTTCGCCTCTGCACATTCGAGTGTTGGTGGATGATATTATTCATTTATCAACCTCTTTTGTTTTTTGTTGCTTTTTTTCAATTCTAAGGGAGATTAACAGCGTGGCTGACTCCTTGGCATGGAGGGCTTTGTCGTTAGCATGCGCTACTGAATGGCCCATTTCCACTCCATGATTGCATGAGTTGTGTTTCTCATTGCCCCCATGAGCTTTTGCAAGTTTTTTTCCCTAATAAAGGCTTGTTTACCAAAAAAAAAAAAAAAAAAGGTAAACTCATATATAGGGAACAAAAAGAAGAGCGAATCCCTTGCAGTTTCGAATTTGAAACGGTCCTGCGTTTGACCAGCTGTAAGGGTAAATTATAACACGTCATGAGCTGAGTTGGAGTTTCAAAATATAATATCAAATCCCGTAAACAAAATTCACGAAAAAAAAGAAGGAGAAAATAAATCGTGGAATAAAAATATTTTAAATTCATTTCTCGTTCCTATTTGGTGTCATCTTCTCCACCCGTATGGTTCCCCTCCCCCTCCCCCACCACCAAATTCTTTCTTTTTCGATTTTTTTTTGGTCTCGACTCTTCTTCTCTCTTCTGAATAGGAATAGTATGAATTGATGGAGGCTGGTTACAGTTGAGGCATACTGTTTTAAGATCATGGGTTCTTACAGGAAAGCTAAGCTTGCTGTTGATGCCTTCCGGGGCTTCGCTTCGAGGATCGTAACCCGAGCGCCGATTGGAGAGGCAAGCCAGGGATTCAAGCGCCAGCCTCATTCTTCGATTTCTGGAACTGGGAACGCTAGGACTTATGGCCTTTCTGGTTCATCCTTGATTTCTTGGAGAACAAATCTTCAAATTGGAGGGAAACAGAGTCATCACCTTCCCTTTCTTGGCGGTGGGAAGAGATTTTACTACGTAGATCGGTATCGAGTTCAGCATTTCAGACCCAGAGGCCCTAACCGATGGTTCCAGAACCCACGGACCGTGCTCGTTGTTGTTCTTGTTGGTTCGGGTGTGTTGATTACTGTTTACTTTGGGAGTTTGGAGACAATTCCTTATACAAAACGGAATCATTTCGTGCTTTTGCCGAAGAGGATTGAGAGGCAGATTGGAGAAACTCAGTTTCAGCAGTTGAAGGCTGAGTTCAAGGGAAAGATCCTTCCTGCTATACACCCTGAGAGTGTTCGGGTGAGATTGATAGCGAGGGACATAATTGAAGCTCTGCAAAGAGGGTTAAGCCATGAACGTGTGTGGGGCGATCCCGGGTATGCATCGGAAACCAGTGGGATGTCCGAAGGTAGCACCACCCATGATGCTTTGACGGCATTGCGTAGCGGTGCAGAGGGGAAGTTTGAAGAAGGTTGGAACCGTGAGGATGAGATTCTTGATGACAAGTGGGTTGAAAAGTGCCGGAAGAAAGGTCATGAGCGGGGTTCACAACCTGCAACTGATCATTTGGAAGGATTGAATTGGGAGGTGCTTGTGGTGAATGAGCCTCTTGTGAATGCCTTCTGCCTTCCAGGTGGGAAGATTGTTGTTTTCACCGGGTTGTTTGGCCATTTCAAGTCTGATGAAGAGATAGCTACTATAATTGGGCATGAGGTATATATATCTTAATCAGTAATTCTAGTAACGTGACAATCCTTGTATCTTTTGCAGAAATTGGATCTTTTATATCTGTTCAATGTGACAAAGAGATCATTCTGAACTTTTTATTTTCTGCCATTCTTCTTTAATCAGGTTGGACATGCAGTAGCTCGACATTCTGCAGAGGGGATCACAAAGAACCTATGGTTTGCCATCCTACAGCTGATTCTCTTACAATTTGTTTCCATGCCTGATCTTGTTAATACAATGTCACACCTTCTTCTAAGGCTTCCTTTCTCACGGAGGTATCAATTATTTTAAGCCACAAATGAGATTTCATACTTATTCTGGTGCTTGGGTCCTCGTTGAGAGTATGTGTTCAGAAATTGTCAATATGAATTTCTTCCTCGAGAATTCACAATAGCATCCTACATATCAACTAGTTTTGTGGCCATCATTACATTTCATTATGACTGAAAGAAAATAGAATTTAAAAAAAAAAAAAAAAGGCATCCCAGATAAACTTTGATCAGATTGGATATTGCCCTCATTTATATGTGTTGGGAAAAACAAACCCTTTCCTACTTTGTGTAAGTTAATGGAGATAAACAATGACCAAGTATGCACAAAGTTAATAACGCAAATAAATCAAATCAAGCCAACCACAAAAGGCACATCAATTTTTAACGTGGAAAACACTTCTCAAGATGAAAGGGAAAAATCACGAGACCTAGTCCAGATTAAACTTCCACTAAAATCAATAATGGTAATAAAATCTTCTCTAAACAGTGCTAAAGGGTTACAAACATTAAGAGACAAATCCCTCTTGGATAACAAAATTCTCGCCATACAAGATGGATTAACAAAATCACAATACTCTCACCTCAATACCTAAGGTGACAAATACAAGAAGAACTGCACACCCTTCCTTCTTCTTTTGACAGAGTGAACACCGTCACGCCATTACCCATACACGACAAACACTCCTATGTGTGTACCATTCTATGTGCACCATCCTTAGTGTGTGCATCATTCTGCGTACACAACTCTCTCTGTGCACACCACATTCTCTGTGTGTTCCACAGAGCACTCTCTGTGTCAGATCTCTCGAGCTTTGCTATGTATACATAAGAGCTTCTCCCTCTTTTTTCTCCACTCCAAATGATGAGAGAAGGATTTGCGCAGGCACCCTCGGAATGGAGGAGGATTCGTTCACCCACTCACCGGTCTCTCTTTCCTTTTATAAATAAATAAAGCAAGAAAGTAGAAGTACATTCAAACATTATTTTTGGCTTCCATGATGATGTAATACTGAATTTGAAGACTCAAAATAGTACCAGAACAGGATCTTTTCTCAGAGAATAAATCCAGATTAGGGAGAAATAGCATAAGTCGAAATCAGGTGTACAGATGAACTCAAAACTAAGGTTGAGTTCTATGTTCTGGCCTTCAGGGTATGGAACACTTGCTGAAAATATCCAATTGATTCAAAGGTTGGATCTGGACTTATGACTCAATCCTAGTGAGACTTAGAGGGGTATTTCAGTCGAAACACAAATTAGATTAATAACCAGGAACAGTGGAACAGTACTATGGTAATCAATCGAAACTGATATTATGACAGAAATTTCAGCAATAATAATCCAGCAGGAAGATCAAATCGATTCCGTAAATTAGATGAGTAGATAGAGGGAGAATAGGAATTCTTAAATATACCCAGATCAGCAGGTCTGATGTAAGAACTTCTGGTCAAAGGTCTCCTTGAAGATGAAGAACAATCCTTCAAAATTTGAGGATGATCTGATGGCCAGATTCCCTCAATTGAATTCCGAATAAAAAAAGACTTGCATATGAAATCTCAAATAAGAATGTGAATTGCAAAAAACCAGAAGAATACTTACTTGATTAATGGAGGGGAAGAAGGAGGAAGTAGAATAAGAACAAGGAAAACACCTGGGCTTCTCATGACAAGGTGGTTGAAAGGATCAAAACCAACCAGCCTTGATCAAACACAAGGTTGTTCACTCAAGGAAGGTAACAGCAGGAGCAGCATCAACTCGAGCTTTTTTTAAAAAAAAAATAAACCGTGCCTATAGAATGAGCCCATGGTTTGCTTTTATTGGCAATAGAGAAAGCGAGTTGGAGTTGGTTAGGGAAACCCCTTATCCGACTCCAACATTATATTGCACAATCCCTTTTAAAGTCTATCTACTACCCTATGTCGACTTTAAAAGTGACGTGGACTCAACTTAAAGACAAATAAAGAAAAGACTTAATTCAATTAAACCATAACTTAAATTGAACCCATTTGTTCCATTGGACTGAACCAAAGACACTTACCATAAAAGAAACTAACTTAGAAACAGAATTGAAATGACTAAACAAACTAGGCCATGCTATGTTGGCCTCTCTGGGATCTCCTGCGGTAGGTCTTCAGCTCCGCATCAGCTCTCCCTGGCTTGAAAACATTTGTCTCCGTTGAATGGGTGAATGTCATGTAATGCTCATATAAGTCTGGATCGAGACATTTGAAATCATTTGCATGAATCCAAGAACTGTTGTGTCATGGATGGCCTTTCCATTTGACGAGAAAAGCATGATAACCATTTCCTCGACAAGTGGTCTTGTAATTGTCATCCAAAATCTCCTCAATTTCATCAACATGTGGCTTTAGTTGGAGCAGCGTCAGCATTTGTTCCGTATCACCATTGTTTGAGTGATGCCCCACATATAGATGTAAATCAGCCACGTCGAAATTGTTGCGTATGGTTATATCTTCAAGTAATTCGAGCATATAAGCATTTGGTCGTACTTGTTTTAGTATCTTGTATGGACCTATCTTCCTCTGGTAGAGTTAAGTATTTGCACTAGTTTGAAACCTCTTGCGAATAACACAAACCATCACCATCTCTCCCAGTTTGAACTCCACATACCGTTGATGATGATCAACTATAGCTTTATACACATCATTACTCATTGCAATCCATCGTCAAACGTCTGTATGCACCTCAGTAATGTGGCGCTAGAACTCATCAGCTTCAATGCTGATCAGAGCTTGGGGTGGAAGTAAAACAAGAGCAATAGGTCGTCGAGATTGTGTTTCAAGAAGTATCTCAAATGGAGTGTGTCCTGTTGTCCTATTCACTGAGCTATTATATGCAAATTCAACAATGTCGAGTCTGGCTGGCCATGTCTTCTCATAATCTCGAACGAGACACCTCAACAAATTCCCCAAGCTTCTGTTTACTACCTCTGTCTGTCCGTCAGTTTGTGGATGTAATGCAGTGGAAAACTGCAGTTTGGTGTTAGTTTTCAGCCACAATGTCTTCCAAAAGTAGCTCATAAACTTGATGTCACGGTCAGAGACAATGGTTTCTGGCAGCCCATGTAGTTGTACTACTTCTTTGTAGAATAGTTTGCAATGTGAAAAGCATAAAAAATCTTGTGATATGGTACAAAATGAGCCATCATCGAGAAACGCTCAACTACCACCACAATGGAATCATATCGCTCTCGAGTAGGAGGCAGTCCAAGCACAAAATCCATGCTTATATCCAACCAGGGAATGTAAAGAACAGGTAAAGGTGAATATAAACCTGTATTTTGCTTTGTTCCTTTAGCAAGCTGGCATACTCAGCATATTATGATCACATGACATTATTTGATGGTGCGGCAAACAATAACGATCTGTGACCTGAATGAGAGTCTGATCTTGCCCAAAATGTCCTCCTAAACCTACCCCATGTATCTCTCGAATAATATGATGACATAGGGATGAGTTTGGAATACATAGTCGAGTTCTCAAGAATAAATACCTATCATGAACTAAGAATTTTGGATGTTGTCTGCCCTGCTATCATAGTTGTCAAGGCATCGCCGCCTTGGCGGGCACTGATTTTGGACCCTTTCCAACGGCTTGGGTTGCCTAGACGTCGTGACAACTATGTCTGCTATAACCCCTGATAAAGCTAGCTAAATCCTTGTTAGTGCGTTCTCACCCCGTATCTGATGTGCTGAAAAGATATTAAGTGTTAACACTCTTTGACTCAATGCATCAGCCACAGTGTTCTCCTTTCCAGCCTTGTACTTAAATGCAAATGTGAACTTTTGTAGGTAAGCCACCCACTTGGCATGTTGGTTGCTAATCGACTTCTAAGAATTAAGGTGCTTGAGTGTCTCATGATCTATATAAAGTGTAAACTAATTAAGAAAAAGGAAGAAGACGAAGAGAAGCGAAGAGAGAAGAGGAGGCGAGAATCTGCAGAATTGGGAGAGTTCCACGATATGTGTTACTCTCCTCTAAACCTTCATTATGTAACCACTTAAAGGGTAAAACAGTAAACACCTAAATAAAATAAAAGAAACAACCTAATAACTGATTAGACTAAAATGCCCTCCTCACTGTGCTCTCGGTATTAGCTCTCTGCGCTAATACTAAGACCACGATAACACTCCCCCTCAAGCTGGAGCATAGATGTCAATCATGCCCAGCTTGTTACAAATATAATCCACTCTTGCACTTCCCAATGAATTTGTGAACACGTCTGCGAGTTGTTCTCCTGTACGGACATGGCCAGGAGAAATTAAACCTTGTTGTAACTTTTCTCGAACGAAATGACAGTCAACCTCAATGTGTTTCGTCCTCTCATGAAACACTGGATTTGAAGCAATATGGACAGTAGCTTGATTATCACACCACAGTTTCATTGGAGCACCATCAACAAAGCCAAGTTCAGTCATTAATTGCTTTACCCACATCAACTCACAGGTAACATGTGCCATAGCCCTGTATTCTGACTCTACACTGGAGCGGGCAACAACTGTCTATTTCTTACTCTTCCAGGACATCAAATTTCCACCAACGAAGACACAGTAACCTGTAGTAGATCGTCTATCAACTGGAGATCCTGCCCAGTCAGCATCTGAAAAACCTACTATCCGCCCATGACCATGATCACTGTAGAGAAGACCACGTCCAGGAGCCTTTTTAAGATAGCGTAAAATATGCACAACAGCCTCCCAATGAGTTGTCCGAGGAGCAGACAAAAACTGACTCACCACACTAACCGGAAAAGCTATATCAGGCCTAGTCACTGTGAGATAGTTCAATTTACCAACAAGCCTCCGATACTTTTCTGGATCACCTGAAATCTCACCATCCTCTGCAACAAGTTTTAAATTAGGATCCATAGGAGTATCTAGAGGTTTACAACCTAGCATTCCTGTTTCTGACAGAAGATCAAGAACATATTTCCGCTGTGAGAGCGAGATCCCTTTATTTGATTGAGCAACTTCCACACCCAAAAAATATTTCAGCCTTCCCAAGTCCTTGGTCTGAAATTTCTGCTGCAAGTGTGCCTTCAAACCATCAATTCCAGAAACATCATCTCCTGTGATGACTATATCATCAACATAAACCACAAGAAACAATTTTCCACCTCCAGAATAGTGAAAAAATACAGAATGATCACAACTACTTTAGAGTACAAAGCTCTAAACATCCCAATTTTTCTTGGAAACAAAGAGTTTCTGATTCCTAAACTCACATGTTTTCCTTCTATGCATGGTGATTTCATCTTAGGCACTAATTTTCTCCATAAATATTTGCCTTTCACCTTGCTCGCTAATACTCTTCAGATCAAACACCCAACAGGTACTATTGATCTTCCCCTCCTTTCTTCACATCAATCAACATGTGATAAAGATTTTTCCCCTGAACGAGTGACTCCTTTGGTTATCAGACCACTCAGTCTTAAGCTCGTCATCACTCACTGGTTGCTTGATCTCCTTGAACCCAACTTCAGTGAAGAACCTCTCTTATGGTGGGATAAAAGCCCTCGCTTTTGCACCATCCAACTCGATGCTCCACACAAGATCATTCGAGTAAAACCCATTCTCTACCTCAAAGCAGATATTGAGGAATTTGACAAACAGATTCCTGAATTACTTGCTCTCCGACTAATTAAACCTTCAACTAGTCCTCATTCTTGTCCCGCTTTTATGGTCCGCAATCATGCAGAAATAAAACGTGGCAAAGCTCGTATGGTTATAAACTACAAATGTTTAAACCAAAACATTATTTTTGATGGATATTTCATCCCTCGAAAAGATGTTCTCATTCACCGTGCCAAACACGCCACTATTTACAGTAAATTTGATTGTAAATCCGGCTTCTAGCAGATTAAGCTCACTGAGGAATCCAAACCTCTCACCGCTTTCTCCACTCCTTTTAATCGCCATTACTAATGGACGGTTATGCCCTTCGGTCTTTGTACTGCCCCTCAAGTTTTCCAACGCTGGATTGATTCCATCTTTGGTGACCTTCCTTTTTGTGTGGCGTATATAGACGAAATTCTTGTCTTTTCAAATTCCCCCGCTGAACATACGAAACACCTTCGTATCGTCGGAAACCTATTCCTCAAACATGGAATCATACTTTCCCCCCAGAAAATCGAATTAGAAAAGCCTCAAATCAAATTTTTGGGCCTTATCTTAACTGATCATGGACTCCAACTCCAGGATCACATTCTCATCAAAATCAAGGATTTTCCTCCTGTTCTTCGTGATAAACAACACCTACAACAGTTTCTCGGAATCCTTAATTATGGGCGTAATTACATTAAAGACCTTTCTACAAAAGAACAAAGTCTTTTACTTAAGTTATGCAAAGACACTGTTTTTACCTGGACCAAGTCTGACACACAGACGGTTCAATCCATCCAGGCTGAGATTACCAAATCTTGCCCTACAGTTTACATCCCTCTTGCTGGCGATCTCCTCATCCTTGAAACAGATGCTAGCAATGAACATTGGGGCTGTGTGTTAAAAGCACGTCCTCTTAAAACTCCCTCTGATTAGCAAATTTGCGGATACAATTCTGGCAAATTCACCTCTGCTTAAATCAATTATCTTATTTATGAAAAAGAAAACTAAACTCTTGCCTCTTCCTGACAAACGGTTCGTCGAACTCTTCGAACCGAGACCTTTTGAACATGAGATACAACCTCGAATGCTCAACTGGCAGGATATCTAACTCCCCAGTGAATGGATGCTTTCAGATATTTTAGATACCACTCAAAATATCACTGCAGATCCACCTCCCACTTTTGAAATACAATCTTTCGGTAATAACCTCTATTTTAGAAGAAGACCCCCTGGTCCTAGACAATTAACTCGGACAGCCAGCACATCTTCTCTTAGGACTGCTTCTACTGCCTCTGTAGGCGCATCCTCCGCTAGGCATTCTAGCTCTTACTATGTTCCATGCAATATTCCTGGAACGACCAAAGCCATACCTTCTTGGTTACCTCCTTCTTGTAGACTCTATAAGAGTCCCTTACCCTCGGTACCGTGTCAGCCCAAACTCTAACACAACTTCAGTAAACCTGCCGAACCAAGCTCTAGGGGACTGTTTCAGCCCATAGAGAGATTTCTTCAATTTACACACCAAGGCAGACTCTCCCTGAGCAATAAACCCAGGAGGTTTCTCTATATAAATTTCTTCATGCAAATCACCATGCAAGAATGCATTCTTGACATCAAGCTGATATAAGGGCCAATGAAAAGAAGCAGCAAGAGAGATCAAAATACGAACAAAAGTAAGCTTTGCCACAGGAGAAAAGGTATCCAAGTAATCCACACCATATACTTGGGCATACCCCTTGGCAACTAGACGGGCTTTCAAGCGAGCCAATGACCCATCAGGATTCACCTTCACCACATACACCCAGCGACAACCAATAGCAGTCTTCCCCGAAGGTAAGGGAACAAGATCCCAAGTCTGATTTTCTTCCAATGCCGATAATTCCTCACCCATAGCAGCTCTCCAACCAGCATAGTACTAAAACTCGCGAAATTTCGGTCGAGATATCGAATATTTCGAGTATCTCGACCTGTCCGAAACGAAATGCAAGTTCGAAATGAAAAAATGCAATATTTCGAATATTTCGGAAATTTCGGTCATCTCGTTTCGGAAATTTCGAAAATCTCGGTAATTTCGGTCACCTCGTTTCGAAAATTTCGGAAATCTCGAACATTTTTGGCATTTTACACCCACAGAAAAATACCATATTTCGACCGAGATTTCGACGAAATTTCGGTATCTCGGAAATTTCGGTCAGACCGAAACACCAAAACGAAACGAGATTTAGTACCATGCCAACCAGGACTAAACAATGCCTCTGTGACAGACTTAGGAACAGGATGGTTCTCAACAGTATGTAAACAAGAATGAAAGGTGGAAGACAAACCATCATATGAAACAAAGTTAGAAATGGGGTGTTGGGTACAAGCCCTAACCCCCTTACGACGAGCAATAGGAATATTAAGATCAGAAGAAGGTTCCAAAGGAGGAGGATCATTATCTATCACAGGATCTGCCGGCAAAGTAGGAGATGGCGTAGAAGTCGATGTAGCAGGGGTCCAAGGACATACTTTCCATTGGTGACGTTGATACACACTAGGTTGAGGTGCCGGTAATGAGGCAGCCTGCGGAGCATGGTGAACAGTAGACCGAACAACAGTAACAGGAATATCATCATCTAAGTTAGACACAGTACTAGAAGAATGAACAAACGGTGTAGACTTAAAGAAAGATACATCAGCGGTAACAAAATATTTGCGCAAGTCAAAAGAATAACAACGATAACCCTTTTGAGTGCGAGAATAGCCAACAAATATGCACTTGAGAGCCTTGGGATCCAACTTGGAAACACCTGGACGATGATCACGAATAAAGCAAACACTACCAAACACACGTGGTGGCAAAACAAACAGTGGCGCAGAAGGAAACAACAAAGAAAAAGGAATACCACCACGTAAACCCGAAGAAGGCATACGATTAATGAGATAACACGAGGTTAAAACAGCATCTGCCCAAAGGGAGTTAGCCACTTTCATCTCAAACAAGTGACAACGAGTAACCTCCATCAAATGTCTATTTTTCCTCTCAGCCACACCATTTTGCTGGGGGGTGTAGGCACAAGAGGACTGATGAATAATACCACGCTGAGTCATAAAATCAGCAAAAGGAGCAGAGAAATATTCCTTAGCATTATCACTACGAAGAACACGCGCAGAGTGTGAAAACTGATTATTCACTTCATTCACAAATGCACAGAATATAGAAAATAACTCAGAACGATTTTTCATTAAATAGATTCAGGTAACTCTGGAATAATCATCAACAAAAGTTACAAAGTAACGAAAACCCAAAGTGGAAACGACAGGACATGGACCCCAAACATCTGAATGAACTAAAGACAGTGGTTGGTCAGACCGTTTATTGACTCTAGGTGGATAACTCGCATGGTGGAGTTTCCCAAGTTGACACGATTCACAATTAAAATTAGAAATAGACCGAAAACGACCATCAAGAAGCTTCAAACTCTCCAACGAAGGATGACCCAAACGACAATGAATCTGGTGGGGTGACGCCACATTGGTACACGCCATAGATGAAGTGTCCTCAAGTATGTAAAGTCCCCCTGATGCACGACCTCTACCAATCATCCTCTTCGACGAAAGATCCTGAAATACACAAGAGTCAGAAGAAAAGGTTACAGAACAGATATGGGATTTAATAAACCGACTAACAGAGAAAAGGTTAAACGGAAAATCAGGAACATAAAGAACGGAAGACAAAGAAAGAGAAGGTGTAATATGGACAGTACCAGTACCAGTTACTTTAGCCAAGGAACCATTAGCTAAAGTGACACTCGAAGAGGATTGCTGAAAAGAAGAAAGTATACCTGAAACGCCAGTCATGTGCTCGGAGGCCCCTGAATCAATGATCCAGGGATGGGAAGAGACAGTCGAAAGGCATGCAGTGGCATTACCTGTCTGAACAAAGGTCGCAGTTGGAGGCTGGGCTGGCTGAGAAATCTGAAACTGTGTATAACGGGCATATTCATCATTAGATATCTTCACAGTCTTACCCTCAGGCTGTGGAGAAACAGGAGAATCAACTTTAGCAGAATTGGCAAACTGTTGCTGAGTTGGTTTGCCATGTAGTTTCCAACAGAAACATTGGATATGTCCTGGACGACCACAATGATGACAAGTGCGCACGGAACCACCAGAAACATCAGAGGTACCCTGAGTACCCAAGGTAGGTGCCTTACTAGAAACACCAGCCCCACCACCACGATACGGCCACCACCACCAAAACTGACATTACCACCACTACCAGCCCCACTGTTGGGCACACGGTTGGATGGAAAGGAAGCCAGGGCTGAAGTATCACCACCAGTAGTGTGTTCCCGAGAAACACGAAGAACCCTGGAAAATGTTTCAGACAAAGTGGCGACCTTGTCACCGCCAAGAATTTGGGAGCGAACAGAGTCAAACTCCTTCCCATAACAGCAAGTTGTCCCCGCTGGTTCTGCATCTGTTCCACATTGGCAGTGATAGGAAGTAAGGAATTAAGCTCTTCATACATTCTCTTAAAATCAGCAAAGTACTGGGTCAAAGTACAACCCTTCCTATCAACCCTATAGAACTCTTGGGACAAGTCATAAATGCAGGAAAGATTGTTTTGTCCAGAATACAAAACATTAAGATACTCCCACAACTCCTTCACTGTGTCAATGTGTGTCACCAGGTCCACAATTTGGTGATCCATAGAATTCAGCATCTGTCCCAAGATTCGAGCATCAACTGTCTCCCACGAAGGGTCATTCTCAGGCTTAGTGTCGAAGAGGTGCTTGTGCTGATCACGGCCAGTTAACACTAGCCAAACAATTTTCTTCCACTGCAAAAAATTGGTAACCCCTTCCAACTTCTTCTCGGTAATACGATTAGAAGAGGAAGAAAAAATCTCTGTGGTTACTGACTTTGAACCTTCAACAGATTTCAACTCATCACCCATGATCTACTTGATGAAGTGAAGACAAAATAGAATGAAGAATGCTGAAAACAGGGACAGAAATTGATAGAGACTAAAGAACCTTGATAGAAGTCAATAGAGGCAGCAAAAGGCAGCAATCAATTCCCTCAGATAAAACCCTGACAAAATCCGATACAGACAGTGGAGGCAGCAATTGACCTCCTCAACCAAAACCCTGACAAAATCTTCACTTCATCTAAAAACTCCTTCAAATATTCCTCAAACAAAAAGAGAGACCTAGTTCTTAATTCATAGCATGAACTAGTCTCTAAACAAATCCAAAAAACAGCATAGGGTGCTGCACCCCTTCAAACAAAAAAAATAGAAGAAACCACAAGTGCTTCAAGTCTTCAAAAAATATTTAAAACTTCAATCGAATGCTGTAGATAAGGGAAGTAGTGATCCACGAAATCTGTAGTAGTCCTTACAGCTCTGATACCATATAAACTAATTAAGAAAAAGGAAGAAGAAGAAGAGAAGTCGAGAGAGAAGAGGAGGCGAGAATCTGCAGAATTGAGAGAGTTCCACGATATGTGTTACTCTCCTCTAAACCTTCATTATGTAACCACTTAAAGGGTAAAACAGTAAACACCTAAATAACATAAAAGAAACAACCTAATAACTGATTAGACTAAAATACCCTCCTCACTGTGCTCTCGGTATTAGCTCTCTGCGCTAATACCAAGACCACGATAACGGATGAACTCTTTATCGATAAGATAGTGCCTCCAGTTGCATTACACTTGATCTACAACATAGAGCTCCAGATCATAGGTCGAATAGCACTATTTGGCCTCATTAAACTTCTCACTATAGAAAGCTGTCACGCCCTTATTCCTAATGGGAATAAAATACAATAAAGGGGTGACTAGGACGACACGTGTCATCCCAATAAGCTGCCAGGATCACAAATACAGTGTCCCGATACACAGTCATTAACTAACATTAATACACATTAATATCAGAGTGCAGAAGATAGGGAATATTACATTCCAAAATAGATCAATATTTGCGGAAGCGTATAATTAAATAGTTACAAGATGTTCATTGACTAATGATAACAAGTATTGTAGTTAACAAGACTTTCTATGACCATCAAGTAACTACCAAAAGGAGTATAACATAATTGTTTATACAAGCCACGAGGCCTAAAATGATCAAAAAGAGATCTAGTCCCAAATATTAGTACGGCCCGTAGGCACAATCATCGCAGGGGCAACCATCACCATGATCCTTAGTCACGGCCTCTGGCTCCACAGTACCAATATCATCATAGCTTGAAGTTTGGACCTCGAGACTAGCAACTTAACCTTCACCACGTCTGTGCACAAAGGGGGTTAGCTCCACTGAGCTAATGAGGGGATGGGGAATGCACAAACACACAGTTCACACATAGTCCATGATGCATGTAAATGTTAGTAGATTTTCCACCTAACACACCAACTAAGTCAATGGTATATGCTACTATAACAACTCGGGAATCACCATGGGTCACTTATGTTATCACCATAGTGAAACCTCAATTATTACCAGGGACCCGTTCCGGTCGAAGCCACCAAAACCACCCAGAGGCAGACCCCGATGATCAGTGGCCATCCCTGATCTGGCCTCTCTCCCCCACAGGCAACAAGGAGCCTTGATCACCCAACACCTAAACCCCTGTTGGTAAGGATCGTAGCATAGGAGAAATAAAACCTAACCACAATTATACTACATGCAAAATCCTATCGTCTCGAGAGGTATTCCGGGTGCATGAATGTCCCATACCATCTAGCACCCAGGTACCAGCACAACACGGCGCATACATGCCAATTTGACAAGCAATAGCAATTTATTCCGTGGGGTTCCGGTACCAGCACTCCCGGCACCGTAACCCGGCATAAGTAATGAAATACAATTCACAACCAAAATCATATAATCCTTCAATCAAGAATATAATGCAAGTATGCAACATGCTTGAATGCAATTCAATATAATAATGGATATGCATAGATATAATCAAACCCATGCAATTCAATATAATAATGGATATGCATAGATATAGTCAAACCCATGCAATTTAATATAATAATGGATATGCATAGATATAGTCAAACCCAAACAATCACCTAAACTCACTCACCTTGGCTAAGATCTATTTGCTCGAAGAACTGCCGGCCCTCAAAAGCACTTCGATACGCGTCGCTGGGCAAGTTGTTATAGCCTAGGGTTAATTAAATCAATAGCAAACATTAAGAGATATGTAAATCGCTATGGAGTCTAGGGGTACCCTTGGTTTAAGTTTTAAACCAAGGCCAGACTCAAATCTAGAAAGACAGCAGCAATGGTCGAGTGGTAGATGGACCAGTGGCAATGGACCAGTAGGGCTGCAGCAGTAAAAATCTAGAAAGGGTTGATGGTCTCACACCAAGGGGGTCCCTAGGTACTGTTCTAAGCAATTCCCTATCTTAAGGTCAGGTTTTTCAATCAAGGTTGGTACTAGTTGATTGGAATGGTCTATTCAATGGACCAGTGGCAATCAACTCAAAGCTTCAAATACAAGAATAGGGCTGGAATGGCATGGTTCACAACATGGATCACACAAATGGCTCTTAGCAAGATGTTCCAGACCTTGGGGTAGGTCAGAGACAACACAGGTCTAAGATCCCTATAGTGGTCGATTGGTATTGGTCCATCCAATGGACCAGTGGCATTGGAGTCACAGTTGCAAAAATTGAAAAGGGTTTTAGGGGAAAGGTCATGGGTTCAACACAAAAGGCCTAGCACAAGGTATTACAGGCCATGGGCTGACCAGGCTTGCATTTGGGCAAGGTTTCTGGTAGTGTTCGATTGGTACTGGTCCATCGTGGCAATGGACTAGTACCTGTACAGCCTGAGGAAATAGATGTCCTCTGAGGATTTGGCTTGTTTCTACTAACCCAAAGCTGGGATTTATGATCAAGGAACATAGGTAAATCATATGTGAGATAGATTTCATGGTGGGATGAGAAGATTGAACATTCATGGATAGGAATGAGTTCTATCTTACAAACCCATGGTTTGAACTCATTAACTACATGTTTTTTCATGGCTGCAACTAACATACATGATAGGTTCAAGTTCTGGAAATTAAAGGAAGCAATCAAAGAGGGGTTTTGGGCTTGCATGCATGGGGGTTTGGGGTTCTAACTATGGAATTCACATGTAGGAAGCATGAGCTGTCATTGCTATTCACAATATCATTTTAACATCTGAATATTGATGTGTTTCATGATCTGGAACCTTAAGGAAAAGGATTTACAGCAAGAGATTGGGTTGCATGTTCATGGGTTTGGGTTTCTAAGCTCATACATATGAAGGATTTAACATGGGGGCCAAAAGATTGGTAAATCTATGGTTTAAACTTCAGAAAAGATACAAATTAGAAATAGCAAGGGTTCAAGAGAGGGGAAAATCATGGGGTTAGGGTATTACCTTGATGATCTCAAGCACAATGGAGGAATCCAAGCTTTCTCTTCTCCTTCTCTTCTCCTTCTCTTCCCTTTCCTCTCCCTTCTTTCTCCTTCTCTCCTTCTCCTCTCAACGAAATAAACAGGGAAAGATTTCTGGAGTTTAAGATAGTTTATATAGGTAGTAGACCTAGGGTCTGTTTGGCTAGGTTAGTTTTAAAGAAAAACACATTCTATAGCCTATTCCTAAGCACTTAAGCCTATAAGTGGGCCCCACATGCTCACATTGCCGGGGAAATATTCCCACGGGTTAGTTGGGATGTGGGGAGGTGATTGATGGTGCGAGACACTGGGCCCTACACACCGGGAAAGAAATTTACACAAGACAGCAGCACTGGTCCATTGGATTGGTTGATCCGGATCGATCAGTGGCAATCAACCAGTAATGCAACAGCAGGAAAATTTGGGTTTGAAGTGGAATTTCAGATCACCTGGAGGCAGAATTGGACAATGGTTCCTTCTAATAAAATGAAGATATATGAATCTAGTTTCTAACAAAATTGGAATCAAAGCAAAAGAGGTTCAGATGATGGAGTTATGTCATTGTAACTGAACAGGGGTCAATCTGCCAGAATAGAAGAATTCAATCCATGATAGCAACTTGAAGTGGAATTCCAGATCACCTGGAAGCAGAATTGGACAATGGTTTCTTCTAATAAAATTAAGCTCTATGAATCTAGTTTCTAACAAAATTGGAATCAAAGCAAATGATGTTCAGAAGAAGAAGTTATGCCATTTTAATTAAACAAGGGTCAATCTGCCAGTGTAGCAAAATTTGACCAGTGGGCTTAAGTCCTTATCTCGACCCTTCTGTCAAAGCTCCACAGGCTGGCCCGGACCTTCAGAACTACGAGAGGGTAGTAACAAGTAGTAAATAGGGTCAGTAGCTTACCCCTCGCCCGTCACGGTGTGTCCTCCGTGACCCCAAAGAGTTTCCTCACAGTGATGCTAACTTCAGCAAGAGACGAAGTGTCGATATGGCATGACACGGGGTGTTCGTTCCGGTACTCTTTGCTCTTAGGGCTTGTACTAGGAGGATAGTCGGTGAAGTCGTCATCGACGAATTTCCCCCACTCCCGGTTGAGAAACCTTTCCTCGATAGGTAAACCCGTGTCAAAGTCAATGATCTTGTAGCTAGGTTTGACCATCATCGAGAACAGCTCACCAGCATACATGGCAGCACCATCTACACGTCACGAGGTTAGAGATAAACCATTAGAATCTTGGGTGCAGATGTAACACCAACGATAAGATGTCCACCTTGCATCAATACGCCTCTCAGATCGATGTGTGAAGCATCAGTAGTAACTTCGAACATTCGATCAAAGTCTGGTAGGTATAATACTGGTGCCTTTAGCATCTTCTTCTTGATTAGAAGAAAGGCCTTAGTCGTTGTTGTTGTCCATTCAAACTTGCCTTTGTTTAGCTTCCAACATTCAGTGATTGGTGCCATGATTGCACTGACTATGAATGAACCTTCTATAAAATGATGCTAAGCCATGGAAACTATGGACCTCAACGCTGATTTTTTATGTTGGCCAATCAAGAATGCTCTTAACTTTCTCTGGATCATCTTTTACTCCCTTGAAAGAGACAATAAATCCACGGATTATGGCATTGGTCAGCATAAAAGAACACTTCTTGAGGTTGTTGTAAAGCTTCTCATGGCTAAGTACTCCCAAGACTTGTCTTAAATGATTAAGATGGTCGTCTAGATGCTTGTTGTAAATCAATATGTGGTCAAAATAAACAACCAAAAAGTGACCAATGAAGGGACACAATATTGTGTCATAACTCTCATAAAACTGCTGGGTGCATTCGTCAGACCAAAAGGCATGACTTTCCACTCGAACAACCCATCCTTGGTCTTGAAGGCGGTCTTCCATTCGTTTCCTTGCTGAATACGGATCTGGTGATAACCGCTCCTAAGGTTCAATTTTGAGAAGACCTTAGCTTCGGACAGCGTGGTCAAGGTTTCGCCTAGGTGTCCAGGTGGTTTTTAGGGGTCTATGTGATTGTTGTCTTAGTGCAAGGCACTGGTTTTATTGGTATCAAAGCAGGTTTGGCACTTATTTATGCTAAAAATCATTTAAGTCTTAAGATATTATTCATAAATAAGAAAATACCCCCTATTTGAATCTAATAAAAATAGTTAAATAATCAAATTCCAAAAGGATAAAAAGTCAACCCCCTAGCTCAAGAACAAAAATTGGATTTTTGGCGGTAGGTGAAATTTTAAACTTTCAAATGCTAGGATTTTTCTCCAATCTAAAAATTCGATAAATCTTATTATACCAAAACATCACTAAAAACCAAAAGAGCAATAAAATAATCTTTTTGTTTCGATGTATAATAATTTATTTCCATTTAGGGCTATTTTAAACAGCATTCGTGCACACCAAATAATGTTTGACCGGGACATAATTTCTTCAAGATAAATCAGATTTAAACAATATTGGATTTGTTGGAAAGCTGGTTTTGTGCTTTACCTAATACAAAAAATCTGATGTAAAAATAAAATCATTTGACCAGTCAAACTTATTAGAGAACAAGAACATTTCTCTAAATCGAGAGCATTTTAATTACTTATAGATAAGATCATATTTTCCAAAACAATATAAACCAAATGTGAGACTAGGTATACCAGGACAATGATCATTTCCTAGAACAGTATAAACCAAATCTATGTTTTGATTATTTAAACTTTCAATAGCTTGCTTCTTCAGTTCTACTGTCTTCTAGTTCTATGTTGATTTTTGATGACTTGATGTGGCTTAGTGTTGATTTCTGATGATGTAAGGTATATATTGTAGCATACTAAATAATGTCGGAAAATAGAGGAAACGAAAATAACACTTGGGCGCCTTGATCACCTAAACGCTTAGCCACCCCTCCACCGCCTTGGGTCACCTTGACAACTATACAGCGTACCCTCTCTGCAGTTCTCTCTGCTGACGCTTGTGGTACCAAGACAAGAGGACATCGCTCCCTTACAACAACAATAGGGGAGAAACCCTTACACACTCCTCTGATGTGAGGAGGAACCCAACAGCATGAAATTTGTTCTCTTCAAATATTCCTTAAGAATTAATATATTAAATAAAAGAAGTGGGTGCTCCTTAGATAAGACTTATACGTTCCCTAGTACCTGATGGGCAGAGAGATCTATCAGGCATACCTGATTGACATCCTCAATCCCACCGTAAATCTTGAATACATTTTCATTAGACCAATAGAGATCACGTTGGTACAATAGGAGGCTCGAGCAAAACATCGTAATTTACATTAACCTCAGCATACCATCGGAGATATTTTAGCCACATCTTAACCCATGATTAAAGAATGAGGCGGTTAATAAAGTCCTCCCCCTAAACTGGATAAAATGTCCGAAGACCTTCTCTTTCCTTTTCATTACAAACAAAGCGAAGGTGCTACTTAGCCCTATAAAGAATGAAGACCCATGCGACACCTGACGTTAACATGGAAATGCTAACCATAATTTCAATGGAAACGGGAATACGCCTGACGGCGAAAGCATACAAAGATAGTGATGCTTCCATCGCTTAGATTTAGGGTGATAGGGCACACCACAGATACAAAAAGAAGCACCTCTCAGTCGATAGGTCAAATACAGGGACATAGTACCAGTTACATCTCTAATCTTTAAAAAAATTGGGGTATTTTACACATAATAGCGTCAACCAAAGGCTAGAGCATCTTAGCAGACGGGAGAGAAATCCCTAGTTACTTCATCGCTCCAAAATCTTTGGGCAAACTCCAATGAGAGTCTTTTAGATATAGTTTTAGTACACTGAAACTATGTATTATGGTACAGTTTGAAATCTCAGTTGAAATACTAAAATTTGACGAAATATTTCAGTTTCGACACTTGTCAAAACAAAGTGAATGGTATGTGAATTGAGGGATCTTCAGTGTTTCAGTTTTTTCACCAAAATGGACCATCTCAGTGTCATGTTGGCCATTCTATCGGTTTCGACCAGGGTCGAAATCCCAATTGAAACCAAAATCTTAAACCTTGATAGAGATCTGTGAGACTTACCTGATTGACACCCTCAATCCCACATTATATATTGAAAGTATTTTTATGAGACCAATTAAAATTCTACAGTTGGAGCTTTGATGCAAATTTCTAATGCCGTGCCACTGAGCTTTGTATGAGTAGGAAGTACTTGGTCAGAAAAATTCCTTGGTTGCAGGGTGAGTTCAAGATAAGGTCTGGGGAACCTAAGATAGTTCTAAAATGTGGTAAACCGGGAGCTCCAGAATTAATACCTTGTTTAACATACCAGATTAGATTAAATGAGTTTGTACATATAATATAGAGCAAACATTTCATGGATGATGTCCATTGTCCACAGAAGTTTGGGCGTGCCTTCTTTCTTAGAAATGTCAGATAAGGTAGTGCATTCAATGTGTTTTACAATCTCGTAGTTTTCCAATATGGCAAACTTCCAACTAATGTGTCTCTGACTCATTGTAAAACGAAAGAATAGGGTTGATCATTTATTCATTTTACTGAGAAAAGTAAACATAAATAGTTCTTCATTTGGGATGAGATGCCACAAACTGTAGGTGTGGAGGTGATGTCGACAAAGCAACTAAGTCTGGCCGATCCATAGGTCACTTAATCTGTTGAATTGTCTAGATTTGACATGCCCTCCCTGCTGTCTAGAATAGGGTTCTCTAGCAAAGAAGTATGAGTGGCTTTCCCTTAAAACAATCTTCTAAGTATTAATGAGTGGGAACATCATCTGGTTTTGATAGTAGCTTTTAGGAAGTCATAATTAAGCTAGTGAAAATTTATGTTATTTAATTATTGCTGCAATAGCTGATGGTTTTTCCTGGAGAAAGGTCTATGATGAAAATTCTGGAATCTTATGCGGGAGTACCAGCTTGAGAAGAAATTTCATGTTGCTAAATACTTTTCATATACTCTAAAGATTTTAACATTTCTGTTAGAGAATATAGATGAAGAAAACCAAAACCGAGAATGGAGGAAGAAGAGAGAAAGAGAAGAAGATGAGCAAGAGGAGAGAACTGTTAAACTTATCAGTCTCCCTCATAATGCTTGTATTTATAATCTCAAATTACAATAGAAAGGGGAACTCCTAATCAGATTAGGAATTCGTAATCATGATAGGATTCCAAGTTAGAATAGGAAAAGAACTAGAACTAACTACTCAAACTGAAACTAAGACTAACAACTCACAATAGTATTAGGATTTGACATAATTAGAAACTAGGTCTCCAACTAGGACTAGGAAAATAGAAGATACACATATCAACTAAATCACTGTTCATGTAAACAGTGTCACATGAACAATACTTCAACACCCCCCCTCAAGCTGGATTATACAAATAAGTAAAGAAAGAAGATCCAGCTTGAACTAAAAGGAAAAAAAAGAACTCCATAATAATGCAAACACTCCCCCTCAAGTTGGCGCATACAAGGTATCAATGCCCAACTTGAACAAAATGAGAAGAAACTAAGTTGCAGCAGAATCCAGCTTGACAGATGAATGTAGCTCCCAAATAAACCTTCAAGAACTTGATATAATTGATCTTCAAAACCTGGACAGACATGATTAGCAAACCGGGACTAGAATTTCTTCCAAAAAAAGGCAGCTTTTAACGATCTTCAATAGCTAACGAGTGATGAATCTCAGATTGTCATAATGACATAAAATTTTGAAGTTAGATAACTAGAGCAGCAAGTAGCGGAAACGAGTTGAATTAGGCAGTGGAAAAATACTGTATCAACCCATCTGAAAGTCCTCAAATAGTCAACAACCAAATATTTTCAATACTCTTTAATACTTCAATCTCCCCCTTACGGCAAACTCAACCCAATAACGAAGGATACCCAATGGCAATGGTGGAGAAAACTGATTTTCTATGTTTTGCACCAATGTTCCTGCAAGTTTTGCGTTCTGCAATGTCTGCAGGTGTATTGTACATAATCCCCCCCTCACGTGTAGTAGTACATGTGGACAAATAACGGAGATTATGTCAGAGATAGTGCAAAAGTATAAACTTCCAGAATTCTCCAAAGGTGCTATGGGTATAAAAAAAGGAAGGAATGGCAAAATTGTAATTTACTAGAAGTTTCCAAAGGTGTTATGGGTAAATACCAAAGGTATGGGATATAAAGGGAATTAGAATTATTGAAAGAGAACGGTGTTGAAAAAAAGGATGGCATGGCTGTAAGTTGGTGGAAATCTACTTTTAAATACAATCCAAGCCAAAGGGCAAACTGATAATAAACCAGAATTTTCAAGGGTCAATTGGGTAGTCAAATAGGGGAATGGCAGAATTGTAATTTAAATGAAATCCATATATATATATATATATATATATATATATATATATATATATATATGCATAAGCAAGGCCAAATTTAAGGGAGTGGCAATCTAGTAATAAACCAGAATTTGCAAGGGGTCAATTTGGTAGTTAAAGAGGCAATGGGACACGATGGGAATTAAAATTATTGTAAGGGGACAAACTAGGAAGGGACAATAACTAAAGGATATGTTTGAATTAAGGGTAAAAGGAGGGGCATATATGGAATCACAGAAATTAGATAATGACATGTAAGGGGGAGTCATCTCCTACCTCTTGATAGAAAGGAGAAGGCAGAGAACTGGAACCAGCGTATATCGAGAGAACTTCTCCATTCGACCGCCAATCACCCTGAAATTTTGGGTGGAGAATCGCAACACAATGCCATCTTGAATGCAAGCAACAAAAAGTTGAATAACAAAGGTAAGGTTGAACAAAAAATTCCTGAAACCAGATAAAGCGGTAGTTATGGTTTTAGGTCATAGTTGTCATGGCGTCCTGGCGCTGGAGAAGGTTGCATGGCGACCTATGCCATGGCGTCCCTCTTTGATTTCTTCTTCCTGTCTCTCTTTCCCTCTTCGATTTCTTCTTCTTGTCTTCGATTTCTTCTTCCTTCTTCGATTTCTTCTTTCCCTCTTCGATTTCTTCTTCGATTTTTGAATTTTCTTCTTAAAACTTGAGAAACAATAGAGAAAAAATAAAACATGGCTTGAGTATACATCTATTAAAACATTAAAAATAGAGAAAATAAAAAATAAAACATGGTCGACATGCTCGCCATGGCGGGCGACATATCGATATATCGACGTGACACCCCTCCACCGACTTGGATCGCCGTGACGCCTTGACAACTATGTTTCAGGTATGATTTCAAGGACATATCTCATAACTCCCTTTGAGTTTCGACCTAAAACTCAGTATACTGGGTCGCCTCCAAGAGAGGTAATGGTACCCCAAGCCGCGGGAAGAAAGAAGATGCAACTAACAGGATCAGCTTGATTCTGTTGATCGACTATTACTACCACAAACAGAGCACAGTAAAATTGCTGATTCAGCAGCAAGTCAAGTAATGACAGCAGATCAGCAAATAGCAACAATCCATAGAAGGAAATAAATCGTAACTTGCAATAGCAGAATAGCAGCGGAATAGAGCAGCAAATACATATCGATGGAGCACAACATCAGTTCTTTAGCAGAAATTAATAGCAGCCAGATTCAGTAATCGATGCACACCCAACTTCAGGTATGATCTTTAGACACTATTTCAGCTATCATCGAAACCAGTATGTGAAACCCTAGTTCCTCTTCTTCCTCTATGAACTAGGGTTTCCTTCTTCAAACCAGAATTTAAAATCGACTCTCAAAACAGCAATCTTGGAGAGAATCAGTCACTAGTAACCTAGCTTTGATACCATGTAGAAACCGCTTCCTCTAAAAGGCCGACCTTATAGGAAAGGGAGGAAACAATGTGTATATCATATAGGAGCTCTAACACGGCGGACTATCCAAAGGGGGACACGGGTGGATAAATAATTTTTTAACACCTGCTCGCTCCCAGGGGGACTAGATACCGTGACCCCTGCCTGCTCTGATACCATGTTAGAGAATATAGATGAAGAAAACCAGAACCGACAATGGAAGAAGAAGAGAGAAAGAGAAGAAGATGAGGAAGAGGAGAGAATTGTTAAACTTATCAGTCTCCCTCATAATGCTTGTATTTATAATCTCAAATTAGAATAGAAAGGGGCACTCTTAATCAGATTAGGAATTCGTAATCATGATAGGATTCCAAGTTACAATAGGAAAAGAACTAGAACTAACAACTCAAACTGAAACTGAGACTAACAACTCACAGTAGAATTAGGACTTGACATAATTAGAAACTAGGACTCCAACTAGGACTAGGAAAATAGAAGATACACATATCAACCAAATCACTGTTCACGTGAACAGTGTCACATGAACAGTACTTCAACAATTTCTAATATGAGAAATTTCATCTGCTAGTACTCTCATGTTAAAGTATTGGTTTGGCGGTTCCATCAATAGAGGAGTTCCGGAAAAATGATCTAACTTCAAAGAAGGCAAAGCTTGGTAGTTAGTGGCCAGGTCTTTTGTTGATGAAATTGAATCACCTTTATTTGAATACGGGATATTAGTTAGTGTAGAAAACCTAGGACCTGTAACCAGTAACTTGAGAGAAGAGAAAAAAGAGAGAATGAGAGAATAATAACTTGCTGTTTTCATTAATAGGAAAGCCCATCTATTTATAATAGAGGGGAAATTACAAATATAAAGGGGAACTCCTAATCAGATTAGGAATTCCCAATCATGATAGGATTCCAAGTTACAATAGGAAAAGAACTAGAACTAACAACTCAAACTGAAACTAAGACTAACAACTCACAGTAGAATTAGGACTTGACATAATTAGAAACTAGGACTCCAACTAGGATTAGGAAAATAGAAGATACACATATCAATCAAATCACTGTTCACGTGAACAGTGTCACATGAACAACACTTCAACACTCCCCCTCAAGCTGGATTATACAAATAAGTAAAGAAAGAAGATCCAGCTTGAACAAAAAGGAAAAAAAAAAAAAACTCCATAATAATGCAAACACTCCCCCTCAAGTTGGCGCATACAAGGTATTAATGCCCAACTTGAACAAAATGAGAAGAAACTAAGTTGCAGCAGAATCCAGCTTGACAGATGAATGTAGCTCCCAAATAAACCTTCAAGAACTTGAAATAATTGATCTTCAAAATCTGGACAAGATCAGCAAACCGGGACTAGAATTTCTTCCAAAAAAAGGCAGCTTTTAACTATCTTTAATAGCTAACCAGTGATGAATCTCAGATTGTCGTAATGACATAAAATCTTGAAGTTAAATAACTAGAGCAGCAAGTAGCGGAAACGAGCTGAATTAGGCAGCGGAAAAACACTGTATCAACCCAATTGAAAGTCCTCAAATAGGCAACAACCAAATATCTTCAATACTCTTCAATACTTCAATCTCCCCCTTACGGCAAACTCAACCCAATAACAATGATACCCAATAGCAATGGTGGAAAACACTGATCTTCTATGTTTTGCACCAATGTTCCTGCAAGTTCTGCGTTCTGCAATGTCTGCAGGTGTACTGTACATAATCCCCCCCTCACGTGTAGTACACATGGACATAACAGAGATGATGTAAGAGATAGGGCAAAAACATAATATTCCAGATTTTTCCAAGAGGTGCTAAGGGTAATGGAAAAAGAAGAAATGGCAAATTAGAAAATACCATAAACTTCCAAAGGGGTTATGGGTATATGCCAAAGGGATGTTTTGGGATATGAATTAGAATTATTGAAAGGGAACGGTGTTGGAAAAAAGGATGACATGACTGTAATTTGGTGGAAATCCACTTTTAAATACAATCCAAGCAAAGGGTAAACTGGTAATAAACCAGAATTTTCAAGGGTCAATTGGGTAGTCAAATAGGGGAATGTATTAAAAGGTAATGGCAGTTCCGTAAATAACCAGAATTTTGCATGGGCCTTTTTGGTAAACAAAAAAGCAATGGGATGTAATAAGTAAAATAATGGCTATGGAGAGTGGCAATCTTGTAAATAACCAGAATTGTCAAGGGGCTCTTGGGTAGATAATTTAAATGAAATCTACTTACAAATACCACCCAAGGCAAAAGGGTAATGTTGGAATGAGCAGTAAAATAAGGACAAAGGTAGATAAGAAAAGATGATAAGGGCATAAAAGGGAACTTAAAGAATAAAATAAAACGCTAGGAATAAAGTAGAGTAACCAAAAAGGAAACCCACTTTGAGATATTGGATGTCTTCCTCACGCAACCAGCCAAAAACAATATAACGCTGTCTTCAACAGTTCAACCTCACGATGGGAGAAAGAACCAACCACAAGAGGAAAACGAGCCACAGAGGAAAACGAGAACCAGCAGCCAACTGATTCTTCGATCAGAAACAGCAGCAGCTCATGGAGAAAATTAATGTAATCTCCAAAAACTCAGATGAGAAAGCAGGGAAAGGAGGAGGCGGAACAAAAGCTGCAACTTCAACCTGCAACTCCAATCTGGCGGTAGGGGAACAGCAACGATAAATATTTGACTCCGTGGAAGAACAGCTTCAATCAAACCAGCAGCAACAAAATACTAGCAAAGAATCGATACCACCAGAAATCAATAGCCAACATCAGAGAACAAGAGCCCATCCAACAACTAAGCCAAGCAACACTCAGCAAGACGAAAACCAGAAAATCAGAGATCTTCCTCACGATAAGCAAAGAGAAACTGAGCAAAAATAGGGCAGGTCCTGAACTCCAACCCCTCGATCACCGTCAAAAAAGGGACCAGGTTCTTCATTAATCGATCAACAAATCAGTATTTGATCTGCAACTCATCTGAAGAGCAGAAATCAGATTCGAAATCTGATGTAGAGTTTTCATAATCGAATAAATGAATTGAGTACATGAAACCCTAGTTCTTCTTTTTCTATGAACTAGGGTTTTCTTCTTCAAACCAGAAATTAAAATCGACTCTCAAAACAGCAATCTTGGAGAGAATCAGTCACTGGTTGCCTAGCTCTGATACCATGTAGAAAACCTAGGACCTGTAACCAGTAACTTGAGAGAATAGAAAAAAGAGAGAATGAGAGAATAATAACTTGCTGTTTTCATTAATAGGAAAGCCCATCTATTTATAATAGAGGGGAAATTACAAATATAAAGGGGAACTCCTAATCAGATTAGAAATTCCTAATCATGATAGGATTCCAAGTTACAATAGGAAAAGAACTAGAACTAACAACTTAAATTGAAATTAAGACTAACAACTCACAGTAGAATTAGGACTTGACATAATTAGAAACTAGGACTCCAACTAGGATTAGGAAAATAGAAGATACACATATCAATCAAATCACTGTTCACTTGAACAGTGTCACATGAACAGCACTTCAACAGTTAGACACCTAAATGGGGAAAGCTTTATGACTGCCTCCCTGCTGTTAATTGGATTTCACATATAAGGATATTAATGACATGAATCAATCAGCTTTGGAGGGAGTAGGGGTCTATTTATTATGATAATTGTTACATCTAAATAGGGAAAAAGCTTTATGACTGGCTCCCTGCTGTTGATTGGATTTCACATATAAGGATACTAATGGCATGAATCAATCAACTTTGGAGGGTTTAGGGGTCTATTTTGTAGAATGATGATAATTGTTTGTGCAATGTTCTTTTCTATGGCCTATTCTTTTGCAATTTAGTAGTGCTTTTCCTCGCAGTTGAAAAATATTTATCTAAAAAACAAAAGGACACTTGAAACTTGATGACTTGATGGAAATAGAGCAGAAAAAGTATATTAAATGGAATGCAGAGATTTTGGAATCTGATTTTTACAGTTGAGAGTTTGCTCACAGAAGGTAAATACTTGAATCATGCTTCAATTGAGACACAATAAATGGCTTCATTCTTCTCACATCCACCTTAATAATAACCTTTTTTGTCATCTTCTTCTTAGCTTTCCTTCTCTTTGTAGCCGTTTTCCATTTATTAGGGCTTTCTTGGGGTGCCTTGGACAAGTCTAGAAGACAACTCTGAAGTTTCATGGATCTAGTTTCATGCCACTTTCAAGAGTAGGGGTAGTCCCTTATTTAAGTGTGTAGTTCTAGATGGCAATCTTAGGTATTGAAGAGGAGAGTAACTGTAAGTTGTACCAGGCACTGTTTCAAATTTCAGTCAATATTTAGGTGATTTAGTAGAAAATATTTTAAATTTATCTGGTGGTCTAAATGGGAACCATTTCAGAGATTTTAGTCAAAATAAACTGAAGGCATATAAAAAAAAAAATAGCGTCTGCCAAAATCCCTGGAATTGGTTTTGGACGTGACCAAAATTGGGATCAAATTAGAAGTTTGATTTCTTGTGTTAAGACAAATTTCATTCCATTCAAGGGCTTATTTTTTTGTTTCTCTCATCTCAATGCAGAGATTATTTCTCTGATATTGATATGCTATTCTTCGCGAGTCTCGAGGAAGATTCTAAAGCTATTATAGAAAAGATTTTCTTGTTGACACCCCTTAAGGTGTCAATTAATTTGTAACCTTACTTTTTTGTATTATTTAATTTTGGTATAACATTCAATTTTTTCCAATGAGGGTAATAATGTCTTCATATGCATACCCAAAAAATGTGCGTGACAATACTCCTTTTGATGACGTGAACCATGAGTCAGAGAGAGGGAATAAAATAATGGAATAACTTGTTGTATTGATAGGTAAGCCCCTGTATTTATAATAGAGGGGAAATTACAAATAGTCTAAGCTAGGCGATGTGGGACTAAAACCCACACAGCCGACATAAGCTAAGTACACTTAATAACATAAAAATACCCCAAAAGGACCAGAATACCCCCACGGTATTCTGGAGTACATATATTCTAACACTTCCCCTCAAGCTGGATTATACAAATATTAAAGAAGGAAGATCTAGCTTGGACTAAAGAAAAAAACTCTATAACAATGCTAACACTCCCCCTCAAGTTGGCGCATACAAGGTACAAATGCCCAACTTGAATAAAATGAGAAAAGATAAGTTGTAGCAGAATCTAGCTTCAAGATGAACACAGCTCCCAAATAAACCTTCAAGAACTTGTAAAATTAGATCTTCAAAACTTGGGCAGACTTGATCAATAAACTTTCACCAATCTTCAGCGGCTGTTTAGTGATGAATCTTAGACTGATAATCTTGAAGATAAGTGACTAGGGTAGCGAGCAGATGTATCAGGCAGCAGTAAAGAGCAAGGAGCGGAAAAAAACAACCCAACTGTAGAACCTCATATAGGCAAGCAATAACCAAACATCTTCAAAATTTTAAGACCAACCTCCCCCTTGCGGCAAACTCAACCCAATAACAAAGTAGATACCCATTAGCAATGGTGAAACCTCTGACCTTCTATGTTTTGCACCAAGTGTTCTTGCAAGTTCTGCTTTCTGCAATGGCTGCAGGTATACTGTATATAATCCCCCCCTCACGTGTAATACACATGGACATAACAGGGATGATGGAAGATATAGGGAAAAACATAATATTCCAAAATTTTCCAAGAGCTGCCAAGGGTAATGGGAAAAGAAGAAATGGCATTGAAGAGAATACCATTAACTTCCAAGGTGGTTATGGGTTATGCCAAAGTTATGGTTTGGGAGGTGGTGAAGAAAAAAGCAGTGGGATAATGAAGTACGGAGTAATTAATGCAACATATAAATCTCCAACCATCTTCAAACGATCAAACAAACATTTTTTATAGAAACTCCTGCAGGGGAGAAACTCCTAACTCCAATATTCAAATCTGACAAGTATACAGATCTGATTTGAAGTAAGGAAAGGCTCCATTCTTCAAGGCTTGATCAATCTTCAAACAAAGAGGAACAAGTGTGCAAAAAACCCCAATGTATAAACTCCCACATGCTTAAAAGAACAAACGAAGATATCTGGACAGCAATGGATTGTAGAAGCTTCAACAAAAATTGGATCAGATCTGAATTAGTAACAATGCTAGGATTCAAGCTCCAAGGTGTGCCAGATATGAACCAGAAAAGCTTCATATAACTGAATAGGTTCATAGTTGTAACCAAGAACCGTGGAACACACTGTTGTAGTCCCAAATAAACTAATCTCCAGGATAGCAGATTCGAGTCTTCAAGAATGAAAGAAATTCGATCTCCAATAGTAGGAAACTCAGTCACAATAATAGGGCAGCAGTATACCACATAAAGGCATCAGTAACATATGAACCAGTCATGCTTACAGAAGCCAAACAATAATACCAGCCATGTAGGTAGTAAAGCTCAAACTAACTAGCAAATGTAAGATAAATAACCAGACAGATCCATAGGTAGTTGAAGCAGCCAGCCATATAGGAACAAGTAAGAAAAATAGGTTGATAATTGGAAACCGAGCCATAAGAATGAACCTGAATTTTTCCAAAAAGAACTAATGAATGATGCTGAAATAGGGGCTGAATACTCCTCTGATGTTTATAAAACTCTCCTAAAAAAATCAGCAATAGTGGACTGCCCTAACCCTTAGATCGATTATAGTCAGGGTTTTGTAAAAAACCCTGAAAGGGAAGATCGATTGTAGGGAAGGGGGCTTCAACAAAGTGATGATGACTTGTCAAAGGTGATGTCTTCTGGTAATAGATGCTGACCACCACTGCTGGAATAGATCTCCAGTTCGATTAACCAATCTCCTTGGTAATTGAGACTTGATCTTTTTTTTTTTTTTTTTGGAAGAATGAAAATTTAAATTACGAAGAAAGAAGATGGAATGTACAAGCCCAAGGGCCAACAAAACAGCAGCTAATGACTAGCAGGGACACAAAATGGAGATAGGACGACCCCAGGAGACAACAATGAGCCTGTTCCTTGGGGTATCTTTAACACTACCAGGGGGAAGGGTGCCTACTTTAGATGAAACATCAAATAAGATGGCCTTCCAAATCCTATCGAAAGAGCGGGAGTTGGATGTCCATCTTCTAAGATTGCGTTCCATCCAAATGTGAGAAATAGTAGCGCAAAAGGCAAGCTTGCCCACAATGTCACACATTGAGTTCCTTCCAAAAGTCATATCTATCCAGATCCATTCCCTAGAGAGGAGAAAGGGGAAATGGTCTTCTTCGAGCCGGCCAGCAATGATTGAGACTAGATCTTCACGTTTGAGAAACACCAAAAAATTGCAGAAAAATAGGGTAGCAGCTATCATGTGCAATAGACCTTCTTCAAGCCAGGAATAATTGAAGTAGAATGTCTTTGATGGTAGAAAGTAGAAACACCTCCAAAAAACTCCAATAGCAGCAATCAACTCTAACCCTAAAATTGATATTTGTCAGGGTTTTGAAAAAACCCTGAAAAGAAGGATCGATTGGGGTTAGGGGTCTTCAAACACTTGGAAAGAAGCTGAAACTGTGGTCGAGTGATCCTTGTAGGTGGAGTAAGCATCCCTCCAAAAGGCAGCAAAAACTGAAACCTGTAACCCTAATGTCGATTTGAGTCAGGGTTTTAACAGGTAACCAAAAATAGCAGGTTGAGAAGGTTTTGCTGTAGGTATAAATCCAGCCATCAGATAGTGGCCAAACTGAGGTCGATTAAGGCTGGTAGTAGTAGGAAATTATCCCTGAAAAATTAGCTGCATCTGACAAGGGAAGCCCCAAAATCGATTGGAGTCAGGGCTTTGAAAAAAACCCTGACAAGGTGAGATCGATTTGGGGATTGTGGCTGGAAAACTTAATAAAAGATGGAGAGAAAGAAAAAAGGGAAGTTAGGTTTTGGAATAGGGCTGGAAGAGGCTACATAGGGTGCTCCAAAATTGGAGGATCAGTTTTCATTAGGTGATAGAGATCTGATCTCCAAAGAAAAGGGGAACTCCAAATCGCAGATGTGGCTCCAGCAGGGTTCATAAAAAAATAGAAAGGAAGGGGGGGGGGGGGGCAGCAACTAAGTCATCGATATTCTCAGTTTACCTCATTAGTGCTGCCCCTTTATAGGCTGAGAAGAAGAAGAACAGGAGAAGGAGAAAACGAGAAAGGGAGAAGAAGAGAGAGATCGATGGAGGAGAAGTAGGGAGAAATAGGGTTTTTTTCTTCTCTTTAACCTAGATCAGACCAGCTCTGATACCATGTTGGTTGAACCGTGGGTCAGAGAGAGGGAATAAAATAATGGAATGGCTTGTTGTATTGATAGGTAAGCCCCTCTATAATAGAGGGGAAATTACAAATAGTCTAAGCTAGGCGATGTGGGACTAAAACCCACATAGCCGACATAAGCTAAGTGCACTTAATAACATAAAAATATCCCAAAAGGACCAGAATACCCCCACGGTATTCTGGAGTACATATATTCTAACACTCCCCCTCAAGCTGGATTATACAAATATTAAAGAAGGAAGATCTAGCTTGGACTAAAAAAAAAAACTCCATAACAATGCTAACAAATATGTCACTTTCAACTTATTTTTGAAAGCCTTTTATACTCTTATCTTAAAAACCTTTTGAGCGTAAGACAGGACAATTATAAGAAGGTGTCAAGTTCTAAATGCACCTATATCTCATGCTTGGCTCCACTAAACCCAGCAAGCATATTGGGTTTGTGCCTGTATGATGCACATAAATGGGCTGAGAGCTTCTAGTAAGCTGAGCCCACCGCTGCATGTATCAGACTTAAGAACTTAATCGCCTCAGGTTTCTACTCAAATGTACGCTCATTGCCATGTTTGTTCTTCTTCTGAGGTAATTAATATTCACTGTAGCAATCTACTAATAGATCATGTGATCCTATTTTTGAAACTTTTCGATCGCATCCTATTTTTGAACTATCTGAGTAGTTTTTTTTTAATGGCCTTGACATCAACTTCCCAAATACGAAGTTCAATTTCGTACTAGTTGTATGGAAAAATAACTGAGGAGAGTTCACAGAGTATATATATATATATATATTGTAATTTGTACCTCCTAAAACTGTTCATTATGTCATATTTCATGCTTCCCTTCCAAATGAATGAATTATTGCAAGAGTTCCAATGATTGTGTACTGAAACATTGCAACTTAGAGATATCATGTTTGGGAACTGTGGTTGACTGGTTGTTCCCCCTGATTTTTGAAATCCTCTCTCTGTCTTATTATCCCATTGTTATCCCAGTTTATGAGCCATTTGATGTTGGACAGGATCATTTGCTTATATTAATAGATTACGGATCTCTAATTTGCTCACACGTTTACTAGGATGGAGATGGAAGCAGATTACATTGGGCTATTAGTGATGGCTTCTGCTGGATATGACCCCCGGGTAGCACCCAAAGTTTATGAGAAATTGGGTAAGGTCGGAGGTGAGTCAGCTTTGAGTAATTATCTCTCCACTCATCCCTCTGGAAAGAAGAGAGCAGAGTTGCTAAGCCAGGCCAAAGTCATGGAAGAAGCACTTACCATATATAGGGAAGTAAGAGCAGGCCGTGGGGTTGAAGGTTTTCTATGAAAAGTTGATTTCCATCTGGAAGATCAGCACAATTTCTAACCAGGGTCAATGTCAGAGATGAAGCTTAATCATATGCAGGGAGATGAGCAGGCTATGATACAAAACACTACCTGAAAGAGTCAAAACTGTATTTCTGATTCTGATTGCCTGCATAATGGCATTTATGCAACCTTTGAATGCTTTCTGGTAGGCTCAACACATCTGTTTGTGTGTACCATGTATTTTACCTTGGCATTCATTTCCAACCAAATTTTCTATGACTAGTTTGTTTTGCCTCTGGGAATCTTCATTAGCCTTTGTTTTCAGTTTGTGTTTGTCAATCATCAGCATCTTCTTCTGTTCTTTCTGATGGGGGAAAAAAAAGTCTTCTAGGTCATTTGGAAGATGTAAACAGAGAGTTGCTGAAATGACAAACCAAAATAAATGCTAGAGGAATAGTCATGTTTTTTGTGTTTTTCATTTTTTTATTGTTTGTTCTTTTTTTGGGGAGGTGGGTGGATATATTGAAGAAAAAAAATGGGAGCTGAACACGGGTCTTGCTTGGCCTTTCTCTTTGGTAAACAGATACCACCGCTGGGAAGATCCAATTGTAATTTGAGGAACTTCTTTGAGTTGTATACATGGTATTTATGAAGAATTCCGCTAACTCATTCTAATGGACATGGTATTTTTGTAGATTTCTAAAATGTTGAATTGCATTTTCTCTCTTGAAACATACCTGTAGTAATGCTATCTGCATCTCTTCCCAATAAAATTATCAATGTTGTAACCTATTGTACGAAGGTCAAGCAGGTCTATTTTACAAATACTGTTGCTGAGTACTGAAGAAGGTGATTCAACCGGGGTTATTGAACCTATGCAAAGACTGTTTAATTGGGATATTATCTATTGGTTTGAAAGGATGGATTGACGTTACTGGTGGAGTTTAGACCCCCTAAAAGTGGATTGATTATTGTGTTTCCCATGCACCATCTACTAGAGGAAGCAGATTGATTATATTTTGATAAAATAATTTCTCATTTTTACATTATTACAAGGCAAAAGCTGCTTTAGTCGGGCTGATCTAATAAGCTTCTGGGTGGCCCATCAATTTTAGCCACATGGCGGGATGATGTAATTTTGTCTGTTGGATAGATAGATTTAAGGTTGGATTAGCCACATATCACATTTTTCAGATGTCCATGTATGCCCTTGCACCCTCTTATAGTCATTAAAATTTTCAAATCTTTATTTTGTCATTTGGCAAACTCTGTTTAGGTTGAAACTTAACACATAGGCTAAGGATCTTAAGGTCTATCTGTTCACAAAATTTGGGATCTTGAGGTCTATCCGTCTGATCTGCCCCCACAGCACAAACTTGAGCCATTCTGACAAGCTTATTAGGACAGCTCATCCTAAGTATCTTGTCCATTACTGCAATTTCCTTTTGCTTTTTTAGTTCTTGAAGAATATTTTCTGTTGAAACTTAAAACAAATGGAACCTAAATTAATAATTGGGTCCCTTAGAAATGGACTCTTTACAAACCTAATTTAGCACCCTATTTCTCAAATAAATAAATAAATAAATAAAATCTATCATTACAGGTAGTGTTTATATTGTTGAACATGTCAACTTCATCATGTGGCCATCTGCTGATCCCTGTGTGAGAATAATGTCAAATAAATAAATAAATAAATAAAATCTATCATTACAGGTAGTGTTTATATTGTTGAACATGTCAACTTCATCATGTGGCCATCTGCTGATCCCTGTGTGAGAATAATGTCTTGAAACTTGTCTGAAGACTGTTGAAGAAACAAGTGGAACAGTCCAGTATATGGTGGGCTACATTTTAAATTTACTGAAGATTAGAAGTCACATTTACACTATGGAACCACCTCAGGATTTCTTGTTTGCTCCCAGACACATGAAAACCCTGCTTGCTCTATGTTGGAACAGAAACTCATTTTGACATGTAACATGATCAGGTGAAGTAAGCTTGCTGCCATACTACATTTTGTATGCCAATCTTTTGATTGAAGTAATGTTCACTACAATGTCAGTCATATCAGGCATTTTATTTTTTGGCGGGGGCTGAATCATTATGGGCACACAGAATTTGCCACCTTTGAACCATAGTTATACAACTAATTTCCATCCATTTCTCAGAGTACCTGATTTGCTTGATGGTTAGAGTGCTTGGACCAAGTTCTCAGAGCTAAAAATTGATGCTTGCAAGCACCAACTAATTTAATGCTGGCAGTTTTGAGTGATAAGATTGAATGTCTACCCACAAAGCATTTTGGGATGTCTTTGAAAGCTAGAGATATAAAGCTTCTCTGAAATCGGAGCTAGCGATTGAGTACTTTGATATCACTTGGACCATTTAGGATGATGGGGTTGCAGTTATGAGTGAGGGAGTATGAATCCCAGGCCTTGATACACATCCTTTTTGGTTCCTGTAAGCCTCGATAGCCTGCAAGTGAAGTCTCTCATGTGGAGCACTTTGGCTGGTCTTCAATGCCTTAGAAGAACCAGAGTGGGTGAACAAAGAAAGGACTTTCATGCTTAGTAATGGATATAAACTCTGTTTTGAACAGTTAGGTAGTATGGGAACTTGGAGATGATGCCTTAGGAAATGCTACCTGCTTTGGAGGAAATTCAATCATTTCTCCAAACTTGATTTCCTCACCCCGAGGAAAGTCTAGATTCTTCACTGTCTTGGCTTTCTTACGTTTCTTCTTTCTTTCTTCCTAGTACCTTCATGAATTTAACCTTTAGTCAACAGATCAGGATGATTAACATGTACTCCAGGCATACACCGATACTTTGAAACCAGTCTTCGAAAGAAATGTGATTCAGATACTGCCTTCTCTCAGATATTTGAGTCTCGGACAATAATAGTATCCAAAGATAGGGAGAGGATTGGGCATGTCGTCAGCTTTTGATAAGCTAGTGGCATATGCCAATCACAGGCTGGACACAAGAGGGTAAGGGGGTCTTTTCCAAAGATGGAGGAGAGAGTATGACTCTTTTATCACATGACCCACCCTAAATATTACTGCATGGAAAGTAGTGAAGAAAATTTTTTTTACCATGAATGGTGAAGTATAGTACTTACAAACGAAGCTTGGGAAGGTTTTATTCGCTAAGTCAATCTCTTAAGACTCTAACAACTAACAAGATAACTAAGCATTAAGCAGAGAACCTCTTCAAAGAAATTTTGTTTGGTTCTATTGATGGAAAACAAGTTTAACTGTACTAGCTATGAGAAAGCAAAGCAGTCTTCAAAGAGGGGAGTGTGAGGATTGATGTTGTATAATTAAATGGGATGAACAAGAACATGGTTTCAGGTATCCGTATTGGGTTGATCGTATCGGCTGATTTGTATCTATATTGGCCTTGATCGATATTGATACTTGATCGATGGTATACGGTTAAAAAATCCTAGGTATCAATATTTTGAGGGGCAAAATGGTTCGATCCGACCCGACATCGATGCCTAAGTCCATTCTCAAGAGACTCGGATCTTCCATCAAATAATATGCTTTTGAAGAGATTTTAGATTTGAGATTTGCTATTTCTAGTATCTTCCTATGACCACAGAACAAGTGCAAGTGGATCCCAACTTTTCAGAAATCTTATCCAGAGAGATGATTAGAGAGTAAACAGCTCCTGATATCGCTTTCTTTCCAACACATAGCGAAAATAATTGAAATGTCTTCAAATACGATAGAGATGATTTTTGGATCATCTACACTAATCAGTTTCAAGTGGAGGAGGTTATGTCGGTGACACCAATGGAATGGTATCCTCATATACTAGCCATGTTTCTGAAGGGTTCAAACCTATAAAGCTTTCATTTTCAAGTTAAATGATAGAAAACTGATAAGGGAAAAGACGACGTATCTTGAATGATAATGTTTTGTAATAATATGAATTTGGTGAAGGGGCCTTCTCAGTTTTTTTTAATGACCTCTACTATTAATGCTTCATTTGTCTTTTTTCCCATCTTCCACATCTTTTCTTTCTGATTTATGTAGGGGATCTCAGTTCTTTCCCTCAAGACTCCATTATTAAAGCCTCATTGGCATTTTCTTCCAGCCTTTACATCTACCATTTTCATCCTTCAAAGATTCCACTTGTAAAATGGCCCATGCAATAGAATGGAATGTTTTGGCCTGGAAGTAGTAAAAGTAGGAGTGGAAGAAGTTGCTTCCTTCTTTCTTGAGACCTAAACATGGGACAAGTGGACAACTCTATTACCATAGCAATGCAAGTGACAACTCACCTAAATGGAAATTGGATTTCTAAGTTGGGCTGCATGCACCAACAATGGCACATGGAAGGCACATGGAAGTATTGTCCATGTCATTATCAAGTCATAGGTGAAATTAATTTAGCAAGTGAGCTGGAGAAGTTGCAGTCTATTTGTTCACATTGAGTTCCATCGATCCATGGTTTAAGATCTCAGATCCCAAGTTTCCGAAACGAAACTCGTATGTAATACTGTATCAATTAGGTTTCAACATATTTCGACAATATTTTGAAAATTTAGATAATTTCAATAAAAAAAAAAACCAAATTTGGACCAATTTGAATCAATTTCAACCAACCCAATTTCGATGGTTTCGACCATTTTTGACCAACCCATGAAATGTCTGAGTTTTGCCCCAAAAAAGCAAGTTCCAACTAAAACCTGAAAAATCTCGATTTCCTAGCTAATCAAACCGGCCTCGGCACCGAGTCCGTCAACCTAGGTTCCATCGCTTGGCAGAAGTAGAATTAGATACCCATGTATGTAACTTGCTCACATATTAAAGTTTATGATCTTCGATCATTTTAAACTACAAACGAAAATCCAGAACAATTCTGTCGTGTTTTAATTATTGTTCATACTGTGCCAGCGGACAGATTTTGGACCCCGCCATTCATTGTAAGCTTCCCACAGGGACGAACCAGTCAATCAGTTGTAACAGATTTTAGGAAGAAGTCGCATCTTTATCATTTTCATTGCCTCCCTGGAGGTCCCCAACCCCAAGAGTTTCATAATGCATTTGTCAATTTCTTCCTATATCTAAGCAAGGAATCAAAGATATAATAGCCACGGTGCAGCTACTTGGTTCCTCATCTCGCCTTCCCACTTTAGCCATCATGGAGCTTATGGGTTTCTTCTCCAACCCCACATCCTTCATGGTTGCAACATTGGCTGTGATGCTTGTTATTCTCACTTTCAACATCTTTGCAGCAAAGAAGAAGCGATACCACCCAGTTGCAGGCACCATCTTTAACCAGCTACTGAACTTCAGTAGGTTGCATGACTACATGACTGAGCTTGCTGCCAAGTATGGTACTTACAGGTTGCTCAGCCCTTTCCGGAGCGAGGTCTATACAGCAGACCCTGCAAATGTTGAATACATCCTCAAAACAAACTTCCCAAATTATGGAAAGGTACGACTGATAACCGTAAATTTTTCCTCTTAATAGTTCGAACCGGTAGGTGGAGGGACCCCAGGTGTATAAGGAGGTTGTAGACGGCTTGGGTTTCCTCCAGCCGTGGCCGGAGCTGGAGGATCCAGCCTAGCAAAAACAGGGGGGTTGGTCATTTCCCATGGGCACCTGTGAAACCCCTGTGAAATAACCTAGACACCCCTTGTTTTGCTGGGTTGGATCCTCCAGCTCTCGCAACAGTTGGAGGAGAGCCAAATTGGTTGTAGGCTAGTTAGTAACTATAATGGGACTAAATTTTCAATACTCTTCCACACGTGTGAGAATACATATTGTGGATACAGTGAAAACCCGCTCTAATATCATGTAAAATTTCCATCCTAAAAATTTGAATTATAAATTGTTGTAGGGATGGCATAACTACAACATTTTGAGTGATCTCCTTGGTGATGGGATCTTCACTGTCGATGGCGAGAAGTGGCGACATCAAAGAAAGGTGTCAAGTTACGAGTTCTCAGCAAAGGTATTGAGGGACTTCAGCAGCATAGTCTTCAGAAGGAATGCAGTAAAACTTGCACAAATACTGTCTGAGGCTGCAACCTCTAATGAAACCTTTGATATTCAAGTGAGTACTGGCTAATATGTCTGCTAAACAGATCATTAAAAAAGTTTGTTTAGATTCTCTGCAAGAAGGAATTAACTCCATAATTCATGAACAGGATCTATTCATGAAGTCTACCTTGGACTCAATTTTCAAAGTGGGATTTGGTGTAGAACTGGACAGCATGGGAGGATCAACTGAGGGGACCAAGTTTGCCAATGCATTTGATGATTCAAGTGCACTGACCATATGGCGTTATGTTGATATTCTATGGCCGATCAAGAAGTTTCTGAATATTGGATCAGAAGCTGCATTAAGGAAAAATATTAAAGTGATTGACAGCTTCATGTATAAATTAATCAGCAAAAGGATTGAACAGAATAAGAACTCACCTGGTGATGCTTCAGTAAGTTTATAAACTTAATTAGCTGTCTATGTTGAGAGGGCGGGCCTTAATGCAACGGTGAAGGTTGTTCCATTGTGACCAAGTGGTCACACGTTCTAGTCTGGAAACAGCACATCTGCGAAAGCAGGGGTAAGGCTGGTGCATTATGACCCTCCCCAGACCCTGCAGTGGTGGGAGCCTTGTGCACTGGGTATGCCCTTTTTTCTTTAGCTGTCTACGTTGCTGATCAAATTACATCTGTAATACATCTAATATTGTGGTCTCATGGGCACATGACAGTTAAAGAAAGACGACATCTTGTCAAGATTCCTTGAATTGAATGAGACGGATCCAAAGTACTTGAGAGATATCGTCCTTAATTTCTTAGTTGCTGGCAGAGACACAACAGCAACCACCCTTTCCTGGTTCCTTTACATGCTCTGCAAGCATCCTCACATACAGGAAAAAATTGCAAAAGAAGTGAAAGAAGCGACAAGTATGAAAGAAAATACATCGTTTGATGATTTCGCAGCAAGTCTGACTGAGGAAAACCTTGACAAGATGCAATATCTTTATGCAACACTAACGGAAACTCTTAGACTCTATCCTGCAGTTGCAGTGGTAAGTAAACTTATTTTGTCACCAAATCATATAGAATGAACCTATACACTGGATCTGTTCTTATACCAACACATCATGGTGTATCAGGATGCAAAAATTTGTTTTTCGGATGATACATTACCAGATGGATACAATGTTAAAAAAGGAGACATGGTTACCTATCAGCCTTATGTCATGGGAAGAATGAAATTCATATGGGGTGAAGATGCAGAGGAGTTCCGACCAGAAAGATGGTTCAATGAAGATGGAGTTTTCCGACAAGAAAGTCCTTCAAAGTTTACAGCTTTCCAGGTGAGCAAAGTATACTTTATACATTCTGAATTGCTTTGTTTCATCCTTCTCGAGCCCATTACCTCTTGCTCTGATACCATGTTACAATCACTTATCCTAAAAAGCTCGAGTTGTTAAGTTAAGGGCAACAACAATGTATATCAACAGTTGAAGTCAAAATTGCTCGTCCATGCCTCTTTCCCTCCTCCCTAACTTATGTGTAGTTGAAGAGGCAAGCCACAGACCAGGCACAACCACTTTACCATGAAAAGAGAAGGAATAATACAAATCAACTCCAATTCGGCTCTCCTCCAGCTGTGGCGGGAGCTGGAAGATCCAGCCCTGCCAAAACAGGGGTGTTTTGATCATTTCACAGGCTTTGGCAGGGCTGTTTTGATCATTTCACAGGCGGGCCTGAGAAATGACCAAACCCCCCTGTTTTGGCTGGGCTGGATCCTCCAGTTCCTACCACGGCTGGAGGAGAGCCAAATCCACTCAACCCAGCCTTATCCCAGCTAAATGGGGTCGGCTACATAGATCCTTACCCTCGCATCAGCTCTATTCAAAGTCATACTTGTTACAAGGCCTAAGCTATGCATGTCGTTCCTCACCACTTCTCCCAGAATCATTTTTTTTCCAATGGTTTTCATTAATTTTTGCTTTGGAGAACTTATTTGTTGGTGAACAGGCTGGCCCACGAATTTGTCTGGGAAAGGAATTTGCATATCGGCAGATGAGGATCTTTTCAGCCCTAATATTAGGCCGCTTTGTGTTCAAGTTGAGTGATGAAAAGAAACCTGTCCACTACAGGACTATGCTCAATCTTCACATTGATGGAGGACTCTATCTCCGAGCCTTCCACAGACTGGGCCACAACAATCTACCAAATGCTTAAAATGTGCTTCCTTCATGTCTGCTGTAATTTCGTTTGTAGTACAACTATACAACAGCTGCCTGTGCAAAACTATAATCAAATATAGGGAACATTATAATCATGGTGAGTGATGTAATTGTTTAAGGTTCCAGCATGATGTAGCATGGGCTCTTAAGAGTGAAAGTTGAATCTGTATCCATATCTATGGAAATCCATTTGTTTAATGACTTTTTTTTTTCTCACTGAGAAATCCCTGAAACTCACGAAGTATACTTAGGAACAAGTTATAAGAACCTTTTAAAGCAATAGCATAGTCTCTCATCTTTTCTGTAATGAAAATTATTTTGTAGCGCCCACGTTCTCTGTCTGGGAGCGCATGTGCCCAGACACATTGGGTGGGACATGGGCAGGGTTTGGGTCATCCAGGTGGCAGGCTGGTCATGTCGCCCACCCCCATGTGTCTGGGCTCACTATGTGCCCCCAGTGCAGAGAACTTTACCCTATTTTGTATTACTGATCCAATAAATTAACTAGTGGTATGGTGATCTGGGTTCCACCCTTAATGCCAAACATCTCACTTCTGGGAAGTTTGATTCTCAAGTCTATTCAAAACAAAAAAGCTGGGCATATTATTGTCACAAACCGAAAAGGATTCAGTTTATCTTCACCTAAGGTGAAGAAAATCTAGCAATTGGGGGTGTCATTATTCCCTCTAGGTCTGAAATGCACTTGGCAGAAAATGCAAAAAAATAGGGCCATCTGGGCTAGCTTTCAAAGACCTTTCTAAGAGTCTTCTTGGCATTTTAGCCACTATAAGAAACAAAAAAAAGTGGGGGAAGGGGCAAACCGGTTTGGATCACTTACCCATACATGTACACTGCACATAGGGTCTTGAATTTTGGGGAGCTGCCAGCATACCTGGCTTGAAAGATTATATTCCACATATCCTTAGCCATTGTCGCTCCTATTATTCTTGGAAATATTGTGTCAGCTACCGCCTGTTGGGGATGTAAAGTGCCTTGGCATCCTTCTGCATATTCTCCTTTATTTTTTCCTGTTGTGTCGTGGACGGAGTGGAGGTAGCCTCTAGAGTAGAAACACCAGTATTGACAATGCCCCATAAGTCTTGGGACAAAAAATGCATTGATCATAGAATACTCTGAACACATCTTTCCATTTCATCCATCATTTTTTAATTCCTTGTGCAATATCATCATTTATTTCTTCTTCTTTATTTATGATTGAACCTAAATTTTCACTTTGCGTTATTTTCCTATCATCAATTTTCACCACCATACTTCCAGTTTTATTGTTCCTAAAGTTACACACCACTTACATTGTTTTTGTTCTACTTATCTAAGAACTTTTTGATTCCCGGGTTGATCTCGGTAACTCTAACCTCACAGTTGTCCCTATTTTTGTATCATCTACTAAGACAACATCACCAACAAAAACACATGCTCTAAGAGATCTGATCTTGAGTGGATTCGGATAGTAGGTATGGATAGGAGTAGCCCCATAAATACTTGTCTCGCTTATTAAGTTGGGTGGGATGTAAATGGATCAAATTCGAATCATACATAATACTATCCGTATATGCATTTGATTAGCTTTTGAATGGATTCAGATATTTTCTGAACCAATTTTTTGAATACGAGTCCCCCTAAATGGATATGAACACAAATTGAATATGGATTTTTGACTAAAAACCTATTGGAGAGTGGAGGGTGGAGCCGTGAGTCTTGACAGAGCAACGTTACAGTCTCAATGTTTATGTTGAGTGGCGGAGAATTGGAGAAAGAAAAGTCGAGAAGATGAGAAGGAGAAGAGTTTAATCCACTACCCCATTAAGGTTGATGTTGAAGTGTCATATATAAAATTACATAGATGTCCTCATGATTTTTTTTTTCATTTAACTTATTGTTTAATTACTTGTAATACCTATGAATTTGATAAGAATATTTTAGTATTATATGTTAGATTTCTTGTGGGCTTAATTAATTATACCCTATCTATTGCTATGGGTCCATGGATACAAACCTGGTTTGGGATCACTTTAAGGTTAATGGGGGTATTTGAGTCCTTTCGATTGTAGAGGTGGTTAAGGATTAGAGTTTTGTATTACAAATACACGATTAGGGTTCTTGCAGTTTTTTAGTCTCATTCTCTATTCTTCTCATCAAGAATTTGATAGGTACTAGTGGCAGAAGAAGATTCTGGAAGATCCAAACCAAAGGATTTGTTTGTCTTTGTCATAAGGAAGCTATACGAGGTCTTCTCCAATATATCTAGGTGCAAGGTATGCTCTAATCTTGTTATATTCATTGTTTCATCGTGTTCTAGGATTCCGTGTGGTATTCTTTATAGGGTTCTGTCAAACCCAAAGAGATTTATTCTAACATTATAAAATATAGGGTTATTTCCAAATGCCCCCCTGAAAATGGCCAAACTTACAGTTGCCCCCTTGAACTTTCACTAATTCCACGTGCACCCCTGCTTTCCAAACTAAGTACCACTATAGTCCCTCCCGTTAGACAGAGACGTTATGTTCTAACGTCTGACATTTTTTGTATATGGTTAGACCATTCTGCCCTTGATAGAGTGGAATGACAAAAATGCCCTTACTTAAAAAGAAAAAAAAAATCCTGCAACCCATCTTCCCCAAATCAATTGGGGAAGATGAGTTGCAGGTATCCTCCAACCCATTTGCAATCATCCCTGCAAACCCCTTTGATTGAACCCATTTGCAATCATCCCTTGAAACCATATGTGCCCCACATTTATGCCTCTTCCAGACTCCGGAGGCGGCTCGGGAGAAATCTAGGGTTTTAAACCTCCCCATCACGGAGATCTGAAATCGTTCAGATTTTGATAGAACCTTTGAAACCCAGATTGGATCATATGCTCCAAAACAACAGGAATTGGGACCGGGCATAGCGAATTCGATTTTAATCGGCTTATTTTTCTATCCGATTATGATTTGTATATATCCATGAGGTGAACCCAAAGTGGTAAACATCCGCTTGTTTGGTGGCTTGTCGACTTTGGAGCTGCAGAGATTCTCGATTTATCGTAGATGAAGGCAAACATAATCCAATGTTAAGTGGTGTACAAGACATCGTAAATACTTGTTAATTTGTCATACGAGATTGCGTGGCTTTGGTTTACAAGATAAAGCTAGGGTTTAAAAGAATGAAATTGGATTTGGATTGACCCTCTCCCATTCCGATCCATCGACTTCATTTTGAATTGATCGGCTTATCGAATCAGAATTTTGAACATGAGTCAATCAAAATACAACGTGATGCACCCTGTGTTCCCATTTCCAAAGCCGAGTTAAAATTGCCCACAAGATTTCACATCGAATTCATACTTGTTAGCTGGGAGTCAAAAACCTCACTTACGGCCACAAGCTATCATGTGTCATTCATTATTTTTCATGCTGGAACTGGAAGCCACAACACATAAAAAACCTGCTGGGTTTTGGTTAAAGCAAACGATCTGGGAAAGAAGAATTCCCACTACACTACAACAACAGTCCAAAGTTTATTCTAAAAATCTTCCCAACCTGCAACCCATCTGAGAACATAGGGAAGAAGAAGACAAGGAAGATTGGAAGAAATTGAAGAAGGAAGGAAAATGGGGGTTGAAGGATACCTGCAACTCATCTTCCCTAATCCCGATTTGGGGAAGATGGGTTGCAGGTTTATTTAATTTTTATTTTTTTATTTTTTAAAGTAAGGGCATTTTTGTCATTCCACTCTATCAAGGGTAGAATGGTCTAACCATGTACAAAAAATGTCAGACGTTAGAACATAACGTCTTTGTCTAATGGGAGGGACTATAGTGGTACTTAGTCTGGAAAACAGGGGTGCACGTAAAATTAGTGAAAGTTCAGGGGGCAACTGTAAGTTTGGCCATTTTCAGGGGGGCATTTGGAAATAACCCTAAAATATAAGTATATTTTTATAATCAGTCCTAAACCGATCAAATAATATCTGGTCTAAAATTGAAATATCCATATCTGCATCTAATCAACTTTTAAAATTTTTTTGAAAATCGATTTTGAAATATGGCTTTTGAAAACTTATTTACATCCTTTATGAGAGGAGAGAACAATGATCGAGTAGACTTTTCCTAAACTTTTTTTTTTTTGGACCCACGAGGGGCCAGCAAGGGGCCAAGCCACACTTATTATTAAGTACTAGCATACCAAAAGGGTGTACCTAATGTATGAGGTTCTTGCCACTACAGGGTCTGGGGAGGGTCGTATTGTACTCAGACTTACCCCTACTTCGCAGAGAAGCTATTTCCACTTGGTCACAATGGAGCAACCTAACCGTTGCATCAAGGTCCACCCTTAAGTACTAACATACTACTACTACTACTATTATCTGTCAAGAAGGTGGGGCCTAAGAGGTTTCCTGGCACTGAGCTAGAAGCTCATCCCCACTTTTCTTGATAACTTTATGGCCAAATGTTTTCTGTGTTGAGGTGCAGGCTGCGCCCAGACACATGGGGGTGGACAAAATGACCACCCTGCTCGCCGAATGGCAGGAACATGTGTCTGGGCGCAGGCTGCACTGCGGCACAAGAACATCAACCCCTTGTCAGTTAGCTTTTCCCTGTCCAAATAAATCCAACCTCAACACGAGAGATCATATATACATTTTGCATGGGATCTTCATAAGCTCTATATTTAGAAAGAAGCCAACGAGACTTTGTGTAGGATACGAAGCAAGTGTTCCCTGTTTGTCGCAGGTACATAACGGTCCGAATTGCTTATAACCGTTTAAGCCTTGTTCAGTTGTTGTTATTGGTTTCCTTGCAGACAAATGGAATTGTATACTCGCGAACAAACACTCGCACTTATGCGGATATAAAAGGAACGGGGACCTTTCATTTCGCGCCCAATTCGCCTCTTCTTTCGACCCTCTGGTTCTTTAGCTTAAATCCCTCTACCCATTTTGATCTTTAGCATTTTTCTTCTTCAAATCACATTCTCTTCAAAAAAAAATTCAGATGAAAACACTTTCGTAAACCATCACTTTTTGTTAAAATAAAATTGTAGTTTCATACTAACAATCGCGGACAACTCCGTCTCTTCGAGGTACCGTTTCTTCCTATCTTTGATTTCATGGAGATTTAACTCTGCGTCTCGATCGAATTTCATTTATGAACATTTTATTCCGTTTTCGAGTCTGTAGCTAGTTCTGATCAATGCCTCACCTTTAATGTATAATCATCTCTCGGGTCTGTATTTAGTTCTGATCAATGCTTCACCTTTAATGTCGTGTCATCTGTCTCCCTCTCTGAAGTTTTAACGCTTCTTGATTTGCTGCATTGTTTTTTTTTTCCCCTTCTTTCTTTTGGAGAAAAGATTATCCTAATTCTTAGTACTGAAAACTAGAACTGGTTTCCTGAAACGAACCTTCTAATACACAATTTTTTTCTTCTAATTCACGCTCTATCAGCTCCACATTTATTGTTTTCTGGTTTTGTTTCAAAATATTTGATAATGATCTCGTATAAATGTTAATTGAAAATTGAAACCGTATTTTGTTTGAAAACTGTTGGCTGTCGTTCTTATGATTTTTTCTTCTACGAATTATCGTTTACAGGCAGGTCATCTTGATATTATCTAAATCAGTGGATCAATTTCTGTTTAACTTTGAGCTAGAGGGTGTAGATTTATGTGCATGATCACATCTGTCCTCGAAAGCAATATCCACTTCATTCTTTAATTGCTCGAAGAGGCAACGTTTCGGCCTTAATTCCAGTCTAAGTCTTTATATTTAAAAAAAAATTTCCCCCCCTCTTCCTCCGTGGGTCTTCCTTTCCCAATTGGCTATATGAGGGATTACTAGGTCAAATATATTACAATGGAGGAAGAAGCCCAAGAATCAGGAGAAATCTCTGGAAAAGACTCTGAGAGGGAGGTGGTTGTTCTCGGAGGTGGAGGTGTAAGTGAAAGCGGAAGAGAATTTCCCTCTGAGCATATCGCAACTGGCAATGCGGCTGAGCTGGAAAATGACCGGGTTTTGCATGGAGTAAGTTCTATGAGTAGAGTCTCAGCTTCTGAAGATTGGGGCAGAACAGGGGACGGAGAGGACCAGTTTGAGCCTGTATATTTGAAAGACCAAGGGAGGAAAATGCTGGATTCCCAGCGCAATGTGGATTCAGTTCGATCTTCTAATTCAGATAATGTGAGCCAGGTGTCTGCGAACGAGGTGACCACAGATTTTTATACTGGGAAAGCAGCATTGGACACTTATCTAGATATTGACATGCAAGATCATCCTTGTGAGAGTCCTGAATCTGAGAGACGAGATGGGTCTGGCCTCAAGCAATTGTCATTTGCAGCTAGTTTCGATTCCTTCTCTGGTTTCTATGGGGAAGCTGGGTATTCTTCACCTGTTGCGTCACCCACAAAACTTCAGCCTAAATCTGTTATACTAAACGTGTCCCCGGAACTCTTACATCTTGTGGATTCTGCTATCATGGGGAAACCTGAAAGCTTGGAAAAACTGAAGGCTGTTGTATGTGGTAGGGAGAGTTTTGGGAGAGGAGAAGAAATTGATTGTGTTGCAGTTTTGGTAGTAGACTCACTTATTGCCACGATGGGTGGTGTAGAATGTTTTGATGATAATGAAGACAGTAATCCTCCTAGTGTGATGCTGAATTCCAGGACTGCCATTGTAGCAGGGGAGCTGATTCCTTGGCTTCCTTGGGAAGGTGACTTTGCAGATTTTATGTCGCCTAGGACACGGATGGTTAAGGGCTTGCTTGCAATACTGAAGGCTTGCACAAGAAACAGAGCAATGTGCTCCACTGCTGGCCTATTGAGAGTTCTTTTGAATTCAGCAGAGAAGATATTTGTTATGGAAGTTGGTTCAGCAGAGCAAATGCATTGGGATGGTAGACCTTTATGCCACTGCATCCAATACTTAGCTGGACATTCGCTAAATGTAATTGATCTACATAGGTGGCTTGGGGTAATCACGAGAACACTTATCACAGTTTGGGCAACTCATTTGATGCTTGCATTGGAAAATGCCATTGGTGGAAAGGAAACAAGGGGTCCGGCTTGCACATTTGAGTTTGATGGTGAAAGTTCTGGCTTACTTGGTCCAGGAGAGAGCCATTGGCCATTCACCAATGGTTATGCATTTGCAACATGGATCTATATAGAATCATTTGCAGACACTCTTTATACAGAAACAGCTGCTGCTGCAGCTAAATCTATTAATTCCTCCACTGCGTCAGCAGCAGCTGCTGCAAGTGCACTCACTGCCAAAGGCACTTCACACATGCCTAGGTTGTTTAGTTTTTCATCTGTTGATAATCAAGGGGTGGAGGTATATTTTCATGCACAGTTTTTGGTGGTTGAAAGTGGTAGTGGCCAGGGAAGGAAAGCTTCCCTGCATTTCACTCACGCATTCAAACCGCAGTGCTGGTATTTTATTGGTCTGGAGCATACTTGCAGGCAGGGGTTGCTTGGGAAAGCAGAGAGTGAGCTGAGACTGTATATTGATGGCGAATTGTATGAGAGTTGTCCATTTGAGTTCCCAAGGATTTCCAGGCCTCTTGCATTTTGCTGCATCGGTACAAATCCGCCTCCAACAATGGCTGGCTTGCAACATCGTCATCGTCAATGTCCATTATTTGCTGAGATGGGGCCTTTTTATATTTTTAAGGAGCCAATTGGCCCAGAGAAGATGTCTCGTTTGGCTTCTAGGGGAGGTGATGTGCTGCCTTCTTTTGGTAATGGGGCAGGTTTACCATGGCTAGCAACCAATAAACAGGTGAGGAGTTTGGCTGAAGAAAGTGCACTTTTGGATGCAGAAATTGGAGGAAGCTTGCACCTTCTTTATCATCCAAGTTTGCTCAGTGGGCGTTTCTGCCGAGATTCTTCCCCTCCTGGGACTGCAGGTTAGCTAAATTGTTGATATTTTCATTTCCATTTTTGAAAATCTTACAACAACATTTTTACTTATAACCTTTGATAATTCTTTCCTTTAAGTCCATGTAGATTTTCCAAATATACTGCTTGTCCAATTTGCTTTTTGGTTTGCTAGTTTTAAATAGACTTCCTGTGCTTTTATGGTACAAAACATAAATGGAATATAATCACTGCAATAACTTGTTGTGTATCTGGGAGCTGATGTCATGGTTTTGTTATTTTATTATGAAAATAATTTTTTATATTTTATCTGGATAAATCAAGCTCTATTATATCTCTATTTGATTTCTGCACATTGAAGAATCATGATTCCGATTTACAAAAGTGAAGATGGTAAAGTACTAATAAGAGATGAGAACATTAAGAAGAGATGGGAAGGCTATTTCTGCAGCTTACCAAATGAAGACACTTCGTGTAATAGTGTTCCAAAAGACTGCATTACCCATTAAGACACCGTATGTCCTAGGTATATAAGAAAAATTAGGGTGTCTGAAGTAAAGGAAGCTTTAAGGAGGATGAAAGTAGGTAAGACCCAAGGCCCAGATGAGGTCCCATTAGAAGTGTGGAAGAGCATAGGAGCTGTTTAATAATATTATGAGCACAAGGAAATGCCAGATGAATGGAGGAGAAGCATCGTGGTTCTGATTTACAAAAATAAAGGTGATATTTAGAGTTGCAATAACTATAGAAGCATAAAACTAATGAGTCATAGTGTCATGCTACGAAATTATGGGAGAGGGTTATTGAAACCTACCTGAGACTATAAACTACTGTTACGGAGAACCAATTTGGTTTTATGCAAGGAAGATCCACGACAAAAGCTATATACTTACTTAGGAGACTCATGGAAATATTTAGAGATTGCTAGAAGGATTTCCATATGGTCTTTATTGCCCTTGAAAAAGCTTATGATAGAGTCGCTAGAGAGTTAATTTGGCAAAGAGAAGAGAAGTGTTTCAAGTAAATATGTGGACATAATTAAAGATATGTATGAAGGTGCGGTGACAAGTGTAAGAATTGTGGGGTAGTGAATTCCCAATTACACTTGGGTTATATCAAGGATCAGCTTTAAGCCCTTATTTGTTTGCACTTATCATGGATGATTTAACCAGAGACATTCAAGATGAGCTTCCTTGGTGTATGCTTTTTGCGGATGATATTGCTGGTGGATGAGACAAAAGCAAGGATTAACGCCAAGTTGGAGTTATGGAGATCAACCTTGGAATCACAAGGTTTTAAGATAAGTAGAATGAAGACGGAGTATACTTAATTAAGACACATTTCACCTCAAGGGGGTAGCTCAGTTGGCAAAGACCAACACCTCATAATTAAGAGGTCATGAGTTCAAATCTCCTTGGGGCCTACCTATATATAAAAAAAAAAAAGACAGAGTATATGGTGTGTAATTTTGGTTACACTAGGATGGATAATGAGGTGGTGAAAATTGATGGGAGGGAGATTCCGCAAAGTGATTATTTTAGTTACCTATGCTCAATCATAAATAAAGAAAATGATATAGAGGATGATGTTTCACAAAGAATTAAAATAGGATGGATGAGGTGAAGAGGTGCATCCGGAGTGTTGTGTGATTAACGTATTCCTTTAAAACTTGAAGAAAAATTTTATAGGACAGTAATACAACTGGCTATAATGTATGGTGCAGAATGTTGGGGAGTTAAGAAGCATCATATAGATAAACTCAGTGTAGTGGAAATGAGGATGTTGAGATGGATGAGTATCAAAACTAAGAAGGATAAAATAAGCAATGATCATGTTAGAGCTGATTTGGGATTAGCTCCGATACATGATAAGCTACAAGAAAGTCGTTTGAGGTGGCATGGCCTTTGGATGCCCCAGTACGGAGGAGTGATTTGATTCAGATTGAAGGAACTAAAAGAGATAAGGGCAGACCTAAAATGACCTTAGGAGAAGTTGTGAGGAAAGACACGTATAGCTTAGGCCTTGTATCAAGTATGGGCTGATTAGAGGGCAAAGATCCATGTAGCCAACCCCACTTAGTTGGGATAAGGCTGAGTTGTTGTTGTTTGAATTTTGAATTGTATTCATCCCCACCCGTAAAAGTAAACCCTACTTTTTGCCCACTTCAAATACTTCTGGGTTTATTAAAACCATTTGAAGTGATTCCCTTAAAATAAAAATAAAAGAGGAATTTGTGTGACTGTTGTAGAGAAGAGACCTTTTCTTTGGGTGTGCTTGATCATGATGCATTATAGATTAGAATTTTACAATTAGATTTTAAAATCTTTTGATTGATTATAATCTTCTGACTTAAAATAGTTCTGCTATTGTAATTTCTTGTCTCTGACTGGTACTGGTTAGGGCACTTAAGTTATAATTCGGATGAGAAATTTATTAGCTGTTTCTCCTATATTCATCATCTTCTCAAGGATTTTGAAGAATGCATCTTTTTGTTATTGAATTCATCTGCTTATAATGTTCCAGGGACACACCATAGGCCTGCAAAGGTTCTTGGGCAAGTTCATGTTGCTACACGAATGCGTCCTGTAGAGTCTTTGTGGGCCATGGCCTACGGAGGACCCATGTCTTTACTTCCTCTCACAGTAGGCTATGTTCAAAATGATACCTTGGAACCACAACATGGGAATTTTCCATTGTCTTTGGCTACAGCTTCTCTTGCTGCTCCAATTTTCAGAATTATTACTATGGCTATTCAACATCCTGGAAATAACGAGGAGTTATGTAGGGCAAGGGGGCCTGAGGTTTTGTCGAGAATATTAAAATATTTGCTGCAAACTTTGTCTTCTTTGGATCTTGGGAAGCAAAATGGGGTTAGAGACGAGGAACTTGTGGCAGCAATTGTCTTTCTATGCCAATCTCAAAAAAAGAATTATGAACTCAAGGTGCGGCTGTTTCAGACTTTGCTGTTGGATCTGAAAATGTGGAGCTTATGCAACTATGGATTACAGAAGAAGCTACTCTCATCACTTGCAGACATAGTTTTCACTGAGTCATCGGCAATGCGAGATGCAAATGTCATCCAGATGCTTCTTGATGGATGCCGTAGATGCTATTGGATCATTCGTGAAAAGGATTCTGTTGATACTTTTTCACTGAATGAAGCACAACGTCCTGTTGGCGAAGTGAATGCTTTGGTTGATGAACTCTTGGTGGTTATTGAACTCCTAGTGGGAGCAGCACCTCCCTCATCAGCTGTTCAAGATGTCCAATGTTTAATTGGATTTGTGGTTGACTGTCCACAGCCTAATCAGGTGACATATATTTTCCAACATAACATTCCCCGACACACAATAATTGTACAGTGAGTTCAGATTTTGTTTGTTCACAACACTGGTGTCCTCTCCTTCTTTTCCTTTTATCATTAACAATTTTTAGTTAGACCTTTGGCTTGTCAGTCCTCCTTTAAAATATATCTTTATTATTCTATCATATAAATGTGGGTGATTTAGACTGGTGTCAACTCAAGTCAACTCAAGTGAGACTTATCTGAAGTATATAAGAGTGGTTACATGAATTTCTGTTTCACCATTCAATTCTATGGGTAAGTGAGATGGGGGCATCACTATGTTTGACAATTTAATCTCTTGCATTTCATTATTTGGAATATAATATTTATGGATTTTTTTCTCCTAGGAAGGATACTTTTGGGTTCAGCCATTATTTCTTCAAAGTTAGAGCTCTTTTGTGCATATTCAAATTTCTCCAAAATTTTATTAGGTTAATTTTTTGATGTGTTTCTATATTAAATATTGTGGCAGTTTTAGTAAGAATAACCTATTTGGTGTGCTTTTCCAGGTTGCCAGGGTGTTGCACCTGATCTACGGATTGGTTGTACAGCCAAATATATCCAGAGCTCAGACATTTGCAGATTCATTTATATCGTGTAGAGGGGTAGAAACACTTCTTGTCCTCTTGCAAAGGGAAGTAAAAGCTGGTAACCATTGTATTTCAGAAGATTCTAAGATTAAGGATGATAGTAGTTTGTCACATCAGGGTTCTGGAGTTGAAACTGGTATGGTACAAGAAAAAAGTCACAATGACGGTCTAGAATCTATAAAGAAAAAGGAAACAATTTTACATGAAGAAGGTTCACAGGCCTCAAGTAGAGACAGTTCCGTTGTGGTCTCCATAGAAAAAAACTTTGAAAGAATGGCGTCTGGCACTGAAAACCAATTTGTGAAGAATTTGGGTGGTATAAGGTTTTCAATTAGTGCTGAGAGTGCTAGGAATAATGTTTATAACATTGACAATGATGATGGAATTGTTGTCAGGATCATCAATCTGCTGGGTTCACTAGTGTCATCTGGGCATCTGAAATTTGGTTCACATGAACCTCAAAATATTACTAGTTACATTATGGGTAATGGGTTCCATGATGGAGGTAACACTATGTTTGGTGACAAAGTTGCTTTTCTATTTTTTGCTTTACAAAAGGCTTTTCAAGCGGCACCTGAGAGGCTTATGACTAACAACGTCTACATGGCTTTATTGGGTGCTTCGGTATGCCCCTGCACTGTTCACCCTTTTGTTTCATTTATCTTTATGGATTTTGTTAATGATGATATAAGAGGTCCATACAATATGACAAGCCCATGAAGTTTGTGCCCAAATTTGCACTCAGGCTGGTCTTGGGGCTGGGTCTATTCCAAATTTAACGAATGCTGTCCCAGCCTGGCTATTTGCACTCCTATACAAATATCAAACATGTAAACTTGCTCTATGTGTATTTAGCAATTTACATTTGAATTACTTTTCCAGCAAAAATCTGGATGTGTAAAACTACCAAGCATGGTCAAACGAACTTCAGTTGCAAACAATACAAACAATACATCTTTTTCTTTCTTTCTTTTTTTTTTTTTTTTGGGAGGGGGGGGGGGTGGGGTGGTGGTGTTGTGAGCATTTATTTCTGATCCTGTTGGTTTATTTAGATACAGTTTTCTGTAATTTGCGGGGACTTATATATATGCTCTTTTCAGATAAACGCTTCAACAGATGATGGGCTAAACCTTTATGATACTGGTCATCGTTTTGAACATCTTCAGCTTTTGTTGGTTCTTCTCCGTTCACTACCATATGCATCTAGGACATTCCAAATTCGGGCATTACAGGTAACTTCTTTATGCCTTTCCATGCTTTTATGGAAAATTTCTCTTGGCATGTTTTCCTTATTTGTATGAGTAATGGCCCAAGGAACTTCTAGGTACCCACTGAATTGTGTTTTGCATAGTGGTTATGTTGCTTAATTCATTTTGATTTGAAATAGTGACCTAGTCTATTGAATTTCCCCTTCATTTCCTTTTCCTTGTGGATCAAACTCAATGATCATTATAGCAAAGATGCCCACAAACATTACAACTTTATGTAATGTTTGTGGGTACTTATGAGTGAATTTCTATGCATGCTTGGAGAGTCTTTTTATGAGAGTAGGCCCCTGCCCTATCCTCACAGAAAGAATAATGGACACGGAAATTTTTGCAGTCCCAGAAGAAGGTTTTTCTTTTAGTAACGGAAGAAGAATCTTCATTATTTCATGCTGGCAGCTGACTTGGAGCTAGGGGCCAACCCACAATACCAAACCCCATACCTTCTATTGCATCTTTACTCCATCTACCGGTTGTGAATAATGTCTGATCAATCGAAGAATATGGTGACTGAAGTTTTATCTTCATCATCAAATCGAATTACTGATAAGAAGTTGGAGGGGATTACCAACTTTCAACAATAGAGAAAAATTATTAAGTTGGTTCTGACTAGACGTGATCAGCAGGATCATTTATTTAAAACTAAACCTGAGGATGACCCATTATGGGATACTATTGATGCAAGGATCTTGGGACAGATGCTGAATTCTATGGAGAACCAAATTGTTGATCTGGTAACTCACATTGACACTATCAAGGAGCTATGGGAATACCTTAATGTTTTGCATCAATAGAATTCAGCATCTGTCCCAAGATCCTTGCATCAATAGTATCCCATTATGGGATACTATTGATGCAAGGATCTTGGGACAGATGCTGAATTCTATGGAGAACCAAATTGTTGATCTAGTAACTCACATTGACATTGTCAAGGAGCTATGGGAGTACCTTACTGTTTTGTATTCTGGATAGAACAATCTTTCTCGCATCTATGATCTGTCCCAGGAGTTCTACCGGTCTGATCAAAAGGGTCGCCCTTTGACCCAATATTTTGCAAATTTCAAGAGGATGTATGAGGAGCTGAATTCTCTACTTCCTATCACTTCTAATGTGGAACAAATGCAAAGTCAGCGGGAGTAGCTCTCTGTTATTGGATTTTTGGGAGGAGTTGGGAAAGAGTTTGATTCAGTCCGTTCTAAAATTCTGGGTGCTGACAAGGTAGCCACACTATCAGAGACTTTTTCCCAAGTGTTGCGTGTCCCTCGTGAGAGTTCTACTTCAGTTGATACATTTGCTTTGGCCTCTTTTTCACCTAACCATGGGCCCAATAGTGGGTCTGGTAATGGTGGTACTTGTAATGGTGATGGTGGTCGTGGGGCTGGTTTTGGTAAACCACCTACTTCAGGTACTCAGACTGCTTCTGAAAATTCTGGTTCGGCGAAGACTTGTCACCATTGTGGTCGCCTAGGACATATTCAACGATTTTGTTGGAAACTTCATGGCAAACCATCACAACAAAAATTTGATCTTGAATGTATGAGGAAGAAGAAGACAAAGAAGGATATGAACTAGGCCTCCCACCTAGATTTCAACCAGCATCTCACCAGTTCACTTGGCTTCCTACCAAGGTTGCTACTGCATCTCATAGAAATAAGCTAGCATAGGCTGCATTGAATGTCAAAATTGTGGGGGAGAAAGTCTGCCCCTTCTCTTGTTTATAATTAAGAAAAATTACAATAGGGAACATCCCATGCGTGGAGGGATTCCTGTAGAAAACCTAGGACCTGTAACCAGTAACTTGAGAGAGAAGAGAAGATGGAAGAAGAATTGATTGTAATGCTTGAATTCTTGAATTATTTAATTGATAGGTAAGCCCCTCTATTTATAATAGAGGAGAAATTACAAAGTGACTAAACTAGGCGATGTGGGACTAAAACCCACATAGCCGACATAAACTTAATAATATAAGAAGAATAAAATTACTCCAAAAAGACCAGAATACCCCCATGGTATTCTGGATTACATATTCCAACACTCCCCCTAAAGCTGGATTATACAAATAAGAGAAGAAGAAAAATCCAGCTTGAACTAAATAAAAAAAGAACTCCATAATAATGCTAACACTCCCCCTCAAGCGCATACAAGGTACTAATGCCCAACTTGAACAAAATGGGAAAAAACTAAGGTGCAGCAGAATCCAGCTTGACATATGAATGCAGTTCCCAAATAAACCTTCAAGAACTTGAAAAAATAGATCTTCAAAACTTGGATAGACTTGATCAGCAAACCGGGACTGGAATGTCTTCCAAAAAAGGCAGCTTTCAACGATCTTCAATAGCTATCCAGTGATGAATCTCAGATTGTCATAGTGACATAGAATCTTGAAGTGAAATAACTAGAGCAACAAGCAGCGAAAACAAACTGAATCAGGCAGCGAAAAAAAACTGTATCAACCCAATCAAAAGTCCTCAAATAGGCAACAACCAAATATTTTCAATACTTCAATACTTCAATCTCCCCCTTATGGCAAATTCAACCCAATAACAAAGTAGTTACCCATTGGCAATGGGGAAAACTTTGATCTTCTATGCTTTGCACCCAGTGTTCCTGCAAGTTCTGCTTCTACAATGTCTGCAGGTGTACTGTACATAATCCCCCCCTCATGTGTAGTACACGTGGACATAACAGAGATAATGTAAAAGATAGGGCAAAAACATAATATTCTAGAATTTTCTAAAAGTGCTATGGGTAATTAAAAAGGAAGGAATGGCAAAATTGTAATTTACCAAAAGTTTCCAAAGGTGTTATGGGTAAATACCAAAGGTATGGGATATGAAGGGAATTAGAATTATTGAAAGGGAACGGTGTTGGTAAAAAGGATGGCATGGCTGTAATTTGGTGGAAATCCACTTTTAAATACAATCCAAGCCAAAGGGCAAACTGGTAATAAACCAGAATTTTCAAGCAATTGGGTAGTCAAATAGGGGAATGTATTAAAAAGTAATAACCAAAATTTTGCAAGGGGTTTTGGTAAACAAAAAGCAATGGGATGCAATTGGTAAAATAATGGCTATGGAGAGTGGCTATTTGTTAAATAACCAGAATTTTCAAGGGGTTATTGGAAAATAATGAAGCAAGGGGACAGATTTGGAAAAGAATTTAATTCCCTAGTAGAAAGGGTAAACTAGGAAAGGAATGTAAAAAATGGATTAAAGATAATAAGAGATAAATAGAAGGGTATTATCGGAACTCAAAGAAAATAAGGTTTTAAGAAACCAATTTATGAAGGTTGTCTTCAACCTTACAACAAAGAATCCAGGGAAAGCTGGGCAGCAGAAACCAGGGAAGAAGAGGAACCAGCGGCAGCGGCAACGGCAACTCACCATGGTGTATGATCTCAACAAGAATACCTCATCAAGAACAGAAAATCGATAAACCAAGAACCAGCCGCACTTCTACCAAGAGCTAGCAGCACCATCTCTAACCTCCAACGTGAATTAGAGGCGGAAGTATTTTCTTCAATCTCTGGACTCAACAAACACCGGACCACAAAAGCCAACAGCAGAGAACGGGAGCCCATTCAGCAACTTACAAAACCCAACCACAACTCCAAACTCTCCTCCTCGCAACCGAGAAGAAGAACAGGCGGTGATCTGCAACCAGTCGAAAATTGCACAGCAGGAAACCAGAGTTCGATTGCACAGCAGCAAACCAGGGCAATAATATCACAAATCTGCTGAATTGCTTAAGGAGAAAAATAATTCCACACCACCTGCAGTGTCATCTTCAGCCCCAAACTCGATCAATGGCAGAAAAATAGCATGAGAGAAGAGGGTTTATACCAACCCACTTTCAAAAACTGGAGGGAAATCCGGCGAAAACCAAGGGGATAACCAGGCCGAAATCCTATTTGTAAACACCTCCAGATCAAGCCATCATACCAGGAATCCAATCGACTCCAGAAAACCAGAAACGATAGCAGTAGCGATACCAGAAAGGATTCCAGAAATATTCACTGAATAAATCTTCAGCGTGAACCAGTAAAGACCAACAAACGACCGTGGAAGATTTAAAAAAATCTATAAAGATTAAATGGGCAGGAAACCCTAGTTCTTCTTTTCCTTCAATGAACTAGGGTTTCTCCGTTTGAAACGACTCTCAAAACTGCAAACCAGAAGAGAATCAATCACTGGTTACAACAGCTTTGATACCATGTAGAAAACCTAGGACCTGTAACCAGTAACTTGAGAGAGAAGAGAAGATGGAAGAAGAATTGATTGTAATGCTTGAATTCTTGAATTATTTAATTGATAGGTAAGCCCCTCTATTTATAATAGAGGAGAAATTACAAAGTGACTAAACTAGGCGATGTGGGACTAAAACCCACATAGCCGACATAAACTTAATAATATAAGAAGAATAAAATTACCCCAAAAAGACCAGAATACCCCCATGGTATTCTGGATTACATATTCCAACAATTCCTTACAACCTAAGTTCTCTTAAAAGTAGAAACTATCTATAAGAACTGATAATGGACCAAACCAAGCCTGAACGGTTGGTTCACTTTTAGACAAAGAACTGGTCCAAAAACTTGGACCATAAGTGCTGAACCGTATTGGACTTCAGGTCTGGTTATTGGACTGGTTCTTCCTCCTGTGCATGTACTTTTGAGCAAACTTTGCATCTGCATCAATGGTCAATAAATGGTTCCAAACTTGTTTGGAAAAGGTGTAAAACAGAAACAATTGATCAACAGATTTGGTGTCTCTGAGACGCATAAGCAAATTCGAGGAGAAAGGAACCATCCCAGTCTTCTCTTCTGATACACTTCAGTGGTTAACACTTTTTAATGTTTGATTTTCCAACCCAAAATCCTGCATTACATAGGTCATTAGATGAGAAAATATTTTATATGGTCTCAAGTAAATGCTGAACTTGCCCAAATTTCCCTTCCTAACCTGGAATTTTTTTTGGACAGGTCTCCTAAACTGGAAGTTCCTAACAATATACTTCCTCTTTTATTTCAATGAGTTGTATTCTGCAATTCATTATCTACTTGTAAAGAAAAAGAGCCAGAGGGGGGGGGGGGGGTTATCAAAAAAGTTGAAAACTTGTTTGAAATTGCATGTTCTTTGCTTAATTTCTCCGTGGTTATGCTGCTTCACCTTGCCTAGTATATGAAGGGAATAGGGGGATATTTCTTTGGGCGACTTCAAATGGTGGTCATCGTGTAAGTTGTAGTATGGTTTGCATATGTTATTCAGATGTGGATCGGTTTGTTTCACAATTTTGTTTATAAATAATATATCATTATTATCATTATTTTTTTTAATCAATGTTCTCTCTTTTTAAATACTGATAGTCTTTTGAATTTCTAAGATTTAGCTTCTGAACTCTTCTTTTCTATATGATTTCAGGATCTTTTGTTGTTGGCATACAGTCATCTAGAAAACAGAAGCAGTCTTACAAAAATGGAAGCATGGCCAGAGTGGATCTTGGAGGTTCTTTTTTCCAATTACGAGGTACAAACTATGGTTCTGTCCTCAATCTGATGTTCCCTTTCAGTCAATCCAAGATGCTGTGCCTTTTGAAACATGAAATGATCAGCAATCTGCAATTATGAAGTTTTAGTAGTGAACTATATATAATACATACATGAATTATATATTTATAGTAGTTATGGTGTCACAACAGTTTCTGATGTTTCTAGAAGTCACAAGACAGATCCAAACCATTCATTTTCATGGTTTTTCCTATCTAAACCTTTGATTCCTGCTCAGAGTTGGGAGAGAACACGGTAATGTCTAGAGTACTGGTACACATGCATGGACATGCACAGGATGTTAGAGTTTATGTAATAAGGGTAGTTTGGGCATTAGTCTAGTGTCTTATTTACTTATTGTATTTCCTTGTTTTACCTTTTACCTCCCTAGGGAGATGGTTGTAATTTACTGTTTTTCATATTAGTGAATCAAATAGGACTCTCCTCCTAATTTTTCGGTTGCTAACTTCTTCTTCTTCTTCTCCTTCCCTTTCTCACCTCTATCCTCTCTTCTCTCTTCTCTTCCCTTGATTTGATCCCTACATCATTTCCAACTTGGTATCAGAGAATTTCCAGGTTTGAGAGTCGACCAAGCTTCTACTTCCTTTTTTTTCTCTCCTCTCTTTGGAACCCTAGAAAAGTAGAGGGTTCCAATAGAGGCTATACCATGTTAGATAATACTCTTAGAGGATATATTGGAGTTCTATCATGAACTACAAGCTATAAAGGATGAAGATTTGGAGCTGTGAAGCTCGATTGAAGAACAAGAAGCCCTAGACAACTTTACCACCAGCTCCTTCCTTCTTGCTTTCGATTCTACCATTTCACACTACCATTTGCACTGAAACCAGGCCAGTTAGAATCGTTCCCAGGGGTTCTGTTTCAACCTCCTAGGATCTTGGTTGGTGAAGTGAAACAGTATGGGAACATAGTCTATTCTTTTACAGCCCTACAGGTACCGCCAGATTCTGGTTTGCTTCTTTGTTTCATAAAAAATGGCTTGTGGTGTGTTGAATAGTTGCTGTTGAGTGAAGAGTTGAATTATTTGAGTATTGTTGGTTGCTGTGGAATGAGGCTAAGGTGCAAAAGGTGGTGTATTAGCTTGTGATTTGGTTTTCTTCAAGAAACTGGTGTTCATTGTGTGCTGGTGGTGTATTAGCTTGTTGGTTTGTTTCTTTGGGTAGAGTGTACTCCCCATTTGAAATGCAATATATGATGTTTTCCAGTTATGAAATGGTTGTGGAATGTCTCATATGGAACCTTGAGTTGTCCTAAGCTGTTGCTACCATTTGAAAGGTTTATTTGAGTGGAGTTCAAATCTGGAACTGTTTTCTTTCCTTGCTGGATTTTCCTTTTTTTTTGAAGAGGGACAGATTGGTGTTGGTAAAGAATGTTGTTTGAGCTTCTCTAATGGTTGTGTGATGAAGCTATAGTTTAAAGAATGTGGTGATGTTGAATTTCTTTGACTTTGGGTGTTTTCCCATCTTGAAGTGTGTTTATTTAGCCTGTCTCGGATCAGTGAATCGACATGGGGTTATTTGGAGAAATCTTTCCTGAGAAGAATTGTCTCTGTTTGGGTAGAGTGTGTACTCCCCATTGAGTTTGGGTATCATCCCATTTTTCCCATGTGTTCTTACATTATGTCAGTTGTTAGAAGAAGAGACCCGGTTCCACCCAAAGGGAATGACAGGGATAGATTCAGCTGTGACCACTGTGGGAAAGCTGGACACACCCGAGAGAGATGTTGGATACTTTATGGCTGTCCCCCTGGCATGCATGTCAGCAGGAGAGGAGGAGCCAGAGCATGCTCCTTGATGACTGAGGTTGCACCTATGGGATCTACATAGATTATTGATTCTGGAGCCACTGACCATATGACTGGCACTTCTCAGTGTTATGACTCCTACTCTATCTGTTCTGGTAAGGACAAGGTTAGAGTTGTTGATGGTTCCCTTTCCTCTGTTTTTGGTAGAGGTAGTGTTCATGTCACTTCTTTTATCTCCCTTGACTCTGTTCTTCATGTTCCTCAGTTTCATATAACCCCTTATCTATGAGCCACCTAACCAAATCCTTGAATTGTTCTGTCGCTTTTTGTCCATCTCATTGTGTTTTTCAAGATTTGGTGACAAAGAAGGTAATTGGCAGAGGACGTGAGGAAAAGGGACTTTACCTACTGCTCAGTCCTACGCATGTGGGCGTAATGACAACAGTACTGTAGACTCTGTGATGTTGTGGCATCAACAGTAGGGCCACCCTTCTTTTGGGGTTATGAGGACAAAATTACCCCACTTGTTTTCTTCCATTCCTTCTTCCCATGTGTTTCAGTGTGAACCCTGTTTGTTTGCCAAACATTTTCATTCTCCTTATCCTTATCAGGGTAATAGATCTACTGTTCCCTTCCATATTATGCACTTTAATGTTTGGGGGCCTTCCCCCACTACTTCTTTGTTTGGTTTTCGCTATTTTGTTTCATTTGTTGATGACTATTCCAGGGCAACTTGTACCTTTTTGATGAAACAAAAAAGTGAGGTCTATGATGCCTTTAAAAATTTTTATCAGCTCATTTATACCTAGTTTCATACTCGCATTCAAATTGTTTGTTCTGATAGAGGAGGAGAGTATATGTATGGGGGGGGCTTCAACCGTTTTTTACTGATCATGACATTATCCAATAAGTTGCTTGTGTGGACACCCCTCAACAGAATGGGGTGGCTGAAAGGAAAAATCGCCATTTGTCGGAAGTCACTAGAAGTCTCCTAATTGGCATGCATGTTCCAAAAACTTCTTGGTTTGAAGCTCTTCTTACTGCTTCTTTTTTAATCAATCGCATGTCCACTAAACTTCTGGGCTCCATATCCCTTTTAGACTTGTTGTCTACTCATACTTTTGCTTTCTCTCTTCCTCACAAGGTGTTTGGGTGTGTCTGCTATGTCCATGTCAACAAATGTGCTCGGTCTAAGCTTGACCCCAAGGTACTCAAATGTATTTTCCTTGGATATTCCTTCTCTACCAAGGGGTATAAGTGCTACCACCCCTCTTCTCGAAGGCGACTTTTCTCAAAAGATGTTACCTTCTTTGAATCTATACCTTTCTTTGCTTCTTCTCAACACCCTCTTCAGGGGGAGAATAGTGGAAATGAAGAGGCTGTCTCTATCCCTTTCCTCCCACCTTTGCCTACTTCTCCATTTTTGTTTGATATTGAGAAACACAAAGAAGGGGCTGTTGTTGATACTGATACTCATTCCGGTGATGATGCTAGCAATGAAAAAGAAGGGGTTGTTGTTGAAAATGGTTCTGGTAATGAGAAAGATTACAACATTAAATACAAAAGAGGTGAAGGTTTGCATAATACACCCTCTTTGGATCCACATCCTGGGATACATCCTCCTCAGTTAGGTAACATCTCTTCTCTTCCTTCTGATTTAGGCCTTCCCATTGCTACTAGAAAAGGAAAAAGAGCTTGCACTAATCTTGTAGCCCAGTTTGTTTCCTATGATGCTCTCTGTCCTACAAGTGTTGCCTTTACTGCTGCCCTCTCTTTTATTTCCATCGCAAAAAATGTTATTGAGGCCATGCTTGACCCAAAGTGGAAGCAAGCCATGTCTGAGGAAATGATAGCCCTTGAGAAGAACTGTACTTGGAAACTGGTTGATCTTCCCAGGGGGGAGTTTCAGTTGGATGCAGATGGGTCTACACTGTCAAGTACCGCTCAGATGGTACGGTTGAGAGATATAAGGCCCGGTTGGTGGCTACAGGCTATAGTCAGGTGTATGGGATCGATTATCAGGAGACATTTGCTCCTATGGCAAAGCACAACTCAATAAGAGTTCTTTTATCTTTGGCGCCTAATCAAGATTGGCCATTGTATTAGTTGGATGTGAAGAACGCTTTCCTCCATGGTGATCTAGAAGAGGAAGTGTACATGTAGACTCCACCTGGCTTCAATTGTCCCTCAGCTGAAGGGAAAGTGTGCCTGCTCAAGAAGGCACTATATGGTTTGAAGTAGTCCCCAAAGGCTTGGTTTGAGAGGTTTAGACAGGCCATCTTGAAAAATGGGTATTCTTAGAGCCAAGCTGACCACACTTTATTTACCCGATGAGGTAATGGTACCATCACAACCCTTATTGTCTATGTTGATGATATTGTAGTGACTGAAAATGACAGGGCTGAGATAGCTAGGCTGAAGACCTATTTGGTTCAACAGTCTGAGATTAAAAATTTGGGTACCTTAAAGTACTTCTTGGGTATTGAAGTGTCAAGGTCTAAGAAGGGAATAAATATATGTCAAAAGAAGTTTGTCCTAGACTTGTTGAAAGAGACATGGATGTTGGGTTACAAACCAACAAACTTTCCTATTGATCAGAATCATAAGCTAGGAGAAGACTGTGGACCTTCCCTTGTTGATGCAGGGAAATACCAGAGGCTTGTAGGGAAATTGATTTATTTCTCTTTGACTCGCCCAGTTATCACCTATGCAGTTGGGGTAATGAGTTAGTTTATGCATGCCCCCAAGAGTGGGCACCTAAATGCTGTTTACCGGATCCTTAGATACTTTCTCCAGGAAAAGGTCTCCTATTTGCCAAGAATAATCATTTGAGAATTGAAGGCTACACTGATGCTGATTGGGCTGGTTCAGTTTTTGGCAGACAATCTACATCTGGCTATTGTACTTTTGTGAGTGGTAATATGGTCACATGGAGGAGTAAAAAGCAACCTGTTGTGGCTCGGTCAAGTGCAGAGGCAGAATTTAGAGCTATGGCTCATGGAGTATGTGAACTTCTATGGTTGAGACGGTTGGTCCGAGAGTTGGGATTTGATACTGAGGCACCTATGAGACTCTATTGTGATAACAAGGCTGCCATTAGCATAGCACACAACCCTGTGCAACATGACAGAATAAAGCACATTGAAGTGGACTGCCATTTCATCAAGGAGAAAATTGACTCAGGATACATTTATACTGCTTTTGTTAAGACAGGCGATCAGTTAGCAGACATCTTTACCAAGGGGCTCATCCCTCATCAGTTCAGTACCCTGTTATGCAAGCTAGGAATGTATGACATTTATTCTCCAGCTTGAGGGGGAGTGTTAGAGTTTATGTAATAAGTAGTTTGGGCATTAGTCTAGTGTCTTATTTACTTATTGTATTTCCTTGTTTTACCTTTTACCTCCCTAGGGAGATGGTTGTAATTTACTGTTTTTCATATTAGTGAATCAAATAGGCGAGAGGAAATAACTTTCCTCCTAATTTTTCTGTTACTAACTTCTTCTTCTCCTTCCCTTTCTCCCCTCTATCCTCTCTTCTCTCTTCTCTTCCCTTGATTTGATCCCTACATCATTTCCAACTCAGGGTGCATGCCAATAGTAGGGGGTTTTCATTGTATTAGACTTCGAAATTTGACGTGTGGTTAATCTAGGCCATATGCTCTCTATCTAATGATTGGAATGGACACATCTTCTGTCTATGTGGCAGAATATATGCCTTGAGAGGTTTAGAAAAGTAACTGATCCTTGTGACAATAATATTTAACCATACATATATGTATATATCCCCTTGTTATACTAACTCAAGTGCTTACACCTGCAGATGGATTCAACCAAATGTTCAAATGGTGCAAGCCTTGGTAACATAGAGGACATTGTACATAAATTCCTCATTATCATGTTAGAGCATTCAATGCAAGAGAAGGATGGCTGGAAGGTTGGAATTAATTGTTCTTTGCATTTTTGTGCTTTTTTCCTCTTGCTGTTGGCCTTTTAATATTTTCACTAATTCTGGTGGTCTCTCTTTTCAATCTGTTATAATTTCACATATTCCTACTTGGACTTGGTACCTGGTTTGGTTACTACCTTGAATGTTCTGTTAAATCCTTTTCAGTTTTAAATTTGAAATTCATGGAGAAGTGCTGGACATTGAGCATTGTTCACTGTTTAAATGATGGTTACTTTTGCTCTAGTTTTTGTTCTTAGAAACATGTATCTTTGATTGTTTCAACAGAAGGGAACTACATATCATTAAAACAACATTGATACATCTAGTCCTTATCTCTCTCTCTCTCTCTCTCTATATATATATATATATATATATATATATATATATAAACTTTTACATACTTCAGTTTCCACTTGAATTCATTGCAGCTTGTTGACCATTCTTACTCAATTTGTGCCTTATGCATGGACACATTTTATCTATCATGAGCAGGTGTAGTCATTAGCACATAACATATTTTGGGATTGTTGAGATAGAATCCTTGTTTGTTTTATCATGCAATGCTCCTTTCACAAGCCAGCCGTGATCCTTTTCTCTGTTGGCAGCAGAGCACACTCATTTCCAACTGCCAGCTTATGCAAATTAGCATCTTTGCCAATTTTAGGGCTTGAAAGGCAGAGGCTATGACCACTCTGGAGTTACATGTACAACCTCAATGGCAAATGCAAATAATCCTTGGCATAGTTGTCATGGCGTCTAGGCTGTCCAAGGCGTTGGAGGGGGCCTAGACCATAGTTGTCAAGGTGGCAAGGTGACCATTCTTGAACAACCAATGCTCTTAATTGTGCGTTAGACTTCTTTTTGAATTCTCTCCCTCCACCACTCTCGATTGAGCGGAGGAGGTTTCTGGAACAGCCAACGCCCTCGATCAAGCATTGGACTTGTTAAATTTCTCCCCCACCACTCTCGATCGAGCGGTGGACGTTTCTTCAACAGCCAATGCCCTCGATCAATCGTTAGACTTCTTGTGAAATTTCTCCCCCCACCACTCTCGATTGAACGGCGGAGGTGCATCGAATTCTGACACGTGGGTCACATAAGGCATTATTATTATAGCGCTGTTCACCAGACCCTAGGGTAGGATGGGATGGACACTTGTCATTTCTCGCGTTGCTTGGTGGGATGTGAGCTGGTTAGGTGGACGAATGAATGTGCACCACGTCCTCTCGTACGCCTCACGATACCAGGGGAGAAACAAAAGTGGTAACTCAATCGTTCGCGTCTTTTCAATGCTTGGCGTGACTTTTGAGGGGCATTAAATGCTTCCTAATGGGACTGGTTGGGGTTTTTGTTTAAAACCCTTCTTCCTTCCTTATTTATCTTCATCTTTGTGCTCTTTCTTCTGCCTCAAGTTTTCCATTTGCTGCCAAACCTCCACAGGATCCGCTTCCTTTGTTTAGGCATTGCTTTTTCGATATTGTCGGAGCCTCGCGTCCCTGGTCACCGCCTCTGTGTTCAACCTTCTTCTCCAGGTACTTCTAACCAGTAAGACCTCCTCCCTAGGTTTCTTTTCGGCATTTCCTTTCGTTGCTTTTCTGTTTCTCTGCAACCCTTGTTCATGGAATCTTCTGGCCGAGGTAAGCCCTCTGAGGAGGAGAATATTGCCTCTGCCCTAAGGCAGGTATACCCCTCGGGGAGGATAATTGACCTCCCTCCTATTTCTGGCTTTGCCGGTGGAGCTTCCGCCTCTTGTTCTGCCGGCGAAACCTCAACTTTTGGTTCTGCCGGTATTGACCATCCACTGGAGGCGGTTCCCGGGGGTGAGCCCCTGAATCCTGTAGGGATGCCCATGCTGCCTATGCCTGCAATCCCTCAGGGGCTTGGCGTGGCCTTTGCAGACCTGTTCCCTCGCTGGGCTGCTAAAAATGTTTTTAGCACCATGTCATTGTCTTCTGAACAATTAGGTTTCTTTAGAACCAAATTCCATATTCCAGATTCGGTTATCCTTGGGTAACCTGGGTCAAAGGACTCCGCGTGTGATCCGCTCGGGGAGGAAGTTTGCCTTTATGAGGAATACTTCCTCGGAGGGCTTAGGTTCCCCGTTCAGGAGTTTCTGTTCGAGGTTCTTGCACACTACTACCTTTCTCCTCCTAAATTTACTCCCAATTCATATAGGAATATCATTGGCTGTGTTGCTCTATTGACTGGCCTTGAACGACTGGTCTCTTTTAACCTTTTTTTGCATCTATTCACATTTGTGGCCTCCATAGTTCTCGAGGCTGGTTTGTTGTCGGCTAGTGTTTGAAAATAAAGTTCATCATGGGCCTGCCATCTTCCATCAAAGGCTGGAAGCATCACTTTTTCTTTGCTTTTAGGGTTGAAGGCATGCCGCTCGGAACTTCTGGTTTGAGCCAGATGTCGCGCCTCTGAACGTCAGGCCTCTGAGTCAGATGTGGAGACCTTAGAGAAACTACACGCCATGCGCTTCCCTTTGGACGCCAATTCCTTAGTTGACGAGAACTTCCTTGCTCGGCACTGTCTCACCCCTGGTGAGCCTTCTTTTTGTTGTCTTTTTTTTTCGTGAATATTTATAATCTGTGGATTTAGTATTGATTACTTTGTTATGTGCTGTGTCAGTCGATCCAAGCTTGCTCCCGACAGCTTTTAGACAGCATGTGGCACAGCCTCAGAAGAGGGGTGCGGAAGAAGCAGGCTTGAAACCTGCACGCCGAGCAGGAAAGAGGCGCCTAACCAAGAAGGCCGCTGTTGAAGTTGCTTCTGCCGCTACTGTCTCGAGGCAAGCTGTTAACCCGCTGATCGATCTGATAGAGGTTGGGTATTTTGATGTCCCCACTCAAGTGTTTGTGATCAGATGGGCAGCGTTCCGACTGACCAGGAAATTAGGATGACTGACGCCTCTCTTCCATCCTCCGAGGATCAGGGTCAGTTACAGCATGCCGGGGATCATACCTGTTCAGCTGCGCTCCTGCGTGAGGACGAGGAGAAGACACAAGATTTTACTCCTCCGCCTCCAAGGCACACACCAGCGGAGGATATCCTTCAAACTTTTGCCCTTAAGTGGGACCTCAGAACCTTCTGCTCCGTCTTCAATGAGTTGACGATGGGCAATGCCTGGATCCGGGAAATTCATCTTCCCAATGATCGTCGCTCGGTGGACAATTGCTCCATCGATGACTTGGTACTGAGGAGCCGGAGTACTCTCGCTCAGGTGAGTCTCGTCCATGTGATAGGCATCCTTTGGGCTTTTATTTGGCACTTGTTTTCTAACTTGTTCCCCTGTTCTTGTAGCATGTGGCATAAATTGGACACAAGTTCGACCGTCTAAAGCACCTCCAAGAGGAATTCAAGAAGGATGCCCAGGTGTTGGATCTCCAGGATCAACTTCAACTACACGTAGCCGAAAGGGACAGTGCCAACCTCTCTCTCGAGGACGGTGTGGCCCACAACAAAGAACTTGAGGACCAAATAATCACGACCATCTAGGTGCACGAGAGTGACAAAGGCGCCTGAGGTGCCGAGAAGAAGGCCCTTGGGGGTGATCTACAGCGGGCCAGGGTGCAGGTGGAGGAATATGGGAGGGCCAAGGCTTCAGTCCAGCGACGCTTGGAGGAACTTGAGACAAAACTGAAGGAGGCTGAGGCGAAGTTGGGCGAGGCTGTGGAGCAGAAGAAGGCTGTTATCGCCCTGGCTGTTGAGGAGTATAAAACCTCTTTAGCCTACATGGACGACTTGGCTAGGCGGGCGTGGACTTTTACATCCTCGTTGCTTGGGAGGCTCAGGACCTCGTTTGGATGACTTCTAAACTTCAATTTCTCCAAGTGTGACCCAGCAATGGCTAAGACCTCCAAGGAGGTGGCAGAGGTTGAGGCCCAGCCAGATGCTGAGGAGACAGATGGCAAAGAAGGAGAGGAAGGAGACGAGGAGGAAAAGGAATTACATACACCTCCCTAGGGAGATAAAAGGTAAAAAAAAAGGAGAAATTACAATATAAGGCCACTAGTTAACAAACTAGTTCCTAAAGTACCCGTATTACATAAACTCTAACAGTAACAAGTCCAACATAGTTATGTTCGTGAAGAATGAGAAGGTAGGCGCGAGACCATGCGAGATAATTCGGGACAGTCAACTTGATGGGGTCAGGTTGGAGAGTGTTAGAATGCCTAGTAGAGGAATCAGAACGTCCAAGAAGGGGCATTGGGGTATTACCCGTAGAGGCTACACTTGTGTTATCGTCAACCATGGTAAAGCACGGTAGGGAAGCTACCCGATAACTAAAAAGCGGAGCAAGGATTGCGGCTAAACGGGATGGCGACCTGTGGGTTGCGGCGGCAACGCCAGGGTAGAGGGCCGGCGGATGGAGGGCATGGCGACCTGAGGGTTGCGATGGAGCGACGCCGGGCAGAGGAGGTCAGCGGATAAGTGATGCGGCGGTAACGACGCCGGCAGAGGAAGGGCCGGTTGATGGAGGCGTAGCAACCAGAGGGTCACAGCAGTAATGAAGCTGGGCAAAGCGAGGGCCGGCGGATGAGAGGCGCAGCGACCTGGTGTCGCGGTGGCAGCACCGGCAGAGAGAAGGCCAGTGGAGAAAGGCATGACGATTTACTGTCGCGGCGGCAACACCGACAGAGAGGAAGGGCTGACGGTGGAGGCATTGTGAGTTGTGAGTCGCGGCAGACAGATATGAAGTGGAAGGCGTGGTGATCAAGGCGCAGTATAGAGAGAGTTCAAGGGTGCATGGTTCGGTGATCGTCTATCATGCTAGATGAGGAGGCTATGGCCTCCATAAGAGGCGGAGGTGGTGGTAGAGAAGAACAATTTCAGCTGCCACTACTGAGTCTACAGTTTCTGTGTCTCTACAGGCTGAGGGTAAGACTGTGAAGATGTCTGATGAAGAATATGCCTGCTTTACACAATTTCAGATTTCTCAGTCAACCCAGCCTCCAACCGCCACCTTTGTTCAGACAGGTAATGCTACTGCCTATATTTCGACTGCTTCTCCTCGTCCCTGGATCATTGATTCAGGGGCATCGGATCACATGACTGGTGTATCAGGTATTCTTTCTTCCTTTCACAAATCTTCGTCTAATGTTACTTTAGCTAATGGTTCCGTAGCTAACGTAACTGGTACTGGTACTGGTACTGCACATGTTACACCTTCTTTGTCTTTATCTTCTGTTCTCTACTTGCCTGATTTCCTATTCAACCTTTTCTTTGTTAATCGTTTTATCAAATCTCATAACTGTTCTATAACCTTTAATCCAGATTCTTATGCATTTCAGGATCTTACGGCGAAGAAGGTGATTGGTAGAGGTCGTGAGTCGGAGGGACTTTACATACTTGAGGACACTTCATCTATGGCGTGTATCAATGTGGCGTCACCCCACCAGATTCATTGTTGTTTGGGTCGTCCTTCATTGGATAGTTTAAAGCTTTTGGATAGTCAGTTTCAGTCTCTTCCTAGTTTGAATTGTGAGTCCTATTGGTTTGGGAAACTTCATCGTGTGAGTTACCCGCCTGGAGTCAATAAACGGTCTGACCAACCTTTTTCTTTAGTTCATTCAGATGTATGGGGTCCATGCCCTATCGTGTCTACTTTGGGTTATCGTTACTTTGTAACCTTTGTTGATGACTATTCCAGGGTTACCTTGCTTTATTTAATGAAATGTCGTTCTGAATTAATCTCAATTTTTGTGCTTTTATGAATGAAGTCAATAATCAATTTCAGACTCCTTTGCGTATTCTTCGTAGTGATAACGCTGAGGAATATTTTTCTGCCCCCTTTTCTGAATTTATGGTTCAACGTGGCGTTATTCATCAATCGTCTTGTGCTTACACCCCACAACAAAATGGTGTAGCTGAGAGGAAGAATAGACATTTAATGGAAGTTACTCGTTCTTTTTTATTTGAGATGAAAGTACCTAAATCCTTTTAGGCAGATGCTGTTTTGACTTCCTGTTATCTCATTAATCGCATGCCTTTTTTTTTGTTTTACATGGTGGTATTCCCTTTTTCTTTGTTGTTTCCTTCTATGCCATTTGTTGTAATATAGGTTCAGGGGTAATATTGTCCTTGTACCTATAGTGTCTAGGTTCATTATGCACATGTTAAATGTGTTAGGTGTGGTAGGTAAGGATTGAGTGCTGGTGGCTGGCGGTAGGTGGCGGAAGTGTGGAGAGAACAATACTCCTTTCCCCGGAGCTGACTTGAGGTAACGGAGAATTCTGTATGTTGCTTCCAAGTGAGAAGAGTGAGGATCATGCATGTATTGGTAGACAAGGCTTACAGCAAAGGTGATGTCTGGCTGGGTATGTGAGAGATAAATCAATCGACCCACTAACCTCTGATAGCAGCCTTTCTCCACTGGCTCACCTTCCTTACTCTTCAAATGTGTATTGGGCTCCAGAGGGGTATCTGCTGGTTTACACCCAAGCATCCCTGTTTCTTTCAATAAATCCAAGGTATATTTCCTTTGAGAGAGAGATATGCCCCTAGCTGAATAAGCAACCTCAATCCCTAGGAAGTACCTCAATCTGCCCAAATCCTTGACTTCAAACTCGTGCCCAAATAAGCTTTCAGCTTCTGAATCTCATGTGCATCACTGCCTGTAATTACTATGTCATCAACATAGACAATCAAAAGGGTAACTTGCTGTCCCACTCTCTTAACAAACAATGTGTGGTCTGCATTACTTTGCTTATACCCATATGCGATCATAGCTTTGTGGAATCGGCCAAACCAAGCCCTTGGCGACTGCTTCAGACCATACAAGGCCTTCTTTAACTTGCACACTTTCCCTTGAGTCTCTAAAGAGGTAAAACCCAGGGGTACCTCCATGTAGACATCTTCTTCCAAGTCTCCGTGTAGGAAGGCATTCTTCACATCGAGCTGTTGAAGTTCCCATCCTTGATTTACAGTACAAGAAATGATGACCCGTACAGTATTCATCTTTGCTACAGGAGCAAAAGTCTCTTGATAATCGATTCCTTGGGTTTGAGTGAACCCTTTGGCGATTAATTTCGCCTTGTATCTCTCCACAGAACCATCAACAACAAAGACCCATTTACAACCAACATGCCTCTTCCCATGTGGACAACTTACCAAATCCCAGGTCTGATTTTTCGCAAGGGCAAGCATTTCTTCATTCATTGCCTCCTCCATTTTGGTTCGGCTATTGCTTCTTGCCAAGTGTTAGGTATAGAGACAGAGGACAAAGCGGATATGAAAGCATGAAAGGCAGGAGTTAGAGAGTTGTAGGACACAAAGTTTGAGATAGGATGCTGAGTGCAACTTCGTTTTTGTTTGCGAACAGCAATGGGTAAATCAAGACTAGGATCAAGAGTGGGCTTACTCGAAGTATGACTAGGAGCAGGATTTGGAGTAGGAACAGATGCCGATTGCGTAGGTGGTGTAGCAGTGGTGGTTTCTTTCTCTTTGTACCGAGGACCATCTGTACGAAAATCAGTTCCCCGAGTATATTTTTGTTTCACTAGTCTCTCCCCCTGCACCGGTTGCTCAATCTGTCCCACTTCTTGTTCTTGACTTGTAACTCCCTCCTCTAGTTCAATAGAAACATCTTCAATGGTTGGTATCTCAACATCTAAAGGAGCAATCAGCGGGACCTCTTCATTACTTGGAGTCTCCCCCTGCAGAGGTACCGGCGGTGGAAAGTAAGCCTCCGACTCCCGAAAGACAACATCCATAGTAACCAGCACCTTTCTGGTAGGAGGATGGTAGCATTTATAGCCCTTTTGAGTAGGAGAGTAACCAAGAAAAATGCACCGTAATCCTCTGGGATCTAGCTTACCATGGACGCGGTGATTGCGTGCAAACATAACACAGCCAAACACTTTTGGGGGCACCACAAAGCTGGATTTGCCAACCAACATCTCCAAGGGATAGCGGCCACCCAAGACACGAGATGGAAGTCGATTGATGAGGTAAGCAGGCGTAAGCAGGGCATCACCCCAGAAACGAGGAGGAATAGACATGGTGAACATAAGTGAACGAGCTACCCTAGTAGATGTCTATTCTTGCGTTCAGCCACTCCATTTTGAGCGGGAGTGTCAACACAAGAAGTCTGGTGTATGATCCCATGGCCGTCTAAATAGGAACGGAAAGCACCATCTATATACTCCTTGCCATTATCTGAGCGAAGAATCTTCACCTTGGCATCGAACTGGGTCTGGACCATTTTGTGGAATAACATAAAACAATTGAACACATCACTCTTCCTATGCATCAAATATACCTAAGTCGTCCGGCTAAAACAATCGATAAACGTCACAAACCATCGAAACCCAGAGGTTGAAACACAACGGGCAGGGCCCCAAACATCAGAATGAATTAAACCAAAAGGAGTCAAACTTCTGTTGTCTGAAATAGGAAAAATACTCCGAGTTTGCTTTGCTAAAGTGCAATCATCACAAGAAAAGTTGTGTTTATTACATTGTTTTACCAGACTAGGACATAAAGTATATAAAACCCCAATCGGAGGATGGCCCAAACGACGATGCCATTTATTTAACTCGAGCAATGCAGAATCAAAACTAGAAGATGCTGGCTGGGATGTCAATGCTGTCCGGGAACTGTCAAGCACATACAGACCACCAACCACCTTGCCACATGCAATCGTATTGTCCGTTTCCAAATCCTGAAACAAACAATGAGTTGGAAAAAATATTACTTTGCAGTTCAAATCCTTAGTCAGACTACTAATGGACAGCAAGTTAGTAGTAAACTTAGGAACATGTAAAACAGAGGAAAGAGTGAGAGAGGAGGAGCACTGAACGGATCCCTTCCCAGAAATAGAAGAAAGAGATCCATCAGCACCCACCGCCAGCCACCGCCGACCACCGCCGACCACCGCCGGCCTTCTCCCTTTCTTCCGCCACCTCCGCAGGTCCCTCCCTCTTTCTCTGCCACCTCTACACACCGCCGGAGGGCTTCCACTGATGCAGATTGGGCAGGTAGTCCTGATGATAGGAAGTCCACATCTGGATATTGCACATTTGTTGGAGGTAATCTGACTACTTGGAGAAGCAAAAAACAAGCTGTTGTGGCCCGATTTAGTGCTGAAGCTGAATTCCGAGCTATGGCACAGGGTATTTGTGAGCTCCTTTGGCTCAAGGGGCTTCTTCAAGACTTGGGGATGAGTGCTGATGTTCTTATGTGACTCTACTGTGACAGCAAGTCAGCAATCAGCATTGCTCATAACCCAGTCTAACATGATCGGACCAAACATGTTGAGATTGACGGGCACTTCATCAAAGAGAAGCTGAACAAGGAGTTATTTGTATTCCGTTTATTCAGTCTAGTGAACAGTTAGCTGATATCCTTACCAAAGGAATCAGTACAAAATTGTTCTTTCCTACTGTTAGCAAGTTGGGCATGTTTGATATCTATGCACTAACTTGAGGGGGAGTGTTGTAATATAGGTTCAGGGGTAATATTGTCCTTGTACCTATAGGGTCTAGGTTCATTATGCACATGTTAAATGTGTTAGGTGTGGTAGGTAAGGATTGAGTAAATCATTCCATATTTGTAATATTCTGAAGTTATAAATAAAGGCTTGGCCTCTGTCTCATAGACAAGCCAGTATTCATGGAATTCCACACCATTATTTGTTTTACCCCCATGAGTATTTGGAAGTGTTTGTTTTATTCTTGATCATCGTCCAAGTATCTCCAAGTTGGATCCTAAATCTCTCAAGTGTATGTTTGTTGGGTATTCTCGCACTCAAAAGGGTTATCATTGTTATTGTTTTGAGTTGCGGAAATATTTTGTTACTGCTGATGTTTCTTTCTTTGAGTCTACTCCCTATGATAGTTCATCTTTTACTGTGTCTGACTTGGATGATGATCTTCCCGTTTCCATTGTTCAGTCTATTATTCACTCTGTTCCACAGGCTGCCTCATCACCGGCACCTCCACCTGTTGTGTTTAAATGTCACCAATGGAAAGTATGTACTTGGACCCCCGCTCCTGCGAGTTCTGCCTCATATACTTCTTTGCCGGAAAATCTTGAGACAGGTACTACTACTCCTTTGGAACCTCCTTCTGATCTTGATATTCCTATTGCTCATCGTAAGGTTGTTCAGGCTTGTACTCGATACCCCATTTCTAACTTTGTTTCCTATGCTGGTTTGTCTTCCACCTTTCATTCTTGTTTACAAACTGTTAAAAATCATCCTGTTCCTAAGTCTGTTGCAGAAGCATTGTCCAGTCCTGGTTGGACGGCTGCTATGAATGAGGAATTGTTGGCATTGGAAGAGAATCAGACTTGGGATCTTGTGCTCTTACCCTCAGGTAAATCTGCTATTGGTTGTCAATGGGTGTATGTGGTGAAGGTGAATCCTGATGGATCCTTGGCTCGTTTGAAGGCCCGTCTTGTTGCAAAGGGCTATGCCCAAGTCTATGGGGTTGATTACTTGATACTTTCTCTCCTGTAGCGAAGCTTACTTCGGTTCGCATTTTGATTTCTCTTACTGCTACTTACCATTGGCTTTTGTATCAACTAGATGTCATAAATGCTTTTTTACACGGAGATTTGACTGAGGAGGTTTATATGGAGCAACCTCCTGGGTTTGTTGCTCAGGGGGAGTCTGGCTTGGTGTGTAAGTTGAAGATGTCTCTGTATGGGCTGAAACAGTCTCCTAGGGCCTGGTTTGGCAGGTTTACTGTGAGGTAGTGTTAGAGTTTGGGCTGACACATTATGGTAGTGATCATTCTGTGTTCTTCCGCCACTCTGGTGCAGGGAAAATATTTCTTGTGGTTTATGTAGATGATATAGTCATTACAGGAGATGATCTTTCTGGTATTGAAGATTTGAAGGTACACTTACAGAAAAAATTTCAGACTAAGGATCTGGGTAAATTGAAGTACTTTTTGGGTGTGGAAGTTGCTCAGTTAAAGAAAGGAATTTCGCTCTCATAGCGAAAATATGTACTTGATCTTCTTTTAGAGACAGGAATGTTGGGTGCTAAACCTCTAGATATTCCTATGGATCCCAATTTGAAACTTACTGCTGATGATGGTGATATTTTACCTGATCCTGAGAAGTATCAGAGGTTAGTTGGGAAGTTAAATTACCTAACAATAACTAGGCCGGGTGTAGCCTTTCCTATTAGTGTGGTGAGTCAATTTTTGTCTGCCCCACAAACATCTCACTGGGAGGCAGTTGTGCATATCTTACGCTATCTTAAAAAGGCTCCTGGACGTGGTCTTCTATACAGTGATCATGGACATAGGCGGATAGAGGGTTTTTCAGATGCTGATTGGGCAGGGTCTCTAGTTGACAAGAGATCTACTACAGGCTATTGTATGTTTGTTGGAGGAAATTTGGTGTCCTAGAAGAGCAAGAAACAGATAGTAGTTGCTCGTTCCAGTGCAGAGTCAAAGTACAGGGCTATGGCACATGCTACCTATGAATTGATGTGGATAAGACAATTGTTGGCTGAACTTGGTTTTGTTGATGATTCTCCAATGAAACTCTGGTGTGACAACCAAGCAGCTGTCCACATTGCTTAAAATCCGGTGTTTCATGAAAGAACAAAACACATTGAAGTTGACTGTCATTTTGTTCGAGAGAAGCTACAACAAGGTTTAATTTCTCCTGGTCACGTCCGTACAGGAGAACAACTTGCAGATGTGTTCACAAAGTCTTTGGGGAGTGCAAGAGTGGATTATCAACATCTATGCTCCAGCTTGAGGGGGACTGTTAATGAGAGATCTGTATAACTCTCGGTATTAGTGTCTAGTGCTAATACCGAGAGGAGAGTAGTGAGGAGGGTAGTTTAGGAAGCTTCCCTTATTTTGTTTTTAACTTGTTTACTTGTTTTACCCTTATGAATATTATTTAGTGAAGGAAAGAGGGAGATCACGATCATTCTGTGACTCCCAATTCTGCACATTGTCTTTCTCCCTTTCTCTCTCGATTTCTCTGTTTCTCTTCTTCTTTTCCTTCCATTAATTAACACTTTGGTAATGAATTCTTTATTCACCCCCAAAAAAGGAAAACCCAATCGGTTTAAGATATATGACACATGGACTTTCAACGAAAGGCCCATTGGTTTGTAGAAAATACCGTATGATGGCGGTGCATGGTGGGGCCTACCAATTGTATTGTGGTGGTGTGGATGATCTTGAAATGGCATTTCCTTGAAGATGATGGTGTACTTAGCATCCATGGAAACTTCCATGTACTGCCACAATGCCACATGGAAGGATCATTTGGCAAATCCAACAATTTAATAGGAAGATTATGGTCTGGATTGATTAGTGGGCGAACCTTGGTGCAACGGTTAAGTTGCGCTATTGCAACCATCAGGTTGCGGGTTTGAAACATGGAAACAACTTCTCCGCGAGTGGGTGTAAGGCTTTGAACATTTGCCCTTCGCAGACCCTGCAGTAGCAGGAGCCTCATGCATTGGGACGCTCTCACTAGGTCTAGATTGGTTACAATTCAATTTCCACAGAAAAATTCAATCATTTACCACCCACTTATTGGCATCTTTGCTTTGTGTTTTTAACCTTCAATTTGTTTTTCTAAATGTCATGAATCTTCAAAGCTTTATTCTGCCACATGGCTAACTCTGATTGAGTTGTTCAAAATTCACAGTTAATCAGGGTATCAATGGATATACTTATACACAAAATTTATGCCATAAATCATCTGCCATGTGGCAGATAGTGGGTCCGACCACTTAACGTCCTATGTTTGGACCTAATTACTGCTTATTTAAGGTGTATTATATGCTTCAAAACAGTATTTGCATGTGTCCTAAGCATATCCATGCACTTCTTAAGCCTTTCCATGCATATATTTATCGTATCTTGCATCTCTTAGCGTCTTTCCAATATGTCTACAAGACGTTTCTCAAAACCACTCTCCCGATACCGATAGTCCGATACCCGACACCTTGCCTGGTATACTCAAAACATGTTGTACGGCCGTACGGGTCGGATTTCGTGGTGTTGGTTTCCATCCCAACCTATACTTGTTTATTCCAGCTCAATTTAGTTTAGTCTGTTGATTGATTCCAGTTCATTCCAGTGCTGTTCAAATCAGTCTTGTTCTCTGATTCAGTCTTTAAAAAGCACTACGGACCAATCTGGTCAAGTCTATTGTTAGTCTTATTCAAAGCCTTAGTCTATATAAGGAGAACTTCCATTCTTTATTGTTCTTAGAATATGGTTTGTACTTTGTAAATCGTTGGTTGAACTGTTGATTTTTTTTTTTTGGTGGGGGGAGGGGAGCTAATAGACTATTTAAAACACATACTCATTCAAGAACTTCACCCAGCTATTGAATATAATCTTTCTTTATCTATAATTCAATATTCATGTTTTCATATGCTTTTTTCTTTCTTTTTTGGTATAAATAATTTTTGTTTCACATTCACCATTGGACCAAACTTTATGATGTGTGCTCCCTCTCTTCATTACTTTATTGTAGTCGATGTTGCTTATTTGTTGATTTATCAATTTCTTTTATATTATTTGGTCACACCTTTCTTTTTACAGGATATTGAAGCTACAATTCATTGTGCAGAATGGTTATCTATGTTTGGTGGATCTAGCACAGGAGACCATCGCATCAGGTGCTTCTATTTACATTAATAGGGATTATGATTTGTTTATTATGTTCCTAGTTTTTTGCTAAAAATAAAATATAGTTCATTTTTATGGAAGCCACTATAAACAAAAAGGATGTCCATATGGTCTTTTATTGAACTAAAAAAAGCTTATGATAGAGTCCCTAGAGATTTAATCTGGCATGTGCAATGGAAGAGAAGTGTTTCAAGTATATATGTGGACATTATTAAAGATATGTATGATGGTGTGGTGACTAGTGTAAGAACCGTGGGGGTTCAAGGTAATGATTTCCCAACAATTGGGTTACATCAAGGATCAGCTTTAAGCCCTTATTTGTTTGTGCTTACTATTGATGATTATACCAAAGACATTCAAGATGAGGTCCCTTAGTGTTTGCTTTTTGTTGATGATATTGTTTTGGTGGATGAGACAAAAGTAGGAACTAACGCCAAACTGGAGTTACGGAGATCAACCTTGGAATAAAAAAGTTTTAAGATAAGTCGAACGAAGATGATGTATATGGTGTGTAACTTTAGTAACTCCAGGGCAGAAAAAGAAGTTAGAAATAATAGAATGATTGATTCAACAGAGAAGAAGAGAGAAGAAGAGAGGATGAGAGAAAGAAGAGAGATGAGAAGAAGTTTGCAGCCGAGTAATTGAGTGAGTAGTTTCCTCTCCCCTATTTGATTCACTAATATGAAAATAGTAATTACAGCCACCTCCCTAAGGAGGTAAAAGGTAAAACAAGAAAAATACAGCATAAGAAAGTAAGATACTAGATTAGTACCCAAACTACCCTTGTTACATAACTCTAACACTCCCCCTCAAGCTGGAGAATAAATGTCATTCATTCTCAGCTTGCATAATAGGGTACTAAATTGATGAGGGATGAGCCCCTTGGTAAAGATGTCAGCTAATTGATCGCCTGTCTTAACAAAAGGCGTACAAATGTAGCCAGAGTCAATCTTCTCCTTGATGAAATGTCGGTCTACTTCAATGTGCTTTGTTTTGTCATGTTGCACAGGGTTGTGTGCTATGCTAATGGCAGCCTTGTTCTCACAATAGAGTCTCATAGGTGCCTTAGTATCAAATCCCAACTCTTGGACCAGCCGTCTCAACCATAGGAGTTCACATACTCCATGAGCCATTGTCACACCCCGGCCCAATTCATAAGGGCCAAGCATGACTGGATGTCTCTGACATCCAACCAATCCACCAGGATCGCAAGTGCAGTACCCTATTTCCAATCATTATCACAATACAGAATTTAAATGCAGCGGAAACAATTTAAATATTAGAGAATAAGACAGTAATAAAGAAGTCTAGTAATAATGCAGTGATATATATATAAGTGAAGTTTGAGTTACATATATCTACATAAGACTAGGTATACAAAAGTGTTTTATAAACAAAAAAAAAGAGAGGAGATAGCCTGGTCTGTCAGGCAGTTTAAGAGAAAGCACAGTCGTCACACGAGCAAGAGACATCGTGCTCCACAAGAAGCGAAGTATCAACTCCATGAGCTGTAGGAAGGTCTTGAGCAGAAGAAACTCTCACAAAAACAGCCACAACAGAAGTAGTATCATCTGAAAAATAAGGTTAACCACAGGGGTGAGCTCCACTGAGCCCAGCAAGGGAAAACATACAAGCATATGCAAATAGTCCATGCTGAATGACCTAAGTTAAACATGCTCCTAGCATGGATACTAGGTCTCATGGGGTATAAGTACTACTGTAATAGAATGAGAGCTTCGGTCCCGAAAACACATAACCAGACGTCGGTCACCTGACCAAAATCATTCTACTACGGTGGAGACTCGGTAGCTCAGGCATCAAACATCTGATGCTAACGAACCCCCAGTGACTAACCCTACTGTTTGTTCCTACTCCTGTAATGTTCTTTGGAAATGGGACAGTGAATGGCATTTCGGAATCATCCCTTCGGACCTACCACGGGTTATCCAACACCTCTCCCCTATTGGTAAGGGCCGTAGTGCTGGGTTTATGCCAATCCTAACCATATGCAGTCTAATATGATGGCTTATGTCTTAATAAGAGTAATACAATAAGCTGTCTAGTAACATCATCATAAACATACAGTTCCAAGAACAATAATATGTGCAATGCAATATGCAAATGCAGCCTAAATCATGCACATCTAATGCAAAGAAATAAAAGCTAATAAACTATATGAATTGAGTTATAAGAATGATGCATGATATGGCATGCTTAACAAAACAACAATTAATTTCACAAACACGCCAAAATTAAGGTCAAATTCCCTTACCTGAGATAGCAGACTAGTCTAGCCAGATAGAATCCCAAAACTCCAAGTAAACCATACAAAGATAGAGTGTAACACTCCTAGATAAACGCAAAACATCATCAATTAGTTATGGAAGGAGTCCTAGGTCAAAGCCCTAACGTTTGGGTTCAAAACTGGGCCAAAATAGTGAACCGGATTCACACCAGGGACCCTACGGTCGACCGGTTGCAAGCCTGCAACTCCATCCAGTCCAAAAGTCAGAATTGAGGATTTTTGTTGTGTTCCTTGGATCTTATCATGCAAAGGTTCAATTTCATGTTTTAAGCCTTATTTAAGGTGGGTTAGTAGAATTGGGTTAATTAAACCCAAAACCACATTTTAATTTGGGGATTTGTCCCAATTAATGAAATTTCCTATACTAGGGTTTAATAGGATACAAGATTCAACTATAATTGAAGGATAAGAAGAGAATATCAGGGTATCACTCTATTTGAATCAAATTGGATCCAATATCAAGAATAATTTAGGGGTTTGGTCAAGTTTTTATCAATCCTTTAGCTTAGGACTGAATTAGGTTTAAAACCCAAATGAGATTAAGATAAAGGAGAGGAAGAATAGAGGCAGCAATCATGATCAAGGCCTACCTGAAACTGAAGATGTAATTGATGATGGCAGCCCTTAATTGCAAGCTCCAAGACTTAACTCCAAGGTTTATCCCCAAAGTCCTCTTCTTCTCCTTCCTTTCTCCTTCTTTCTTCTTCTTTCTTTATTTCTTTCTAAGCTCTCCTAGCTGATTTGGTTGTGGTTTTCTTTAGATGTAGGAATGAATGAAATTAAATCTAAGTTATGTTTATATACTTAGTTCAACTAAGGCATGGTTGCCTTGGTCAAATTAGAATTAGTTTTAGAAATTCATTTTCCTAATCTGATTTTATAGAATTTAATTACATAACAGCCTATATCTAAGTCATACAGGCTATGTCATGTGACACAAATAGGGATCCAGCTGAGGTAGACTATGGGAATCTGAATCCCTCACTGGGTTGTGGGTCCCGCAAGTAATAATTACCATTCTGTCCCTGATATTCATTTTAGATAAATAAATTATATATATACATATAGGAATAGAATCATTACCTACAATTCAGTCTATGAGATGGAGAGTTTCTGCATCAGTGCATCCAAGCATGTCTGACACATGTAGCTCAGATGCAGGCAGCCTGCAGAATCCTCGGAATCAAGAATGGCTTGTTGTGATGACTCTCCGGAATCCTCCATTGGTGAGTCAGAGAATTGATTTGCATCTTCCACTGATGCAGCCCACAGCATCGAGGCAACATAGACAGTGAACTAGAACCTGAAATCACACAAGTTCCAAAGTTCAAATTTATAGTGGATTTCACAGCCATAGCTCTAAATCCCATAGTTGTCATGGCACCGCTATGGGGTCCTGGCGTTGGAGAAATGGCCATATCGACCTACGGCATGGCGTCTGTTTCCCTAAATCTTCTATTTTAGCCTTGCTCTCACCATTCGGTTGTCAGCAGAATTTTGGGGCTATTTCTCGTGGGTCTGGGTGATTCATCCTTCCAAACCTTTGGCTCAGCCCCTTTCAGCATTGAGGTTCCATCGCACATCAGACCTGCACCTCCATTACAACCGTCAGATTTGGTTCAGTTCCATCGATCTCTTGGTTGCAAGTTCTTTCAATTAGATTCTTGGCCCTTGAGAGAACAGGTTGTGCCCACTCTTGCCTGAAGCTTCGTATCAATTGGGTTCTTACGAGGAAGGCCCACCTTCGAAATAACTTCCATTTTGCCACTGGGTTATGGTTCTTTCTTTGGCTGAGGAGTCGTGAGGTTGAAGAAGACTGAATTCCTTTGTTTTTTGTTTCTCGATTTCTTATCTATTAAACCCATTTTCCTTAATTCCCAACATTACCCTTTTCTTTTACTTTTTTCCTTCTTTGGCTGAGGAGTCGTGAGGTTAAAGAAGACTGAATTCCTTTGTTTTTTGTTTCTCGATTTCTTATCTATTAAACCCATTTTCCTTAGTTCCCAACATTACCCTTTTCTTTTACTTTTATTCCCACCATCTATTATTTTCAATTTTGTTCCAAGTATACCCTTTACCCATCAAACGTGCTATCCCACTTCCTGGTTTATTTTCTTTATTAAATTGATTTCCGTTAATTACAGTTCTGCCACTCCTTCTTTACAACTTCAGATTAATTACAATTCTGCCTTAATTTATCTACTAGTTTGCCATTCAACTTTGCCATTCAACTTTGGATTTAATTACTATTCTACCATGGTCGACATGATCAACATGGAAACGCCATGGCGGGCGATGTGTCGATATATCGATCAGGCACCCCTCTGCACTTGACCAAGCCACAACTGGTTGCTTTTTACTCTTCCACGTGATCATATTACCACCCACAAAAGTACAATAGCCAGATGTAGATCGTTTGTTGGAAACCGAACCAGCCTAATCATCATCAGTGTAGCCTTCAATTCTCAAATGGTTGTTCTTGGCATATAGGAGACCTTTTCTTGGAGAGGACTTCAAGTGTCTGAGGATCCGGTAAACAACATCCAAGTGTCCACTCTTGGGGGCGTGCATAAACTGACTCATCACCCCAGCATCCCTGGCTCTTTCAACATGTCTAGGACAAACTTCCTTTGACATAAATTTATTCCCTGTAATCCCTGTCTCTTTCAACAGGTCAAAGAGAGATAAATCATCTTCCCTACAAGCCTCCGGTATTTCCCTGCATCAACAAGGGAAGGTCCACAGTCTTCTCCTAGCTTATGATTCGGATCAATAGAAGAGTTTACAGGTTTGCAACCCAACATCCCGGTCTCTTTCAACGAGTCTAGGACAAACTTCCTTTGACATAAATTTATTCCCTTCTTAGACCTTGGAACATATTTCATAGACGTCCCTTCATTGTCAACAGGGGTAGCTTTGCCATTGGATTGTTGTTCCTCTTTGAACCACCACAACTAGGATAGGAGGAGAGGCTCTCATAGAGACCAGCACTATCAACCCCCCGAGGGGGGAGAGCGAAGCGAGGGGGGAACCGATCCATTCACTAGAACGTAATGGATCAGAAGTTCAAGTAGTAACAGTTCTCTTGTGAGTCCCTTCGGTCTTTCCAAAGGGCTGGTTAGCCGTGTAGTCACTATACAGAAGGCGCTAAACGCCCTCGATAGAAGGAGCTGTAGGAGGGAAAAAAAAACCTCTAGGCCCGGCCCCGCGTTGAGGCCTCGAGCAGGCTTGTATTAACTCTCTCGTACCCTGATCCGTATGTATGGCTTTCATAGTACGTCCCGTCCCCCTCCTCGCTTCGTATCGGCTTCGTATACGACTTGGCTCGGTATCCATCCACACCACTACACGCCGAAGTCTACGGTAGCTACACTATCACTGGAAGGGTTGGTTCCGGCAAGGGCCTCCGCTTCGAAGGCGTCACTCAACTGTTGAGCCAAGTAGGTCTTCAACCTAGCTATCTCAACCCTGTCATCTCCAGTCACTACAATATCATCAACATAGACAATAAGGGCTGTGATGGTACCATTACCTTGCCGGGTAAATAAAGTATTGTCAGCTTAGCTCTGGGAATACCCATTCTTCAAAATAGCTTGTCTAAACCTCTCAAGCCAAGCCTTCGGGGATTGCTTGAGACCATATAGTGCTTTCTTAAGTAGGCACACTTTCCCTTCAGCTGAGGGACACTTGAAGCCAGGTGGAGTCTGCATGTACACTTCCTCTTCTAGATCACCATGGAGGAAAGCGTTCTTCACATCCAACTGATACAATGGCCAATCTTGATTAGCCGCCAAAGATAAAAGAACCCTTATTGAGTTGTGCTTCGCCACAGGAGCAAATGTCTCCTGATAATCAATCCCATTCACCTAATTGTAGCCTTTAGCCACCAATCGGGCCTTGTATCTCTCAATTGTACCATCTGATCGGTACTTGACTGTGTAGACCCATCTGCATCCAACTGGAACCCTCCCCCTGAAGATCAACCAATTTCCAAGTACAGTTCTTCTCAAGGCCATCATTTCCTCAGACATGGCTTGCTTCTACTTTGGGTCAAACAGGGCCTCAATGACATTATTTGGAATGGAAAGAAGAGAGAGCGGCAATGAAGGCAACACCTGTAGGAGAGAGAGCATCATAGGAAACAAACTAGGCTACAAGATTAGTGCAAGCTCTCTTTCCTTTTCTAGCAGCAATAGGAAGGTCTAAGTTAGAAGGAAGAGAAGGAATGGTTTTTTTTTGGATGAATAAATAATTCAATTACCAGAGGGAGAAGAAAGGGTGGGGGGAGAGGATACAAGCGAAAGCCGACATAAGCCCTACCAAAAGCAAGGACAAGACAAGGGGCAAAGCCCAACCCAAAAAAAAAAAAAAGGCTAAAAAATAACAAGCTAGGCAAAACCAAAGAACCAAAGAACCAAGCTGGATCGAAGAAGGCCAACTAACCCGGGTCAATACGCTCACCACTTAGAGCATCAATCACCTGAATATAAAATTGACCTTCTTTCCATTAGGGTTGTAGGGAGGAATGGAGGAACCACCCATCTCCCACTTTGATTCTTCAAAATAGAGGAAGGACCATAAGATGGGCCACTGTCTATTGCTTCCAAAACAGCATCAATGGGATTAACTTCAAGCACTACATGGATCTCACCTCCTCGAGCTACAAAAACTTCATTGAAGTCTTGTGCATTGTGCTTCTCAGATTGCAAAATCCTTAAGCTTGATTCGTTGGTGACCTGCGGCTGGCTTCCAATGTGGGTAGGAGTCCTATGTGTTCTTGGTTGACCCTCTCCAATTGGAAGGAACTGACCTCCAGCTTGGCAATGGGGTTCACTATGACAGTTCACATTTGTAAATTGAAGCACCTTTGAGACTGTGGTGTTCACATTGGAAGGAGTATGCGAATCTGAAAAAGGTTCTTTCCCTCTCTTAACACAAACTGTCGGACGTATGAATATCTGATTGGGAAGGCAAATCCACTAGCAAAGGATCCGATCCATGCAACACTTCAGTAGTTTCAACGGAAGGGTGTTGACTGACATCCACCCACTTCTGTAGCATTAATCCTTTATGTGTCACACCCTCTTCACACTCAAGAGCTGTAAACCTATTGTGGCTATATTCGGGCATGACAGCTAGCTCTTGGTTCAATGGGAAGGTTGTTGATCCAAAAACATGCAAGCTTGGGCCTGCAAAGATCTGCGTTCTTCCCATTGTTGCAGCTCATCCACCACTCCCACCCTCTCATTCAGCATCAAATCAGGCGCAAGAGCCACATCAGCATCTTCTTCAACACCTCTTGCAAATCGAAACGTCCCTGATTTCTCCGGCATTTGAGTAACACCTTCATCCCGCACAAGTTTCTCCAAACTATCGACTTCCAATCTCTTGAGACCAGTACCCATCCATGTCTACTGCCTATGCCTCACAGCGGGCTTTGAGAACTCCATTTCATCAGAGGGTCGATTAGAAGATACCCCCCTTCTCATCGCTGCTTGAGAAGCAGTAGGAGTAGATGGACCATTGCGTGAGCACTGGTTGTTCCCGTGCCCAAACACAAGACAGTGGGAGCGGCGAGACAGCTGCCAATCATAGAGCACCGATTGAGTGAAACTCCGACCATCTTCATCGACAATGGTTATGGAGGATGGAAGATCATTAGCCACTGAAATTTCAATACAAATCCAAGCAAATGACAGTCTTGCTTGTGATTTGGTCCATTTATCCGAGTACAGTGGAGTTCCTAGAGTAGTTCCAATGATGCTTAAGGCTTTCTCTATCCACAAGTGGAAGGGGAGGTTAGGTAAATTTACCCAGATGGGAACAGAAGAACAAGATATCTGGGATAAGCAAGAATGAGGAGACCATGGCCTAAGAAAGATTTGTTTCTTTTGAACGAACCAGGGTCCCTCCTCCAAAGCATGAATTTTATCATCTTCCGTGGCGAATTTGAAGATGAAGATACCACTCTCCAGTAAGATTACTTCAACGGAGCCTACAGGCTTCCATTGCCTAAGAAGGACATCTCGAGTAAGCATAAACGGCGGTTTTCGGCCCAAGAAATAACGGAGGAGAGTGTTGTTCCATTGGTTAGCTTCCTCCTGTAAGATATCCTTTGGGAATATTGCTACAAGCTTCCCTTCCACCGACGTAGGTGAGAGAAAGTGGAGTTTAAATCCTCCTTCCACACCAGAGCTTCGAGGGAACAAGGAGGACCAGTTGTTTCCTCCACCACCAACAATACTAGTCTGAGGGGAAGAAGGAGACAGCCCAGCCCTGTGCGGCAACCCCTCAGCAGATCCAAAAGCTCCCACCCCGGAAGACACCTGCTGGTTTTGAAACACATCACCCGCATCCCGCACCTCACTGTTAATTGCAAGCTCAGCTGTTTCAAAGTTAGGAGCATCAACACCCGCAAGGGGAGGGAAAGCAACACCATCAGAAAGGGACCCTACAAATATGGACTCTCCCTCCCTCACGCCCTCACCTTCCTCCAAAACAACCAGATCTAAAGGGTGTTCAGCAACTCCACCCAAAACTGTTCTTAGTTCCAACCGATTGGCAACGTTCTTGCTACCATCACCCTTTTTTTCTTTTTTCCCCCCATGGAGAAGTCTCAACCACTTTTCTTTTCTTTTCAAAGAGAAGAGAAGAGAAGAGAAGAGAAGAGAAGGAATGTTACCTGACTGAGGAGGATGTATCTCCGAATGTGGATCCAAAGAGGGCTCTTGGCAGGTCTTCTTTCCTTCACTCTTCAAGCATTCACCTTTTTTGTACTTAATGCGGTAATCCTTCTCATTACTCTTCTCTTTACCAGAACCACTTTCAACAACAGCCCCTTCTTAGGTTTCCTAATATCAAACAGAAATGGGGAAGTAGGCAAAGGTGGGAGGAAAGGGATAGAAATAGCCTCTTCATTTCCACTATTCTCCCCTTGAAGAGGATTTTGAGAGGGAGTGAAGAAAGGTATAGATTCAAAGAAGGTAACATCTTTGGAGAGAAGTTGCCTTCGGGAAGAGGGATGATAGCACTTATACCCCTTGGTAGATGAGGAATATCCAAGGAAAATACATTTGAGTGTCTTGGGGTCAAGCTTAGTCCGAGCACATTTATTGATATGGACATAGTAAACACACCTAAACACCTTGGGAGGAGGAGAGAAAGCAAAAGTCTGAGGAGACAACAAGCCTAAAGGAGAGTTGGAGCTAAAAATTTTAGAGGGCATGCGATTGATTAAAAAAGCAACGGTAAGAAGGGCTTCAGACCAAAAGGTCTTGGGAACATGCATGCCAAATAGGAGACTCCTAGTGACTTCCAACGAATGACGATTTTTTCATTCAACCACCCATTCTGTTGAGGGGTGTCAACACAAGCAACTTGATGGATAATACCATGATCAATAAAGAACTGATGAAGCCCCCCATATATATACTCTCCCCTGTAGCCAAGCATAACTCAATCAGGGTTCTTCTTTCAGTGGCAGCCAATAAAGATTGGCCAATGTACCAATTAGATGTGAAGAATGCATTTCTTTATGGAGATTTAGCAGAAGAAGTGTACATGCAGTCCCCACCTGGTTTTAAGTGTCTCTCAACTGAAGGGAAAGTGTGTCTCTTGAAGAAAGCTCTCTATGGCCTCAAGCAGTCTCCTAAGGCCTGGTTTGAGAGATTTAGACAAGCCATCCTGAAGAATGGGTATTATCAGAGTCAAGCTGACCATACCTTGTTTATCAGGAGAGTTAATGGTACAGTTACAACTCTCATTATCTATGTTGATGACATTGTGGTAACTGGGAATGATGTTGCTGAGATAAACAGATTGAAGTCTTATCTGGCTAAACAGTTTGAGATCAAAGACCTTGGACTCTTGAAATATTTCTTGGGTATTGAAGTATTTAGATCAAGGAAATGAATCAACATCTGCCAAAGGAAATTTATGTTGGATCTTCTGAAAGAGATAGGCATGATGGGGTGCAAACCAGCAACTTCTCCCATTGATCCGAATCATAAGCTTGGTGATGAATGTGGTTCTTCTCTTATAGATGCAAGTAAGTACCAAAGATTAGTTGGGAACTAATCTATCTCTCCTTGACTCGACCAGACATCTCTTTTGCAGTTGGAGTGGTGAGTTAGTTCATGCATGCTCCCAGGAGTGGACATCTAAACGCGGTGTATCGCATCATTAGATACTTGAAATCCTGTCTAGGAAAAGGTCTTCTATTTGCTAGGCATGACCATTTGCAGATTGAAGGCTACACAGATGTTGATTGGGCTGGTTCAGTCTCTGACAGGAGATCTACTTCTGGGTACTGTACCTTTGTGGGTGGTAATCTAATCACCTAGAGGAGCAAGTTTAGGGTCATGGCTTATGGAGTGTGTGAGCTTATATGGCTGAAGAGACTTCTTTAAGACTTTAGTTTTGAAACTGAAGGGCTATTGAGATTTTATTGTGACAACAAAGCTGCTATAAGCATTGCCCATAATCCCGTTCAACATGATCGAACCAAGCATATTGAGGTTGATCGTCACTTCATCAAAGAGAAGCTGGATTCTGGGTGCATTTGTACTCCCTTTGTGAAGACAGGTGATCAAGTAGCAGATATCTTCACCAAAGGTCTCACTCCTAGTCTATTTAGTACCTTATTGTGCAAGCTGAGAATGTATGACATTTATTCTCCAGCTTGAGGGGGAGTATTAGAGTTGTTAGAATATCTTGTATAAGGGTAGTTCTGTCATTGTCCTGTTATAAGACATGACCAAGTAGTATTTTTCCTTTTCTTGTTTTATTTCTCTTTACCTCCTTAGGGAGGTCTGTGTAATTTGGAAGACTTTATTAATGAAGTAATATGTGTGTTGAGAACAGCTCAACATACACAATTGATTCTCCCATCCTCTTCTTCTTCTTGCTATAAATCTCTTCTCACTTACTAGATTCGATCTATCTTTAAGTTCCAACTAATAGAAACTAACTCACAACACTGACAGGAAAGGCAATGTCTGGTTGAGTTACAGTCAAATAGTTTAGTTTCCCAACAAGTCTCCGATACTTCTAAGGATCATTAAGCACATCACCATCATCAACTGTAAGCTTTAAATTAGGATCTATAGGAGTATCCAGAGGTTTGGATCCTAACAATCTTGTCTCTGAAAGAAGATCAAGAACATACTTTCACTTTGAGGGCAAAATTCCTGAGCTACTTCCAAACCTAGAAAGTATTTCAATCTTCCTAAGTCTTTAGTTTGAAACTTCTGTTGTAGTTGCATCTTCAACTTCTCAATTCCTGAAGAGTCATCTCCTGTAAAGATAATATCATCAACATATACAATAAGAAATATTCTTCCTGCATCAGAATGCCGGAAAACTACAGAATGGTCACTACTACAACTTGTCAGTCCAAATTCCAAAACAATAAACCGACTAAACCAAGTTTAGGGCGACTGTTTCAGTCCATACAAACATTTTTTGAGCTTACACACCATCCCAGACTCTCCCTGAGCAACAAACCTAGGAGTTTGCTCCATATAAACCTCCTCATGAAGATCTCCATGCAAGAATGCATTTTTAACATCTAACTGAAATAGAGGCCAATGATGTATGGCAGCAAGAGAAATTAATATACGAACATGTTGTAATATATTGGGTACAAGGGTAATTCTGCTCTAAGAGTATTATGGCCATCGTATCCATTCTGGTATGTTCTCCTTCCTATTATAAATAAAGGGGTTGTGGGCACATTGTTCACAAGCCAGTATTCATGAAATTCCACATGGTATCAGAGCAGGAATCCATCCGAGAATCCTGGAGTTAGTTTTTTTTTTTTTCGGTTTTCTTCTCCCCTCTCACTTGCGATTACGACCTAGCCCCACCGGCAGCCACCCATCTTCCGCCTCCCTTCCACCATCCGCTACCTCCTACCTTCCACCTCCTTTTTTCCGCCTTACCACCACCTTCGGCCACCACTCAGCCCTTCCGCCTCCCTTCCCCTACCTTTTTTCCGCCTCCCTAGGCCCTTCTGCCCTCTTTCTTTTTTCGCGGAAGGATTTCTCCGTCTCTTCCTGCTACCACTACCACTTTTTCACCCTTGGTGGTGAGTTGATTCCCACCAAGGGGTGTTTCTGATCTATATGACTTAAACACTTTGTCCGAATTTTTTCCCCCTTTCCGGTGATTTCTTGTTTGAGTTTTTCCAACCAGCCACCATGCCAGGAGATTCTGACATTACCACTGCCTCCTAAGGACACGAAAGTTAGATTTTAGGTTTAGGAATGTAAGTAAGAGAAGTAGAGAATGTTGGAGGAGGAAGAAGAAGACAAGAGAGAGGATTCGGTTGTAATGTGTTAGAGTGTAATGACTCTACACTCAACACCTATATTACTTCATTACTAGAAATGAGAATATTACATACACCTCCCTAGGGAGGTAACAGGAAAGAAAGGAGAAAAATAGAAAAATACATAATGGGGCAACTAGACAAAAGGCTAGTTCCCAAACTACCCTTACATAACTTCTCACAACTCTAACATTCCCCCTCAAGCTGGAGAATAAATGTTATGCATTCCCAGCTTGCATAGGAGAGTACCAAACTGAATAGAGGTAAGAGCCTTGGTGAAGATATCTGCTAGTTGATCACCAGTCTTCGCAAAAGGAGTACAGATGCATCCAGAGTCCAGAGTCTATCTTTTCCTTGATAAAGTGTCGATCCACTTCAATGTGGTTGGTCCTGCCATGTTGCACTGCATTGTGAGCAATACTAATAGCTGCCTTGTTATCATAGTAGAGTCTTATAGGGCCTTTAGTGGCAAATCCTAGTTCCTGAACAGGTCTTTTCAGCCATATGAGTTCACACACTCTATGAGCCGTAGCCTTAAATTCTGCCTCGGCACCATATGAGTTCACACACTCTATGAGCCATAGCCTATTTTTTGCTTCTCCATGTAACCAAGTTACCTCCCACAAAGGTACAATAGTAGGAGGTAGACCTCCTGTGTGTGATGGATCCAGCCCAATCAGCATCAGTAAAACCTTCTACTCTCAGGTGGTTTTGCTTGGCATACAACAGTCCTTTCCCTGGGCACGACTTCAAATATCTAAGAATACGATACACATCTAAATGGCCACTCTTGGGGGCATGCATAAATTGGCTCACTAACACTACATAAGAAATATCTGGGTGTGTCATGGAAAGGTAAATAAGCTTCCTAACTAGCCTCTGGAACTTTCCCGCATCAACAAGAGAAGGACCACAATCTTCTCTTAGTTTATGATTCTGCTCGATAGGAGAACTTGCTGGTTTGCAGCCTAACATCCCTGTCTCTGTTTGCAAATCAAGCACAAACTTTCGTTGACATATGTTGATTCCTCTCTTGGTCCTTGATACTTCAATGCCTAAGAAATACTTCAAAGGACCAGATCTTTGATTTCAAACTGTTTAGCCAAGTAGATTTTCAGTTTATCTATCTCAGCCATATCATCTCTAGTGAGTACAATATCATCAACATAGACAATGAGGGATGTGATGGTACCATTGCCCTGCTTGGTAAAGAGAGTGTGGTCAGCTTAACTTTGGGAATATCCATTCTTCAGAATAGCCTGTCGGAAGCGCTCAAACCATGCCTTTGGTGGCTGTTTGAGTCCATATAGTGCCTTCTTGAGGAGACACACCTTCCCTTCAGCTGAAGGTATTTTGAACCCTGGTGGGGGTTGCATGTACACTTCTTCTTCCCACTCACCATGAAGAAAGGCATTCTTCACATCTAACTGATATAATGGCCAATCTTTATTGGCAGCCAATGATAAAAGAACTCTTATAGAGTTGTGCTTAGCCACAGGAGCAAATGTCTCCTGATAGTCAATCCCATAAACTTGACTGTACCCCTTGGCCACTAACCTTGCTTTGTATCTCTCAACAGTACCATCAGATTTATACTTGATTGTATAGACCGGTCTGCATCCAACTGGGACACGTCCCTTGGGAAGATCCACCAATTGCCAAGTACCATTCTTTTCAAGAGCCATCATCTCCTCAGACATAGCTTGTCTTCATTTTGGGTCAGACATAGCATCAGTAACATTCTTGGAAATAGAAGCTGTAGAGAGAGCAGCAATAAATGCAAGACCTGTAGGAGAAAGAGCATCATAGGAAACAAACTGGGCTATATGATTAATACAAGCTCTTTTCCCCTTTCTAACAGCAATAGGAAGGTCTAAATCAGATGGAGGAGAAGGGATATCACCTGATTGAGGAGAATGAATCTCAGGATGTGGATCTGGATCTAAAGAGGGCTCTTGGTAGGTCTTCTTTCCTTCATTATTCAAGCCTTCACCTCTCTTATATAATTTGGTAATCCTTCTCCTTACCAGAACCACTATCAACAACCAAATCTGTATTCACGTCCACATCCACAGCCCTGTGCTTTCCAATGTCAAGCATAAAGGGAGAGATAGGTAGAGGATAATGAAGGAAATCAGCAGCCTGTTCACTTCCACAATTCTCCCCCTGAAGAGGATGTTGAGATGGTGCAAAGAAAGGGACAAACTCAAGGAAAGTAACATCTTTGGAGGTGAGGCACTTGCGAGAAGATGGGTGATAGCACTTGTAACCTTTGGTAGTAGAAGAGTACCCAAGAAAGAGACACTTGAGAGCTTTGTGATCAAGTTTAGTACAATGTGATTTGTTAACATGCACATAACAAACACAGCCAAAGACTTTAGGAGGAAGAGAGTAAGAAGAAACTTGTGGAGATAAGATTTCTAAGGGAGATTTGAAATCAAGAAGTTTGGTAGGCATGCGATTAATGAGAAAAGAAGCAGTGAGAAGAGCTGCAAACCAGAAGGTCTTGGGAACATGCATGCCAAACAAGAGACTACGGGTGACCTCCAATAAATGACAATTTTTCCTCTCAGCAACCCCATTTTGTTGGGGTGTGTCAACACACGCGAGTTGATGGATAATGCCATATTAGTAAAGAAGGCTTGGAGGCCACCAAACATGTATTCTCCTCCTTTATCAGATCAAACAATTTTTATACGAGTATCAAACTGAGTAAGAATCATCTGATAAAAATTCTGAAATGCATCACAAACAGCACTTTTATGTTTCATAAGAACAGTCCAAGTAGCATGAGAAAAATCATAACAAATGACACAAAGCAACGATAGCCAAATAAAGAGGTAGTAGGGGAAGGTCCCCAAACATTAGTATGCACAATATAGAACGGAGCAGCAGCTCTATTACCATGATATGGATAAGAAGAATGACAATGTTTGGCAAACATACATGGTTCACATTGAAAAACATGAGAAGAAGCAATAGAAGAAAATAAGGAGGCAACTGTTTCCTTATTACAACAAAAGATGGATGGCCAAGACGACGATGCCATAACATAACAGACTCCACAGAACTACTATCATTACGTCCACACACATAAGACTGAGCTGTGGGCAACAAAGGGTAAAAAAGGTAAACGCCTTGCTCCTCACATCCACTACCAATAATCCTCTTCGTCACCAAATCCTGAAAAAGACAGTGAGAAGGAAAAAATATGACATAACAGTTCAGAGATTTAGTCAAGTGACTCACAGATAAAAGATTAAGTATAAGGTTAGGGACATGAAGAACGAAAGTAAGGGAAATAGATGATGTAACAGGGATACTACCCTTACCAGATATGGAGGAAAGGGAGCCGTCAGCTACCCTAACCTTATCCTTACCAGAGCAAATTGTATATTAATCATAATAATGGGACATACCAATCATGTGGTCAGTGGTACCAGAGTCAATGACCCAAGACTGGGCTGTAGTAGAAGCGGAGGTGGAGACCTGTAAAGCTGAGGATGAAGAAGAGCTGGCTACTGTGGGTGCAGGAGATATGCTCAGCTGTGACATGACCTTGCGAAACACTACATCTATCAAAGTGGAGTCATCCTGTGTAGCATCTGCCTCAGTCATCATAGAGTGTGCTCTAGCTCCCCCTCTATGGCCACCACGACCTCGTGTGCCAGGAGGACGAACATGAAGAGACCAATACCTATCCTTGGTGTGTCCAGTTCTCCTACAATGATCACATTTAAACCTGTCTCTCCCAACTCCAGTGGCACCAACTGTCTCCACTATTCTGTCTTCCTCACATGGTATAAAATCTCGCGAAATATCTGCGATATATCGCCATATTTCGTGAATCTCGATATGTCCGAGATACGAAACACTTCCGAAACATAAAAATACAATATCTCGTCGATATATCGTGATATATCGATGATATATCGTGGATCTCACGATATATCGCAAGATCTCACGATATATCGCGAGATATTGTAAAAGTGACAAATAGTGTCACATTAAGAGCCTTATAATTCCATATTTCGCAGCTCTTGGTCGATATTTCGACCGAGAGCTGCTGAAATTCAAATTTTCTCTCTTCTTCCTCCCTTCCAAGCCTCATCCAAGCATTGTTGAAGCTCCTTGTCGCCGGGAAGACGTCGGAGGGTCATCTAAGCTCATCATCCAAGCCTATTTTCATTATTTAAGGTAAATTCTATTTCTCTAAAACTATTTTTTTTAAAAAAATTTTGTACAAATGTTGTTGGATGTTGATGATATTAATATATGTTAGACACCGGAGGCCGATCTACAGCCTCACGGTGTCGAAATTTTTTTCCCATATGTATTTTTTTTATGGTTTTAAAAATTCATTTTCCTACAACTAAAATAGGAAATAATTAGGGGTAATATGACTTAGATGGTAATGAATTAAATATATGTTAGACACCAATGGCCGATCTACGGCTTCACAGTGTCGGATTTATTTTTCTGCTCTTAAATAATTCTTTTAATTTTCGAAAATTAAGAAAAATATATAAAAAATTAAAAAAACAGAAATAAATAAGGAAAAATATGAGTTTTAAGGTTAAAAAATAATGAAAAAATATGAAAGTTATTTCTATATGTTTTGAGATGCATTACATGTATATTATGTTTACTAATTTTTGGTTTTGTTGTGTTAGGTCAATACTTATATTAACATTATATATAAAAAATTGGTTTTAATTATGTGAAAAATATAAGGGTTAGGGGAAAAATATTAAATAACTATACAAGTGTATTAGTAACCTAAAAGTGTCAATTGAAATGCATCTACATTAAGTTTTTTAATTATTTGTGTTACTTACATTGCAGTAAACAAGTATCATTATGGCGGATCGTGATAGACAACGTGCGAAGGGCAAGCAAAAGGTGGGGGAAAGTAGTCAACAAAGGGGGCGGAGGGAACAAAGAGAACAGAGGGAACAAGAGAGACCAGCCAGCTAGCATAGGGGTGACATTGCATGGTTACATGGTACTCCCATTGATGGGGATAAGAGAAAATCTATATGTAACTATTGTCACATACAATTTATGGGAGGTGGGTCCATGAGACTTAAACAACATCCGATGGAGGATCTAAAGATGTTGTAGGTTGTCATATGGTCCCTACTGAAGTAGCCAGGGAGATTGGTGATAGTTTGAGGGGAAGAAAGAAGAGGAAGGCTGACAAGCAAAGGATAAGAGAACAACTTGAGGATACAGTGAGGAGTTCGATGGGAGGAGGAAGACGATACAATGATGATGATGATGATGATGATGATGACTCCTCTGATGATGATGACATTGCAGTACCTGATGACATACAAACAGCAGAGGAGGCTAGGGATTTTAGGCGGACTGTTTCAAGGAGCAGAGTAAGTTTTCAAGATGATCAGCAGAGACAAAGAGTAGGGGGTAGTGGAGGAGCTGGCAGTTCTGGAGGTCCTAGAACTTTGAATCCTTTTAAAAGATCACAAAGTGTGAGGGCAACCCCAACACCTCTACCAGTACCAGTACCACCATCAACATCTGATCCTAAATTGCATAAGAAGAAAGGAAGCAGTCAACCCAGAATCAAAGGAGCATGGAAGGGGATGAAGGGATTGTTTAAAGAATCAATAGCTAAGTGGATGCTATACCATACCATCCCAGCAACCACTGCACAAGGCCCCCATTATGATACCATGATAGATACCATTGCAGAGGCTGGCCCAGGATTCAAGGGCCCCACCCCATATGAGGTAATGAATGTTTATCTACCTCAACAAAAGAGTGAGATTGATGAGTACATTAGTGAGATGAGGAATATGTGGGAGACATATGGGGTGACTATAATGGCGGATGGATGGACTGGCCTCGAAAGTCCATCATCAATTTCATGGTTTATTGTGATGGGAGGACAGTGTTCCTCAAATCTGTGGATGCATCCAAAGAGATAAAGGGTGCAAAATATATTTACAGATTGTTAAAGGAAGTGGTGGAAAAAGATGTGGGTATTGAGAATGTTGTCCAGATTGTAACGGACAATGGAAGTAACTTCAAGCTGGCCGGTGAGAAGATGATGAACAATAGTAAGTACCGGCTCTTCTGGACTCCTTGTGTAGCCCATTGCATTGACTTAATGCTAAAAGATATGGGAAAGTTAAAGTTGGTGAAGACTGTGGTTGAAAGTGCAAGACAAGTCACAAACTTTGTATACAACCACTCCTATGCACTCAATCTATTGAGGGAAAAATGTGGGGGTGACTTGGTTAGGCCTGGCATCACAAGATTTGCCACCAACTACATTGCTCTCAAAAGCATTGAGATAAAGAAGGCCGGGCTGAGAAGCATGTTTGCTTCTGAGGAGTGGTTTAAATGGAAGGGTTCCAAGACTGCAAATGGGAGGGAAGCACAAACAACGATGTCATCTGAGGACTTCTGGACCAAACTAAGCAAAGTGGTGAAAGTTTTAGAGCCAGTAGTTAAAGTTCTACACGTTGCTGACTCCGCTCTGAAGGGCCCAACCATGCCAGTCCTATATGCTGCAATAGACTTGATGAAAGATAGTGTCTATAGTGTGGCTCTTCACAGTAGCAAACACTTCTTAGATATCATAAATGCTCATTGGGAGAATCAACTTATGCATCCACTGCATAAGGCAGGTGAGTAAATTTGTTTTATGTTTACTAATTCATAGTATTATTATTTACTAATTACCTATGCATTTGACAATACCTCTATTCTATATGTCATATTTCAGCATACTACTTGAACCCTAAGTATCAATATAACAATAGGCTTGGGTTGGAAACTCAACTTATTGATCTTTGTAAACAAGTAGTGAAGAAGTTGGAGCGGATGGTGCGCTACAAGCAATTTGCAACAATGAAGTGAGTTCATTTGGAAACTCAACTTATTCATGCTTTCAAATAAGTAGTGAAGAAGTACTTACTAATTTTCCACATGGGTGTAGATCAAGGTATTTAGGGATGCATTGGGAAGTTTTGGGCCGAGGCTGCGCGACTGGGCGAGCACGTGGTGATCTTGGTAATTCTTTTAAGTTTTAAATTACATATGTATTGAAATTTGAAAGTTGAAAGTTGAAACAGCATTTGACACATGTCTTTTTTGTTGTAAACTTGTAATGCAGCTGAATGGTGGGTGTTGTATGGGGAATCGGCTGAAAACTTAAGAAGAATAGCAATTAAAGTCCTTGCCCAAACATGTTCTGCATCTGGTTGTGAGAGGAACTGGAGTACCTTTGCACTCATCCACTCCAAGAGGCGCAACAGATTGGGGTCTCAACGTTTATCTGACATGGTGTATGTGCACTACAACTTGAGGTTGAAACTGCAACACATACGCATGGGACATGTGGGACAGAGGGGCACCATTGATCTAGCTGACATCTTTCAAGTTGACTCGAGGCGATGAGGACCCTATTGTGGATTGGGTGAGGATAGAGGTGAGCCAGTGTTGGATGAGGAGGGAGGTAGGCCCGACCCACGATAACTTCCGAGATTGGTGCTGATGTGGACGAGTATATGGTGACGAGGTCGAGATACATGCGAGGAAGCCTCACCCATACCATTCCACCCATTGGTGGCAATGTTGCGATGATGGTCTAAGTCCTCAAATGATGATGATGATGATGGTGATGATGGTGATCTTGGTGGTGGTGATGGTGATCTTGGTGGTGGTAATCTTGGTGGTGGTGATGTTGGTGGTGGTGATCTTTGGTGAAGAATTTGACAAAGACGCGAGAGCGTTATGTGGTAGGCCAGGAGGCCCAGGATATGGCACTGTAGAGCCACTCCGATTCACTGGAGAGACACGGTTTGATCATGCCACACAAGATACGGACCACGCGAGCACGTGCCCCGCACCCCACCCTCGAGAGGGCCCCTACATACATACAACAGGAAGCGTAGGGGTCGACAAACACAGTTGCAACCTGATCACATGGACATTGATAACCTATCTAGCTCTGTTGGTGGTTTGAGTATGGATGATAGGGAGGGAGGACCGACTGGACATTGGCGTGCCCCATCTTTTGACGCACATGCCACTCCATTGGCATCGGATTATGGTGCATCGCAACCTTACGGTGGATATGGATATGGATCATCATCATATGGGCGATTTAGTGGGGTAGGGGACTATGACTACGATCCAGTCCCAGGGACATCTTGGATCATCTTTTGTAGATAACATCTTTGCATACCCTAGCGGACCTAGCTACCAACCTCACCAGCCATACATGCAGCCAATGCCATCGCCTCTTGCGCCGGCGCCAACATCATATCATAGTGGATCATCTTCTTCACGGACTGGATCAATTGGTAACCCTAGTTTATATCCTAGGATAGGTTACCTACAGTATGTTGATGATTCCATTTACGTGACACTTGTGGATGACTACACTCGTTTCTTCTCCGATTCTATACCGTGGTCCACATATGTCCTTCAAACAGAGAGCAATGGACGTCGACTCCAGTGAGGCATGAGTGGGATTGATCCAGGGAGGCACAGCAACTACTATTAGCAGTTTAGCACTTGTAATTTGTAACTTAAGTTGTGATTTCATTAATCCAGGTGTATTTAACTATTTATACATTAGGGTCGGCGACCGTATGTCAATCAAGGGTGCAAGCCCAAAACACCAATTTGAATTCACATTTTTACAATTTTATGGTTTAAATGTGTTTATTAAGCTTAAATAAGGCTGTCCATGAAGTTTCAGGCCTAGATATGGCCAAATACCCCCCGAGATGAACCCCCGAAATATTGCAGAAAAAATGCAATATCTCGGGCATATTTCGCGATATCTCGGATATTTCGGATATCTCGGTAGGCCCGAGATACCGATATATCGCGAGATATAGTACTATGCTTCCTCATGGTTAGGCCCTTGGCCTCTACCACCTCCACGGGTGTCTCGGAAAGAACTAGAATTGAGAATTGACCTCTCATGAGATGATGCTGGTGTTGGTTCCATAGCAACACAGTCTCCTCACTCTGTAAGTAACTACAGACCTCACTAAGAGATGGAAGGAGAGACCGACCTAAAATCTGGAGCCTGATTGGCTCATAGTCAGGGTTCAGACCACCAAGTAAAGTGAAGACACGCTCCTTTTCAGGAGTCCGATACACCTTTGCTTCATCCTCTGTGTTGGTTAAGTGAAGATCCTTGTAGTGGTCATACTCCTCCAAAAGACCAAGAAAAGCATTGTAGTACGCAGAAATGGTCCTGTCACCCTGCCTCATTGAGTTAATTTTTTGGTGAAGATGATAGACCTTGGCAGAGTCGCCCACTCTATCAAAAGTCTGGGAGACACTGTCCCAGATTGCCTTGGCAGTTTCTTTTCTTATAAACCTTCTCCCAATCTCGGGTGTCATGGATAAAATTAACCATGTCATGACTGTAGAGTTTTCGGTCTCCCATTTGTCATAGGTAGGTGAACCAGGCTTTGGAGCTTTAATAGTACCAGTAATGTACCCAAGTTTCCCTTTGCTCCTAAGGGAAAGCTTCACAGAGTGTGACCAGTCCAAGTAGTTAGTGCCATCAAGCTTCACAAAAGAAATCTGTGTATGTGTGCTCTCATAAACCAACTGAAGAGCAGCTAGAGTGGGTTGTGAATCAACCGAACCAAGTCCAGATGTACCCGAATCAACCATATTGTATGGGAAACAACACTTAACCATAAACCAGATTTCCAATCGCAAGTGGGGAGTACACACTCAACCCAAATAGAGGATTCCAATACAAAACAGAAATTCCAGCAAGGAAGAAAACAAGTACCAGCTGGACAAAGCTTCACCCTAACACTCTCCAAGGAGTAAAAACAGCTTACACAAGCTCCAAGATTTCAAATTCAGGTATTCATAATCACCCCTGAGCCAAAAAGGAAGCCCGATGTACCCTAAATGCAAAAACAAGAGAAGGACAGCATCGGGTTTACCTGGGCAGAAAAGAGACATTATGAAACTGAGTTATGCTCAAAGAAGAGCCTCATCCATCAGTAGAGAACACTAGAGGCAGAAGTAGGGCCCTTGTACGATCCTAATGAGTTACTCCAAGCCCCAAACCCATGCCGAGAGAAGGAGAAGCAGAACCTGCAACTTGTAGCTGGTGGTAACCCTAGCTGAGACTGGGTGAGCTTCAACACAGCTCAAATAACACTTGCAAACACTTGAACAGGTTATATCAAACCTATTTCATGCTTATTTAACAGCTTTCTTACATAGGAGTCTTCTCCTTGAGATCCTTTGTGAACTAGGATCTCAAAGAGAAGAAAAAGAATATAAGAAAGTAGCAGAAAACGACTCTCAAACCTAAAGCTCTGATACCAAGTTAGATTTCAGGTTTAGGAATGTAAGTAAGAGAAGGGGAGGATGTTGGAGGAGGAAGAAGAAGAAGAAGAAGAAGACAAGAGAGAGGATTCGGTTGTAATATGTTAAGAGTGTAATGACTCTACACTCAACACCTATATTACTTCATTACCAGAAATAAGAATATTACATGCACCTCCCTAGGGAGGTAAAAGGTAAGAAAGGAAAAAAAATATAAAAATACATAATGGGGCAATTAGACAAAAGGCTAGTTCCCAAACTACCCTTACATAACTTCTCATAACTCTAACAACGAAGGCATGACTCAACGTGATTTCCTTCCGTTCCAAACCAGCTCCATTAAATTAAATGGTAGCAATTACTTACTGTGGTCTTGCTCTTGCCTATTCGCTATCGATTCCCATGGTCTCTATGGTTATATTACTGGAACGGTAGCCAAACCAACTGATGCTGGTTTTGCATAGGACAAGTGGGTGACTTCTAATTTTCTTTTCATGTCATACCTTGTCAACTCTATGGAACAAGAAATCGCCGGGCGTTATCTTCTTGACACGGCTGCGAAGATTTATAAAACAGCCAAGGATACATACTCTAAGATCGGCAATGCTGCTGTCGGTATGAGCTTCACCAAAAAATTCTTCAGACCAAGCAACTGGAGTTGACTCTTTCTCAGTATTATTCCAAGTTGTGTACCATGTGGCAACAACTGGATTTTTATGGGACTTTTACTGCTACCTGTGAAGCTGTGATGCGGATATTACTGCTTTTCAGAAATGGGAAGTGGACTTGTGTGTTTTTGATTTTCTTGTTGGACTCAACATTGAGTTTGATCAAATCCAGGCATCCGTATTCAATCGAGATCCTCTTCCCTCTCTTGAACAAGCATATTCCCTTGTTGCTGTTGAAGACGATCGTCGGACAGCAATGATTCATCCTGTTACCCAAGAACGATCTGCTCTTCTCTCTGGCTCTCAGTCTAGTGCCCGAGAGAATTCTGCCATGGTACTAGGACTGATCATATGAGCAATGATCGTCCTCCGATCAAGTGTGATTACTGTGGCAGGGAACGTCACATGGTTTAAAGTATCGACCGATACGTATTGGTATCGGTCAATACCGATACGATATATACTGATACATATCTTTTTTTTTAGAAAATAGTATGTCTCGATTGGCATCGTATATTATCGGCCGATACTGACCGATACGTATCGACTCATATCGATACGTCCAGTAAAGGATTCTGTGGGTGGTTTAATACGTATCGATACATATTGGCCGATACGGCTCGATACATACCAATACGTACCAATACATACTGATATGTACCGATACTTACCAATACCATCGATACATTCCATAAAAAAGCCATTCTCACTCACAGACTCGATACAACTCCTATTCTAACGGAAAAATGAAGGAAAACTCTCAATCAAGCGACTAAAATCTTGCATTTAATCTTGTTTTTTCACACTTTTGGACTAAAAAATGAATCAAGAAGTGCTACGACATCATCCTTTGCATCATCCAATACTGTTCATGGCTGTAGACGATTACAACATTTAAGAAAGCTTGTATTTTATAACAATTTCAATTTAATGCACTTGTTTGGTTATACATTCTTCACCATTTTACTGTTTATGCATGACACTTGTTATATATTGCTTATTATATTGTTTTTTGTTCCAAATGTGTATTTCCATGTGTAACTTAACCATTTATATGCGTATCTGTTGTGTTCAATACGTATCTCTGATACGATATGATACGTCTCTTAAAATCACCCAACCGATACGATACCCGATACCCGATACCCATACTTTAAACCTTGGAACGTCATACCAAGGACCGCTATTGCAAGCTGCATGGGCACTGTGTAGATACCCAGGGACATGGTTCCAACCATTCTGCCAGGACAAACCAAGCCGTTTCTGATGATCACTTTTCTGATCCGATCGGGCCTCTTTCCCAGGATGAGATGCAGCACCTTCGCACTTTGATGACTAGGCTGGACACTAATGCTTCCTCTGCTTCTTCTACAGCTGCCTCTGCCATTTCATTGCCCGAAAATTCCTGTTCAGGTATTTCTTTTAGTGGTTGTTTTTCCTCTGTCAATTCCACCTCTTGGGTAATTGACTCTGGCGCAGCAGATCACATGATAGGTTCTCCTTCTAATTTTTTGATTTATTCTCCTTTACTTGGTAATTCCAAAGTTCGTGTTGCTGATGGTTCCCTTTCCCCCATCTCTGGAAAAGGGACTGTGCAGTGCTTGCCCTCTATGCGTATTTTCTCTGTTTTACATGTTTCATAATTCTCTACTAATATCTTGTCTATTAGTAGTCTCACCCATAGTTAGCAAAAACAGGAACGGCAAAAAAATGAAGTCTTACGGTACGGGTTTTAAACGGTAAAAAATTGCAAACGGACGGTCAAATAAAACGTTCAAAAACAGAGAACGGTAAAAAATGGAAAACGGAATATTACCAAAAACATGGCACTATTCTCATATAAATTAAGGAATTTTTATTTGAAAAACATGCTTCTATTTTTGGTATCCATGCATTGACCTTGAGTTGAAGGTGATATCATGAAAAATGTAGCCCTTCAAGTTATCTTTACGTTGGTGAAAGAATCAGGCCGATCAGAGTTCGAGAGAGAGAGACATGGTCAGTTAAGTCCAAGGTCTTAAAAAATTCCAAAAAAAGGGGAACGTGTTTTAAACGCGTTTAAAACGGGAATGCTTGCCGTTTGCCATTTTTTACCATATGTTTGGGAAGCATACGACAAACTTGTTTAAAACGGTAAAAAACGGGAACGTATTTAAAACAGAGTTCTAAACGCGTTTTTGCTAACAGTGGTCTCACCCGGGACTTGAAATGCAAAGTAATTTTTTTTTCCTTCCCACTGCTTGTTTTAGGACTTGGACACGGGTCGTACAATTGGTAGTGGTAAGGTGGTCGGTGGTCTCTATGTGCTCGACGGATCCTCTTCTGAAAATTCTGGTTTGGCTTCTCCCGGATCTACTTCTAGCACTTCAGATTCTGCCCTTGCTGAACTCAATAAATGGCATCGTCGTCTTGGACATCCATCTCTTGGCGTGTTATCTACTTTATTTCCTACTTTGATTAAAAGTTGTAATCCAAACAATTTTAGTTGTGATGGTTACAACTTTGCTAAACAAACTAGAGCTATTTATCCCATTTCTGACAAAAGAAGTTTAGTTCCTTTTGGTCTGATTCATTCGGATGTGTGAGGCCCTGCCCGATGTGTGTCAACTTCTGGGTTTCGTTGGTTCATTACTTTCATTGATTGCTTTAGTCGAACCACATGGGTTTACTTGATGAATCAGAAAAGTGATGTATTTACTTGCTTCCAATTATTTCATAAAATGGTTGAGACTCAATTTGATGTCCAAGTGAAGATTGTGCACATTGACAATGGGAAGGAGTACATGGACGGCCGCCTTCAGACTTACTTTGACTCTCATGGGATTATACATCAGACCTCATGTGTTGACACACCAGCCCAAAATGGTGTTGCTGAGCGAAAAAACCGCCATCTCTTGGAGGTTGCTCGCTCTCTCATGTTTACCATGAATGTCCCTACACGGTTTTGGGGAGATGCTGTTCTTGCTACCTCCTATCTCATTAATCGCCTGCCTACTCGGGTCTTGGATGGTTGTTACCCCCCTTGAAGTCCTTTTGGGTAATTCGTCCTATGTTGTCCCTCCAAAGGTTGGGTGTGTTGTTTTTGCCCGCAATCATCACCATATTGGTAAGCTTAATCCTCGAGGACTACAGTATGTATTCTTGGGGTATTCTGCCACTCAGAAGGGCTATAAGTGCTACGATCCCCGCACACGACGGATGTTCATTTCTATGGATGTTGTCTTTTGTGAATCTGAGGCCTATTTTTCACCATTACACCTCTTCAAGGAGAGCCTAGGAGTGAAGATGTGTCTCCTCTCATTGAGCCATTGGAAGTTGAGATTCCCACTATTGAAGAACCATCTCCAGAAATAGAGCTTCAAGAAGGGATCACTGGGCAGGAACAAGAACAACCTCTAATACAAGGAGAAGTTGAGCAGCCTATTGTTCAGGGGGAGACGGGAAAATATCCTTACTTCGATGAAACATTCGCCAGAGGAACATGGCACAAAAAGACTACCACCACTGAACCATCTCTACCTATACTACCGGCTCCAAGTTCTACTCAACCTGCTCTAAACTCCAATCCTGGTAAGCCTGTCTATGACCCAAGTCTTGATTTACCTATTGCTATCAGGAAACCTAAAAGGAGTTGTACTCAACATCCCTTCTCTAACTTTGTGTCTTATGACACTCTATCCCCTTCCTTTCAAGCATTTGTTTTCTCTCTATCCTCTGTTTCCATTCCTAACTCTTGGCAGGAGGCTATTGCCGAACAGAAGTGGAAAGAAGCAATGGATGAGGAGATGAGTGCTCTGGGAAAAATAAAACCTGGGAATTGAAATCACTTCCACCTAGAAAGAAACCGGTTGGCTACAAATGGGTCTTTGCCATCAAACAAAGGCATATGGTTCTGTTGAAAGGTATAAGGCCAGATTAGTTGCAAAAGGGTTTACTCAAACCCACGACATTGATTACCAGGAAACATTCACCCTAGTTGCGAAGATGAACACAGTTAGAGTGATAATCTCCTGTGCTGTTAACCAAGGTTGGGAACTTCAACAACTAGATATAAAGAATGCCTTCCTCCATGGTGATCTAGAAGAGGAAGTTTACATGGAAATTCCACCCGGATTTGCTACTGCAAAGATTGAGAGAAAAGTTTGTCATTAGAAGAAAGCATTGTATGGCTTGAAGTAGTCACCAAGAGCTTGGTTTGGGAGATTTCATAAAGCTATGGTGTCAAATGGCTACAAGCAGAGTAATGCTGATCACACGTTATTCATAAAGAAAGTGGGGCAGCATATCACAGTGTTGATTGTCTATGTTGATGACATTGTGATCACTGGGAGTGATACTGATGAAGTGAAGAGCTTGAAAAAGTACCTGGGAAGGCTGGGAACTGAATTTGAATTGAAGGATCTAGGGAAACTTAGATATTTCTTGGGAATTGAGGTCGCCCATTCAGCTCAGGGCATCTCTCTGTCCCAACAAAAATATACCCTTGATTTGCTCAGTGAAACGGGAATGCTAGGATGTTAACCTGCAGGCACACCACCGGAGCCTAATACTCATCTGAAGAGCAAGGAAGGAGATCCAGTTGATAAAGGCAGCTACCAGAGATTAGTTGGTCGCTTGATATACTTATCTCATACCCGACCTGATATAGCATTTGCCGTGAGCTTGGTCAGTCAATACATGCATGATCCTCACTCTTCTCATTTGGAGGCTACCTACAGAATCTGAGGTACTTGAAGTCTTCACCTGGAAAGGGAATTTTATATTCTCCTTACAGCCATACTCGAGTAGAAGCATATACGGATGCTGACTGGGCTGGTTGTCCTGACAACAGGAGATCTACATCAGGGTACTGTACCTTTGTTTGAGGTAATTTAGTCACTTGGAGGAGCAAGAAGCAGTCTGTTGTTGCTCGATCAAGTGTTGAAGCTGAATTCAGGGCTATAGCACATGGAGTTTGTGAGTTACTATGGTTGTAGGGTCTTCTGCAAGACCTATACCCTTCCCATGCATTTCTACTGTGACAGTAAATTTGCCATTAGTATAGCTCACAACCCAGTCCAACATGACCGTACCAAGCATGTGGAGGTTGATAGGCATTTCATCAAGGAGAAGCAGGAGCAAGGAGTTGTATGTGTCCCGTTTGTTCAATCCAGTGATCAACTAGCAGATGTTTTTACTAAAAGTCTTTGTCATAAGTCTTTTTCTTTCGTAATTAGCAAGTTGGGCATGCTTGATATATATGCACCAACTTGAGGGGGAGTGTTATAATGTACTGGATACAAAGGTAATTCTGCTATAAGAGTATTATGGTAATTGTATCCATTCTGGAATGTTCTCCCTCCTATTATAAATAAAGGGGCTGTAGGCACATTGCTCACAAGCCAGTATTCATGAAATTCAACAGAACAAAAGTAAGCTTAGCCACAGGAGAATAAGTGTCTACATAATCAACACCATACACTTGGGTATAGCCCTTGGCAACAAGGCAAGCCTTCAAGCGAGCCAAAGAACCATCAGGATTCACCTTCACCACAAAGATCCATCGACAATCAATTGCTGATTTACAAGAGGGTAAAGGAATAAGATCCCATGTCTGATTCTCCTCTAAACCCAACAGTTCCTCAGTCATAGTAGCCCTCCAGCCAGGACTAGATAATGCCTCTACAACAGACTTAGGAATGGGGTGGTGCTCAATAGTAGTCAAACAAGTATGGAAAGTAGAGGATAAACCAGAGTAGGACACAAAGTTAGAGAGACGATGTTGGGTACAACTACGAACACCCTTGCAAAAAGCAATAGGCATATTAAGATCAGAAGGAACATCAAGAGAAGAAGGATTACCTGGGGCAGGATCAGCCGACGAAGAAGATGAGGCTGAAGTTGGAGCGGGGGGGGGGGGGAACTTTTCGAAGATGGCGCTGGTATATAACAGGAGGTGCCGGCGGCTGCAGTGGAGGTGTTGGAGGAACCTGTGAAGCAGAAGACTGAACAATATACAAAGGAAGATTATCATCCAATTTAGAAGCAACAAAAGGAGAATCAGTATAAGGGGTAGACTCAAAGAAAGAAACATCAGCCGTGACAAAGTATTTCTGTAACTCAAAGGAATAGCATCGATAGCCCTTTTGAGTACTAGAATAACCAACGAAGATGCATTTAGGAGCTTTGGGATCCAATTTAGAGACATCTAGATGATGATTACGAATGAAACAAACACTACCAAAAACACGTGGTGGTAAGGCAAATAAGGCAGCAGAAGGAAATAGGAAAGAATGAGCCACCACGTAAGACAGAGGAAGGCATGTGGTTGATTAGATAGCATGCTATCAGAACAACATCAACCCAAAAAGGTTTGGCCACCCTCATCTCAATTAAAAGAGACCGTGTGACCTCCCTCAAATGTCTGTTATTTCTTTCTGCCACACCATTTTGTTGTGGGGTGTTGGCACAAGAAGATTGATGCATAATGCCATGGTAAGTCATAAAATCAGTGAAAGGAGCCGAAAAAAATTCCTTAGCATTATCACTACGAAGAATGTGCAAAGGAGTACTAAATTGAGTCTTAACTTCATTCACAAAAGCACAAAAAATAAAGAACAACTCAGAACGATTCTTTATTAAATAATGCCAAATAACTTTGGAATAGTCATCAACAAAAGTAACAAAATAACGAAATCCCAATTTAGATACAATCGGACAAGGATCCCATACATCGGAATGAACTAAAGCAAAAGGTTGATTAGACCTTTGATTGACTCTGGGAGGATAGCTTACACAGTGAAACTTCCCAAACTGACTTGATTCACAATTTAAACTAGAAAGAGACTGAAAAACGAGGATCTAAAATCCGTAAACTCTGCAAGGACGGATGACCCAAACAACAATGTACTTGGTGAGGAGACACCAAACGCAAACATGCCACATACAAAGTGTCTTCAAGAAGATACAGCTCCCTGACTCATGAACTCTACCAATTGTCTTCTTTGTCGTAAGGTCCTGAAAGACACATGATCAGATAGAAACGTGATAGAATAGTTATAAGTTTTAGTAAACTTAGTAACAGACGAGAGGTTAAAGGGAAACTCAGGTAAATAAAGAGCATAAGATAAGGATAGAAAAGGAATGACCTGAACAGTGCATGTACCAGTTACTTTAGCTAAAGAACCATCAACTAAGGTAACACTAGAGGACGATGCATGAAAGGAAGAAAATATACCTGGGACCCCAATCATGTGGTCCGATTCTCCTGAATCAATGATCCAGGGGCAGGAAGCAATCGAAAGACATGTAGTGGCATTACTTGTCTGACCAAAAATAGTAGTAGAAGGCTAGGAAGACTGAGAAATATGGAACTGGGTAAAGCGAGCATAATCCTCATCAGACATCATCACAGTCTTACCCTCAGAATGTGAAGATGATGGAATAATAGACTCAGTAGTGGCAGCAGAATTAGCAAACTGTTGTTGTGGTGGTTTTCTACGAAGTTTCTAACAGAAGCGTTGGATATGTCTAGTGCGACCACAATGGTGACAGATCTTCACTATGCCTGAAGGATCTGAGCCAGAATTAGGTGCTTTCCCAGATATAGGGGTTTTGCTAGAACCACCCCAACGACCACGACCATGATCAGCAGCTGTCCCACTATTAGGACCATGGCTAGGTGTGAAAGAGGCCAAGGCTGAACTATCCACAATAGTAGAATCATGAGAAGTCTTACGAGATACTCATAGAACTCATGAAAAAGAGTCAGAAAGTGTGGCTACCTTATCTCCATCAAGTATCTGGGAACGAACAGAGTCAAACTCCTTCCCATGACCACCTCCCATAACTGCGAGCTGCTCTCGCTGGTTCTGCATCTGTTGCACATCTGAGGTGAGAGGAAGTAGGGAATTCAGCTCCTCATACATCCTCTTAAAATCAGCAAATTACTGGGTCAAGGGGCGACCCTTTCGAGCAGCTCTATAGAAATCTTGAGATAACTCATAGATACGAGATAAGTTGTTTTGCCCAGAATACAGAACATTCAGATAATCCCATAGCTCCTTAATTGTATCAATATGAGTTACCAGATCAACAATCTGGTTGTCCATAGAGTTCAGCAGCTGTCCAAAAATGTGTGCATCAACAGTATCCCATGAGGCATCACTTGCAGGTTTGGTCTTGGTCAAATGATCCTGCTGATCCCTACCAATCAACACCAATCTAACAATCTTCTTCCATTGTTGGAAGTTGTTGATTCCCTCTAACTTCTTCTCAGTAATACAGTTAGATGAAGAAGACACAACTTCTCTGACAACATTCTTCGATGGATCAGACATTTCAACAAACACAAAGTGAATGGAAGATGCAACACTTACAAAAGGATTCAAAAATAGAAGAAGACTCCTGAGAAAATTGATCTCAGCTTCCAAAACCCTGAAAAGGGGAATCCAATCTTCAAACCTCAAAGTGAGGTTAATCTCCAACTCTAAATACCACAAGAATCAATCTCCAGTCACTGTGGTGAAGAAACCAATCACAAACATGACCAAAACTCAATTTCAACTCCTTTCTGCAGAAGTCGATCTCAAAACCCTGACAGAAAACCGACTTTCAGTTCTGCCCCAAAGTTTGACACAAAAATTTCAACAAACTTGATTTCTATGGTCTTGAATGTATTCTTCACTCCATAGATCAATCTCTACCAACAAAGAAGACCTAGTTCTCAATCTCCAGTGAGGAACTAATCTCGAAACAGTCTGAAAATACAGCATAGGGTGCTGCACCCCTTTCACATGAAAACTGAAGAGCCTCTCAAGACTTTGAACTGAGATGAATCAATCAATGATGATTGAAACCTAGAAAGAGAGGAGATAAAATGCTAGGAAGATTGTAGTAGTCCCTAGAGATCTTGCTCTGATACCATGTAAATGTAAACAATCAAGAGAAGAGAAGATAAGAGAGGAGGAAGAAGAAGAGGAAGACGAATGAGAAACGGGTAAACTTTGGAGTGTCTCACTTAATGTGAGAGCTCCACATTCATTCACTTTATATAATGACTTAAGAGACACAATAGGAAATAAGAAAACTGAAAATACCTAAACGACCCCTGACTGAGACATAAAACAGTCCCTACTAACACATGTATGATCTCGAATAGAGCTGTTTGGAGGGCTAGGATCCATGCAGCTGATCCCATTTAGTGGGTATAAGGTTGTTGTGTTGTTCTTTTCTTTTACTTTTTTATTAATATTTACTCTTTTTAAGGATCCATGTAGCCTACCCCATTTAGTTGGGATAAGGCTGAGTTGTTGTTCTTGTTATTGTATTTTCATGGAAGCTACAATCTCCGCCAACACTTCAAAACTTGGCCATCAACCGTAAATAGTCCGGATTACCATCACATTATTCAATTGGATGGGTCATGCAGGGAAAAAACGAGTTTGACTCAAAGCATGTATTAAATAATGTTAATTTATAACACAATTGAATTGGTTGCTCGGTGTTTAGGTATGAGTTGGGAAAGGTAACATTTAAATCTCATAAATAGTATATTGAAATGTCCTTTTAGTATTTCTATAGACTAAGTAAATAAATAAAATAAGCTATGCCCATGTCCTTGTCAGATGGTGGTATAACCATCTCATCAAGTCATCAAACAGTTTGTTGGCTAAGTTAACGGATTTGAATAACAAGTGGATCCTAAGACTGACCCACTAATTTTGGGGGACAAGTGGTGGGTGACTCAGTTTATTTATTCGGCCAAATCCTAGAAAACTGATATTTCACAATGGAAAAGAAAATAAATTTTCATTAACTTGGTTAAAATTGTGTGCATCAACCTTGGAGATCTGTTCTCATCTATTCTTTTTTTATTGTTTTTTTAAATGTTTTCTACTGTTAGTTGGATCTGAAATTTGACATTCTGAGATCACCAGTAGGCTGTCCCAGTGGTCTGGGAAAAGTTCTTTGAGTTGATTAGGCAAATATCCACTTTGACAAAAACTGCACTAATGCACATTTTTTTTGGGGTGGGGGTGGGGAATAGCACTATAGTACTTGATTTAATTTGGTTGTCTTCATTGAAAATTTTCTGTATTGTCTATTAATTAGTTCGTCACATTGCTGATTGATTCTCTTACTTGATTTGGTTTACATTTTGAAGACGTGAAGAATCACTGCCCATATTCAAGAGAAGGCTCTTGGGTGGTTTGCTGGATTTCGCTGCTAGGGAACTTCGTGTTCAGGTAATTTCTGCTTCTTTACCAGTCATTAGTCAACACTTTATTTGAGCTATAAATTTGACGTTTTCGGAATACTTGTGAAGTTCATGGTATAGCTTCTTGTTTTTTATTCCTTTAATGCTTATGTTCAAAATTTCTTACATCAGTTTTTGTTGTAGAAAGAAAAAGAAAGATAAACTTAATTGATGAAAGCTCCACTTTCGAACATGCATAGATACGTCCTATCTCTTTAAATAGTGCCATTGGTGTTGGTTCATAACAAGGACATGATCTTAAGGAGTTAGAGTTGGGAAGATGCACCTAAGTTCCTCTTGGTTAATTAAGGGGGCCTTAATGGCTAGGTGTCCTTGGCTTGTGAGGATATGCCTAAAGAACAAGGCTATATGGAGATTCGGCACTTAGATGAGCAACCGATGGCGAGAGTACATAGTGCAAGTATGAGTTCTCACATGATTGGGAAAGTATGTGGTTAGTGCCTTAGTGATAACCATGGTTGTGGACTTTGGAATAGGAATAGTGCAATTGGAGATCTATTCAACCAGGTATTAATTCCGGTGAAGGCAGTCGGGCACTACAGTGCTGCTTTTTATGGTAACTAGCCTTTGATGGAAGCTTTTTCCCAATATCTTTGTATAAGCAAATGATAAATGCTTGACTGGTATTATTCGTACAACACTGCTCTGATAGAGTGGAAAACTATCCTTCGGGCTGAGAACTCCTTGTAATTGAATTTAATGAGTTGCTGCAATGTCGAATTCTTTTTTGTGGCAAAAGAAATTAAGAATTAAAAGCAGTGCGACTGATTGTAGTATTTGGAGTACTCATAATTATTGTTTGTGCTTTGTTAGTTTGAGGCTTTTGAAGATCTGTTCTCTTTCTGTCACTCGAAGATTTATATGGGTGAATAGAGTTCCCTAAAGTACTATCCTAATTGGCATGAGTGAAATATTATGATGGGGAAATTGGCATCCTATGAGACCAACCCATTAGCCATAACTGAATTACCCTTACAATAATTGGCCTAAACAACAATCAGGGAGTGAGAAGTAATCAAATATGCAAAAGACTCCAGAACTAAGCTGTGGCAATTAAAGCTACGTAATCAAACTAATGGCAGTTGACATTGAAATTTTGCATGTAGGTAGTAAACTTGTAAGGAATGAAGTTAGAGAAACTTGCATGGAACAGAAATCAATAGATCCTATGAACATATCAGCCAACTGCATTATGTTGCTGTTTCCATCCTCTCAGACCAGAAAAATCAACTGAAAAGTTTGAGGGTTAATTCAACTTAAAAAATAGGATGGACCTTTAGATAGAAAACCTGTAATAATATTATTCCAAAATTTCATAATAGTTCGATCATATTTGCTGGGGTATAAAGGCCATTTTTTGCTAATTCTCAGGACCTGCAAACTCCTTGACACAACTGCCGAATACTCCAAATCCCTGCCCTTTGGATGGACTCCCATGGATTAGAAGATCCTTCCAATGTAGGACCTAAATCATTCTTTTGAGGGGGTACATAAAAGCAGATCCTTTTTGTTTACTTCACCAAAATGAAACTACGGGACTGTGTTAGAATGTAGAGATATTTAAAATTAGGGAAAGGCTTGGATGATTTGAGTCACCCCAAGCACCTCTTTATTTATAAGAGTAATAAAAGAATAAACATATGTACATGAACAATGTGGGACTAAACCACATACAAACAACTAAATAAATAAAGAGGAAAAAAGTCCAGAATACACCCCACGGTATTCTGGCCCATATCTAACACTCCCCCTCAAGTTGGAGCATATATATCATGTATGCCCAACTTGACTAAGATAGGATGAAACAGCTTGCTACTCAGTCCTTTAGTGAACACATCAGCAAGTTGATCAGTAGTCTTCACAAAGGGAACACAAATGAGGCGGGCTTCAAGCTTTTCTTTGATTAAATATCGGTCAACCTCTACATGCTTAGTGCGATCGTGCTGGATAAGATTATGAGCAATGCTGATGGCAGCTTTATTGTGACAATAAAGCATCATGGGAAGATGGACAGCAACACCAATATCTTGTAATAATCCTTTAAGCCATAGAAGTTCACAAATGCCTTGGGCCATTGCACGAAACTCGGCTTCAGCACTAGACCTTGCCACAACATTCTGCTTTTTGCTATGCCATGTGACAAGGTTCCCACCCACAAAGGAACAATAGCCAGAGATAGATTTCCTGTCAGTAGAACCAACCCAATCGGCATCAGTATAAGCTTCAATCTTGAGGTGACCATTGGGAGATAAGAGGATTCCCTTTCCTGGAACAGACTTCAAATACCTCAAAATACAACGGATTGCATCCATATGAGAGGAATAGGGATCATGCATGAATTGGCTCACCATACTTACAGCAACTGCTATGTCAGGTCTTGTGTGGGAAAGGTAGATTAGTTTGCCCACTAACCGCTGATAACCACCCTTGTCAACAGGTTCACCCTCTTTCTCCTTAAGTTTTGTAGTAGCATCCATAGGAGTATTTGAAGGATGACAACCTAGCAGCCTTGTTTCAGTCAATAGATCATGGACATATTTTCTTTGAGAAAGAAAGATGCCCTTTGAAGAGCGAGCAACTTCTATCCCTAGAAAATATTTGAGAGGGCCTAGATCTTTGACCTCAAACTCACAGCTAAGGAGAAGCTTTAAATCCCTGATAGCAGCACCATCATTACCAGTCACCACGATATCATCCACATAGACTATGAGAAGAGTAACCTTGTCACCAACTCGTCTGATGAACAAAATGTGATCAGCATTGCTCTGCTTATAACCTACTGAAATCATAGCCCTAAGAAATCTGCCAAATCAGGCTCTAGGTGACTGCTTCAGCCCATAGAGAGCACGTTTCAGCTTACAGACCCTGCCCTTAGTCCTGTCATTAGAGAAGCCTGGTGGAATGTCCGTATATACCTCCTCCTCAAGTTCCCCATGGAGGAAGGCATTCTTTATATCTAACTGCTGAAGATCCCACCCAAGATTTACAGCACCAGCTAATAACACCCTGATAGTGTTAAGTTTTGCCACTGGTGCAAAGGTCTCCTGATAGTCAACTCCATAAGTCTGAGTGAACCCCTTTGCAACCAGACGTGCCTTATAGCGATCCACTGAACCATCAGCCTTCTGTTTGACCACGAAGATCCATTTACATCCCACTGGTTTTTTCCCTGGAGGAAGAGCCACAAGATCCCACGTATTATTTTTGTGTAGTGCTCTCACTTCTTCCAACATTGCAGCCTTCCACTTTCCATCTATATATGCTTCCTACCAATTTTTAGGAATAGAGACAGAAGAAAGAGAAGATACAAAAGCATGAAAAGACGGAGAAAGAGAGCTATGAGAAACAAAGCAAGATATGGGATGTAAAGTGCAAGTCCTAGTACCTTTGCGATAAGCAATAGGTAGGTCGGAAGAAGAGGGGTTACCAGGAGATGAAGGATCCGGGTCTGGAGCCGGAAATTGGATGGGTACTGGTGCTAAAGTGGATTGCAGCTGCCCTCTGTTGGATCTGCCCCTTGTATAGGTGATCATGTTGGAGTTGTCAATTCTCTTATGAAATTCACCAATAGTTCTCTGGACAGGAGTCAGCTCCCCCTGGGTAGGAACATTAACAACACTATTTTCTATGGTCTCCCCTTGTAAAGGATTCCCATCAGGTGAGGGAGGAACGGCCAGACCATCCAAAGTAGGTTGGGCAGCAACCGTGGGTGGTGGTAAAGAAGGCTGGGCAGCAGCCATGGGTGATAAAGAAGGCTGGACAGTAGCCTGAGGAACCTCCGGTAGAGGAATCTCAAAAGGCACATCTTCACTAGAACTCTCCCCCTGAAGAGGTGGCGAAGAATGGTAAGAAAGGGACTCATGGAAAATAACATCCATACTAACCATGGTACGGCGGGAAGGGGGATGGTAACACTTATAACCTTTCTGGGTCGGAGAATAACCCAAGAAAATACAACGGAGGCCTCGAGGTTCAAGTTTGCCAGGAGATCTAGTATCCCTAGCATAACAGACACAACCAAACACCTTGAGAGGCACAATAAAGGAGGAATTCCCAATTAAAATATCAGAGGGGCTACAAGAGTCAAGAACCCTAGAAGGCAGCCTATTGATGAGATAGGCCGCAGTGAGAACCGCATCCCCCCAATATTGAGATGGGACATTCCTCGCAAACATCAAAGCCCTGGCCATCTCTAACAAGTGGCGATTTTTCCTTTCGGCCACACCATCCTGGGCAGGGGTATCAACACAACTGGTTTGATGAAGGATGCCATGATCTGCTAAATAATTTTGAAATTGGGATTCTATATACTCTGTTCCATTATCACTTCTCAATACTTTGAGAGTAGCCTGGAACTGAGTTTGGACCATTTTATGAAAATGTTGAAAACATGAAAAAACTTGATTTTTGTGTATGCAAAAGATATACCCAATTATGCCTAGAATGACAATCAATGAAAGAGACAAACCAACGATGGCCAGAAATAGACGGTTTACGACTGGGGCCCCAAACATCAGAATGCACCAAATTAAAACAAAAAGAACTCCTTTTATTTGAAATGGGATAATTTGAACGTGTCTGTTTGCCCAGAACACAAGCCTCACAAAAAAAGTCATCCTTAGTACGAAAGGTGACCAAACTAGGAAATAAATGAGCTAAAATTCCTAAAGGGGGGTGACCTAACCTAGAGTACCACTGATAGAGTTCAGAAGAGACCATGGAGTTCTGGTGTAGTGGAGAAGGCAATCGTGGTGGAGAGAAGCGACCGTCATCAAGCAGGTACAGCCCACCGTGCACTTTACCCAATCCAATCGTCTTCCCAGATTCCAGATCCTGAAACACACAATGAGAAGGAAAGAAAGTGACTTTGCAGTTAAGATCACGGGTAATACTACTAATGGAAAGAAGATTAGTAGTAAAATTAGGAATGTGCAAAACAGAAGACAAGGGAAGAGAGGAAGTGCAGTTGATGATTCCTTTTCCAGATATGGAAGAAAGGGAACCATCAGCCACCTTAACCTTGTCTTTCCCAGAAGTGGGAGAATATCTATGAAACAAACCAGAGGAACCGGTCATATGATCTGTAGCTCCAGAATCTATGATCCAAGGATGGGAAGCTACAGAAGCACAATAACCTCCAAAAGGAATACCTGACCGGGCAAAGTGTGAACCTGAAGGAGCAGGAGAACTGGCAGGAGCTGATGTAGTAGAGGCAGCAGTAGCGGAAGACCTTAGCATACGTAGGAGTGCCTGTAGATCATCCTAGGATAGACCAGTGTCAGCAGCAGGGGCTGCAGTAACAGTCTCAGTCTGATGGGCCTTGGTCTTGGCAGCCCTTTTTTCTTCAAAGTCAGCCGGTTTCCCATGAAGTTTCCAGCACTTCTCTTTGGTGTGATAGGGTTTGTGACAGTGCTCACAAACAACAGTAGTAGAATCACCAAGAGAAGTAGTTCCACTAGGTGCAGGAGTGGCAGGGGCAGCAGCCTTGAGAGCTGATCTGTCAGTAATAGGAGGGTGCAACATGGCAGCCCTACGGTTCTCCTCAGAGGACACCAAGGCATAAGATTATTCAAGTGTGGGCAAAGGCTTATGGCCCAACACTTGAACACGAATCTGATCATACTCCACATTTAAGCCAGCCAAAAAATCATATACTCTGATCTTGTCCACGTGCTTCTTATAGGAAGCAATATTAGCCACTGTAGTAGGGTGGAAGTCAGAAAAGTGGTCCAACTGTTGCCACAGACTGCGGAGAGTAGCATAGTATTTCGAAACTGAAAGGTCTCCCTGAGTGGTGTGAAGGACCTTCTTCCGAATTTCATATACTTGGGCATCAATGCCAAGCTGCCCATAGTTTCCTTGCACGCAGCCCAAATCTGGGAGGCAGTGTCCAGAAGAAGAAAGTTATGCTGTAAATCTGAAGTCATAGACCCTATCAGATAAGACATAAGAACACCATTATTGGCAAGCCACTTTTCCTGAGCAGGTCCTTGTTCAGTGGGCATAACACAAGCGTCATTAATGTGGCTGGTGAGACCACAGCCTGCAATGGCAAAGGAGGCAGATCTGGACCATAGGAGATAATTCGAGCCATCAAGTTTAATAGGATTTGGTGGGAAGCTGTGGTAGTCTGTCTTGCTGTGACTCTCATTAAGTGGCTGATCTGAAGTAGCTGAAGAATTGATCGAATCACCCATACTGGCAGCAAAGAAGTCCAATATACACTTCAAATTAAGGGCTGAATCACCTCTCCAAAAAACAGAACCAGCAGCACAGGAAGAGCCCTATATCGATATTGTCAGGGTTTTGGAAAAAACCCTGAATTGTGGAAATCGATAAAGGGAAAAGAGAGGGGCAAAAACTGCAGATAAATGGCTGCAACTGAAGTCGATTGACACTGTAAACTGGAGAAAATAACCTGCAGAAAATCAGGTCCAATAGGCAGCAGTAACCCTAAGATCGATAGGTGTCAGGGTTTTGAAAAAATCCCTGTAATGGTGGAATCGATCTTAGGGAAGTCTTCAAATCTGTAGGATAAGAACTGAACCAATAAAAAAATCCTGCAGCAGGTTGTGGTCTTCAAAGATAGGAGGTGATTCTTCTGTTGTAGAAGCAATCTCCAAAAGAAGGCTGAAGAACCAAAATCGCAGGCAATTCTGGTTTGTTCCTATCGAGCAGCAGAATTATGAAGCATAAATGAGGTAATGGGGCAGCAACTGGATCGCATGATCACCTCATCAGTGCTGCCCTATATGGGGATGGAGAACAAGGGAGAAAGAGAGAAAGAAAGAGAAGGGAAAGAGACCGAGAGAAAGTGAGAGGAAGGAGATAGAGAGAGAGAGGGAGAAAAGGACTGAGATCGAAGGTTATTGGTCCCTAATTCGAAATCTGCTCTGATACCATGTAGAGAGATTTAAAATTAGGGAAAGGCTTGGATGATTTGAGTCACCCCAAGCACCTTTTTATTTATAAGAGTAATAAAAGAATAAACATATGTACATGAGCAATGTAGGACTAAACCACATACAAACAACTAAATAAATAAAGAGGAAAAAAGTCCAGAATACCCCCCACGGTATTCTAGCCCATATCTAACATAGAATCATGCTTTTATGGGAATATTCCTTTCTTTCTTGAAGAGAGGCATTCAAAATCTGGATGTCATTAGTGTTTGATTGAATATATGGTTCCAATTCTTGGACGTTACTGTACTAAGCCCAAAAAAAAAAACTCAAAATTCTATCTAGAGACATCAGATCTTGTTCAACTATAGACACCCATGGGATAGCTTAGACTGAAAACTTAGTTTAGTTCAGCAACTGGAAGTGAAAATAAGTTTAATAGGGGCTTCTAAATAGTGTTGAATCATGAATGTTGAAATGGGATCTGTTTAGCAAAACCCATTTAGTATGGATAAGGCTTTGGTGAGTCAAGTACTAATCTCCACATTTGTACATTTACGGAAACTATGTTGATATTTTTCTAATTTCTTTATTGGATATTAGCATTCTATTTAGTGTTATCAAAAAAGGGTACTGTCCATGTTGAGAAACATGTCTTTGCTTTCTCTATTCAGTAGCTTCTATTGTCAGATGCGAAGATAAATGTATCTACTATAATTACTACATCCAGCTTTTCTTTTGCAGCAGAATCACGTTATTGCTGCAGCAGCTTCTGGTGTTGCCGCTGAAGGATTGTCACCGAAAGATGCTAACTCAGAAGCAGAGAATGCAGCTCGGCTTTCTGTCGCTTTGGCAGAGAATGCAATAGTTATTCTAATGCTTGTTGAAGATCATTTACGGTTGCAAAGTCAGCTATTCATTTCTTCGTGCTCTGTCAATACTCCCATATCACCCAGTTCATCTGCTTTGACCATTGGTAGCCACTCAAATTCATTAGCTGAAACTGCTGGAGAATTTTCTGAAGTTCTAGGAACTTGGAGATCTTTATCTAGCAACTCTGGTGGACTCTCTCTTGATGTATGATCTATTCTAAGCATTTTCTTATGATAGTGATTTGCCTTGTGTTATTTTTGGCTTTCCTTGTGGTACTGCCTTCTTGAACCCACTTCTTAATGCTGCCAATGTTAATAATCATCCATCACTAGATCCATTGATAGAATATAAGAATGATGTGTTCTAGGGTTGATAAGATAGGTTAATGGAACACAATGCCCACAGGAAAGAAACACATCAATCCAAACAATACACAATATGTCAGAATAGAGAAAATTAAATAAAAAAAGATCCAATGGTCGGATGGGGCTGATATTTGGATCGGATGGCCCTCTTACTATGATAGTAAGCCCCTCCGAAGATCAAGGGTTGGATCTTCTGTAATGAAGTATGACAGAAATTGGAAACTGACGGCTGACAGAAATTAGTAACTAAAATGAAAACTGAAATAACTCCAAAACAGTAGGTCAGATGACCATCAAATTAGAGACACATGGATTACTAACAAGGACGAACAGAATACTAAAAGAAGGGATCAATTCAAGGGCTGGATTGACAGAATGGCAGTGTAATTCTCTGCAGCCACATTTAGCAACTTAACAGAAGCAATGGAAACAGACCTGCAAAACAGTAGTTAACAGTGACATTCGATTGCTAAGACTGTAGGAGAAAGAGAATATGTTCTCAAAAAAATCACAACAATCAACCAACAAGAGATAGGGTTCTTGGAATATCCCCCCAAAAGTTAGGATTTTGCAAGAATGAACAAAATCTGATTCGTCAATCGTCACACCAAAAGAATATGATCAGTCTGCAAAACAGTAATGATATTATTGACTTACCAGAGAAGGATAAACAACAGCAAAAAAAAAAAGAAAAAACGTAGAGAAGCAAACCCTTATTGGCATAGAGAGAAATCTCCTACGTAAGGAAGAAAACAACAAACCCTAGCGCAGGAGAAGAGCATCTTCAAGTAGACTATTTTCTTCATAAAGTGCAGACCATCATCACTCGTCCAGTAATCACAGTAACAGTTATGATGAAACCCTAGTTGTGCAAGTTCAAAAAACTAGGGTTCTACCAGACAAAAACAGCATAGGTGGCTGTACACCAACAGATAGGGGAAAAAATCCTAACAACAGTCAAAACAAGGATGAAGGGAACCTCAAGTATTGAAATCAATGCTCTGATACTGTCCCCCGGAATTTGAAAATTTAAGTGTCTTCGCATTTATTTCTGCCCAGGGGTGTTTTTTTGTAATTTTACACCTCAAGGGCAATTTCGTAAATTTAGTACTATCCTTTCTTGATGCCTTTATGAGTAGAACCTTCTTAGTTGTATTCTTGAATAGCTTGTATTAAATTTTGTATGAATGTGAATGGTCCTCTGAATTCACAAATTCTCAAGGCTTGTATATTGCTGGTCAAAATTGGTGCCATCATAATCCCTGCTATTTTAGTTGTTCTTGTTCGTATCTGTTTACTGCTGTTTTTTTTTTCCTTTATGAGTACTATTTTTATTAAACACTCCCCCCACCCAAAAAAAAAATTTCACTTGAAGTCATCTATACTTCAGCACTAAGCTTTCATCCAAGAAAGTGGATTTTTACTTAATTCTTGTTTGAAATCCAGATTTTCATTTTATATATATATATATATATATATAATATTTATTGACTGTTCTGTTGATTCTTTCCTTTTGTTTTTCTAATCAGGTTCTTGCTTCTATGGCTGATGCAAATGGTCAAATTTCTGCAGCATTGATGGAACGTCTCACTGCTGCTGCTGCAGCTGAACCCTATGAATCTGTTCGATGTGCTTTTGTGTCATATGGGAGCTGTGCCTTGGATATAGCTGAAGGTTGGAATTATAGAAGCCGATTGTGGTATGGAGTTGACCTATCCTCAAAAAGCAGAGTCTTCGGTAGTGGTGGTGGCAGTGGTTGGCAATCTTGGAGTGCTGCCTTGGAAAAGGATGCTAATGGAAAATGGATTGAGCTTGCTCTTATAAAGAAATCAGTCACCATGCTCCAAGCATTGCTGTTAGATGAATCTGGACTTGGTGGAGGTCTCGGTATCAGGGGAGGATCTGGCACTGGAATGGGAGGGATGACAGCCCTTTACCAGTTGTTGGACAGTGATCAGCCATTTTTATGCATGCTCCGGATGGTACTTGTTTCAATGCGGGAGGAAGATAATGGGGACGATGGTATGCTCATAAGAAATTTAAGCATTAGGGATGACATATCAGAAGGTTTAAATTGGCAAGCAGGCAATGTGTTGCTGTCTGATAACAATAGTCGTATGCCAACAAGGAAACCGCGATCAGCATTATTGTGGAGGTAATTCTGTCATTCATTGGACGCATTATTAAGGGATTTATGTTTTTCTTTTAAGGTTCATTTCAAATCTATGGATCAGATTTCATTCACAGGCTTTATGAAATCTGACATACCAAAACTGTTGCCTACCAATGGAATTACTCAGTCAACATGTAACCCACCCACACCTCCCCCCCCCCCCCCCCTAAAAAAAAAAAAAAAAAAAAAAAAAGAAGAAATTACTCATTCAAGTGGCCCTAAATTTATCCTAGTAGATGTTGCATAACATCTTTAACAGCATGATAATATTATGCAATTCGTGTTCTCTACAGGTATAGTGGTATTCCATCCTGATGCATCATCTGAACACCAAGGTTCAAGGTCTTGGTATCTCAGCTGGTTTCGGTCATCCAAAAAACCGAGTTGTCTTGGTAACTCAGCGAGATCTCGGCCGAGTTGGTGCCTTTTTTATGTCAAATTTTGGCCCTTTATTTCGGTGGCCATATGGGATCATTAGATCATGAAACTTTCAAGGCAGCCTATTTTGGGCCCTATAAACATAGTGGAACCCTTAGTTTTCTAAAAATCACACCCAAAATGGTAGTTTGACTTAGAAACCTAGGTTGGTAGTGCATGTTGTGCATATATATACTGATATGATCTGTTCCACACAATCTTTAGTATTAGAACAGATACAATTCAAGTAGAATAACTTAAATAAGCAATATGAATGAAAAGACATCAAATTATGAACCATTTCATAAATCATACATCTATTAGTGTTTGTTAAATAGAGTCAAATATGTTTGAATCAGCATTTAACAATACAAGCCAACAACTGCCAAGTACAAAGTCACCCCTATCCCTATATGCTCAACCTAATATTGACTGAGTGCCGGGCCTTTAAGTTCACATCTCCTCCAAATGTTGTTCTTGAGCATCAAATCCAAGTGTTCTTATTGGTTAGATTTGGAGCTGTTTTCTTCACAAACTGGCGAAACCAGTCGAGTTTTTTTTTGGGTGAATAAAGAATTCATTACCAAAGAGAAGAAGGACTACAAAAGCCCCCGAAGAGGGAGGGAAAAAAAGTGCAACAGCACAAGCAAACCCAAACTCAAACAGGAGAGGTTGGAGGTTGGAAGGAAGAGGGGGGGTGGAGACCCCAGGAAGCAACAATATGTCTGTTCCTTGGGGTATCATTACAACAAGTGGCAGAAGTAAAGAGCTTGGCTTTGATGTCAAAGGAGATGGAGTCCCAAATCTGACGAAGAGGTCTTGAGTTGGAGGTCCATTTTCTAATATTTCTCTCCATCTAGATATCATTGATGGTAGCACAAAAGGTGATGAGGGTCTCAAGATATACAAAGGAAGAGAAGGCAGAAGTGACATCAGCAGCCACATCAGCATATCATGCCATTTCAGCATCCATCAGCAGAATGATCTTTGATTTAATTCTATTTTTATTTTCCTTTATTTTTCTTTTTTTTTTCTTTTTTAATTCATGTGTTGCTAAGTTATTTTGAATTTTAAACTAGGCAGTTTTTTTTTCTGTTTTTATTTGGAAGTTACAAGTCTGGTTAATTGTAACTTCCCCCCCCCCCCCTTTTCCCCTCCACCCTTTCCCCTCCACGGTTGTGGGATTACTGTCCAAATCAGAGAATATGATGTAGGGGTGTCATGACCCAAACCGGATAAAAGTAGGGGTCCGGCCCTCGCAGGCACCGATCAAACGATTGCTAAAACAAATATTATTCTTCATAATAAACTATCATTAACCAAATCTCAAACATAAATTATTTTCCATCATAGTCAGAACCATAAGAATCCTACTGGTGGCATCTAATGTTATTCAAAGTCATAAGAAATTAAAATCCCAAATATCAGAGTTTACAAAGCAGAAATTCCCTTATACATCCATCTAAAAGTAAATTAAACCAGCAAGAACTGAAATCACATCCTCATGTCACCCTTGAGCACTCTACCATGATCACCTCCGTGTCAATCCTTTGTAGTGTCATAAAACAGGGGTGAGCTAAACAACTCAGTAGAATAAATTATAGTAAGAGCACAACACAACACAACCTAACAAATGTTCACACATGTCAGACAATTGTTTCCAGTATTTCCAAATTAGCATTTCTCATTAAAATCCTTTCCATTATGACACCCTTTATAACTCTAGTTTGCACTGAGGGAAATAGACTGCCACCGCCCATCTCTCAAGGGAAACACAGCCCCACCATAATCACTCTCTTTCGTCACCCACTCTATGACTACAAGTACACTACTGACAACTCTCCTACGTACAGTGGGTACAATTCCGTGGCCAAAGGAACACAACTCCTCTGGTGGCTATGACTCTCCACCGACATGGTGCAGCCTATGAACCCTCAAATTCTCCTTCCAATTAGAATCTCCACACTCTAGGTTCAAATCCTTAGATATCCCCAACAATTTCAGATTTCAGAAATACCACAAGAAAATTTCAAGGACACTTAATTCAGCAATAATCATCTCAGTAATTCATAAATTTTCAGTAATATAATACTAACTTCAACAATGATAGATTCCAGCAAATGCATCTTAGCAGTATACAGTAATTAACCTTTAATTAATACTTTCATCTATACTATATTACAGCATATGCATTTCAGCAGTGCATGGTATTACATGGTATATGGCAGTAAACTAATACTCTCAACTGTATCATTGCATACATGTTAAATAGTTTAAAAATCTGTACATTATTATATTTCAGAATATTTAGGCGTGTATATGTCACAGCAACAAGAGATTTCAGGAATAAAGCTGAGGAATCTTATGGTATGTATGGTAACCCTTCAAAGAATGGATTCTGGTGTTTTTTCTGATTCTAGAGGCAGAATTGAAACAGATTATGTATGGGTTGTCCGGTCCATTCTTGTGATTTTTTGAAACAGACCGGGTGATAAAATAGATTCTGGCAAGCTTTTGAGAAACACCAAAATGGTGTTTCTCACATTTTAGAATTAATTCTATTAAATTTTCGGTGAAAACACATGGACTTAAGTGAATCAAGGGCATTGATGGAATTTACCATCAAAACATAACAAAACGTAAAATCTAGCCCATCTTCTCAACTCGACCTCTGCAACTCCTAAGTTTTTTTTTCAGGTTTTTTGGTTCCAAGTTACTGTTCTTTAATGGCTTCGAACTCCTTGTCACGTTCTCGTCCAGCTTGCTTCTTTGAGCGAGCCCTCTCACGCGCCTTGCTCTCTTCTTCCAGTTCTCTCTCGCAGTTGCGCCGCTCCGAATCTCGTTCTCGTTCTCGCGGTCACGATCTCGGTCACGGTCACTTACTGAGGCCATGTAGCATTCTCTTTCATGTGAAAGTGATGCGAGAGAGAGAAGGGATAAAGCTAAGGTGTAGGAGAGGGATAAACCGGAAAAAAAAACAGAGAAGGCGAGCGAGGAGATTCATTACTAACCCCAAAAACAAAACAAAACAAATTGAATTGTCGAGAGAAGGAAGGGGAAGAAATGGCATTGGGGACGTTGAACCTGAATATCCACCATGATCATCATCATCGTCATCGTACAAATGTACAATATTGATATTACAATACCCTATTACCGTCATCCCCTCTACTACCTCTGTGGGCTTCGACTTGAATCGCTGCTACTCTGGTAATTACGTCAGTTTTAGCAGCGGCGGCAGCTATAGGGCTCTGATAGCAGTAACAGGAGGAGGAAGAATAGGAAGAAGAAAGAGGTCAAGTCTGAAGTCCTTGAAGAGAAGTTGTCCAACTCGTGAGTTTCGGTCCCCATCGATTTCTGCAACACTTCCCCCTCTTGATCTAACCGAGGATAACGTCCGACAAAGGATTCCTGTGAGGATTCCTCCTCTTGGTAATTACTTGAAGAAGAGGATTCCCGTGAGTTCAACTCTCTCTCTCTCCCCAAAAATCGAAATCCAGTCTAATGTATCCCTAAATTAAATTTTATGTTATGAGAAAAACAAAATCGATTCTAGAATCAGGTTTACCATACAGTATTTGTTGGTACAGAATTACTCCAAAAATCTAGAAATAGAAAAAATCGATTCTGACTCGGAATCAATTTTTTGAATCAGAATGGTTGCCATACATACCCTTAGTGATTGGTCTCTAGAAGCCTAAAGGTTAGGTTCAGAAACTCAGTTGGAAGAAAAACATAATCACAGATCACAGTGATGGTTTAGAAACCAGATTAGGAAGAATTTCATTAAAATCAAATCAGCAACTCTGTTAGGCCTCAAACTTTGGTCAAAAGTATGTTTATTAGGGAAAAAAATAGGATACTAAATCTCAGGTTGATACAATGGTCGGATTCTAAGATGTGGGAGATTCCTACTGAAGATGGGGTTATCAAAAATGGAGTAACAGATCTGAAACTCGATCTCAAAAAAAATACAGTGAGGATCAAATGTATTTGAACAACCAAATATGCAGGAATATTAGTAATAGAAGTCCAAGAGCAATGATAAAAAAATATCAGAGATTACAAGTCAGAAACTCAGAATTTTAGACTTCAAAATATATATGCATATATATATGTCACAGCAACACATGCAAATATACTAAATTAAAACCCTCTATTGTACACATATTCCTGTTAGGTTTTAGAGTAGATGAAGAAGGAAGAAAAAGGCTCCAAGAGAGCTAAGAGTTCAAACACGATTTGGGGAAAATCTGTTATGTCTCTAAACTAGAGACAAACAAAGCTTATATTGAAAAGAATGTAAAATTACACACAGGCCCTTAGCCTTATTAAAATGACACATAGAATACATAAAAGAGGGGTTATGTACATATATACCCCTGATAACACTATTCTTAACACTCCCCCTCAAGTTGGGTGGTATATGTCATACATACCCAGCTTGTCTAACATAAAACTAAAGTGATGAGAGTTAAGTCCTTTGGTGAAGATCTCTGCCACTTGTTCATTTGTCTCCACAAAAGGAGTACAAATAGTCTTAGACTCTATCTTCTCCTTGATAAAGTGTCTGTCAACCTCAACATGCTTGGTCCAGTCATGTTGAACCGGATTATGAGCAATACTTATGGCTGCCTTGTTATCACAGTATAAACTCTTAGGTTCAGTCGTCTCAAACCCCAATTCTTGAACAAGTTTCTTCAACCACAAGATTTCACACACACTATGAGCCATGGCTCTAAACTCTGCTTCAGCACTTGACCTAGCTACCACAGGTTGCTTCTTACTTCTCCAGGTGACTAAGTTTCCCCCAATAAAAGTGCATTATCCGGAGGTGGACCTTCTATCAGAAATAGACCCGGCCCAATCAGCATTTGTATATACTTCAATTCTCAAGTGACCATTCCTGGAGAAGAGAAGGCCCTTTCCAGGGCATGACTTCAAATACCTGAGGATCCTGTAGACTGCATCAAGATGTCCCATCTTAGGTGCATGCATAAACTGACTCACCACTCCAACAGCGTAGGTTATGTCAGGTCTGGTGAGGGAAAGATAGATTAGCTTGCTTACTAATCTCTGATATTTTTCAGCATCCACAAGAGGTTCACCACAATCTTCCTCTAGTTTGTGGTTTTGCTCAATAGGGGAGGAGATTGGTTTGCATCCTAAGTAGCCTGTCTCTGTAAGTAGATCAAGAACAAACTTCCTTTGGCAAACATTGATCCCTTGCTTGGATCTTGAAACTTCAATCCCCAGAAAATACTTCAATGGACCGAGATCTTTGATCTCAAACTGCTGAGCCAAATAAAGCTTAAGCTTTGAGATTTCAGCTTCACTGTTTCCCGTGACCACAATGTCATCAACATAAACAATGAGAGCTGTAATAGTGCTGCCCTTTCTTTGTATAAATATTGTGTGATCAGCTTGACTTTGAGTATATCCATTTTGTAGGAGGACTTGTCTAAATCTCTCAAACTAGGCCTTAGGAGACTGTTTGAGTCCATAAAGAGCCTTCCTAAGACGACACACTTTCCCATTGTCACCAGTATGCTTGAACCCAGGAGGAGGATGCATATATACCTCTTCTTCTAGATCACCATGTAGGAATGCATTCTTCACATCAAGCTGGTACAATGGTCAATCAAGATTTGCAGCCATTGAGAGAAGTACACGGATGGAGTTGTGCTTGGCCACTGGAGCAAAGGTTTCCTAATAGTCAATGCCATACACCTGTGTATAAGCCTTGGCGACAAGTCTTGCCTTATACCTCTCCACAGTACCATCAGACTTGAACTTGACTGTGAATACCCATCTGCATCCAACAAGGATTCTCCCTTTAGGGAGTTCAATAAGGTCCCAAGTGTGATTCTTCTCAAGAGCCAACATCTCTATGTTCATTGCTTCTCTCCATTTTAGATCTACCATAGCCTCTGCTACATTCTTGGTAATAGATATGGATGAGATAGCTACAGTGAAGGCTATACCTATAAGGGAGATAGAATCATAGGAAACAAACTTGGCAATGGGATTAATACATGCCCGAGTTCCCTTACGGTGACCAATAGGAAGATCTAAGTCTGAGGGTGCAGAAGTGGAGGGAGGTATACCTGTCTCGATGGGTGGAGGCTCAGGATGAGAAGACGAAGAAGGATTTTGGCAGGCCTTCTTTATAGGAAGCCATGAAGAAGGATTTCTCCTGTCCTTCGTATACACCAGTAGCTCCCCGTGTTCTCTGTTCACCTGTGCACTAGGAGGCTCCCCCTCAACAACAGTATCCACAGAATTTTTCTTTCCCTTGTCAATCTGAAAAGGGGAAATAGGGACAAGAGAGGAGAAAGGAAATGAAACAAACTCAGGAACCTCTTCACCCTCACCACCACCACCAAGAGATGAACACTCCCCCTGAAGAGGTGACTGAAAATACGGTATGGTTTCAAAGAAATGGACATCTTTGGAGAGAAGCCACCGACGAGTAGGGAGATGATAGCATTTATACCCTTTGGAGGTGGAGGAATACCCAAGAAAGATGCACTTTAGAGCCTTAGGATCCAATTTAGTGCGGGCAGATTTGCTAATATGTACATAGCACATACAACCAAACACCTTTGGTGGAAGAGAGAAAGAAGAAGAACGTGAGGGTAAGACATCAAGAGGAACTTTGAAGTTCAAGACACTAGACGGCATATGATTAATAAGAAAGACAGCAGTTAGGAGGGCATCAGACCAAAAAGTTTTGGGAACATGCATGGTAAACCAAAGGGATCTAGCCACTTCAAGGAGATGGCGATTTTTTCTTTCCGCCACCCCATTTTGTTGTGGGGTATCGACACAGGCCACCTGATGAATAATGCCATGGTCAGAAAAAAAGGTTTCCAAGCCACTATACATATACTCCCCACCTTTGTCAGAACGGACAATTTGGATCCGAGTTTGAAATTGGGTATACACTAACTCATAAAAAATTTTAAATGCAACGTAGACATCACTTTTGTGTTTCAACAGGTAAACCCAAGTAACCCGAGAATAGTCATCAATGAAAGAAACAAAGTAGCGGAAGCCACGCAAAGAGGTAACAGGGGAAGGCCCCCAAACATCAGTATGGATAAGATGAAAAGGTGAAGTCGATCTATTACCATTAGATGCATAAACTGTTTTACAGCTTTTGGCAAATAGACAAGGTTCACAATGAAAAACATGAGTGACAGGAAATGAAGTAAATAAATGAGGTAATAGTTTCCTCATAACAGAAAAGGAAGGGTGCCCCAAACGACGATGCCAAAGCAAAATATCCTCCTGAGAACGTCCGCCTTCTTGCCCACAAACATAGGATTGAGCTTGCACAACAGGGGAAGCACCAGTCTCCAAAACATATAAGCCATTAGTCTCACGACCACTGCCAATCACCTTCCTCGTCACCAAATCCTGAAAAGACAATGGGTAGGGAAGAAGGTGACAAAGCAGTTTAAAGATTTAGTCAATTGGTTAACTGAAAGAAGGTTAGTGGCAAAGTTGGGAACATGAAAGACAGACTTCAAAGGTAAAGAAGGGGTAACCTTAATATCTCCCTTACCAGAAATGGATGAGAAGGAACCATCAGCAATTTTTACCTTATCTTTCCCAGAGCAAACAGAATAGGAATTATACAGCTGAGACCTACCAGTCATATGATCCGTGGCACCCGAGTCGATGACCCAAGGTGTGGTGCCGGAGGAGGAGGAAGCTTGTAGTGCAGTGGAAGTAGGAGTGGCAGAGGACCCATCCAGGTGGGCAACAACCCGGCGAAATGCAGCAATGTCTTCTTTGGAAAGAGAGGATGAATCAGCTTCAATGACCCCAACATGAGCCTTAGGCCCCTTCTTCCGCTGTCCCTTCAGTCCCCCAGAGGAACCAGGAGGGGGCTTCCCATGGAGATCCCAACAAAAATCCTTTGTATGCCCAGATTTACCACAATGGTCACATAAAAATCGGCCCTTCGTAGATCCCTTAGCAGCCCCCTTATCAGCTCCCTTAGTAGAGTCCTGAGGGGTGGAAGAAACAAGACCAGAACGCTCAACAGTAGGGTTGGGAGTAGTCCCCATGGCGTCCCTACGGGTCTCCTCACTCTGTAGATATCCACACACCTCCTCCAGTGAGAATATGTAGGATCCTTGATAGAAGTTAGAGCAGCAAGTGCTTACAGCTGAACTGAACCAAGAAAGGAAGAAGAGAAGAAGAGAGGAGAAGAAGAGAGATAAGAGAATCGTGAGTTAGGGAGAGTGATCTCCTAACTCCTAATATGTAGAATCGTGAGTTTACTTTACTAATAACTCTTTTGGAATTACAAATAACTCCCTAAGGAGGTAAAAGATAAAAAGAAAAAGTAAGAAAGAGAAAAATACAACTCTATGACTTATAATAGAAAAATAGACAAATATGCCCCTAACACATAAACTTTAACAAATAGTACATGTATACTAGAACGTTTGCTTATCATACCACATACACATGCACACAGTGAGGTACTCTCACTATAATCCACCTACCTCAGTCCGAAGTTGAGTCAAAACCAGTCCTCTTTGTTCCACGTACACCGGAGAATCTCAACCCTACAATGTAATATGCATACCATTAAATACATAGCCTAAATCCTAAATCAGTCTCCTATTCCCTTAAGAAAATAACCCCCGTCAAGCTCTCCCACATGTCCTAGCATAAAATACTAGTACACAGTCCACTCAAAACAAAAAAATTAATAAATAAATAAATTACTAACCTGGTCTTCTTCTTCTTCTTTCTCCTCCTTGCTCACGAACTCAATAGCCAAGGTTCTCTTTTCTTTCTTTTTCCCCCCTTTTTTCATTCCTTCACTTTATCTCTCTCTCTCTCACACGTCCCCTCCCTCTCTCCTTGTTCTTTTCTTGCCAAATTCCCTCCCCCCTTATCTTTACTTTCCTATTTCTTTTTTACTATTTTTTTTTTCTGATTTCCTTTTTGGCTTTCAATCATAATCTTCCCTTTTCCTCTTTCATTGTTTCCCTCTTATTCTTCTCAATCCAATCTTCAGTTTCTTTTTTTTTATATTATCCAGCTGCTGTCCACGTATGGGGGGTTTATCCCCTCCCTTGCCACGATTTGGCCATGGTAGCTTCCCTCCCCCCCCCCCCCAAAAAAAAAATCTGACTCCTAAAATAAAAAGAAGATATATACCTCCTATGCAGCTAGTGGGACTTGATCCCTACACCTTGTTAAACCCAACTTAGGTTCCAACCACTAGGCTAAACCCCATAGGTGCTTATTAAATATATTAATCTAATTAAATAAGGAGCTAGACTATCATTAAATATTTTAAAATATCATATAAATCATAATACCAACCAAAACAAGGTTACAACAAAGAAGGTTCACTCATAAAAGCATCAAGAAAGGGTAGTAGTATATTGCGAATTTTCCCTTGAGGTATAAAATTATGAAAATACCCTTGGACAGAAATAAATGTGAAGACACTTAAATTTCAAAATTTGGGGCATTACAAGGGGGGGGTCCTAGATTCTTGGTTTCCTACTAGATAGAGTCCCTATTTTCCATATTTGGGGAAACGGTGGAGGGGAAAAGGGAGGAAGTTACAATTACCCAGATTTGTAACTTCTAAATAAAAACAGAGAAAAAAAACTGCCTAGTTTAAAATTCAAAATAACTTAGCAACACATGACTAAAAAAAGAAAAAAAAAAAAAAAAAAAAAAAAAAAAGGAAAATATAACACAATTAAATCAAAGATCATTCTGTTGATGGATGCTGACGTGGCTGCTGATGTGGATGGATGCAAACGTGGCTACTGATGTGTCACTTTTGCCTTCTCTTCCTTTGGTATACCTTGAGGCCCTCATCCATTCTCCCCGGCTTGAAAAAATTCATCTCCGGTGAATGAAAATTGATGTAGTGTTCCAGTAATGATGGACTGATTTGCTGCAATTCTTCAAATGTAATCCAAGTGCGGTCTATTTCAGGTCTTCCTTTCTAACGCACTAAGAACTCTTTGGATTCTTCATTATGAGCAGAAACTATTCGCTCATCAATAATCTTCTCAATCTGAGATTAGAATTAGGGAATAATGCTTGGATAGTCTGAGGTAGACCCTAAGCCATATATTTATAATAAGGAATAGAAAATACGTGGACAGAATTGTCCCTAACATAGTCGACATGGCTGTACATGAAATAAAAATAGAAAAAAGTCCAGAATACCCCCACGGTATTCTAGCCCATACAATCCAACACTCCCCCTCAAGTTGGTGCATATATGTCATGCATGCCCAACTTGACTAAGATAGGCAGAAACACTTTGCCACTTAGCCCCTTAGTGAACATCGGCTAATTGATCAGCAGACTTCACAAAGGGATCACAGATGAGTCCGGCTTCGAGCTTCTCCTTGATGAAATGTCGGTCAACCTCCACATGTTTAGTACGATCATGCTGGACAGGGTTATGAGCAATGCTAATGGCTGCTTTATTATCATAATAAAACATCATTGGGAGATGGACAACAGCACCAATATCTTGCAACAATCCTCTAAGCCATAAAAGTTCACAGATTCTTTGTGACATCGCATGGAACTCTGCTTCGGCACTAGACCTTTCCATAATATTATGCTTCTTGCTAAGCCATGTGACAAGGTTTCCACCCACAAAAGAACAATATCCAGAAATGGATTTTCTGGCAGTAGAGCCAGTCCAATCGGCATCAGTCATGGTACAAAATTTCGCGATATATCGCTGAAATTTTGGTAAATTTTGGTAATTTCGATACTGCCGAGACGAGATGGGCTTTTGAAATGAAAAAGTTTAAATTTCATAGATATTTCGGTATATTTCGTAGAAATACTGTGTATTGAGCAGTATATTTCGGTAAATTTTGGTACATTTCAGTATATTTCGGTAAATTTCATAGAAATACTTTGTGTATTGAGTATTGAACTATTGACTATTATGAAGTTTATGAGTTATAACTTATGCACTTATGACTTTATGAGTTTAAACTTTAAAGTTTAAACTAAAGGCTACGTTTGACTTTATTTTTGTTTTATTACTTTGTTTAAATTTCTTATTATGTCTTTTAGTACTTAAACAATATGTATTTAACTATTTTATACATCAGGGTCTGACTGTATACAGTTAATCAAGGGTGCAAACCCAAAACACCACTTTGAGTTCATTTTTTTTGCAATATGAAGGTTTAAATGTGTTTATTTAGCTTAAATAAGGGTGTACATGAAGTATCAGGCCTTAATATGGCCAAAAACCCATCGAGATGGAGTGCCGAAATATGGCAGAAAAAATACCATATTTCGGCAAAATTTCGGTATATTTCGGATATTTCGGATATCTCGGTAGGCCCGAGATACCGATATATCGCGAGATATTGAACTATGGCATCAGTATAAGCTTCAACCTTTAGATGACCATTGGGAGATAAAAGGATTCATTTTCCTGAAGCAGACTTTAAATATGGCAAGATGCGCTGGACTGCCTCCATATGAGAGGAATAAGGATCATGCATAAAATGGCTTACCAAATTTACAGCAATGGCTATGTTGGGTCGTGTGTGAGAGAGGTAGATCAGTTTGCCCACCAATCGCTGATAACATCCTTTGTCAACAGGTTCACCTTCTTTCTCCTTAAGTCTTGTAGTAGCTTCCATAGGAGTATCTGAAGGATGACAACCTAGCAGCCGAGTCTCAGATAATAGATCTAGGATATATTTTCTTTGAGAAATAAAGATGCCCTAGAAAATATTTTCGAGTTCCCAGATCCTTTATTTCAAACTTATGGCCAAGGAAGAGCTTCAATTTGTTGATCTCATCACCATCATTTCCAGTCACAACAATATCATCAACGTAGACTTTGAGGATAGTTACATTATCACCGACACGTTTGATCAACAAGGTATGATCAGCATTGCTTTGCTTGTATCCCACAGAAACCATAGCTTTGTGAAACCTGCTGAACCAAGCTCTAGGTGACTGCTTCAACCCATAGAGAGCACGCTTTAATTTGCACCTTGCCCCCTTGGTAGTATTGAAAAACCTGGAGGAATGTCCATATATACCTCTTCCTCTACTTCTCCATGGAGGAAGACATTCTTCACATCTAACTACTGAAGATCCCATCCAAGATTCATAGCACAAGATAACAACACTTTTACAGTATTAAGCTTTGCTACTGGTGTGAAGGTCTCCTGGTAGTCAACTCCATATGTCTGAGTAAAGCCTTTTGCAACCAGACGGGCTTTGTATCGATCCACTGTTTCATTTGCCTTCTGTTTGACCTCAAACACCCATTTACATCCCACTGGTTTTTTCCCTGGAGGAAGACCTCAAGATCCCACGTATTATTTTTGTTTAATGCTCTCATTTCTTCCAACATTGCTGCCTTCCACTTTCCATCTGTAGATGCTTCCTACCAATTTTTAGGAATGGAAACAGAAGAAAGAGAGGATACAAATACCCGAAAAGAAGGAGAAGAGAACTATAAGAAACAAAATGAGAAATGGGATGCTGAGTGCAAGTCCTAGTACCTTTGTGATGAGCAATAGGTAGGTCGGAAGAGGAAGACTTACCAGGAGAAGAAGGATCCAGGTCCTGAGTTAGCAACTGGATAGGTATTGGTGCTACGGTGGATTGAAGTTGCCCTTTGCTAAAACATCTCTTTTTATAAGTGAGAATGTTGGAGTCGTCAGTGGCCTTTTGAAATTTACTAATGGTTCTCTATACTGGAGTCAGCTCCCCCTGAATAGGAACATCACCACCACTTGTTTCCACGATCTCCCCTTGTAAAGGATTCCCTACAAGTGAAGGGGCAGCAGTCAAAGGAGGCTGGGCAGCTGTTATAGGAGGCTAAACAGCATCCATAGGAGGTTGGGCGGCAGGCATGGAAGGCTGGTCATCAATCAGAGGAGGCGGAGGCGGGTCAGCAACCATAGGAGATAAAAGAAGGGTAACCTCAAGGGAAGGAACCACATCTTCACTAGAACTCTCCCCTTAAAGAGGTGGGGCAGAATAATAGGAAAGGTTTTCATGAAAAATGACATCCATATTGACCATAGTACGACGGGAAGGAGAATTGTAATACTTATAACCTTTCTGGGTAGGAGAATAACCCAAAAAAATACACTGTAACCCACGGGGTTCAAGTTTGCCAAGAGATTTGGTATCCCTAGCATAATAGACACAACCAAACACTTTGGGAGTAACTACAAAGGAGGAATTCCCAAGTAAAACTTCAGCTGGGCTACGGGAATCAAGAACTCGGGAAGGAAACTGATTAGTGAGATAAGCTGCAGTTACGACAGCATCACCCCAATATTGGGGTGGAACATGACGAGCAAACATCAATGCTCTTACCACTTCCAATAACTGGCGGTTCTTTCTTTTAGCCACACCATTTTGGGCTGGGGTATTGACACAACTAGTCTGGTGTATAATCCCATGATCAGCAAAATATTTTTGGAATTGAGATTCCTTATACTCAGTCCCATTATCACTTCTCAAAATTTTGGGAGTAGCCTAGAACTGAGTTCGGATCAATTTATGAAAATGCTGAAAACATGCAAAACAGTTAAGATTTAGGTTAGGAGAGCAAGTAGAAGAAGGGGAAGATGATGGAGGAAGAAGAAGAAGGAGAGAATGTTTCGGTTGTAAAGTTGTGTGTTGGAGATTATTCCTCCACACCTATATTACTCAAATATAAACTCTTGACATATTACATCCAACCTCCCTAGGGAGGTAAAAGGTAAAACGAGAGAAAAAGAAGAAATTACATAATAAGGAAACTAGTTAAGGTCTAGTTCCAGAAATACCCCTAGGACATGAGAACTAATAACTCTAACACTCCCCCTCAAGATGGAGAATAAATGCCATGCATTCCCAGCTTGCATAGAAGAGTACCAAGCTGAAGAGAGGCAAGGGCCTTGGTGAAGATGTCAGCCAATTGATCACCAGTCTTAACAAAAGGAGTGCAAATGCAGCCAGAGTCAATCTTCTCCTTGATGAAGTGTCGATCCACTTCAATGTGCTTGGTTCTGTCATGTTGTACAGGATTGTGGGCAATACTGATGGCAGCCTTGTTGTCACAGTGGAGCCTCATAGGACCTTCAGTGTCAAAACCCAATTCCTGAACAAGTCTTTTCAACCATATGAGTTCACACACTCTATGAGCCATATCTCTAAATTCTGCCTCGGCACTGGATCTGGCTACAGCCGGCTGTTTTTTGCTTCTTTATGTAACCAAGTTACCTTCCACAAAGGTACAATAGCCGGAGGTAGACCTCCTGTCTATAATGGATCCAGCCCAATCAGCATCAGTAAAACCTTCCACTCTTAGGTGGTTGTGCCTGGCATACAACAATCCTTTCCCTGGGCATGATTTTAAATATCTAAGAATACGATACACAGCATCTAAGTGACCACTCTTGGGGGCATGCATAAATTGGCTCACTACTCCCACTGCATAGGAGATATCTGGGCGTGTCATAGAAAGGTAAATAAGCTTCCAACCTAGCCTCTGGTATTTTCCCGCATCAACAAGAGGAGAATCAGAATCTTCTCCTAGTTTGTGATTTTGCTCAATAGGAGAACTTGCTGGTTTACAGCCTAACATCCCTGTCTCTGTAAGCAAATCAAGCACAAACTTTCGTTGACATATGTTGATTCCTTTCTTGGTCCTTAATACTTCAATGCCTAAGAAATACTTCAAGGGGCCCAGATTTTTTATTTCAAACTGTTTAGCCAAGTAGCATTTCAGTTTATCTATCTCAGCCGTATCATCTTCAGTGACTACAATATCATCAACATAGAAAATGAGAGCTGTGATGGTACCATTGCCCCGCTTGGTAAAGTGAGTGTGATCTGCTTGACTCTGGGAATATCCATTCTGAAGAATAGCTTGTCGGAAGCGCTCAAACCATGCCTTTGGTGATTGTTTGAGTCCATATAGTGCCTTCTTGAGGAGACACACCTTCCCTTCAGCTGAGGGTATTTTGAAGCCCGGTGGGGGTTGCATGTACACTTCCTCTTCCAAGTCACCATGAAGAAAGGCATTCTTCACATCTAACTGATATAATGGCCAATCTTTATTGGCAGACAGAGACAAAAGAACTCTTATGGAGTTGTGCTTAGCTACTGGAGCGAATGTCTCCTGATAGTCAATCCCATAGACTTAACTATACCCCTTGGCTACCAACCTTGCTTTGTATCTCTCAACAGTACCATCAGATTTATACTTGATTGTATAGACCCATCTGCATCCAACTGGGACACGTCCCTTGGGAAGATCTCAAGAGCCATCATCTCCTCAGACATAGCTTGTCTCCACTTTGGGTCAGACATAGCATCAGTAACATTCCTGGGAATAGAAGCTGTAGAGAGAGCAATAATAAAGGCAATACTTGTAGAAGAAAGAGCATCGTTGGAGACAAACTGGCCTATAGGATTAGTACAAGCTCTTTTCCCCTTTCTAACAGCAATAGGAAGGTCTCAATCAGCTGGAGGAGAAGGAATGTCACCTGATTGAGGAGGATGAATCTCAAGATGTGGATTTGAATCCAAAGAGGACTCTTGGTAGGTCTGCTTTCCTCTGTTATGCAAGCCTTCACCCTTTTTGTAGGTAATGTGATAATCCTTCTCCTTACCAGAACCACTCTCAACCACCACTTCTGTATTCACACCTAATTGATCACCAATATTAACCACATCCACAGTCTCCACAGTCTTGTGTGTTCTAATATCAAATATAAAAGGGGAGATAGGGAGAGAAGAGTGAAGGTCATCAGCAGCCTGTTCACTTCCACAATGCTCCCCCTGAAGAGGATGCTGAGGAGAAAAGAAAGGAAGAGATTCAAGGAAGGTGACGTCCGTGGAGATAATGCACCGACGAGAAGAAGGGTGATAGCACTTGTAACCCTTGGTAGTAGAAGAAAACCTAAGAAAGAGACACTTGAGGGCTTTGGGATAAAGTTTAGTACGAGCAGATTTGTTAACATGCACATAACAAACACAACCAAAGACTTTAGGTGGAAGAGAGAAAGCAGGAACCTTGGGAGATAAGATGTCCAAGGGAGATTTGAAATCAAGAAGCTTGGTAGGTATGCGATTGATGAGAAAAGAGGCAATGAGAAGAGTAGCAGACCAGAAGGTCTTGGGGACATTCATGCCAAACAAGAGACTACAGGTGACCTCCAATAAATGACGATTTTTCCTCTCAGCAACCCCATTTTGTTGGGGTGTGTCAATACACGCTAGCTGATGGATAATGCCATTACTATAAAAGAAGGTTTGGAGGCCACCAAACATGTATTCTCCCCCTTTATCGGACTAAACAATTTTGATCCGAGTGTCAAACTGAGTAAGAATCATCTGATAAAAGGTTTTAAATGCATCACAAACATCACTCTTATGCTTCATAAGAACAGTCCGAGTAGCACGAGAAAAATCATCAATAAATGGTAAAAAGTAACAATAGCCAAATAAGGAGGTAGTAAGAGAAGATCCCCAAACATCAATATGCACAATATGAAAGGGAACAACAGTTCTATTACCATGATATGGATAAGATGAATGACAATGTTTGGCAAACATATACGGTTCACATTGAAAAACATGAGAAGAAGCAATAGAAGAAATAAGTAAGGCAATTGTTTCCTCATTACAACAAAAGATGGATGGCCAAGACGTCGGTGCCATAACATAACAGACTCCACAGAATAACTATCATTATGTCTACACACATAGGACTGAGCTGTGGACAAAAAAGGGTAAAAAAGATAAAGGCCTTGCTCCTCACGTCCACTACCAATAATCCTCTTTGTTACCAAATCTTGAAAAAGACATTGAGAAGGATAGAAATAAGAGATTTAGTCAAATGACTCACAGATAAAAGATTAAGAGTAAGGCTAGGGACATGAAGAACAGAAGTAAGAGAAATAGACGGTGTAAGTGTGTAACAGGGATACTACCCTTACCAGAGATGGAGGAGAGGGAACCATCGGCTACCCTAACCTTGTCCTTACCAGAACAAATGATATAGGAATCATAATAATGGGACGTACCAGTCATGTGATCGGTGGCACCAGAATCAATTACCCAAGACTGGGCTACAGTAGAAGCTAAGGTGGAGACCTGCAAAGCTGAGGATGAGGAATAACTGGCCACTGTGGGTGCAGGAGATGTGCTCAGCTGTGACATAACCCTATGAAACACCGCATCTGCCAAAGTAGAATCATCCTGTGTAGCATCTATCTCAGTCATCGCAGAATGTGCTCTAGCTCCCCCTCTATAGCCACCACGACCATGAGTGCCAGGAGGGCGACCATGAAGAGACTAACACCTATCCTTGGTGTGTCCTGTCCTCCCACAATGATCACATTTAAACCTGTTGCGACCAACTCCACTGGCACCAATTGGGTCCACTGCTCTATCTTCTGTACGGTTAGGCCCTTGGCCTCTACCACCTCCACTGGTGTCTCGGAAGGAACTCATATTGAGGGCTGACCGCTCAAGAGATGGAACAGGTGTTGGTGCCATAGCAGCACGCCGAGTCTCCTCACTCTGTAAGTAACTACAGACCTCACCAAGAGATGGAAAGGGGAACCAGCCTAAGATCTGAAGCCTGATTGGCTCATAGTCAGGATTCAAACCACCAAGTAAGGAGAAGACACGCTCCTTTTCAAGAGTCCGATGTACCTTGGCTTCATCCTCTGGGTTAGTCGATTGAAGGTCCCTGTAGTGGTCATACTCCTCCAAAAGACCAAGAAAAGCACTGTAGTACTCAAAAATGGTCCTATCACCCTGCCTCATTGAGTTAATTTTCTGGTGGAGCTGATAAACCTTGCCAGAGTCACCCACTCTGTCAAAGGTCAGGGCGACACTATCCTAGATTGCCTTGGCAGTTTCTTTTCTTATAAACCTTCTCCCAATCTCGGGCTTCATGGAGAAGATTAACCAGGTCATAACTGTAGAGTCTTCTGTCTCCCATTTCTCATAGGTAGGTGAACTTGGCTCTGGGGCTTTAATATCACCTATAATATACCCAAGCTTCCCTTTGCTTCGAAGGGAAAGCTTCACAGAGTGTGACCAGTCCAAGTAATTAGTGCCATCAAGCTGCACAAATGAAATCTGTAGATGGGAACTCTCATAAACCAATCGAGGAGCTGTTGGAGTGGGCTATGAATCAGCCGAACCAAGGCCAGATGTTGCCGAATCAACAATAGTGTAAGGAAAAAAACACTTGACCATAAACAAGAGTACCAACAGCAAGTGGGGAGTAAACACTCAACCCAAGAAATGATTCCAACACAGAAAAATGAAATTCCAGCAAGAAGAAATGTAGTATAAGCTGGAACAGCCTTTACCCAAACACTTCCCAAGCAACAAAAACACTTAATACTGTTGCAAGACTTCAAACAAGATGTCCATAATCATTTCTCAACTAAGAGGGGAGCCTATTGTACTCCAAATGCGAGAAAAAGGACCAAATATCAGGCTCAGCTTTACCTGGGCAGAAAAAGAGGTCACACGAGAATGAGTTATGCTCCAACCAGCTCCATATCCATCAAGTGCAAACATCAGAGGCATAAATAGGACTCAGATATGATCTTAAAGAGCTACTCCATGATCCAAACACAGCCCGAGAGAAGGAGAGACAATGCCTGCAGCAGAAACCTGGCAGAAATCCTAGATGAGGCTGGGAGAGCTCCAAAACTTCATAAGGGCTTCAATGTAGCTCAAGGAACAGCATCAATCACTTGAATAGGTTGAAAAGAACCTATTTCAGATTCCTTCAACAAGCAGTTTACATAAGAGCCTCTTCCTTGGAATCCCTTATGTTCTCGGAGTCCAAAGAGAGGAAAAAAATAGGAACAGGGAAGATGAATACGACTCTCAAACCCTTAGCTCTGATACCAAGTTAAGATTTACGTTAGGAGAGCAAGTAGAAGAAGGGGAAGATGATGGAGGAAGAAGAAGAAGAAGGAGAGAATGTTTCGGTTGTAAAGTTGTGTGTTGGAGATTATTCCTCCACACCTATATTACTCAAATATAAACTCTTGACATATTACATCCAACCTCCCTAGGGAGGTAAAAGGTAAAACGAGAGAAAAAGAAAAAATTACATAATAAGGAAACTAGTTAAGGTCTAGTTCCAGAAATACCCCTGGGACATGAGAACTAATAACTCTAACCAAAACCTGATTTTTTGTGTGCATAAGATATACCCATGTGTTTCTAGAATGACAGTCAATAAAGGAGACAAACCAACGATGGCCAGAACGAGAAGTTTTATGACTAGGCCCCTAAACATCAGAATACACCAAATGAAATCAAGAACTCCACACGTACCTGAGACATGAGCTCCCCTGATCTCCCTTCTCCCCTGCCCACCTCCGGCGCCACCTCCATCCCCCCCTCCCCCACCAACCTTGCTTCTTCCACCTCCACCATACCTGCTTCTACCACTACTCCTTTTCTATCTACTGCCACCACCAACCCCTCCTCCCCCTCCACCACCCTTGCTGCTACTACCACCTCCACCACCCCTGTTGATACCACCACCCCCTTTCATTCTTCTGTCACCACCACCCCTCCCACCGTTACCCCCTCCTCCCCCTCCCCTCCTGTCACCTTCACCCATACCTTCTCCTCCACTGCCATTTCAGGCCCTCCACCATCCTCCTGGTCTTCGGTGGCTTCCCTCCCCCCCTCATCCTCGAGCTCTGGTCTTCCTCTCCACTTCATCAAACCTGCTACTGATGATGGTGGACCTTTTGCCCTCTGCCCCTCCTCTTCCCTTTCCCCTGAGATCTCCAAGTGGCATTCATGCCTTGTAGGTCATTTCCTTGGTTCGAGACCCTCCTTCAACACTGTCAAGGCCTCCCTCACCAAACAATAGAGAGCCCAAGGTTCTTTAGACATCTTCCTGCTTGACAATGGAGTCTTTGTGTTCAAGTTCTTCTCCACCACTGCCAAGGCTAGAGCCCTCGATGGTGCTCCTTGGCTGGTTGGACCCCAACCCATCTTCCTTCGCCAGTGGGACCCTTACATTCGTCTCCATAAGGTTGACTTCAGCTCCCTTCCCTTGTGGGTAGCTCTGCCTGGTCTCCCCTTCCTTATTGGAGCCAAGACAGCCTCAGCAGAATCGGCTCTATTTTGGGCTCTCCTCTCTACTCCGATGCTCGCACCCGCAAGATGGAAAAACTTTCTTTCGCTCGGTTCTGCATCGACATCTCTGCAGACTGCCCGGCTTACTCCATCACCATCATCGGAGAAGATGGCTTCAGCTTCGAGCAGCCTATAAAATTTGATTGGATCCCCCCCACTGCATTTTCTGTAAGACCTTTGGGCACCACTCAAAAGAATGCTCAGGCAAAGCACCTGCAGACGCTGCCACGACCACCCAGCACCCTTCCCTTCACGTTGCCTCTGCAAGTTCTTTGGTTGCTCTTCCTTCTCGATCTCCAGTATCCTCCGTTGCTGCTCCGAAAGCCCTTGCTGCTGCTCTCGTTGCCCCTCTGGCTACTGGGATCCCTGTAGTTGCTCCAGCAACCTCTGCCTCTGCTTCTGAAGTCCCTGCTGCTGCTCACTTTGCCCTTCTGGCCCCTGCCGTGGCTTCCTCTACTCGCATACCTGGCACTGCTGGCTACCCGGCTCTTCCTTTGCCCACCAGCCCTTCCAGGTCTCCCTTTCGAAGCAGAGTCAAAGCTCACCATGGCTCGCAAGGAAGACCCTCGATAGCCTCGCCTACCTCCGACATCTCGCTGCTCCCTACCATCTTGGAAGACGCACAGACCTCTGAATCATTCAGGCAGGCTCCATCAATCGAGATTGCTCCTATTGGTCCTCCTGAGACCTGTTCGACTGAGGCTGCTCCTATCGGTCCCCCTAAGACCTATACGATGATGGCCTCTGCTTCAAGCACCCTGCGCTCCTCTCAGTCCAGAGCCCCCAGAGGAAGTTTCACTAGTTTGGCCTCTGTTCCCGTTGCTGAGGCTCGTACCTGCGAAGTTGCCTCAAGAAGATGCTGCCTGCCCTCTGTTGCAAGCTCTGTCATCGACCAGGCCGGTGTTCAGAACCTCCTAGGTCTCTCTCTCGCTAGAAGTGCTTCGCGAAATGGCCACCTGAACGGCTGCTTTCCTGTTGCCTCGTCTCCCTGTCCCCTTTTGTCCAACCCTTTTGGCCCCACCCTTGACCCTTTTTCAAACCAATTTTTACCTACCCCTATCCTAACCACGACCCAACCTACGACTGCTCCGGTCCAACCCCTTTCCAAATCAGCCTCTTTAAACCAGTTCCCCTCCTTTTTCTCTTACAATTTACCCATCTTACCCCTCCCCCAGTTTTAATTACCTCTATCCCCTGTGAACCTAGCCTCACCACCCCTTCACCCCTTACCCGACCCACTTCCCGACCCTCTTCTCTGAACCATGCCTTCCCTACCCCCACCTGCATCAGCTCCCTTACCCTTCACGCTCCCCTACCCTCCCCATCCACTTTTCCTATCGATACTGCCCCCAGCCCTCTCCTATGTCGCAACTCCTTTTCCCCCTTACCCCCCTTGTCTGCAGACAGCTCCCCCCCCTCCGCCCTCTTGGCCTCGGTCATTCCCTCCCCCCCCCTTTGGTCTCGATCTCCCCCTCCTCCCCCCCACCTTTGAGTGGTTCTAAATGCCCTCTTGCTAGCTTCATTATTGCCAAGCATCGCCCCACTTTAGCCTATTCTTGTAGGAGGTATAGAAGTGTACCCCCGAGATTCTCGTTGCCCCCCTCCCTCTAGTGTCCATGTCTGCTGGGTTTTTCTGGAATGTCAGGGGTCTCAACTCCCTAGCCAAACACCAAGACATCAGAGATCTTATTAAGTCCTCCCATTCCTCCTTTTGCACCCTCCTGGAGACTCGTGTTATTCAAGATAACGCCTCTCGCATTGCTGCTTCCATTGCCCCTTCGTGGTCCTTCCTCTCCAATTACAACCATTCTCCAAATGGTTGTATCTGGATCCTTTGGGACCCTTCCAAAATTAACATATCCATCTCTCACTCCTCCTCTCTGCTTATCCACCTTCTTCTCACCCTCCCCAACTCCACCTCTTCTTTCTATCTCACTTTTGTCTATGCCCTCAATAGGGCCGTGGACCGCTCTTCTCTTTGGGATGATCCATCTCTGATTAAATCTAGGATTGACCCTCTTCCCTGGGGAGTGGGAGGCGATTTCAATGTTGTCCGATCCCAATCTGAGAAGGTTGGTGGTCGTCCCATTGACTTATCGTCTGTCCAGGCCTTCAATGACTGCCTTAAAGACATTGGTATTGATGACCTTAGATGGTCTGGCTCCCCTCTTACCTGGCACAACCGTAGGGGGGCTCTGACCGCATTGCTTACAAGCTTAACCGGTTTCTCACCAATGAAGCTTGGCTCACCTCCTTTCCCCATTCCATTGCCAACTTCCTCCTCCAGGGCCTTTCTGATCATAGTCCCTGTCATCTTCTCATCCAGGAGTACACCGCCTTCGGTCCTAAACCTTTTAAATTCTTCGACATGTGGACCTCCCACCCGCTCTATCTCCCCACCATTCTCAAAGCTTGGAGCTCCCCCGTCCACTGTCACTCCCTCCCCCTCGTTGCTTTTACCCGTAAACTCAGACTCACCAAATCTGAGCTCAAATCCTGGAACTCTACCACCTTTGGCAACCTCCCCTCCCGTGTCTCCTCCTGCCGCTTGGATCTGGCCTCTGTGCAATCCCGGCTCCAGTTGGATCCTCTTAACCCTTTGCTGGCTGAGGACGAAAGGAAGTTTTCTGAAGAGCTCTTCTCCCTCTCCTCTCTGGAAGAAAGCTTCCTTCGCCAGAAAGCTCGCATTAAGTGGCTTGAGCTTGGCGATTCCAACTCTGCTTTCTTCCACCGCTCTCTTAAGGCCAGGTTGAATTCCAACTCCATTACCCTGCTCATCGCTCGGGATGGCTCCCCTCTTACCTCTGTCTCTACCATTAAGGCAGAGGCGGCTTCCTTCTTCACTTCCCTCTTCAATCCCCCTCTCCCCCCTCCCTCCCCCATCCCCCCTGACCTCATCAACAAATTTGTCCCCCCCTCCCATGGCTAGCTTCCTTCTTGCCATCCCCTCCGATGAGGAGATCACCAAGGCTATCTTGTCCCACAAGTCCAATAAGGCCCTTGGCCCTGATGGTTTCAGCATGGGGTTCTTCCTTAGCTGTTGGGACCATATCAAGGACGACCTGATAAAAGCCATCCGTAGCTTTTTCTTCAATCCCAGCCAACTTCCCCAGTTCAATCAGACTTTCCTCAGCCTCATCCCTAAAAAAGATGGAGCATCTTCTCTCTCTGATTTCAGACCTATCTCCCTCTGCAACCTTCTCTACAAGTTCATCGCCAAAATTCTGGCAAATAGAATCCAGCTTGTCATCCCTTCCTTGGTCAGCCCCAATCAATCTACTTTCATCTCTGGCAAAAGCATTGCAGATAACATTATCCTTTGCTCTGAAATTGTTCGAGGCCTTGATCGCAAATCTCACTCTCCTGCTGCCCTTATGAAAATTGACCTCCACAAAGCTTTTGATTCCCTCAGATGGGACTTCATCTGCAATGTGCTCTCGCAGATGGGCTTTCCCCCTCCTTTCATCCGTTGGATCTATACTTGTATCTTCACCCCCTCCTTCTCGGTTATTGTCAATGGCTCCCCAGCTGGTTTCTTCCACTCTAAAGTTGGGATTCGTCAGGGTTGCCCCCTCTCCCCCTTCCTCTTCTCCCTGGCTTTGGAAGTCCTCTCGAGGAGTATCCAAGCCAAAACTGACCTCCATTTTATCTCCCCCCTCCCCAAGTGCAAGCAGCTCAACCTCACCCACCTGGCCTTCGCGGATGATCTTATGATCTTCTCCAAAGCCTCTCCCTCCTCCATCTCTGCCATTATGGCTTCCCTTAACCTCTTTGAAAGTCTTTCCGGCCTCCGTATCAACCTCCTTAAATCCAAACTCTTCCTCTCAGGCGTTTCGGACCTCGAGAAGGATTCCCTCCTCCTCCTCACTGGTTTCTCTCTAGGCTCCCTCCCGGTAAAATACCTGGGCCTCCCTCTCATCCCTGCTAGGCTCTCCAGTCACCATTGCACCCCCATGCTCGACATTATCTGCAAGCGCCTCCAACTTTGGAAGGGCAGACTCCTCTCTTATGCGGGTAGGCTTGAATGCATTAGATCCGTTCTTCAATCCTCTTACATTTATTGGAGCGGTATCTTTGTCATTCCTAAAGCCATCATTAAAGCCATGGAATCCCTGTTTGCTGCTTTCCTCTAAAAAGGAAAGGAATCCTCCAAATTTCTCCACCCGATCAGTTGGAGCTCCATCTGCCTTCCCAAATCCGTGGGTGGTCTTGGCATTCGCCGCATCTGTGACTCCAACACTGCTAGGATTCTGAAGCTTATTTGGAAAATCTCTTCCAAACAGGACTCCATTTGGGTTCAGTGCGTCTACTCTCACCTCCTAAAAAACGACTCCATCTGGACTGTCTCCATTCCTAAGGATTGCTCCTGGATATGGCGGAAACTCCTTCACCTTCGCCCTCTGGCCCTATCAGCCATCTCCTCTTCCATTTTTGTTGGGTCCTCCACTTCCTTATGGCTCTACCCCTGGCACCCATTTGGAGTTCTTTTTAACTTCTTTGGCCCTAGGGAAGTCTACTCCTTCAGGATTCCAAAATCTGCCCCTCTTTCCTCCATCATCTCTAATGGCAACTGGACCCCCCCTCCCCCCTCATCCCTCCCCTCTCCCTAATCTGGACCACTCTCCCCCCCCCCTCCCCCCTTCCCCCCTGGTCTCGCGGACAAGGTCTGTTGGCTTCCATCCAACACTGGCCTCTTTAGCTTCAAATCTGCCTGGAACCTTGTCAGACTTCAAGCCCCCACTATCCTTTTGCTCAAGCTTGTCTGGTTCAAAGGCCACATCCCCCGCCACAGCTTCCTTCTCTGGAGAACCCTAAACCACTGCCTTCCAACCCAAGCTTTCCTCTCCCACCGTAGAATCCCTGTCCCAACCTCTTGCACCCTCTGCAGGCATGGTTCGGAAGGCATCGACCATCTTTTTTTCGCCTGCCCTTTTTCTACCACCATTTGAAAAAAGCCTTGTCATCCATCTGGCCTCGCAGTAGAAGTATCCTTCCTTTCGCTAGAGAGTAGCTTTGGATGGCCATGACTTTTCCGGACTGCACCACCTGCGACACCATTGGCAAGCTCGTGCTCGGTGCCACTATTTCTCATATTTGGATGGAGAGGAACCTTAGAAGATGGACTTCCAAATCTCGTTCTTCCGACTCGATTTGGAAAGCCATCTCTTGGGATGTATCCTCTAAGCTTAGTCTTTTGCCTCATAAGGCCTTTTTGGATACCCCAAGGAACAGGCACATTGTTGTTTCCTAGGGTCTAGATAGAGCTCTGTTAAGCCCCAGCCCCTCCCCTTAGAGGAGCTCGGGGCTTCCCCCCCCCCCTTTTCTTTTCTCCCCCCTTTTGAACATCCCCCCCCTAGCTTCTCCTTTTCGCCCCTCCCGGACCTTGGTAATATAATTTTTTATTCACCCAAAAAAAAATCAAGAACTCCTTTTATTTGATAGAGAATAAGTGGAACATGTCTGTTTGGCCAGAACACAAGCCTCACAAAAAAAAATCATCCGTATTACATTTGGTGACCAAAGTAGGAAATAAATATGTTAAAATGCCTAATGGAGGGTGACCTAATCTAGAGTCCCATTGGTAAAGTTCAGAAGAGACCAAGGAGTTCTGGTGTAGCGGAGAAGGTAATGGAGGTGGGAGAGACGATCATCATCAAGCAGGTACAGTCCACCGTGTACTTTACCCAATCTAATCGTCTTCCCAGAGGTCAGATCCTGAAAAACACAATGGGAAGGAAAAAAGTCACTTTGCAGTTAAGATTACGAGTAATACTACTAATGGAAAGAATGTTAGTAGTAAAATTAGGAATGTGCAAAACAGAAGACAAAGGAAGGGTTGAAGTGAAGTTGATGTTTTCTTTTCCAGATATGGAGGAAAGGGAACCATCAACTACTTTGACCTCGTCTTTCCTAGAAGTGGGAGAATATTGATGGAATAGGCTAGAGGAACCGGTCATGTAATCTGTAGCCCCAGAATCTAATCCAAGGATGGGAGGCTACAGAAACACAATGACCACCAAACGGAATACCTGACCGGGCAAAGTGTGAACCTGAAGGAGCAGAAGTGTTAGCAGTAGCTGATGTAGTAGAGGCAGCCGCAGCGGAAGACCTTAGCACACGTAGGAATGCCTGTTGATCATTCTGGGATAGACCAATGTCAGTAACCGGGGCTGTAGGAACAGATTCAGAGTAGTTTGCCTTATTTTTTATCTTCTACTTGGCAGCCCGTTTGGCCTCAAAGTCAGCTGGTTTCCCGTGAAGCTTCCGGCAGTTCTCTTTGGTGTGGTAAGGCTTGTGACAATGCTCACAAGTAACAGTCCCTATAGTAGAATCACCAAGAGAAACATGTCCGAAAGGTACAGGAGTAGCCTGGGCAACAGTCTGGAAGGCTGGTCTGCCAGTAACAGAACGGTGGAGCATGACAGCCCGACGGTTCTCTTCAGAGGAGACCAAAGCATAGGATTATTCAAGTGTGGGAAAAGGAGAATGACCCAACACTTAAACACGAATCTGGTCATACTCCATGTTCAAACTAGCCAAAAAATCATACACCCTGGTTTTGTCCAGATGCTTCTTATATGCAGTGATATCAGTAGCTGTAGTGGGGTGGTAATAAGAAAAATGGTCCAATTGCTGCCAGAGACTGCGCAAGGTAGCATATTACTTGGAGACAGATAAGTCCCCCTGAGTAGTATTATTGGCCTTTTTCCGGAGTTCATACACCTGTACATCATTACCGAGCCGTCCATATGTTTCCTTGCAAGTAGACCAAATTTGATGGGCTTTATCAAGGAGAAGGAAACCACTGGCAAGGTCTGATTGCATTGAGCCAATCAAAAGGACATGAGTATACCATTATTGGAGATCCATCTGGTCAAAAGAGGGCCAGGTGCAGTCGGCATAGCAGCAGTACCATCAATAAGGCCAGTAAGCCCACGGCCAGCAATAGCAAAGTATGCCGAGCGAGACCAGATCAGATAATCATGGTACAAAATTTCGTGATATATCGCCGAAATTTCGGTAATTTCGACACTACAGAGACGAGATGGGCTTCCGAAATGAAAAAAGTTCAAATTTCGGCGAAATTTCGGTATATTTCGGTATATTTCGGAATATTTCGGTATATTTCGTAGAAGTATTGTGTATTGAGCAATATATTTCGGTAAATTTCGGTACATTTCGGTATATTTCGGTAAATTTCGTAAAAATACTGTGTATTGAGTATTGAACTATTGACTATTATGAAGTTTATGAGTTATGACTTATACACTTATGACTTTATGAGTTTAAACTAAAGGCTACATTTGACTTTATTTTTGTTTCATTACTTTGTTTAAATTTCTTATTATGTCTTTTAGTACTTAAATAATATGTATTTACTTATTCACCCAAAAAAAAATATATATTTACCTATTTTATACAACAGGGTCCGACCGTATACAATCAATCAAGGGTGCAAACCCAAAACACCACTTTGAGTTCATTTTTTTTGCAATATGAAGGTTTAAATGTGTTTATTTAGCTTAAATAAGGGTGTCCATGAAGTATCAGGCCTAGATATGGCCAAATACCCACCGAGATGGACTCCCGAAATCTTGCAGAAAAAATGTAGTATTTCGGCGAAAGATATTTCGGATATCTCAGTAGGCCCGAGATACCGATATATCGCGAGATATAGTACTATGCAGATAATTGCTCCCATCCAGTTTGATAGGATTAGGGAGGAGATCACGGTTGTCATTCCTACCAAGCCCATCAGCAGCAAAAGTGCCAGTAGAGACTTTAGAGTCACCCATAATGCAGTAGAGAAACCCAAATCGCAAAGAAGGGTTGTGGTGATGAGAAACCCAAGAATTCCTTCAAGTTAATGGCTGAAAATTGGAGGAGAATCCCCTTTCAATGGGAGAATACATGTCTCCAAAAATCAGTAGCAGCAGCAGCAGACAAGTGAAACCCCTAGATCGATATTGTCAGTGTTTTGAAAAAAACCCTGTTTTTCTGAAATCGATGTAGGGAAGAATGGGCTCAAAAACTGAATTGTTGAAGCTCAAATTGAAGTTGAGTGTACCTTTATAAGTAGAGAACAATCCTTCAAAAAATCAGAACCAATAGAAATCAGCAACTCCTAGATCGATAGTTGTTAGGGTTTTTTTTTCAAAACCCTGTGTTTGTGAAAAATCAATCTTAGGAGGTCTTCAATACAACTGGAGATAGGAACTGAATCAGAGAAGAGAGCCTGCTGCAGTTCTTGGTCTTCAAAGAGGAAGATTGGTTCCTTGTAGCAGAGATGGAAGCACTCCCAAAAAACTTGAAGCTCCAAATATCGCAGGCAGGTAACTTGTCCTTATCGATCAAAAAACCGCAGCATGGAATGAGGTAATTGAGGGCAGCAACTGGATCTGTAGATCACCTCATCAGTGCTGCCCTACTGGGAGAATGAAGACAAAGGAGATCAAGACAGAAGAAGAAGAAGAAGAAGAAGGGAAGAAAAAAAATCGAGAGTGAAGGGGAGAAAAAAATCGAGAATGGAGGGAAGGGAAGGTCCCTAATTCACAACCTGCTCTGATACCATGTTGAGAGATTAGAATTAGAGAATAATACTTGGATAGTCTAAGATAGACCCCAAGCCATATATTTATAATAAGGAATAGAAAATACATGTACAAAATTGTCCCTAACATAGCCGACATGGCTGTACATGAAATAAAAATAGAAAAAGTCCAGAATACCCATACAATCCAACACTTCAGCTCTCTATTCAAATCTTGGTATAGGAGGGAGGTACAGAAATGGATTGTTCAATAGGAATAGGAATAATAAATGGGGAATTATCTAGATCATCCGGATAAAATGAAAAATGAGTGGGTGAACTGTGGTAGGAAATAAGGTCCTCTACAGTAAATATATTGCCGATTCCCATATCAGTTGGCAAATCAATTACATAACCATTAGCATTAATTCTTTTGAGAACTTGAATGGACCTGCACTACGAGCATGTAATTTACTCGCTTTTCCTTTAACAAAACGCTGTGGTTTAATTCTCACCATTATCATATCACCTTCTTGGAACTCTTGAAATCTTCGACGTACATCCGCCCTAGATTTGTATTGATCATTACTCATGGATATTTTGCGCTTTGTATCTGCTTGTAAGTCATGTATATGCCGCGCAAAGGATTCAACTGACTGGGACACTCTAGAGCCAGAAACTGCACGTATGAGGTCTATGGGTGCTCTAGGTTAATAACCTAAACACATCTCAAAGGGTGATAAACCAGTGGTTCGGTTTGTAGATTGGTTATAGGCAAACTTAGCTTAGGTTAGGACACGATCCCATCTAGTTAAATATTTACTTTTAAGACAACGTAATAGGTTTCCTAAACTCCTATTGATTACCTCAGTTTGGCCATCAGTTTGGGGATGGAAAGATGAAGAAAAAGGGAGTTTGGTATTCATCATCCGCCACAAAGTTCTCCAGAAGTGACTGGTGAACTTAACTTCCCTATCAGATACTATTGTCTTGGGCAACCAATGGAACTTTACAACCTCGCGAAAGAACAATCTTGCAACAACAGACGCATCATAGATCTTAGAACAAGGGATGAAATGTGTCATCTTTGAGAAACGATTCACAACCACGAATACAAAATCATGGTCTCTTGAAGTTCTAGGTAGACCATGCACAAAATCCATACTCAGGTCTTGCCATGGAGCATGTGGCATAGGAAGTGGAGCATATAAGTTAGTGTTTTGCTTACGTTGTTTAGCAGTTTGACAAGTATGGCACTGACCCACAATTCTAGCAACATCTCTCTTAAGACCGAGCCAATAAAATTGGTCTTCTACAAGAGCAATGGTCTTATCTCGACCAAAATGACCAGCGATGTCACCAGCATGTAATTCCTAAATCAGAAAATCTCGAAGTGAGGTCCTGGGAATACAAAGTTTACTCCCTTTAGAAAGGAAGCCATCTCTTAAGAGATAATCAGATTAACTAATAGGAGTGTTGTTGTTCAAGAAAGCAAACAACTCACTAAAGTCAAGACAAGTGGGGTACTGCTCTTTGACCTTTTCAAATCCTACAACCTCTATACTCATGGTTCGGAGCAATATTGAAATTTGATTCTTAACACTGATAGGAGAAATGATCATTCTCCTCCGACTTAATGCATCAGCGGTAGTGTTCGTGACACCAGGTTTATGTTTAAGTACAAATGTGTACTCTTGTAGAAACTCAACCCATTTTGCATGTCGGGGGTGTAACTTCTTATGTGCACTTAGGTATTGCAAAGCCTGGTGGTCAGAGAACAACACAAATTCATGCGGTAAGAAATAGTAGCGCCAATAGTGTAAGGCTTGCACAACCGCATAAAATTCCTTATCATAGGTGGAATATCGTTGCTTTGCTTCATTCAATTTCTCACTAAAATAAGCAATGGGGTGACCTTCTTGTCCAAGAACACAACCTATTCCTACACCTGATGCATCACACTGAACCTCAAAGACTTTTGAAAAGTCTGGGAGACGAAGAACTGGGGATTCCGTCATCAACCTCTTAATTTCAATGAAAGCCTTTGCTGCATTTTTTTGTCCATCTAAATTCTTTATGTTTAATGCAGTCAGTGATTGGAGCCATGATAGTGCTAAATCGGTAAATGAACCTCCTATAGAAGGTAGCCAAGCTATGAAAACTTCACACACCATGAATGCTTTTTGGCTCAGGCCACTCTACAATGGCTTTAACCTTTTCAAGATCAGCAAACACTCCTGCTTTTAAAACAACGAATCCTAGGAATATGACCTGATCACTCATGAAGGTATACTTCTTTAAGATAGCATAAAGCTTCTCTTATTGAAGTGCTTGAAATACTTGTCATAAGTGATCTAAGTGTTCAGATTGTGATTTACCATAGATGAGAATGTCATCAAAGTAAACCACCAAAAATTTACCATTGAATGGTCTAAGCACCTGATTCATAATTCTCATAAATGTGCTAGGTGCATTGGTTAAACCAAATGGCATAACCAACCATTCATAGAGACCATCCTTCGTTTGAAGGTAGTCTTCTACTCATCCCCTAGTCTAACTTAATTTGATGGTACCCGCTCTTTAAGTCGATCTTTGAAAAGATACGCGAGCCAACCATCATATTGAGCATGTCATCAAGTCTGGGTATGGGAAACCTACACTTGACTATTATTTTGCTGATAGCTCTACAATCAACACACATGTGCCAAGTCCCATCTTTCTTTGGTGTGAGTAAAGTAGGAACAACATAGGGACTGAGACTTTCCTTAATAAATCCTTTTTTAAGCAATTCATTGACTTGATGGTTTAATTCAGCATGCTCCTTTGGATTCATTTGGTAATGTGGTAAATTAGGTAATGAAGAACTTGGAACCAGATCGATGGCGTGTTGAATGTCACACGTTGGAGGTAATTCGTCTGGTAGTTCTTTAGGGAACACATGGTCAAATTCCTTTAACAACGGTTGTACTACTCTAGGAGCCTCAGTGAATGGGTTTGAAGAGTCAGTATCACTCTGCCTGGTAACTAGAGTATAGATAACCTTGGATTTCTTGCACTCAGACTCAAATTGTATCTGGTTCAAGATGTTGAGTGTCTTCAGGGGGGCTTGTTTAGAGGTACTTCCCTTGTGATCTGGAAGTTTTGCCTCTTTTGGGAGACTAGGAATCAATCTAATCTTCTTCCCTTTGAATTCAAAGACGTAGGTGTTAGACTTTCCATAATTGATAACATCTCGATCATACAACCAAAGCCTACCAAGGATAATGTGAGCGACGTCCATCTCTAGAACATCACACCAAACCCTATCCTGGTAACCAGCAAAATGTAATGCAACTAAACACCTAAAATTGACTGGGATAGTAGATTGATCAACCCAAGCAACTCTGTAAGGTTTTAGATGAGTTTCGGTTTTGAGTCCCATTTAAGTAATTGCACTCTTGGAAACAACATTCATACAACTACCGTTGTTGACAACAACGCTGCAATTCTTACCATTGTAGCTGGTATAAGTAACAAAGATGTTGGTTCTCTGCCAATCATCATCACTCTTTGACTGTGAGATCATGCATCTCACGACACCAAGCCTAAAGGCATTGATGATCTCATCCTTCTCATCAGATATGGTCTCATTGGGAATGTAGTCCTCATACTCATCATCCTGGGTATTTTCCTGGACATAATCCTCGGGTTCTTTCCCTCCAACATAGAGGTTCCTATTGGGACAATCCTTAATGTAATGTCCAAACCCCTGACACTTGAAACATTTCTGTTGATCAATCCTCTTAGGACCTTCTCCTAAGATGCCTTTCCCCTTGTTATCAAACTGACGCTGAGGGTTTGCAGGAGGCTTTGAAGTACTTGAAAGGGATTTTCGGAAACTAGAGTCTCCAGTTTGGGAGCTTTTCTTTTGAGGAAAGGTCCTCATTGAAGCCTCTAACTCTAGAGCTATCCGAAATGCTTGAGGGATAGTTCGCACCAAATGAGGGGCCATTCGTGATTGGGTGTCAAAATTAAGTCTAGTAAGGAACCTGGACAGTGTTTGTTCCACATCCTCTCCAGTACGGCTTCTGATTTTCAACTCATTAAATTTAGTCATGTACTCTGTCACGGTCAGCCTACCTTGTTTTTAAGGTGTTCATGTTCTTTAGCTATTGTAGCCTATAGGTGATAGGCAAAAACTCCCTTTTTAACCTCGCTTGCATTTCTACCAAGACTATCTTCCTGATACTCTAATTCTGTCCAAAAGTCCTGGGCAGCTCCAGTAAGTTTGATTTTAGCAAACCTGAAGCGGACTTCTTCAGACATTTGATAAAAAATCAAAGTATTGGTCCATTTGTCGAATCCAGTCAAGTAACACTTTTGCATCAATTTGTCCATCATAAGTGGGTGCATCCAATCTGACCATCTTTTTTATGTTCGTACCCCTATCATGGTGGTCATAATCCTCATCGCCATCTTAAGGTCCATAAAGCCTTTGAGGACGATATCCACGAGGTCCACGACCTCGACCACGACCACAACCTTGCCTAAAAAGGTTATCCCCAATTCTATCATTTTGTTCTAGAGGTGGTTCAGGGATTTCTGTCCTAAGCCCATTATCTTGTAACTCTTGATTGGATGGTCTGTCGGCACTATGGATGGGTGCATCCATGTTTGCCAATTTGGCTATAATGATTTGCAAGCTTTGGGTGATAGTTTGTATACTTGCATTTTGAGCAATGCGATCAGCCTTATTAATTGCCATCTCATTCTGGATATCCTCAAGGACTTTCTGATTTGCAAGAAGAGCATTTGATATCTCTTCAGGACTCATTGGACTATTTGAAGGACCAAACATGGTTTGATATATTTTACCACTTCGGGTGGATATAAAATGGAAGAGACTGCTGGGATTTATCCAAAATCAGACACTGCTGTTGGGAAATTTTTGAGCCTATGGTCTGCTACGGACTTCTAGTTGTGAGAGAATTTCAGACTTCTCAACCTTGAGATTGGCATTCTCTTTTTCAACAAGGCGCCTTCGATATGAGTAGTCAACAACAGTATTCAATGTAGCAAACCTAAGGAGGAAGTTTATGTCTTCTAATTGGTTGTAACAATCACTCAAGGCTTGTTCTACTAGGGTTAGAGTATGTTTCAAATTAGTCCTAGTTAGACAAAACATTCAGCCACAAAAATTAAAAAATCAAGACTCAAGTAAATGGCAGCAATCAACCCCCTTAACCTAGCTCTAATACCAAATATGATGTAGGGGGGTTCCTAGAGTCTAGGTTTCCTACAAGATAGAGTCCCTATTTTCCAGGCAGCATGCATTCATTCCTTATAATTTGAGACTAGGCAGCAAATCATAATGTTGTAATGATCAGAACATACCAAGGCTGAAAACAGTCTATATGGTTTAGTCCACAAGTAGGCAACATGAAATAGTAATAAACAGCCTCTGTTAAGACTGATGCAGGAGCTTTCAAAGTTCTAAAAATAAATAGGTGCATTCACAAGTTTAATTCGCCAACTAATATGTAAGAACAGTGTTAATTTTGAATGCAGATTATTCTATACAGACTGTCATCAGATTAGCATATAGGCATGTCTTGTTAAACTGTAACAGTAAAAAAAAAAAATCAGAAAGTGCGGCTAGGAGTTGGGTGGCATGCGATTGCAATGAGGAAATGAGAAAGAAAGATTAATTGAAGAAGGGATTGGGAAAGAATACCAAGAGAGAGAGATAGAGACTTACTCAAGATAGAAGAAGAATCCAATGCTTCTGCACTGTTTTTTTTTATTTTCAATTCTGTGTTCTTTATTCAGCAGTCTATTACATATTTAAACAGCAAAAGAATAGTGGTTACAAGTATGGGGAAGGGAGATAAGATTGCTGTCCAGATTTGGACAGTAATCCCAAAACCGTGGAGGAGAAAAAGGGGGGAAGTTACAATTAACCAGAATTGTAACTTCCTGTGGAATTCCGTGAATACAGGCTTGATCATTGTGACCATAGCCGTGCTTTATTTATAATATGATAGAGAACATTCTAGAATAGGTACAAGGACATAATTACCCCTAGGACAATTTTACCCTTGAACCCATATTACAACACTCCCCCTCAAGTTGGTGCATACATATCAAACATGCCCAACTTGCTAATTATAGGAAAAAATAACTTAGGACTGATTCCTTTGGTAAGGATATCAGCCAACAGATCACTAGACTGAATAAATGGAATACAAATTAGCCCTTGTTCCAACTTCTCTTTGATGAAGTGCCAGTCAATCTCAACATGTTTGGTACTATCGTGTTGAACCGAATTGTGCGCAATGCTGATTGCAGACTTGCTATCACAGTAGAGCCGCATAGGAAGATCAGCAAACATCCCCAAATCTTGAAGAAGCCCCTTGAGCCAAAGAACTTCACAAATGCCCTGGGCCATAGCTCGGAACTCAGCTTCAGCACTAGATCAAGCTCCAACAGCTTGCTTTTTGCTTCTCCAAGTAGTTAGGTTTCCTCCAACAAATGTGCAATACCCAGATGTGGACTTCCTATCATCATGACTGCCGGCTCAATCTGCATCAGTGTATGCTTCTATCTGGAGGTGGTTATGAGGAGAGAACAAGACTCCTTTTCCAAGAGATGACTTAAGGTAACGGAGAATTCTATATGTTGCTTCCAAGTGAGAAAAGTGAGGACCATGCATGTATTGACTGACAAGGCTTACAGCAAATGTGATATCCGGCCGGATATGTGAGAGGTAGATCAATCGGCCAACTAACCTCTAATAGCTGCCTTTGTCCACCGGGTCACCGTCCTTACTCTTCAAATGTGTGTTGGGCTCAAGGGGGGTATCTGCTGGTTTACACCTAAGCATCCTTGTCTCTTGTTCACTTGTTGTCCTACCTTCTTCACAAACAATGTATGATCAGCATTGCTCTGCTTGTACCCATAAACAATCATAGCCTTATGGAACCTGCCAAACCAAGCCCTTGGTGACTGTTTCAAACCATACAGGGCCTTTTTCAATTTACATACCTTTCCCTGAGTTTTTGAAGAAGTAAAACCAGGAGGTATCTCCATGTAGACATCTTCTTCCAGATCTCCATGTAAGAAGGCATTCTTCACATCAAGTTGCTGGAGTTCCCATCCTTGATTCACAGCACAAGAGATAATGACCCGTACAATATTCATCTTTGCTACAGGAGCAAAGGTCTCTTGGTAGTCAATACCTTGGGTTTGAGTAAACCCTTTGGCAACAAGCCTCGCCTTGTACCTTTCCACTAAGCCATCGGCCTTGTGCTTCACTACAAAGACCCATTTGCAACCAACAGGTCTTTTTCCGGGTGGAGGATTCACCAAATCCCAGGTCTGATTTTTTTCAAGGGCATGCATCTCTTCATTCATCGCATCCTTCCATTTTTGTTCGGCTATAGCCTCCTGCCAGTTGTTAGGGATGGAAACAGAGGATAAAGAAGCTATGAAGTCATGGAAAGCAGAAGTTAGTGAGTTATATGGCACAAAGTTGGAAATAGGGTGCAATGTACAACTCCTCTTTGATTTCCGAACAGCAATGGGTAAATCAAGACTGGCATCAAGAGGGGGCTTACCAGAAATCTGACTAGGAGCAAGACTCGGAGCAGGAACAGATGCCGATGCCGATTGCGTAGGATCAGTGGTGGTGGTCTCTTTGTATAGAGGACCGTCCAAAGGAAAATCAGTTCCCCGAGTGTACACAATTTTTTCTTGTTGCAACTGTCCCACTTCTTGTTCTTGACCTGTAACTCCATCTTCGAATTCAACAAAGGTATCCTCTATAGTAGGTATCTCAATATCTAGAGGAGCAATCAGCGGGACCTCTTCACCACTTATAATCTCCCCCCGCAGAGGTTCCGACTGGCAAACACGACACAGCCAAAGACCTTAGGAGACACAACAAAGGTTGATTTCCCACAGAGCACATCCAAGGGGCAGCGACCATCCAAAACACGGGAGGAAAGCCGATTGATAAGATATGTAGCTGTAAGGACAGCTTCACCCCAAAAACGAGGAGGAACAGCCATAGTGAACATGAGAGAACGAGCAACCTTCAAAAGATGTCGGTTCTTGCGTTCAGCCACCCCATTTTGAGCAGGAGTGTCAACGCAAGAGGTTTGGTGAATGATCCCATGGCTGTCCACATATGACTGAAAGGCCCCATCCATATACGCCTTCCTATTATCAGACCGGAGAATCTTGACCTTGGCGTCAAACTGTGTCTCGACCATCTTATGAAATAAAGTGAAACATGTGAAGGCAACTTTTACGATGCATCAAATATACCCAAGTCGTCCGGCTGAAACAATCAATGAAAGTGACAAACCATCGTAATCCAGAGCTAGACACACATCCGGTAGGGCTCCACACATCAGAATGTATCAAACCAAAAGGATTCAAGCTTCTATTATCAGAAAAGTGCAAGCATCACAAGATAAATTATGTTTATTACATCTCTTTACTAAACTAGGAAATAAATATGACAAAACATCAAACGGTGGATGGCCCAAACGACGATGCCAATTATTCAATTCAAAAAGTGTAGAATCAAGATTAGAAGATGCAGACTGAGATGTCAAAGCTGCCCGGGAACTGTCAAGCATATACAGACTACCAACCACCTTACCACATGCAATCGTACTGTCCGTTGCCAAGTCCTGAAATAAACAATGGGCTGGAAAAAATGTTACTTTGCAGTTTAAATCCTTAGTTATGCTACTAATGGAAAGCAAATTAGTAGTGAACTTCGGAACACGTAACACAGATGAAAGGGTAAGAGAGTAAGAACACTGCACATATCCCTTTCCCGAGATAGGAGAAAGAGACCCATCAGCGACATGAACCTTACTATGACCAGATAAAGGAAAATAAGTGGAATAAAAAGAGGACGAACCGGTCATATGGTCGGTTGCCCCTGAGTCAATTACCCAAGAGTCGGGCATGACCGAAGTGCAAGATCCACCAAATGAAATACCTATGGAAGAAGGTGTATTGGGATTAATAGGTAGAGACGAATCCGAGGCAGCCATGGATGGAGATACAGATGTCGAAGAAGATGTGTCCAAACAAGTCACCATATCCCATAAATTTTGGAAATCCACCGTAACCTGTGAAAGAGAATGATCAGGCTGGTCCTCAGTAGTTGCCTGATGAGCACGGGTGCCATTGAACCGATTGGAACCACCCCTACCATGCCCACGAGTGTCTGCAGGGCGACTATGAAGCTTCCAACAGCGGTCCTTCGTACGCCATTCCTTCCCATAGTGATCGCATTTAATTGGAGTGCAATCACCAAATGACCGATCAGTACTAGCAGAACGGGAAGACTATGAACCAGAAATAAGAGCCGATCGCTCCTGAGTAACAGGGTGAACCATGGCTATTTGTCGACTGTCCTCAGCCGAAAGGATCGCATAGGCCTGGTCAAGAGTTGGGAGAGGTTCCCAATTCAAAATATTTGACCGGATATGATCAAACTCAATATTCAGCCCTGCCAAGAAATCAAAGACACGTAAACCGTCGTCCCATTTTCGGTAGACCGTGGCATCAACATCAGTGGTGGCAGTGAAGGTGCCCAGAAAATCCAACTGTTGCCACATCGTACACATGGTATTATAATACTGAGAAAGAGTTAACTCCATCTGTTTGGTAGAGTGAATTTTTTGACAGAGTTCATAGCATTGGGCAGCATTCCCAACTTGAGAATAAGTATCTTTGGGCTGTCTTCCATATTTTTGCAGCCAAGTCAAGAAGAAGGTATCGACCAGCAATGTCTTGGTCCATCAAATTCACCAGATACGACATAACCAAAAAATTAAAATTCATCCAGTGATCCTGTGCAGAACCAGCCTCGGTAGGCCTGACCGTGGTACCTGTGATGTAGCTAGACAAGCCATGGGAGCCAATCGCAAATAAACAGGAATGAAACCACATAAGATAATTGCTTCCATTCAACTTGATGGTGTTCACAGGAAACGAAATAAAATCACATTGCGACGAACTATTAGAACCAGAAGAAGGAGAGGTGATCTCCAAAGCGTCAGGCATGGTGGCTGGCAATAACAAATCGCAGAACTCAAAAAACAAGGCCTCCAAAAATAATTAAATCATACGGAGGGAAAAAAGGACCCTCGGTGGGAGTCAACTCACCACCAAGGGTGGGAAAAAATTAACGGCAAGGTGAGAGAGACCCTCTCGCGAGAAAGAAAGGAAGCCAAGAGGTAGGGGGCTTGCGGTGGTGGCAGAAGATGGGGAAAGGCCCTGGGAGGGCTAGCGGTGGTGGCGGAAGGAGGTGGAGGGCCTGGCGGGAGGGGGAGAGGGGCTGGCGGGGGTGGTGGAGGGCTGCTTGTGGTGGCAGAGGGTTGGTGGAAGGTGGAGGAGGCTGGCGGTGGTGGCTGGCCTTAGGGCAAAAACACGAAGGAGAAGAGAGAGAGAGAGAGAAAAAAAAAAAGGAAAAAAATTTCAACTCCCATATCCCCGGAATATTTTTGGCTCTGATGCCATGTGGAATTCCATGAATACTGGCTTGATCAATGTGACCATAGCCATGCTTTATTTATAATATGATAGAGAACATTCTAGAATAGGTACAAGGACATAATTACCCCTAGGACAATTTTACCCTCGAACCCATATTGCAACACTTCCAAATAAAAACAGAAAAAAAAAAACTGCCTATTTTAAAATTCAAAATAACTTAGCAACACATGACTAAATAAGAAAAATAAAGGAAAATAAAAACACAATTAAATCAAAGATCATTCTACTGATGGATGCTGACATGGCATGATATGTTGATGTGGATGGATGCGGATGTAGCTGCTGATGTGTCACTTCTGCCTTCTCTTCCTTTTGTATATCTTGAGGCCCTCATTAAAAGGCCAGCTTCCCCACTGCATCACAAATAGATGGACCACCAAAGGTCATGTCCACCCAGATCCATTCCCTAGGGAAGGGAAGGATTCTCCTTGAATGAGGCCAGCATTTTGCAAGGATGCCTTTCCAAATGGAGGCAAAGAATGGGCAAGCAAAGAATAGATGATCTTGATCTTCAGTAGCATTCCAGCAGAGGCAGCACATAGGGGAGACTGGGATCTAAGGGAGACGGAGAAATGATTGCATTGGGAGAGAGTTAGTGAAGACATGCCAGACAATGAAGCAATGGCAGGGGATGTGATGCTTGAGCCAAACGAGTTTCCTCCAAGGGATCAAGGTGCCAACTAAAAAGGCCCAAGCTGGAAGTGGTCCAAGAGACAAAATCGTTTCTCCCAGAGGGTCTTCTAGACATTAAAGGCAGGTCATTCCAGATCTCATCGAGCACCGGATGGAGAGTGGGCGGAGGATCCCAATCATCATTTTGCAGTAATGTCTGCAACCAAGGATTGTCTATTTAAGCCACAACTATAAATGAATCTTGAGCTGATGGAGTGAAGAAGGATACTCCTTGGACTCCTTGGATGCCAGTGGTCCAACCAAAGAGAAGTAGATCTACCATTCCCAGTCTTAGAGTAGATAGCTTCAAGAGCAGATGGTCTAAGAGCAAGAATCTTATGCCAGACCCAAGAAGCATCAGACCGGACAGGAGCAGTCCAAATGGAGTCAAAGTGAAGTTTCCCAAAGTAGACCCAATCAACCCAAATACTTCTCTTGTTGGCAGAAATCTTCTAAATTAGCTTGATGCATAGTTTGAGAACTCGCGAGATCTTCCCTAGTTTCTCAGTTTTTCGAAATCTCGAGATGAGACTGCCTACGAGTCTCCAAATGTCAATATCTCGCCGAGATCTTGACATAGGAAAATGCCCATATAGGTCCTTTATATGAATGCCAGATCTCGAGATCTTGCTGGAAATTCTTGGTATACAGACACCTATCTATGCCAGGAACCAAGGCAGACAAGACAAACTATCATTTAAGTAAATGTTTTTGTATTTGTATTTCATTTATTTAAGATATTATTCATAAATAAGCAAATACCCCCCTATTTGAATCCAATAAAAATAGTTAAAAAATAAAATTCCAAAAGGAAAAAAAGTCAACCCCCCAATTCAAGAACAAAAACTGGATTTTCGGCGGTAGGTGCAATTTTCAACTTTCTGATGCTGGGGTTTTTCTCAAATATAAAAATTCCATAAATCGTAATATGGTAAAACATTGCTAAAAACCAAAAGTACGGTAAAATATTCATTTGTTTTGATGTCCAAAAAACTATTTTCATTCAGAGCGATTTTGACAGCATTCACGCACACCGAATTAAGTTTGACCGGTACATAACTCTTTCAGTATAAATCAGACTTTAGCAATCTTACAAGTCCAAGATTGCTAAAGTCTGATTTATACTGAAAGAGTTATGTACTCGTCAAACTTAATTCGCGCGTGAATGCCGCAAAATCGCTCCGAATGAAAATAGTATTTTAGACATCAAAACAAATGAATATTTTACCATACTTTTGGTTTTTAGCAATGTTTTACCATATTACAATTTATGGAATTTTTAGATTTGAGAAAAACCCCAGCATCAGAAAGTTGAAAATTGCACCTACCGCCGAAAATCCAGTTTTTGTTCTTGAATTGGGGGGTTGACTTTTTTTCCTTTTGGAATTTTATTTTTTAACTATTTTTATTGGATTCAAATAGGGGGGTATTTGCTTATTTATGAATAATATATTAAGTAAATGAAATACAAATACAAAAGCATTTTGCCATTGTCTTTAAATGGCCTAAAATAGGCTGAATACCAAGTTTCAGACCCAAACTAAATCTAAAACCCACCGAGATGAGGCTTTGAGTCGAGAAAAAAAAAAGTGTACCAACTCGGCGAGATCTCGCCAAGATCTCGGCTCAACTTGGTTTTTCAAGGATCCGAGTTGGCACCGAGACCCGAGTTTTCGAACCTTGGCTTGATGATCCCTGCAGCATTCACATCTTTGACACACCGAATCCCTAAACCTCCCTCATCTTTGAGGAGACAGACTGAAGCCTAGTTGATGGGGTGGAGAAATCTAGTAGAGTCAGTTCCTTTCCGAAGAAAAGCCGCCATAAGAGATTCCAATGACTTGATGGTTGAGGATGGAAGCCCGTAGATACCCGAATAGTAGATGTAATAGGATTGCACTACCGAATTAATAAGAACCAACCGACCAGCATAAGAGAGAAGTTTGCCCTTCTAGAGTTGGAGCTTTTTCCTGATGAGGTCTATCATAGGGGAGCAATGGTGAGCAGTAAGCCTGGCCGGAATCAGAGGGAGCCCCAGATATTTTACTGGAAGATGCCCTAGAGAGAAGCCCGAGAGACCAACCAAACAGCATTCTGAATATCAGTCACCCCTGCCTAAAAAAAAGAAGAGACTTCGTAGGATTAATTCGAAGCCCCAAATGCTCTTCAAAGTACTGCAAGCAGGACATGATAGTTTCGAAGGAGCTGATGGAAGCCTTTGAAAAATCATGAGATCATCAGCAAAAGCCAAGTGGGAGAGCTTTAAGGCCTTGCACTTGAGCAAAAGTCAGTGCAATATTGCAGGTTCCTTGATAGAACTTCCATAGCAAAAGTGAAGATATATGGAGAAAGGGGTCAGCCCTGCCGGATGCCCACTGAAGCAGTAAAATGGCCTGCTGAGCTTCCATTGACAAGGACTGAGAAGCTGGCCGATGAAATACAATGGTGAATCCAGTGAACAAAAGCTGGAGGGAATCCCATCTTAACTAATAATTTTGCTATGAAGTCAATCTTCATGAGAGCAGTAGGGGGGTGAGATTTTCTATCAAAGCCACAAACAATTTCGTTAAAGAGAAGAATGTTGTCTGACATACTTCTACCAGGATAAAAGCAGACTGGTTTTCACTGGCAAGAGAGTCCACAACAGCCTTTAGCCTAAAGGCTAAGATCTTAGCAATGAATTTGTATATCAAATTGCAAAGAGCAATAGGCCTAAAATCAGACATTGTTGAAGCGTCTTCCTTCTTGGGGGTGAGACAAAGAAAAGTATGGTTGACTCCTTTGATCTGGCTAGGGTTGAAGAAGAAGCTCTTGATAGCATTTATAAGATGAAGTCAAGTTTATTGAGAAAAAGTCGAAATTTCAACCGAGAAAAGTTGAAGAATGGTATTTATATAACTTTGTGACATTTTGGCAAGATATCAAAATTTTGGCCTAGAAAATGTATTCTTCTATTTTGCTCCCTATCTCGACTCCACCCTTGTTGAAATCGAGACAATTGCTGTGATCTCGCAAGACCTCAAATCATGCTGAACACCATATACGGTACTGCTTTTCTCTGGACTACTATTTTCTTACATGGTGCCCTTAATTCTACCAATATGGGGGGAATGTACAAGCTACAAACCAAAGCCAGTGAAAATGCTATAATTTTGACTAACAGAATGAACAAATTGCTATATTTTGCCCCTCCATCCTAAAACAAGTCAGATGTATAATAATGTTGGAACCGCTTCCTCTAAAAGGCTGACCTTGTAGGAAAAGGAGGAAACAATATGTATATCATACAGGAGCTCTAACATGGCGGACTATCCAAAGGGGGACACGGGTGGATAAATAATTTTTTAACACGTGCCCGCTCCCAGGGGGACTCGATACCGTGTCCCAATGCACGAGGCTCCTGCTACTGCAGAGTCTGGGAGGGGCAAATGTACGCAGCCATACCCCCTGCTTTGCAGTAAAGGCTGTTTCCAAGTTCTGAACCCGCAACCAACAAGTTGCAATAGTGCAACTTAACCATTGCACCAAGGCTCGCCCTAGTAATGAATTTTTTTATTCACCCCCACCCCAAGAAAAATAAATAAAAAAAAGGAGATATGCAGGCTTATGTGTATATATATTTATGTATAAAAGCTCTTTTTTGATAAACTAATGTAATGTGACTGTAATTGTCATTTTTTTTGGGTGAATATAATTGTCATTCTTAATGGCTTCTTGATGAGAATGTTTTGGAACTGATTTAGAGTCTTGATGTACAGCGTGCTTTCACCTGTCCTTAACATGCCAATTTCTGAGTCTCGGAGACAGAGGGTGTTGGTTGCATCTTCTGTTCTTTATTCTGAGGTTAGTTCCGGCCATGCTAGTTTTATTTATTTTTAAACTATTTTATTGCATCTCCCCCCCCCCCCTTCGTGCCTCTCTCTTCTCCCCTCTCCTGGGTTATTACCTGTGATTTCCTTGAATCTTTTTGTGACAGCTGAACCTTGCATGTAGTACTTCGTCCATCCCAGAATGATCATCCTCTTAGAAAAATTTCTTTTCTATGGAATGGTTAAAGCATTGAGGGTCCACTTATTTTTCAATAATGTCCCCCCTCTTTTCTATGTAGAGATTCCTTACCCACTTATTTTTCAAGTTTTGAAATTTGGTAACAAATGACAACAGGTAATGTCTTAATCATGTAAAAATCCATTATTATTTTTGTAGAGTGGACAAACAATTTGGGACATAGCAAAATAGAAAAAGGCTAGTGTTTGTGGGTTAGAGGGAGAAATAATTATTTCATCCAGAATAGATGTTGCGGCTATCCTGCTTGTAGATAATTGTTCTTCAAAGTTATCTTTTACTGAGGTATATGGTGCAGTTGTGGCATGCAGTTAGCAAGGACAAGAAACCTCTTCGTAAACAGTACATGGAGGCCATTTTGCCACCATTTGTTGCCGTTCTGAGGCAATGGCGCCCCCTGTTGGCAGGAATTCATGAGCTTACTTCTCCTGATGGTATAAATCCCCTCATTGTCGATGATTGTGCTATGACAGCTGATGCACTGCCTCTTGAGGTGATTAAAAACAGTATCTCCAACTTTCTTTACATCACATGTTACTTTGGGTTGTGGGAATTCTCGCTATGACAATGTGTTGTAGTGTAAGCATGACAAAGAAAAATACAATATACAAGAAAAAAGATTGGGAGTTTGTTTACTAGCTGAAAATGTCCAAGATAGAACCACACTGCTGTTCAACTTTCAAGAAAGAAGAAAATTGATTTTTTTCTATAGAAAATTTTGTAGAAACTGATTGACAAAAGGCCATAAGTGGAGATGCAATTATCTAAATATAATTTTATGCCCTGATTTTCTCGTACTGTATTGTTTGAGATATTCTAGAAAAATTCGTTTCAGGCTGCTCTTGCCATGATATCCCCAGGCTGGGCTGCTGCTTTTGCATCACCTCCTGCTGCAATGGCATTGGCAATGATTGCTGCTGGAACTGCTGGTGGTGAAACTGTAACACCTGTAACAACTACACAGCTTTTTAGGTGTGACACATCGTTGCTTGAGCGTAAAAGAGTTAGACTAAAGACATTCTCAAGCTTTCAAAATCCTTTAGAGACACCTAACATTAACAAGACACCGGCTGCTCCAAAGGACAAAGCTGCTGCAAAGGCTGCTGCTTTGGCAGCTGCACGTGATCTGGAGAGGACTGCAAAAATTGGTTCCGGAAGGGGTTTGAGTGCTGTAGCAATGGCCACATCTGCACAAAGAAGAAGTGTGAGTGATATGGAGCGTGTTAAGAGGTGGAATATCTCTGAAGCTATGGGGACTGCCTGGATGGAATGCGTGCAGTCAGTTGGTACAGAACCAGTTTCTGGGAAATATTTGAATGCTCTATGTTATAAATATGTTGCAGTCCTTGTTACAAGTTTTGCTTTAGCAAGAAACATGCAACGCTCAGAGGTATGGGTACTTTAATTCTTCGTGTCTTTATTATGTCTTCAATCTTTGGTGTAATGGACTAGAACTTTAACCTTTCTGCAGATTGACAGACGTGTACTAGTTGATGTAATAGATCGGCAACGTCTGTCAACTGGAGCTCGTGCTTGGCGCAAACTCATACATTACTCAATTGAGTTGAAATGTCTTTTTGGACCTTTGGGAGAGCATCTATGTAATCCAGAGCATGTATGTTCCCAGATATTCGTTCTGTAGTAATGCCTATTCAACATTTTTTATTTATGCAGGCAAACCTGCATATTTTCTAAATTTGTGGGTCAAATTTTCTCAGGTTTTCTGGAAATTAGACTCTATGGAAAGCTCTTCAAGGATGAGAATATGTTTAAGAAGGAACTACAGAGGGTATGACCATTTGGGTGCAGCTGCTAACTATGAAGAGATTCTCCGATTAAAACAAAATCAAGAGAATGCCATATCTACTTCTACTACCTCTATATTTGTTGCAGAAGCAATTTCAATGGAGGAAGTAAATGAGGATGATGAGCACACAGAAACTGATAATTTGGGAGGTAGAACGCATGACAGGGAACAGAGCGTGGACAATCAGCAGAGGTTGTCTTCAACCGTTGAGCAACCTGTACAGGTCGCACTGGAATCTGGTAATGCTCAAGTTGTTAGTGGCCGAGATTTAGTCCAAAATATGTCAGATGTTGCACCTGGGTATGTTCCTAGTGAACTTGATGAAAGAATTATTCTTGAACTTTCTTCGTCGATGGTAAGACCATTGAAAGTAATACGAGGAACCTTCCAGGTAAGTTTACTGTGTCTTTCTTAGATAAGATTTCTTCAGTTTGCCAGAAATTGATGTCACACTTCTGAAAAAAGTAACAAGTCCATCCAGTTTATTTCGTATGTTAAGAAATGCGTTTTTATTATAAAATGTGTAACTTAAATGTCAAAACATAGAAAGATTTTACTTGAAACATGGTATATATGAGAGTATTGTAAATGGTAAATAATAATAGTTGAGATCATGAGATTAATGATTAGTTGAATGGTTGGATTAAGTTAAATAAGTTGTGTTGGTGGGGAAGAAATTCCTCTTTCTGTGCCAGGATAGGGGGTTGATTTGTAGTTCTGTCCTGCTCTTTTCTGTTCTTTTTATCTTTCATGGTTCGTCTGTAGTTAACTAGTTATGGTTCTTGAGTTTACAATAGGGTGACATGGGGTTGCTCTTTTCTTCTGGGAGATTGGATCTTAGTCTTGTTGGTTGTGGGCCTCTATTGTATGAGATGGTAAGTTAAATGTGTAGCAATAATAATCTTGGCCTGTTTCCGGAGTGGGAGTACAATCTGGTGTCTAACATGACTAGACCCTATATTGATCCGGAAAAAAAAAAACTAGACCTAGACTTCAGCAATATAGATTCTCCTTAGGCAGACATCATTTTGCCTGCCCACCCCCCCCCCCCTTGGAGCATACATTCCTGTGATAATATTTGTAATCCTTAATGGTTACCAGTACCACATTAACAACTGAGGGATATATTGATGATGTGAAACGAAAGAGAATTGTCAATCTTTATGTTTAGTGTAACTAAACAGAGAGTATCAATGAGGTTATATTTCAAATACTGAAGTTAAGTGCTGTTACCTGCGAAAAACAGAGAAGAGAAGAAAGAAGGAGAAGAAGAACTTGCAGCCATAAGCTATCAATTAATTAATGAATAAGGGAGTTACAAAATATATATAGGGCTAGGGACAAATATGGAAAAAACCAAAAAGTGAAAAGAACAAAAATATTTAGACCCATAAAGGCTCTCGGTATTAGCGCCTGGTGCTAATACCGAGACTCATTAATGGGCCCCACACCCCCCACATGACACTTCTAACACTCCCCCTCAAGAAAAATCAATCATGCCCAGCTTGTTACAAATATAATCGATCCTCCCACTACCCATATGCTTTGTAAACACATCTGCAAGCTGTTCTCCAGTTCTGACATGACTTGGAAGAATCAATCCATTCTGCATCTTCTCACGAACAAAATGATTGTCAATCTCAATATGCTTCGTCCTCTCATGAAACACAGGATTGGAAGCAATATGAACTGTTGCCTGATTGTCATACCACAGTTGCATGGGAACCGAAGTTTTAAAACCCAACTTAGATAACAATTGTTGTATCCACATCAACTCACATGTCAAGTGTGACATAGCTCCATATTCTGACTCAGTACTGGAACAGGCTACGACACTTTGTTTCTTGCTTTTCTAAGAAACAAGATTTCCCCAACAAACGTACAGTGTCATGTAGCCGACCTCCTGTCAATTGGAGATCCTGCCAAGTAAACATCTGAAAACCTTTCAACTCGGTTATGACCATGATCTCGATACACTATCCCTCTACCCAGAGCTTTCTTGAGATATCGCAAAGTACAGATAACAACATCCCAATGAGAAGTCCAAGGAGAAGAGAGAATCTGGTTCACCACACTAACAGGAAAAGCGATATCCATTCGGGTCATGTTAAATAGTTCAACTTACCCACCACTCTTCTATACCTCTCTGGATCATCAAGTACATCTCCCCCTTCAGCAGTGAGCTTCACATTGTGATCCATAGGAGAGTCAATCGGTTTGGACCCAAGCATGCCTATCTCAGTAAGTAAATCCAAAACGTACTTTCGCTATGAAAGAAAAACTCCCTTCTAAGATGAGCCACTTCAATTCCCAAAAAATACTTCAACTTCCCCAAATCCTTAGTCTGAAATTTCTGTTGAAGATACAACTTTAAATCCATAATACCTACTGAATCATCACCAGTAATAATAATATCATCAACATATACTATCAGAAAATTTCTCCCTGCACTTGATTGTCTGTTAAAGAAAGAGTGATCACCACCACATCTAGATAGACCAAACTCAAGAACAACTTCAGTAAAACGACCAAACCACGCACGAGGAGACTGTTTCAGCCCATACTAGACTCCCCCTGAGCAACAAACCCCGGAGGTTGCTCCATATATATCTCTTCTGGTAAAGTACTATGAAAAAAATGCATTTTTGACATCCAGTTGAAACAAAGGCTAATGATTGGATGCAGCAAGAGATATCAGAATACATACGGAAGCAAGTTTGGCAACAAAAAGTATCTAAATAATCGATACCATACACCTGTGCATAACCCTTCTCCATAAGCCTCTCTTTCAAACGAGAAAGAGAACCATTAGGGTTAACCTTCACAGCATGCACCTACCTACATCCAATAGCAGTCTTACTCTGGGGCAGCGGAACAAGTTCCCAATTTGATTTACCTCTAAAGTCGATAATTCTTCTTCCATAGCTGTCCTCCAACCAAGACTACATAATGCCTCTGTCACAGACTTAGGAAGTGGATGGGCCTTAACAGTAGACAAAAAGGAACGAAAAAGAGGAGACAAACCAAAATAAGAAACATAATTAGAAACAGAATGTTGTGTACAGCTACGAGTACCTTTCCATTTAGCAATAGGGATATCAAGATCAGAAACAATAGGGTAAGTTGTAGGAGGACTTTCATTAGGATCTGCAGCGGAAGGAGACATGACAGAGTCAATGAGTACAGGAGGGGCAGCAGCTACCATCGGTTGTCGGCTGTAGACTTTGGTAATAGGAGGGCATTGAATAGGAGCGTCTGGAGCAAGATCCTGTGGCAAAGGAGACTGAATAACATAAATAGAAAAACCATCATCTAACTTGGAATGCATCAATTAGTATAGCATGGTATGGAGTGGACTCAAAGAAAGACACATCAGCCATGACAAAGTATTTATGTAAAATAAGAGAGTAACATCAGGCATGTTCCCCCCCCCTCCTCCTCCTCCTCCCCCTCTCCCCCTCCGTGGAGCTCTTTATTTAGTCCTTCCCCTGTTTCTTCCCGTGATGGCCTCTCCCTTCGCTTCATTGCTCCTTCGGCTGATGGCAACACCAAAGTAGATCTTTGTCCCCCGGCTTGCTTGATGATGAAGTTAAGTTATGGGGTAACTATCTGGTTGGGCATTTCCTGGGGGCCAGTCCTCCTTTCCACATCGTAAAGCTTTCTCTCTCTCTCAGCAGTGGAGAGTTTAGGGATACCTCAAGGTTTTTCTGTTTGACAATGGTTTCTTTGTCTTTAAATTTTCTGATGAGTTGGACAAGAATCACACCCTCAAAGGTGGCCCCTGGCAGGTTGGGAAGAAACCTATATTCCTCAAGTAGTGGCACCGTCAACTTCAGCTTCGGAACGTCGATTTGTCCTCCATCCCCATTTGGATTTCTCTCCCTAGGCTCCCTCTTCACTTCTGGTGTACTGAGGGTCTCAACTATGTCGGTTCTGTTGTGGGTACTCCACTCTTCTCCGATGCCAGAACCATGAGAAAAGATCATCTTGCCTACGCCAGAATCTGTGTAGATGTCTCTGCAAATGATTCTCTTCCTTCTTTCATCAAGGTAAACGACGGTAATTTCTCCTTTGAACAGGAAATCCACTACGACTGGCGTCTTCCCCATTGCCTTATCTGCAAAAAATTTGGTCATGACACTCAACTCTGCTCTCCCAAGGTTTGTTTCATTTATTGACTGTCACTCTAGAAACATATGGGTATATCTTATGCACACAAAATTTTGAGAAGTGATAATGGAACCGAGTATAAGGAATCTCACTTTCAAAAATACTTTGTTGATTATGGCATTGTTCACCAGACTGGTTGTGTCAATACCCCAGCCTAAAATGGTGTGGCTGAAAGGAAGAACCGCCACTTATTAGAAGTGGCCAGAGCATTGATGTTTGCTCGACGTGTTCCTTCAAAATATGGGGGGGATGTTGTTCTCACTCCAGTCTATCTCATTAATCGGTTGCCTACTCGGGTTCATGACTCCCGTAGTCCGACTGAGGTTTTACTTGGGACTTCCTCCTTTGTGGTTTCACCCAAAGTGTTTGGTTGTGTGTGTTATGCTAGAGATACAAAATCTCCTAGCAAACTTGAACCCTGTAGGTTACAGTGTATTTTTTGGGTTATTCTCTAACCCAGAAAGGTTATAAGTGTTACCATCCCCCATCCTGTCGTACTCTGGTCAGTATGGATGTAATTTTTCATGAAAGCCTTTCATATTATCCTTCACCACCTCTTCAGGGGGAGAGTTCTAGTTAAGATGTGTCGACCTTTGAGGTTCCTCCTCATGAAGTTCCTCCTTTTTTATCCCCTCATTGTGAAGAGCTACCTGCTGCCTGCTGCCCCTTGCCCCCTCATCCGAAGGGAATCCTATACAGGGGGAGATCATGGAAAATAGTGGTGGTGATGTTCCTATTCAAGGGGAGCTAACTCCAGTCCAGAGAACCATTGGTGAATTTCAGAAGAGAATTGAAAACTCCAACATTATCACCTATCAAAAAGGATGTTTCTAGAAAAAGGCAGCTTCAATCCACTGTAGCACCAATACCTATCCAGTTGCCGACTTAGGATCCAGATCCTACTTCTCCTGGTAAGACTTCTTCGTCCGACCTAACTATTGCTCATCGTAAAGGTACTAGGACTTCCACTCAATATCCCATATCTCGTTTTGTTTCTTATAGTTCTCTTTCTCCTTCCTTTTGTGCATTTGTATCCTCTCTTTCCTCTGTTTCTATTCCTAAAAATGTGCAGGAAGCATCTACAGATGGAAAGTGGAAGGTAGCAATGTTGGAAGAAATGAGAGCATTGAAAAAAAAAAAATATGTGGGATCTTATGGCTCTTCCTCCAGGGAAAAAACCAGTGGGTGTAAATGGGTGTTTATGGTTAAACAGAAAATAGATGGGATAGTGGATCGATATAAGGCACATCTGGTTGCAAAGGGCTTCACTCAAACATATGGAGTTGACTATCAGGAGACCTTCGCACCAGTGGCGAAACTTAATACTGTAAGAGTATTATTGTCTTGTGCTATAAATCTTGGATGGAATCTTCAGCAATTGGATGTGAATGCCTTCCTCCATGGTGAGCCAGAGGAAGAGGTATATATGGATATTCCACCAGGAGTCTCTGATGATACGACTAGGGACAAGGTCTGTCAATTGAAGCGTGCTCTTTATGGGTTGAAGCAGTCACCTAGAGCTTGGTTCTGCAGGTTTCACAAGGCTATGGTTTTAATAGGATACAAGCAAAGCAATGTTGATCATACATTGTTCATCAAACGAGTTGGTGATAAGGTAACTAACCTCATAGTCTCTGTTGATGATATTGTGGTAACCAGAAATGATGGTAATGAGATCAAGAAACTGAAGCACTTCCTTGGCCGTGAATTTGAAATAAAGGATCTGGGAACTCTAAAATATTTTCTAAGGATAGAGGTTGCTCGGTCTTCAAAGGGCATCTTTCTTTCTCAAAGGAAATATATCCTAGATCTATTGTCTGAGACTAGGCTATTAGGGCGTCATCCTTCGGATACCCCTATAGAAGCTATTGTAAGACTCAAGGAGAAAGAAGGTGAACCAGTTGACAAAGGTCACTAGGAGCGATTGGTGGGAAAACTAATTTACCTCTCTCATACTAGACCAAACATAGATATTGTTGTGAGCTTGGTAAGCCAGTTTATGCATGATCCGTATTCCTCTCATATGGAGGCAGTCCTTCGCATCCTACGATACTTGAAGTCTGCTCTAGGAAAATGAATACTCTTATCTCTCAGTGGTCATCTGAAAGTTGAAGCTTACACTGATGCTGATTGGGCTGGCTCTACCGATAGGAAATCCATCTCTGGATATTGCTCCTTTGTGGGTGGAAACCTTGTCACATGGCATAGCAAGAAGCAGAATGTTATGGCAAGATCCAGTGCTGAAGCAGAGTTCTGGGCAATGGCACAAAGAGTCTGTGAATTATTATGGCTTAGAGGATTGTTGCAAGATATTGGTGTTGTCCATCTTCCCATGATGTTTTATTGTGATAATAAGGCTGCCATTAGCAATTTAGCATTGCTTATAACCCTGTCCAGCATGATTGTACTAAGCATGTGGAGGTTGACAGACATTTCATTAAGGAGAAGCTTGAAGCCAGAGTCATCTATGTTCTCTTTGTGAAGTCTACTGACTAGTTAGCCGATGTGTTCACTAAGGGGCTGAGTGGCAAAGTGTTTCATCCTATTCTAGTCAAGTTGGGCATGTGTGACATATATACACCAACTTGAGGGGGAGTGTTGGATTGTATGGGCCAGAATACCGTGGGGGTGGGGGTATTATGGACTTTTTACCTTTTATTATGCTTTCTATTATGTACAGCCGACTCTAATAGAACTAATTCTAATCTGTTAACATTCAGACTCTAATTCAGACTCTAATTCTAATCTGTTAACATTTCCTTTCCGTGATTTGATTGAAGGATGAGGACACAACCTCCGTGACCATTGCATTCTTTTTATCATCATCACCCATATTGTACCTGTTGTAATATAGGTTCAGGGGTAATATTGTCCTTGTACCTATAGTGTCTAGGTTCATTATGCACATGTTAAATGTGTTAGGTATGGTAGGTGTGGTAGGTAAGGATTGAGTAAATCATTCCATATTTGTAATATTCTGCTATACCACCTACGCAATCGACATCTGTTCCTACTCCAAATCCTGCTCCTAGTCATACTTCGGGTAAGCCCACTCTTGATCCTAGTCTTGATTTACCCATTGCTGTTTGCAAACAAAAACGAAGTTGCACTCAGCATCCTATCTCAAACTTTGTGTCCTACAACTCTCTAACTCTTGCCTTTCATGCTTTCATATCCTCTTTGTCCTCTGTCTCTATACCTAACACTTGGCAGGAAGCAATAGCCGAACCAAAATGGAAGGAGGCAATGAATGAAGAAATGCTTGCCCTTGCGAAAAATTAGACCTGGGATTTGGTAAGTTGTCCACATGGGAAGAGGCCTGTTGGTTGTAAATGGGTCTTTGTTGTGAAGCACAAGGCTGATGGTTCTGTGGAGAGATACAAGGCGAGATTAGTCGCCAAAGGGTTCACTCAAACCCAAGGAATCGATTATCAAGAGACTTTTGCTCCTGTAGTGAAGATGAATACTGTACGGGTCATCATTTCTTGTGCTATAAATCAAGGATGGGAACTTCAACAACTCGATGTGAAGAATGCCTTCCTACACGGAAACTTGGAAGAAGATGTCTACATGGAGGTACCCCCGGGTTTTACCTCTTTAGAGACTCAAGGGCAAGTGTGCAAGTTAAAGAAGGCCTTGTATGGTCTGAAGCAGTCGCCAAGGGCTTGGTTTGGCCGATTCCACAAAGCTATGATCGCATATGGGTATAAGCAAAGTAATGCAGACCACACATTGTTTGTTAAGAGAGTGGGATAGCAAGTTACCCTTTTGATTGTCTATGTTGATGACATAGTAATTACAGGCAGTGATGTACATGAGATTCAGAAGCTGAAAGCTTATTTGGGCACGGAGTTTGAAGTCAAGGATTTGGGCAGATTGAGGTACTTCCTAGGGATTGGTTGCTTATTCAGCTAGGGGCATATTTCTCTCTCAAAGGAAATATACCTTGGATTTATTGAAAGAAACAGGGATGCTTGGGTGTAAACCAACAGATACCCCTTTGGAGCCCAATACACATTTGAAGAGTAAGGAACGTGAGCCAGTGGACAAAGGCAGCTATCAGAGGTTAGTGGGTCGATTGATTTATCTCTCACATACCCTGCCAGACATCACCTTTGCTGTAAGCCTTGTCAGCCAATACATGCATGATCCTCACTCTTCTCACTTGGAAGCAGCATACAGAATTCTCCGTTACGTCAAGTCAGCTCCGGGGAAAGGAGTATTGTTCTCTCCACACGGCCATCTCCGGATAGAGGCGTACACTGATGCAGATTGGGCCAGTAGTCCTGATGATAGGAAGTCCACATCGGGATATTGCACATTTGTTGGAGGTAATCTAACTACTTGGAGAAGCAAAAAATAAGTTGTTGTGGCCCGATCTAGTGCTGAAGTTGAATTCCGAGCTATAGCACAGGGTATTTGTGAGCTCCTTTGGCTCAAGGGGCTTCTTCAAGACTTGGGGATGAGTGCTGATCTTCCTATGCGACTCTACTGTGAGTCTGTGACAGCAAGTCAGCAATCAGCATTGCTCACAACCCAGTCCAACATGATCAGACCAAACATGTTGAGATTGACCGGCACTTCATCAAAGAGAAGCTGGAACAAGGAGTTATTTGTATTCCATTTATTCAGTCTAATGAACAGTTAGCTGATATCCTTACCAAAGGAATCAGTACAAAATTGTTCTTTCCTACTGTTAGCAAGTTGGGCATGTTTGATATGTATGCACCAACTTGAGGGGGAGTGTTGTAATATAGGTTCAGGGGTAATATTGTCCTTGTGCTTATAGTGTCTAGGTTCATTATGCACATGTTAAATGTGTTAGGTGTGGTAGGTGTGGTAGGTAAGGATTGAGTAAATCATTCCATATTTGTAATATTCTGAAGTTATAAATAAAGGCTTGGCCTCTGTCTCATAGACAAGCTAGTATTCACGGAATTCCACAGTACCTTTGAAGATAACACCAATTGAATCACCAAAAAATCGAAAAACACCCAATCAGCAACCTGCTGCCACCAAACTCTTCGTATATATCACCACAAACACCAATCGAATCACCATAAATCGAAAAAATATCAAATCAGCAACTTGCTGCCATCAAACCCTTCACACACAGCACCATAAACACCTTCAGAAGTCTGCTTTTTTGTTGTAGAATAATCAGATTTAAACCATCATCGCTGTTATCTAATCCGCAGCCAAAGAACAAACGAAAAAAGGAGGGGTGAAACCACCCCTATTCTTAAAATCGCAGACCTCTGGTTAGATTGACCAGAAATAGCAGAAAAGGAGGGAAAGGGAAATCTCACAAGGCTGTGTACCAGTCCTATTGAATCTGCTCTGATACCATGTTACCTGCGAAAAACAGAGAAGAGAGAAGGAGAACTTGCAGCCGTAAACTATCAATTAATTTATGAATAAGGGAGTTACAAAATATATATAGGGCTAGAGACAAAGATGGATATAAACCAAAAAGAGAAAAGAACAAAAAATCGAGACCCATTAATGGGCCCCACACCCCCACACGACACTTCTAACAAGTACTTTTCCTATGAGTATTTAATGGTATATATTTCACCTACAATTATTTAATAGTGCTTTATCTGTGAGTATTTATCAATACTAAATTCTGTTGAGATGTGTTACCCGATATTATAAGGGTATTTTGGGTTTTTTATTTATGCTTTATTTATGTACTTTTGAACAAGGGTAGGATTGTAATTTGGGCTGTGACACTGTTTACGTGAACAGTGTCGTGAACAGTATCATGAATAGTGTCGTGAACAGTGTTTCCCTTTGTAATCTCTTTTATTATTATTATTATAAATAGAGAGTTTGACTGATCTCATTGATCATTCAAGCCATTCACGAAATTCCTGTTTTGTTAACAAATTCATTTTTGCCCGCCCTTATGAGAGATCTCTTCAAATCAAGCCTGTTTTAGCTCAGCAACAATATGTATATCATGTTGATGGTTAGTAAGCTTATGGATTAATGTCTCTCTTTCAGGTAACAACAAAAAGGATAAACTTCATAGTGGATGATCAAACTGTGGAGGACAGTTTGAGTCCCTGCTCTGGGAGCAAATATCACAAAAAGGATTGCAGCTGGGTGATGTCTTCTCTTCATCAAATTTTTAGCAGAAGGTGAGACCACAATATATAGATATTGGAGTATTTGTTCTACCATAAATTTTTAGCAGATGGTTTGGGTCCCAGTTCCTGTGTGTGCAGGCTGCATTCAGTAGTACAAGATATAGAGAAGCATGCATCCATTTCTCAACTGGCAAAACTTTTATAATTAGGTCAGTTAGTGTTTATGGCAAAATTTGCAACAATCGGGGGGGGGGGGGGATTACGTTTGGTTTTCATTATGTTTCCTGCAGGGTTGTTTTACTATATGGATCTGATTACTCCTTCCATCCCACAAAGATTGTCAAGTTTGAAAAATCTCACTTTTAAGGGGAGTCTGTTCCTGCACTGATTACCTAAATATTTTCATTAATCTTCCAAAAATATCCTTCATTGATTTAGAACAACAACGTGAAATTCTCCCTATTTCCTCTCTCATGCACCTTCCCTTCGCTCGGGAGTGGCTTTGGCTCGATTAATCCTTTTCTGATAGCTCTATTTGTGACATTGTTGGCAAGCTTGTGTTCAGTGCTTTGATTTCGCACATTTGGATGTAGCAGAATCTTCATAGATGGACTTCCAACTCCCGGTCTATTGACATGATTTGGAAAACCATATTTTTTTATGTCAGCTCTAGGCTTCATATGCTTCCCCATAGATCTCTTTTAGACTCTCCAAGGAACAGGCACATTGTTGTTACCTGGGGTTTAGATTCTTCTCTCCTTTGCTCTCCTGGCCAGACCCCCTGGGCCTGTGGCTTTGTTTTGTATAGCTCCACCCCCCTCCTTTTCCCCTGTGTATTCCACCCCCCCCCCTTCTTTCCCCTCCCCTGGCCTTTTGGGTTTAGTAATGAATTTTTATTCACCCAAAAAAAAATGCTTAGGGTAGTATGGGCAAGTAAGAATATATGAAAGCATTTAATATTGTAAAAAAAAAAAAAAGGTGTACCCAGTGCACAAGGCTCCCGCCACTGTGGGGTCTGGGGAGGGTCATAATGTACGCAGCCTTACCCCTACTTTCGCAGAGAGGCTAATGCAAGAGTCGACACCGAACTAGGGAAACCAGCGGGAGATCGATTGCAGCAGGATCGTTACAATGAAAAGAACAAATTAAACTGCAACTCTTTTTTTTTTATTGCTACTTTTCTGTTACATATAAAGAAGAACATAAAAAGGATAAGAAGAAGAAAGGGATATAGAAGAGAAGGGGGATAGGGGAATGGGCTTCTCACTGTGGGTCTCTCACCCACAGCTATCCCAGCTGTTGAAACATGGAATTTCTCCCATAACCAATGGCAACAAGGCCTGAAATTCTTTTCTCCAAAATCTGATCATTCCTTACAATGCCTATTAATAGCTTAGGCAAGCTTACAAAATAGAAGGTAGAAAATAGAAACTTCCTAAAACCAAAATAGAAGGTAGTAAATTAGCAACTAATGAAAAATAGAAACTACTAAGGCTTCAAAGATTCAGCCTTCTAAACAAGCAAGGAAACAAAAATAGAAACAAACTGAAATTAGAAGCTACCTAAATGAAATAAAATAAACTTTCTAAAACTGAAAATAGAAACTAAACTTTAGCAACATTAGGATGGGATCTTTCTCCAGTTGATGGGCCCACAAAATCTTCTAAAAAATATCTCCACATAAAGAAAATATGGGCTGTTACACTGTTCATGTGAACAGTGTTTTGGTCTTTTATTTTCTTCATGCTTCACTCTGGGCTGGGGCTGCCTTAGGTGATGCTCCATCGAACCAACAAAAACTTGCCACATCATCAGACCAGGCTGCTTCTCACAGCAGTCACATCCCACAACCTTGCTGGGCTGGTTTTGGGGCTTGTTCCTGCGGGTACATATGGACATGTGATCTACGTCAGAGGCTGTTTCTAGACACCCATGACCACTTGGTCACAATGGAGCAACCTTAACCGTTGCACCAAGGCCCGCCCTCAAAGCATTTATATTGTAATGGACAAAAAAAATTGGAATGTGGAAAAACTCCCAAACAGATATTATTTGTGGGATGGAGTATTTAGTTTGATTCATCAGTAGAGTTTGTGTCTTAAGATTTTCCTAGTCTTAGAGGGTGTTCCTGTAAGGATGTAAACCAAGCCTTTGTTATCAATTGAATAAAATTAAATTTGCAGCCATGTGCACTCTCTCTCTCTTCCAGTTTGATTCATGGTTCTAGTAGGTGGTCCTTGCATCTTTTTCTTCTTCTCATCACTTGTCATATTATTTCTTAATTCTTTGTTCTCTTAACAACAACTTACTCCACCAATTGACCAGCCTGCTTAATCCTTTGCAGGTCACCATTAATCCCTCTCAAATTAAATAATCTCTTAAAGATTTGTTCCCTATTAGTTGATTATAGCAGTGAAACACCTTAGTCAATTGGTTTTGTAAAGAATTGTTTACTTGGAGAGCACTCACAACCAACCCAGTCCTACTAGAGAAGTCGTGAGAAAAAGGAATTCTCTGTGAACCAGTTGTTAGTCCTTATGTCCAAGATATTCAGTGTCAATATGTAGCAAGTTGAGGGGTTTTATATGAAACCCCTCCAATATGGAATGAAATAAAGAAACGTCTCAGGTATTTTGATTTTTGACCCATCTCGATCGAGATGAAGAAGAAGAACCAGGAGGTAGAGGTGGCAGCAGAGGATGTAATGGTAACAGTGGCTGCTGCTGATTTTTGCCGCCTTCTGACCTGGAGGTAGAGGTGGCACTGGCAGTAGCAGCAGCTGCTGCTGCTCTGTAATGGTGGCGGTAGCAGTGGCATCTGTTGCTGCTTCTTGCTGCCTTGGGTCTTCAATGTTTCAAAAACTAAAACCCTATTTTCACTCCTCTCTTATATGATTCAATCATTCAATGATATATAAGAGAGGAGTGAAAAAGGAATCAAAACTAAAACCAACATATTTTACTTATAAAATGATATAGTGTAGCATACGTGCATAAAGCAATAATGTACAAGCTAATAAAAAATAACATAACAAAGAAGTGTGTATGTGTGTGTGTGTGTGTGTGTGTGTGTGTGTGTCTATATATATATATATATGCATGTATATTATATGTGTGTGTGAGAGTAGGGGGCATATGGGTGTACCTATCCTCCCTGTCTGACTTCAGACCTATCTCTCTTTGCAATCTCCTCTACAAGTTCATTTCCAAAATCCTTGCTAATAGGATCCAGCTTGTCATCCCTTCTCTTGTCAGTCCCAATCAATCTGCCTTCATCTCTAGCTGGAGCATTGTGGATAATATCATTCTTTGCTAGGAGATTGTGTGTGGCTTCATTCGCAATCCCACTCGCCAGCGGCCCTCATGAAAATTGACCTCCATAAAGCTTTCGACTCCCTCCGTTGGGATTTCATTTGCGATGTGCTTTCCCATATGGGCTTTCCCCCCGCTTTCATTCGCTGGATTTATGCTTGCATATCCATCCCCTCCTTCTCTGTCCTTATTAATGTCTCCCCGCAGGTTTCTTCCAGTCCAAAGTTGGTATTCGCCAAGGTTGCCCCTTCTCCCCCTTTCTCTTCTCGCTGGCTCTGGAAGTCCTCTCCAGGAGTCTCCAATCCAAAACTGATCTCCATCTTATCTCCCCTATCCCCAAATGCAAGCACCTCAACCTCACTCACCTTGCTTTTGCTGACGATTTGATGATCTTCTCCAAGGCTTCCCCCTCCTCTATCTCGGCCATCATGTCTTCCCTCCATCTCTTTGAGAATCTCTCTGGTCTCCGCATCAACCTCTTTAAATCCAAAATCTTTCTTGCGGGTATCCCTGAATCTAATAGAGATGCACTCCTGCGTCTGACTGGCTTCTCCCTTGGATCCCTTCCCATCAAATACCTAGGCCTTCCCCTCATCCCTGCTCGGCTTTCTAGTCACCACTGCACTCCCATGCTCGACAATATCCGCAAACGACTCCAGCTCTGGAAAGGCAAACTCCTCTCCTATGCTGGCAAGCTTGAATGCATCAGATCGGTTCTCCAATCTTCCTACATCTATTGGTGTGGCATTTATGGTATCCCTAAAGCCACCATCAAAGCCATGGAAAACCTTTTTTGTGCCTTCCTTTGGAAAGGGAAAGAAGTAGCCAAATTCCTTCACCCAATTAGCTGGAAATCCATCTGCCTTCCCAAATCAAGGATGCCTCGGCATTCGCCGCATCCGTGATTCCAACACTGTGGGTATTCTGAAGCTCATTTGGGAAATCTCCTCTAGACGTGACTCTATCTGGGTCAACTGGGTCTACTCCCATCTTCTCAAAAAAGACTCCATTTGGACTGTCCCCATCAGTTCCGACTCTTCTTGGATCTGTCGCAAGATTCTTCTCCTCTGCCCCTTGCCATCGCAGCCACCTCCACTGTTATTGCTTATGGATCAACCACTTCCCTTTGGCTCGACCCCTGGCACCCTCTTGGGATTCTCTACAATGTCCTTGGTGCCAGATTGATCTACTCCTCTGGCATCCCCAAATCAGCCCCCCTCTCCCACATCATTTCCCTTGGCTCTTGATCCCCTCCATCCCCCCACATCCCTATCCTCTCCTAGATCTGGCCGTCCCTCCCCCCCTCCACCCCTCCCCCCCAGCTTCTGCCGATAAGGTTATTTGGCTCCCCTCCTCAAACGGCCTTTTCAGCTTTAGATCAGCTTGGAACTTAGTTCGCCACCACAACCCCCTGTCCCTTGGCCCAAACTTGTCTGGTTCAAAGGCCTCATCCCTCGCCATAGCTTCACGGTCTGGAGAACCCTTAGCCTTTGCCTCCCAACCCAAGCCTTCCTTCTCCACCACAACATTAATGTCCCCCACCCCCCCCCCCCCACTTGCATCTTCTATTGGAATGGTTCTGAGGACACTGCTCACCTTTTCTTTGCCTACCCATTCACTTCTACCATCTAGAAAAAATCCCTTATGTCCATTTGGCCCGGCTGCAGGAGACCTTTGCCCTTTGATAGGGAATGGCTCTGGATGGAAAGGCTGCTCTCTTTGCGACACTATTGGGAAGCTTGCGTTTGGCTCCGCTATTTACTACATTTGGATGGAGAGGAATCTTAGGAGATGGACATCCAACTCTCAGTCCTTCGACTTGATTTGGAAAGCCATCTCCTTCGATGTATCCTCCAAGTTCAGCTCCATCCACCATAGATCCTTCTCGGATACCCTTAAGAACAGGCATATTGTTGCCTCCTGGGCCTTAGATAGCTCTCTTTTGCAGCCCCCTCTTCCCTCTTAGGATGGCTTGAGGCTTGCGCTTTTGTATCTCCCCCTCTCTCTCTTCCCTCTCCTCCTTGTATATCCCCCCCTTTTTTCCTCCCCTGCCCCCTCCTGGGGTTTGGTAATATATTTATTCACCCAAAAAAAAAAACATCTATCAAACATATGTTAGGTCCAATCCCACAAGGTAATGGGTCCATAGAGATTAAAAACTTGAGTTCCATTCTATAATGCCAATCAATTCCCTAATCGAGTTCTTAAGAAAATAAGAACTTGAAACGAGCCAGAAACGACCTTTGCTGTTTGAAAACTGTTACAACCGTTTATCCCAAAAGCTCAAGCTGTAAGGTTAGGGCTATAACAATGCATATCAACACACAACAACCCCTACATCTGCAACCCCCCCCCTCCCACTCACACATACACACACAAGCTAGAAATCAAGAATGAGTTGATTCAAACAAGAGACAAGGGAGAAAGAGGTGAGAAGGGAAGAGAAGAGAAGAAGAGAGGAGAAGGAAGAAAGAAGAAGAGATGAGAACTATAGGAAGAGAGAATTCAATTCCTCCCCCCCTATAATGTTTCATTTAACACTTCATGGAAATTACATATGCCTCCCTAGGGAGGTAAAAGGTAAAAAAGAAAAAGGATATAATTACAACTTAACATAACATTCCAGTAAACAAGAGACTAAAGTACCCTTATCTCTAAAACTCCCTTTCAAGCTGGAGAACAAATGTCATGCATTCCCAGCTTGCATAACAAGGTACTGAACTGAAGAGAAGTAAGTCCTTTGATGAAGATGTCCGCCATTTGATCACAGGTCTTCATAAAAGGGGTACAGATGCAGCTAGACTCTATCTTTTCCTTGATGAAGTGTCTGTCCGCTTTTATGTGCTTTGTTCTGTCATGTTGCATTAGGTTGTGAGCAATGCTTATAGCTGCTTTGTTATCACAGTAGAGCCGCATAGGTCCTTTAGTGTCAAACCCAAACTCCTAGACCAATCGTCTCAATCATATGAGTTCGCAAACTCTATGAGCCATGCCTTTGCACTGGATCTAGCTACAACAGGCTATTTTTTGCTCCTCCATGTGACTAAGTTACCTCCCACAAATGTGCAATAACCAGATGTAGACCTTCTGTCTGAGATGGATCCAGACCAATCGGCATTTATGAAACCTTCTATTATCAAGTGATTGTGCCTGGCATATAATAGTCCTTTCCCTGGAGAGGACTTCAAGTATCTGAGGATGCGGTATACATCATCCAAGTGCCCACTCTTAGGGGCATGCATAAACTGGTTCACCACTCCCATTGCATAAGAAATATTTGGGCAAGTAATAGACTAATAGATGAGCTTACCACTGGCCTCTGGTACTTCTCTACATCAACAAGAGAGGGACCATAATCTTCTCCTAGTTTGTGATTCTGCTCAATGGGAGGACTTGCTGGTTTGCAACCCAACATCCCTATCCTTTGACATATGTCGATTCCCCTCTTGGACCTTGGCACTTCAATTCCCAAGAAATACTTCAAGGGAACCAAATCTTTAATCTGAAACTGTTGAGCCAAGTAGGTCTTCAATCTAGCTATCTCAGCTCTATTATCACCAGTCACTACAATGTCATCAACTTAGACAATAAGGGCTGTAATAGTAACATTACCTCGCCGGATAAATAAGGTGTGATCAACTTGACTCTGAGAATACCTATTCTTTAGAATAGCCTGCCTGAACCTCTCAAACCATGCCTTTGAGGATTGTTTGAGACCATATAAAGACTTCTTAAGGAGACACACTTTCCCTTCAGCTAAAGGAAACTTGAAGCCAGGAGGGGGCTGCATGTACACTTCCTCCTCTAAGTCACCATGGAGCAAAGCATTCTTTACATCCAACTGGTACAGTGCCCAATCTCTATTTCCTACCAATAATAAGAGGACCCTTATAGAATTATACTTAGCCACAGGAGCAAATGTCTCCTGATGGTCAATCCTATACACCTGATTGTACCCTTTAGCCACCAACCTTGCCTTGTACCTCTCAATTGCACCATCGAACCGATACTTGATTGTGTACACCCACCTGCATCCAACTGGAACTCTCCCCCTGAGAAGATCTACCAATTTCCAAGTACCATTCTTTTAAAGAACCATCATTTCCTCAGACATAGCTTGCTTCCACTTTGGGTCAGACATAGCCTCAATGACATTCTTGGGAATGGAAATAGAGGAGATGGCAATAGTAAAAGCAAGACCTGTAGGAGAGAGAGCATCATAGGAAACAAACTGGGCAATAGGATTAGTGCCAACTCTCTTCCCTTTTCTAACAACAATAGGAAGGTCTAAATCAGAAGGAAGAGAAGAGATATCACCTACTGAGGAGGATGGAGCTCAGGACGTGGATCCAAGGAAGAGAAGAGATATCACCTTCAAGCATTCACCTCTTTTATACACAACGAAATGAGTATCAATATCAACAACAGCCCCTTCTTTATGTTTCCCAGTATCAAATAGAAATGGAGAAGTAGGCAAAGGTGAGAGGAAAGGGATATCAACAAACGCTTCATTCCCACTATGTTCCCCCTGAAGAGTAAAGAAAGGTATAGATTCAAAGAAGGTAACATCTTTGGAAAGAAGTCGCTGTCAGGAAGAGAGATGGTAGCACTTATACACCTTGGTAGAGGAGGATATCCAAGGAAATGCATTTGAGTGCCTTGGGGTTAAGCTTAGTCCTAGCAGATTTATTGACATGGACATAGCACACACACCCAAAGACCTTGGGAGGTAGAGAGAAAGCAGAAGTTTGGGGAGACAATGTTTCCAAAGGGAATTTGGAGCCTAGAAGTTTAGTGGGCATGCGGTTGATTCAAAAGGCAGCAGTGAGAAGAGCTTCAGACCAAAAGGTTTTAGGAACATGCATGCCAAATAAAGACTCCTAGTGACCTCCAATAAATGGCGATTTTTCCTCTCAGCTACCCATTCTGTTGGGGTATGTCAACACATGCTACCTGATGGGTAATGCCATTATCAGTGAAAAAGTACTAGAGGCCACCATACATGTACTTCCCTCCTTTATCAGAACGAACGATTTTGATTTATTTTTAAATTGAGTAAGAGCCAACTGAAAGAAATTTTTAAAAGCATCATAGACATCACTTTTATACTTCATTAAGAAGGTCCAAGTGAATCAAGAATAATCATTAACAAATGAAACGAAATAACCGTAACCAAATAAAGATGTAGTGGGAGAAGGTCCCCAAACATCAGTATACATAATATGGAAGCGAACTGTGGATCTATTGCCATTGTAAGGATAAGAAGAACGACAATGTTTAGCAAATAGATATGGTTCACACTGAAATACATGGGGAGGAATGGAAGATAACAAATGTGGCAATTTTTGTCTCATAACACTAAAGGAAGTGTGGCCCAAACGTTGATGCCACAACATCACAAAGTCAACGGTACTTTTGTCACTATGCCCACATACGTAGGACTGAGTACTAGGTAAGGGTGATGATCTTAGATCAAGAAGGTAAAGTCCTTTTTCCTCCTGTCCACTCCTAATAATCCTCTTTGTCACCAAATCCTGAAAAACACCATGAGAAGGAAAGAAGGTGACACAACAATTCAAGGATTTGGTTAAGATGACTTACAGATAGTAGGTTAGTGGCAAAATTAGGGACATGATCAAGAGAAATAAAAGGAGTGACTCGAACAGTACCCAAACCAGAAATAGAAGAACGGGAACCATCAGCAATTCTAACCTTATCCCTACCAAAACAAAAGGTGTTAGAATCATAACACTGAGACATACCAATCATATGGTCTGTGGCACCAGAGTCAATGACCCAAGAGGGTGAGATGTAGAGGCCTGTAACTCTGTAAGGACCCAAGAGGGTGTTGATGTAGACGTACCAGTCATATGGTCTGTGGCACCAGTAGTAGAAGAGTAGCCTGGTCGAGATATCATCCGACGTAGGGCTGCAATATCATCCTGAGTGAGAGATCTGGTGTCTATTTGGAGTCCATATGGAGATCCCATAGGTGCAACCTCAGTCATCAAAGTGCGTGCTCTGGCGCCCCCTCTCCTACTGCCTTGCATACCAGGGGGACAGCCATAAAGTATCCAACATCTCTCTCTATTGTGTCCAAATTTCCCACAGTGGTCACAGTCGCACAGCTGAATCGATCCCTATCATTTCCTTGGGGTGGAACCAGGTCTCTTCCTCCAATAGCTGACATAATGTAAGAATAAACGAAAAAGTGGGGATGATACCCAAATCCAATGGGGAGCATATTCTCAACCCAAAGAAGATTTTCAAACACTGGTGAACATAGTCCAACAACCAAAGAAGGCAAACATCTCAAAGAAAGTCAACACCACGACATTTTTGAAAGTATAGCCTCATCACACAACTATTAGAGGAGCTCAAACAACATTCCTCACTAACACCAAGCTGTCTCACTTCCAAAAAAACAATACCCAAATCAGATGGGGACATCACCTTCAACCCAAATACGCAGTCCAACTTCAAAAAAAAATTCCAGCAAGGAAAAACAAGCTCCAAATGTGAGGAACTTCACTCAAACAAACCCTCCGAAGGGCAACAACATCTCATAATCAACTCAAACAACCATATGAGGCATTCCACAACCATTTCAACAACACAACAATCAACTGGGGAGTATACTCGACCCAAAAAAAAAAATTAAGCAAGCAAATAAACCACAGTTCCTTGAAAAGAAATCAGGTCAAATGCATTTCTCACAGCATAATCTTATTCCATAGAAACCAATAAGTCCCACATAATGTAACTCATTAACCAATAACAACCATTCAACACACCAGTACACCACAAGGTATTTTAGTCAAAACAAAGAACAAGAGGTGAACCTGGCGGTAACTAGGAAGCTTGGGGAGAATGGGTTGTGCTGCCAAACCATATCATTCCAACAACCAAGGCCTTATGGGTCTGAAACGTATCTGCTGGGTGATTCTAGCAAGCTCAGCACAGTCCAAATGGTGGCTTAAACAAGGAGATACTCAAACAAGAAGAGGAGGCTGGCGCCTGGCGGTAATGCATTTCTGGGCTTCTTGCTCTGCAATCGGCCTTCACAGCCCTAAATCATCCTCCATTAGGGCTTGAAGTTGATGAAAGAACTCTAGTAAGTCTTCTAGGAGTGTTATCTTACATGGTACACCCTCTGTTGGAACTCTCTACTTTTCTAGGGTTCCAAAAGAGAGGTAGAAAGAAACAGTGCAAGCTTGGTCGACTCTCAAACCTGCTATGATACCAAGTTAGAAATCAAGAATGAGTTGATTCAAACAAGAGACAAGGGAGTAAGAGGTGAGAAGGGAAGAGAAGAGAAGAAAGAAGAAAGAAGGAGAAGAAGAGTTTAGAGAACCGTAGGAAGAGAGAATCGATTCCTCTCCCCTATAATGTTTCATTAAACGCTTCATGGAAATTTTTTTTTGGGTGAATAAATATGTATTACCTTACCCCAAGGGGGGGCAGGAGGAAGAAGAATATACAAGGGAAAAAGGGGGGAGGGGGAGAAACAACAACCAACCTACGCAGAGGTGGTATGAAAAAGAGAGGCCAGATCAAGGCCCCAGAAGACTGCAATGTGCCTGTTCTTAGGGGTGTCCCTGACAGCGCGAAGATGGGCATGGCTGAGCTTGGAAGAGACTTCAAAGGAGATGGCTTTCCAAATCAGATCGAAGGATCGAGAGTTGGAAGTCCATCTCCTAAGGTTACGCTCCATCCAAATGTGGTGAATAGCAGCTCCAAAGACCAGCTTTCTGATGGTGTCACAAATCAAGGATCCAGAGAAGGACTTAGCCACCCAAAGCCATTCTCTGTCAAAGTGAAGGGGTCTCCTGTTGCGGTGCCAGATGGAGGAAAGGGCTTTTTGTTAGAGTTGTTAGAATATCTTGTATAGGGGTAGTTCTGTCATTGTCTAGTTATAAGACATGACTAAGTTGTATTTTTATTTTATTGTCTTATTTCTCCTTACCTCCCTAGGGAGGCTTGTGTAATTTGGAAGACTTAATGAATGAAGCTAATATGTGTGTTGAGAATCACTCTCAACACACATAATCGATTCTCCCATTCTCTCCTTCTTCTTCTTCTTCTTCTTCTTGCTGTAAACTTCTTCTCTTACCAGATTCGATCTACCTTTGAGTTTCAACTTGGTATCAAAGCCAACATCTCTGGTTTGAGAGTCGGCTGAGCTCAGTCCTCATCTTCTCCTCTCTTTGGAACCCTATAAATGTAAAGGGGGTTCCATTGGAGGCTGTATATGTGAAACCTATACTCCTTATAGTCTTGGGAGTGGTATTCCCTAAGTTGGAGAGAGTTTCAGAGCTGCTGAAGGTGACTTGAAGCTATGGAGGAAGACTGGCAAGTTACCGCCAGCTTGTGAAGCTTCTTCTTGGTTCTCCTTCTCTTCTCCACATCTTGGCATGAGACCTATTGGAGTTGCATCGCCTAGGGGTGTTGTTTCAGACCCCAAAGCTCTTGTTTGTTGAAAAAGAAATGGTGCCTTGCTGCTAGATGTTTTGAAGACTTGAAACCAGGCTCTGTTTTTCCGCCAGCCTAGGAGTGTCTCAGTTTCGATTCTGCCTTTGGCAGCTTGGATGACCTTGGAACTTGTCCCATTTGTGTCGTATGGGAGTGCTTTTTTGAAGCCCTAAGAGCCTGCCCTTGAAGGTGGAGAGTCTGAGGACTGTTACTGTTTTTTTCTACTGCTACACAGGTATTGGGTACTCTGTTTTTTGTCTTCTCTGAGGTCTGCTGTATTGGATGGCTGAATGTGATAGTATTACATCTTGATACACTTATTGGGTGTTATGGACTAAAGGTTCTTGGCTACTAGCAGAATTTGGTTTGAGTTATACAAGTTTTTGCTCTTCGTATGCTTGCTTTTTTAGGCTTGGCCTCGACCTTGTGGTTTGGTTGATTTGGGACTTTTTTTGTATTGGTCTGTCTCCTTGTTTTGGGTTGAGTATACTCCCACTTGCGAAACAATTTATATTGATTGTTGAAGTATTTGCCTATTATGTCCATTATGCGGACATGAATCGAGGTCGATGGACCATTACCCGGCAGCCCAGTGGTGGTTTCCCAACCATGGCTTCCTTTGATAACCCCAACACCCGGATCTCGGTTGTGAAGTTGGACAATACCAACTATTTGGATTGGTCCGTTCGTGAAGTTGTCCCTACGTAGTAGGGGAAGTTGGGGTACATTCTTGGGTCTATCACGGCTCTCGCTACTCGATGCGAGGCTATCTCAGTGGGAGACTGAAAACTCCACTGTCGTGACTTGGCTGATCTTTTCCATGAAACCGAGATAGGTCGGAGATTTATGAGTAAGGAGACTGCTAAAGATATTTGGGACGGTGTATCCAGAATTTTTGATAGAGTTGGAGATTCCACGAAAGTGTATCAAATTCTCCAAAAATCATTCATATGAAACAGGGTGATAGGAGTATATCCGAGTACTACACTCTTATTAGCTTGTGGGAGGAGTATGATCATTATACCAATCTCCGGTTGTCCAATGCGAGGATCGGCAAAGTCTACGAGGAGCAAAAAGGAAAGGATCCTTATTTTGCTTGGTGGTCTTAACTCGAATATGAACCCCTTCGCCGCAAATCTTAGGGAGGTCTCCATTTCCATCTCTCGGATGATGTGTGCGATTATTTGCAAAGTGAGGAAACCGGAGGACCACTATGGATATTGTACCCTCGATAGAGAGTGCTGCTCTTGTTTCAGTTCCCAAAAAGGGGAAAAGTGGGGGAAAGGCCGTGAGAGATCTGAAATGTGACCATTGTGGCAAGCTTGGACATACCAGGACCGGTCTTTGGGATCTTCATGGGCAGCCCCACAGGATGCGTGGTAGTTCATCTCGTGCCCGTGGAAGCGAGCGAGGGGAGCTAAGGCTCGTTACGTGACATCGAGTCGAGCCACTTTGGACCGCGGCTTCTCCGATTCCCTCTCACGGGGAAGATATTGCAGCCTACGTCGGTTGATGTCTCACCTTGGAGGGTCGACTCGGTTCTAGCTCGGAGGGTTGACTACTTCGCCTCGACTCTGCGGTCTCATCTGCTACCCTCTGCATCCCTTGGATCATTGACTCTGGAGCCTCCGATCCATGGTGGTATGTCCCGATCTATGATTCCTATTCCATTTGTTACGCGGGACAAGGTAAGGGTTCTTGATGGTTCCCTTTCCTCTGTCTCTGGTAAGGGTAATGTGCGGGTTACTCCTTCATTTCCCTTAAGTCGTCCTTCATGTTCCGACTTTGCTACTAACCTATTATCGGTGAGTCACCTAACCAAATCCTTACATTGTTGTGTCCTTTCTTTCCTTCTTATTGTGTCTTTCGGATTTGGATACAAAGAGGTTATTGCGGTGGGGCCGAGAAAGGAGGACTCTATCTTCTTGAGCCACGATCCTGCTCAATCTCTGCTGCAGCTTATGTTTGTGGTCGGCATGACCGGAGTGCTTTAGTCTGTTGTGCTTTGGCATCAACGTTTGGGTCATCCCTCTTTTGTTGTTATGAGGAGACACTTACCCACCTTGTTTACTTCCTTTCCTGCATCTTATGTTTTTCAGTGTGAATCTTGTATTTTTGCTAAACATTGTCGCACATCTTATCCTTATCGTGGTAATAGATCTCTCGCACCTTTTTCCCTTGTTCATACTGATGTTTGGGGGCCTTCTCCTACTACTTCCTTATCTGGTTTTCGTTATTTTGTTTCATTTGTGGATGACTATTCTCGGTCTACTTGGACTGTTTTGTTAAAACAAAAGAGTGATGTTTGTGATGCTTTTAAGGAGTTTTATCACTTTATCGGTACTCGATTTGGTACTCACATCAAAATTGTTAGATCGATAAGGGGGTGAGTACATGTATGGGGGCTCCAACATTTCTTTTCCGATAAGGGCATCATCCATCAATCAGCTTTGTTGACCCCACAAGAAAAATGGGGTGGCTGAACGCAAAAACCGCCATTTGCTGGAAATCACCAGGAGTCTTCTCTTTGGTATGCACGTGCCTAAGACCTTCTGGTCTGATGCCCTTCTTACCGCTGCCTTTCTTATTAACCGGATGCCAAGTCCACTCCTTGGCTCCAAATCCCCCTTGGCTCTTCTTTCTCTTCAATCCTCAGTTTTTTCCTTATCTCCACGAGTCTTTGGTTGTGTTTGTTATGTACATGTCAACAAATCAGCCCGCACCAAGCTTGATCCCAAAGCTCTCAAGTGCATCTTCTTAGGCTACTCTGATTCCACTAAAGGGTATAAGTGCTACCATCCTTCTTCCCGAAGGCGATTTCTCTCCAAAGATGTCACCTTCTTTGAGTCTATTCCTTTTTTTTCTTCTTCCCCTCGCCATTCTGTTCAGGGGGAGAGTATTAGCAGTGAACAGAATGCGGATGTCATTCCCTTCCTATCCCCTTTGCCTACCTCCACTTCCCCATTTCTATTTGATATTGGAAAGTACAAAGAAGTGGATGTTGTGGATGATGTTGATGTTGATGGTATTGGTGATGGTGATGCTAGCAGACAAAAGGAATACAAGGGGATAAGATTCAAAGAAGATGGTGTATTCACAAGAGGTGAATGCTTGTTGAAGGAAAAAGGGAAGCAACCATGGTACAAGCGACCCTGCCAAAACCCCTCTTTGGATCCACATCCTCAGCCTCATCCTCTTCAGTCAGGTAATCCCTCTCCTTCTGAATTAGATCTTCCCATTGCTATTAGAAAGGGGAAGAGAACCTGTACTAATCCCATAGCCCAGTTTGTTTCCTATGACTCCATTTCTCCTACAGGTGTTGCTTTTTCCACTGCCCTTGAGTCTTCTTCTATTCCCAAAAATGTCACAGAGGCCTTATCCAATCCAAAATGGATGCAAGCAATGACTGAGGAAATGGTGGCTCTAGAGAAGAACAATACTTGGACACTTGTTGATCTTCCCAGGGGGAGAACTCTAGTTGGATGTAGATGGGTTTATACAATCAAGTATAGATCCGATGGTACAGTGGAAAGGTACAAAGCTCGGTTGGTTGCAAAAGGGTATAGTCAGGTGTATGGCATTGACTACCAGGAGACTTTTGCCCCTGTAGCCAAGCATAACTCCATCAGGGTTCTTCTTTCAGTAGCAGCCAATAAAGATTGGCTTGTGTACCAATTAGATGTGAAGAATGCATTTCTTCATAGAGATTTAGCAGAAGTTGTGTACATGCAGCCTCCACCTGGTTTTAAGTGTCCCTCAGCTGAAGGGAAAGTGTGTTTGTTGAAGAAAGCTCTTTATGGCCTAAAGCAGTCTCCTAAGGCCTGGTTTGAGAGATTTAGACAAGCCATTCTGAAGAATGGGTATTCCCAGAGTCACGCTGACCACACCTTGTTTATCAGGAGAGGTAATGGTACAGTTACAGCTCTCATTGTCTATGTTGATGACATTGTGGTGACTGGGAATGATGTTGCTGAGATAGATAGATTGAAGTCTTATCTGGCTAAACAGTTTGAGATCAAAGACCTTGGAATCTTAAAATACTTCTTGGGTATTGAGGTATCTAGATCAAGGAAAGGGATCAACATTTGCAAAGGAAATTTGTCTTGGATCTTCGAAAGAGACAGGGGATGATGGGGTGCAAACCAGCCACTTCCCCGTTGATCCGAATCATAAACTTGGTGATGAATGTGGTTCTTCTCTTATAGATGCAAGCAAGTACCAGATGTTAGTTGGGAAACTAATCTATCTCTCCCTAACTCGACCAGACATATCTTATGCAGTTGGAGTGGTGAGTCAATTCATGCATGCTCCCAGGGGTGGACATCTGGATGCAGTATATCGCATCATCAAATACTTGAAATCCTGTCCAGGAAGGGCCTTATTTGCCAGGCATGACCATTTGCGATTGAAGGCTACAGATCTTGATTGGGCTGGTTCGGTCTCACGATAGGAGATCTACTTACAGGTATTGTACCTTCTTGGGTGGTAATCTAGTTACCTGGAGGAGCGAAACAACCGATTGTTGCTCGATCTAGTCTTGAGGCCGAGTTTAGGGCCATGGCCCATGGAGTATGTGAGCTTATATGGCTAAAACGACTTCTTCACGATTTGAGCTTTGAAACTGAAGGGCCAATGAGACTTTATTGTGACAACAAAGCTGCCATAAGCATTGCCCATAATCCGGTTCAACATGATCGAACCAAGCATATTGAGGTCGATCGTCACTTCATTAAAGAAAAGTTGGATTAAGGTGCATTTGTACTCCCTTTGTGAAAACAATGATCAAGTAGCGATATCTTCACGAGGGTCTCTCTTAGTCTATTTAGTACTCTATTGTACAAGTGGGAATGTATGACATTTATTCTCGACTTGAGGGGAAGTGTTAGAGTTGTTAGAATATCTTGTATAGGGGTAGTTCTGTCATTGTCTAGTTATAAGACATGACTAAGTTGTATTTTTATTTTATTGTCTTATTTCTCCTTACCTCCCTAGGGAGGCTTGTGTAATTTGGAAGACTTAATGAATGAAGCTAATATGTGTGTTGAGAATCACTCTCAACACACATAATCGATTCTCCCATTCTCTCCTTCTTCTTCTTCTTCTTCTTCTTCTTGCTGTAAACTTCTTCTCTTACCAGATTCGATCTACCTTTGAGTTTCAACTCTTTTTTCCAGATGGTAGAGGTGAAGGGGCAGTCAAAGAAGAGGTGGGGGATGTCCTCAAGACCATTCCAGCAAAGGGAGCAGGCAGGGGAAACATGGATGTGACGGTGAATGAGGAAGGGTTGGGTGGGAAGGAAAAGGCCGAAGGTTCTCCAGGAGGTGAGGCTATGGCGGGGAATGCGGCTTTTAAACCAGACGCGGTTGTGCCAGGGGACAGAGGGGGCGAAGGGGCGAACAAAGTTCCAGGCTGAGGTAGTGCTAAAGAAGCCATTGGGGGAGGGCAACCACAGGAGTCTGTCATCATGGGGGGGGAGGGGAGGGGGGAGGGGGGGAGAGCAGGCCAAATCTGAGCGACTATGGAGGGATTGAGGAAAGGGGGGGACCAGGAGCCAGAGGAAATGAGACTGGAGAGGGGGGCATTTTTTGGAAGACCAGAGGAGTATATAGACCTGGGACCAAGGACACAGAAGAGGATACCAAGGGGGTGCCAAGGGTTGAGCCAGAGGGAGGTGGAGGAGCCACGAGCAATGGAGGAAGAGATCCCTCGGAGGGCCAGGGGGCGGAGGGCAAGGATCTTTCTCCAAATTCAGGAGGCATCAGAGGAGGTGGAGACAGTCCATAAGGAGTCGGACTTGAGAAGGTGAGAGTAGACCCAGTTAACCCAGATGGAATCATGGCGAGTGGAGATTTTCCAGATCAACTTAAGAATGCCAGCAGTGTTGGAATCTTTGATGCACCGGATCCCAAGACCTCCCTTGGATTTTGGAAGGCAGATGGACTTCCAGCTGACAGGGTGGAGGAACCTAGAGGCATCGGCCCCTTTCCAGAGGAAAGCACAGAGGAGTCTCTCCATTGCCTGGGTAGTGGCTTTGGGTAAGCCAAAGATCCCACACCAATAGATGTAAGAAGCTTGGAGGACAAAGCGAATACAAACAAGGCGGCCAGCATAGGATAGGAGTTTGCTTTTCCAGAGCTGAAGGCGCTTGCGGATGTGGTCCAGCATAGGAGTGCAGTGGTGCTTGGAGAGCCGGGCCGGAATGAGGGGAAGACCAAGGTATTTGACTAGGAGGGAGCCCAAGGAGAAGCCAGTCAGGTGCAGAAGGGAGTCTCTCTCCTGATCAGGAGTACCAGAGAGGAAGAGTTTGGATTTGAGGAGATTCATGCGAAGGCCGGAGAGGGTCTCAAAGAGGTGCAGGGAGTCCATAATAGCAGAGATAGAAGAGCACTTCATGGAAATTACACATGCCTCCCTATGGAGGTAAAAGGTAAAAAAGGAAAAAGGATATAATTACAACTTAACATAATATTCCAGTAAACAAGAGACTAAAGTACCCCTATCTCTAACTACACACACACACACACACACACACACACATGGCTCTTCAGTCTGCATGTGGCACCATCACATAGCACTGAGGGGTACAAGGCATAGGGGTACACAACACAAACCCCTTGCACTTACCAGGGATCAAACACCTGACCTCCTGGCTCTGATACCATGTTACAAACGCTTATTCCAAAAGCTTGGGCTGTTTGGTAAAGGCTCCAACAATGTATATCAACACACAACAAAAAAATTTGGCTGTACTGTATGCAGGTTTCAATTTCAAACATGTAACCTACTTTAACAATTCCTAACGATTCTATGGCAGCTCCAAAAAATCATGAGATTTTAGATTTCGGTAGAAGAATTAGAGGCCAACACTCCCACAAAGAAGTCTACGTAGGGTTTCCATGTCCATGATCGGACTACGTATATAATCTGAGGGACAGAAAAGCACAACATGAATGCAACAGATTCAGAGTTTGAGAGGCTTAGAAGTACTATCGTTCACTTTCAGTAAGTAACATGAAGGTTCAAGGAGAATAATACTTTTCCAAGGATTTTTGGTTTGAAACTGCTGTTTGAGACAGAATATGGTGCTAAATGTTCTAGATTCTCCCCCCAACTACTCAAAAAAAAAAAAATAGGAGATAGGTCTAGATCAGCTATAAATAATCTGGAAATTCCATTCCTCCAACCACAATGAGAAGTAAGACAGAACAACAACTCTCCTCAAACTCAACTGAAATTCTACTCCATTCATATGGGTCGGGTGAAGGGTCCAATAGTCCATGCTTGTTTATAAACTTAGAGCCCTGTTTTTATTGGAAAGAAAAATAAAAACTCTCCACTACTGAAAATTTGGAAATTCCAACAATCCATGCTGTTTAAATTATGGGAAAATGTTCTCTGTTGAGGGGGGGGGGGGGGAGGCCGTGCCCAGACACATTGGGGGTGGGGGTGAAATGACCGCCCCACCGCCCATGAAAGGCTGAAATCCCACCCCCAAGATGCCAGTGTGCGCGCTCTCATTGGCTGCTGCGTCCGAGTGGGCCCTGCGCTCTTCCACAGACAACGCTCCCCCTTAAATTATATAGAAGCATCCTCCAAATTTCTATTATTCTTGGATATTACAAGACAAAAATAAAAAAGAGAATTCTAAATAAAAATGACCTCTACATGACAAATTAAAGATGTAAACACGAAATCCTTCAGAGCTGATCCAAATGGATTTAGGCCCCACCAAAAAAAACATGGAAAATAACTTCCTGACCAAAAATTTCACATTTTATTCTGTATGTGTGGAAACTGTGAGAGCCTCCACTTGGTTGATAAGAACACAAACCATCAGACAAGTTGTTTTTATAGTATGTGTAATATCAGTCTTCCTGACTAGAAGTAGGGGTTGCTGACATTGATCCTCTTATCACAATATTTCTCCCCCACCCCACCCCTCTAACAAAAAATAAATCATTTTTTAAAGTCTTATCTCCAATTCCTATTAGTTGAGATTTTGGAATAGGAACAACTTCATTCTGGGATCAGTCAAAGAAGTATCAGATTCGCTGGCTGAGGTCAGAGTTTTTGGAATGCCATGATCAATGGGTAAAGGGCTACCATTGCAGAATCTCTTTTTTCTTGGCATGATCATTTATAACTTTTTTGTCCATCTCTACTCTTGTATCAATCAGGGAAAACTTATGCTTCCTCTGTGATACACTGATACCTATTTTCTCATCAAGATTTTGTTCATGATTACTTAGTGTTCATGATCATAGTTGTCAAGGCATCGCGTAGGTGTCACCTTGCGTTCAGGCTCCCTCCAACGCCTTGGTTCGCCTAGACACCATGACAACTATGTTCATAATAAAGTCATTACATCATCATCAAGGTTTGGAATTTCGGATTGACACCGAAATATTTCGATGAAAATTCGACACTGCAATTTTGATAGTCATTTTGTTTTGATTAATTTCAGTAGCAAAGTAATTTCATAGTCTATAATTTTTAACATACACCAATCGCCTTGCTGGTTTTTACTTATTTTAAAAAATAAAAATTTTGGTCATTGGTTTTCAACTCTTCTTTCTGATCATTAATGGTATCACTGTTTCCAGATATCTTTTGAGAAGAAGTGCACTGGAATTGTTTATGGTTGACCGGACGAACTTCTTCTTTGATTTTGGGGTATAAATATGTTTGAAACATGCAATTTCTCTCTCTAGGCTTATCTATATCATAGAAACTTCATTAAAGTAATTCACTGCTCATCTTGATTTTTGCTTTGGAATTTGTTTCAGAGTACTGATGGGAGGAAGAATGCCTATCGAGCTATTGTTCAAGCTCGGCCTCCTCATCTGAACAATATTTATCTGGCAACACAGGTTTATACCTTTCAGCAACCTCACTATCTCAGTTGTGTATATTTGACCTTAGCCATTTTATTCTTACATGGCTGGTTCTATGTGATATTCTTTTATTCAGAGACCGGAACAACTTCTAAAAAAAGCTCAGCTTATGGAGCGCTGGGCTAGGTGGGAGGTATGAAATTGAAGATAGACTGTCATACTTCATAAGTGAACTATCAATTTTCCTTATTCAGTTGCTGAGTGCTATGTTACTAACTGGTAAGAACACAAACTATCCACAGATTAGCAATTTTGAATATCTAATGCAGCTCAATACACTGGCTGGGCGAAGCTATAATGACATCACTCAGGTGGAATTTCAGGATAATTGCTTGTGGTAGCCATTTCATTAGAACTCTTACTGTAGTTTGTTAATTAGAATCTTTTTCCCCTCTGGTTTCATTGCAGTATCCTGTTTTTCCATGGATTCTTGCTGATTATACATCAAAGACTTTGGATCTCTCAGATCCTTCTTCATACCGAGACCTTTCAAAGGTTGCACATGTTGAATTTCATTACTCTTTTGTTGATTACTGAGAACTTTCCCTCTTCTTAATGGTACTTACATGAAAAGACTATGCTTTTGGCAGCCCATTGGTGCAATAAATGCTGTCCGGTTAAAAAAAATCCAAGAGAGATACTCCAGCTTTGATGATCCAGTCATCCCCAAGTTCCACTATGGTTCACATTACTCGAGTGCTGAAACTGTAGGTTTTGTCCCTAATTTAATTTTTAGGATGCTCTCAGTCATTATAGTTGCAGAATTTATCTATACAATTTTCAAGAAGCACTAGAATTCTATGCTTGACACTTGACAGTTTGTTTGTGTTATTCCAGTATCAATACAGAAAGAATATGAGAGTATAGTTTAATGCTTTGAGAGAGCATGCTTGTTTGTTTGAGAACTAAACCAGGGATTCTTAAGAACTATATTTTTTTATTTTTTTACTTTCAAACTTTCTCAATTTTTCTGGTACTGAAGCCTGGACTTTTACTTTTCCATTTCTCGTGATCGGCAGTTGGTTTATCCTGGGAACTCTCAATTTATCATACATACACAAATAAAAAAAAAATGAAAATTCCACAAGTTACACATGGGAGAGTGGTGGTTAATTTACCTTATATAGTGCAAGATGTCTTGTGGGTTTCACATTAAAGGTTAGGGAAGTTCCCTCAATAAAAGAAGTTGAATACAATTAGACATCCTATATATACCGTAGTTTCATCTGTCAAAAGGGGGCAAAAATCCTCTTTTGGGTGATGTGTTTGAGCTTTGGCAAATAAATATCCAATCCATCAGTAACTATTAACTGACCCTAGTCATGACTATGAGAAATGCTGCTAAGTCCTATCTTGGTTTAGGTATAATATTTGAAAATGTGAACATCAAACATTTTCTTAGCTTTAGCTTCACTGTAAATATTCTGACAGAAGTGCCTTAGTTGTCTCACTACTCTTTGATCCATGCTTAAATTATTATATTTTTCACTGGGTATTTTTAATATTAGAAAATTTTGAATAAATTATCTGGATTATTATTCCTTTCTTCTTGATTGTACTTCTCTCTGAGCATTACGTGTTACACATTGCCAGATTAGTTATATTCTGTACAAAATGAGTGTTATATGTATGACACCTTGCCACATTAGTTATATTATGTGCAAAATTAACAGTCATCAAAGTTTTGTATTCTTTGCTGTTTTATAACAAACTTTCTTGAATTTCTAATAATTGAATATACTGACATGGCCTTCAGTTGTGGAATGATCTTCGAGAAACATTTGCTGGATGATTTGTCACCCATGTGCTTTATGATATATTTATTGGAGCGGTAATGGATCTCTAACAGTGCTGGGAGCTGTTCCACATCTGTTTGTCATGGCAGTGTTTGTTGAGTCGTTGACATTCAAACTTTCGGCCCAATAAATTTTTTTATTATTAATTTAAATTTTACATATTTCAGAATAATGCTTCAAATTGGTTGGAGCAGTCAACTCTGTTTGAAGATCAGGAACTGTTGAAAAGATCAGGGGAAGTAGGCCACCATATTTGAGTTGTAGCCTATCCATGGACCCTTATACTGTCCAAAGGTCAGAATGATGATAGCATCATTGCCATGTGGCAGAAATAAGTGATGGAAGTGGAAATGCTTCCATCTCTTTAGGAAATGGTTCTGGTTTTCCTTTATTTATTTTTGAATTTATTTCTTTCATTCTCCTTTTTCTTTTTGTCTTTTCAAGGAGTTGTTGACATTTTGACTGTGTTTCCTTTCGCTTTTTTTTGTTCTGATCTGTTGTCTATTTCGTTCAGAGCATCTTCAATATGTGATTTGATAACCTCTTGCTGTTATGAGCTACTACAATTTGTTCTATAATTGGCTGAATTCATTTTCTTCTTACTGATTCTGCTTCTCTTCGCAGGTGTTATATTATCTTGTTAGAGTAGAGCCATTCACTACTCTCTCAATTCAGCTTCAAGGTGGAAAGTTTGATCATGCAGGCAGAATTTTTTCTGATATTGCTGCTACTTGGAATGGTGTTATTGAGGGCATGGATGTCAAGGAGTTGGTAAGAGTCAATTTCCTCGCCACTATTTACACTACATCTTTTTTGAGATCTTCAATTGCTTTTATGAACTTTTCTTTTTCTCATCACTTTCTGCACTAGAATGCAAAAAAGGTCTCATTCATGTTCTGTATTTGGTTCACCTTAGGTTCCCGAGTTATTTTACCTCCCTGAGGCCCTAACCAATGTAAACTTCATTGATTTTGGTACAACACAACTGGGAGGAAAGCTGGGTATGTACTTCAAGATCCTCGACACAAAGGGATTTAAACCTGCTGCATGATTTCTGGAGCTGCTGTACCAAAACTCGACTTGCTGACCTCTTTTTTCATGCTCATATTGCAGATTCTGTCCAACTTCCTCCTTGGGCTGAAAACCCTGTTGATTTCATTCATAAGCATCGGATGGCCCTTGAGAGTGAACATGTCTCTGCACATTTGCATGAATGGATTGACCTAATATTTGGGTATGTCCAATTCTGTTGGAAAAGTTATTCGGGTAGCAATTATAGCCTCATTGTGTTTTCTATTTCACTTTGTTCATTCTTTCTTTTTTTACTGTTAAAATTGTGTAAGATATGCCACTGGGGGCATATTGGGTATTTTTCCCCTCCACCGACTCTAATTAATGGAGTCGGTTAGAGGGGGCATTATTGTAATCTTTTTCTCCCCTATTTTATTGTAAAAAAAAAGAATTTGGTTGTTCTCTTAGACCATCCGACCATTACAACCCTAAACAGTTCTGTTAACATGGAATCAGAGCCAAAAATCTGTTCTAGGTTACTGAATTTATCCCTCTCTCTCTCTCTCTTTAAATCCCCTCTTCTCTTCCCGTCTCGGTTCTCTCCCATCTCTCAGGGCAGCACTAATGAGGCGATCCATGGATCTAGTTGCTGCCCTATACCCTACCTCGAACAAAGAATGAACTAGTTTTTTAAGATCGGTAGCTGCTGCCCACTCTTCTGTGATTTGGATTCTTCACCTTCCTTGAAGATCGGATTCTTCTCATTATTGAAGAACGAGACTTCCCTCATTGAAGATCAAGACCTGCATCTTTGGGCAGCATCTGTCATCATCTGCATCAACAAATTGAAGTCTTCTGCTCTATCGATTTCGATTTTTTCAGGGTTTTTTCACGTTTTCTCAAAATCCTGACACATCAATTTGGGGTCAGCCCTTTTCAGATATTGCTGGTTTTTCTAGGGAAGTTTGGACCATCCAAGTGGAGAACTCGACCCTGGTTTGAGCCTTTTCTGGTCATTATTTTTGAAGATCTCCCAAATCTCTCTCTCTCAGAATCAATTTTAGAGAAACTCGAACTGTGGTTCTTTTTGGGTTTTGTCTGCATCGATCTGAACACCTTACCGCCTCTGATTTTTTTGGTTCGATCATCATGTCTGATATGACTACTGCCACCTCTGGATCTGAAGGACAGACTCGGAATGAGTACCTACCTTTCACAGCTAGTTCCATCAAGTTTGATGGAACAAATTACCTGATCTGGTCTCGATCAACCTACCTAACTATTGCTGGTCATGGACACACAGGACATATCACTGGCACTACTGAGAAGCCATCTTCTGCTGGTTCTCCTCAGGATCAATGGATCTCTAATGATTATCTGGTAATGTCCTTTTTGCTCAACTCTATGCAACCTAACATTGCCAGAGGATATTTGTTATTGGATACTGTTTCTCAAATATAGACAGCTGCAAAGGATACATATGGGCAGGTTGGGAACGATGCCCAGATGTATGAATTACATAAGAAAAATCATGAAACCATCCAGGAGTTATATATCTCTCATTATTAGGCAGAACTTCACAGTTTGTGGCAGGAGCTTGATCACTATGCCGATTACCAGCCCACCAATCCTACTGACATTACTGCCTACCATAAGCATATTGAAAAAATAGTTGAGTTTTAGATTAGGTTAGCAAGTAATAGAAGAGGAAGAAGATGGAGAAGGAAGAAGAAGAGAGAAGGAGAAGTTTGGAGGCAAGAGGAAGAGAAGGAGAAAGTTTGAGTTGTAATATGTTGTGTGTGAGAGAGATCTCTCCACACCTATATTGCTTCACTAATAGAAATAAGAGAATTACATACACCTCCTTAAGGAGGTAAAGAGTAAAAAGGTAAAAAGATAGAAATTACATATTAGGGAAACTAGTCAATAGGCTAGTTCCCAAACTACCCTTAGAACATAACTTCTAATAACTCTAACACTCCCCCTCAAGCTAGAGAATATATATCATGCATTCCCAGCTTGCTTAAGAGAGTACTAAACTGAGGAAAAGCAAGAGCCTTGGTGAAGATGTCTACCATCTGATCACCAGTCTGCACAAAAGGAGTACAAATGTAGCCAGAGTCTATCTTCTCCTTGATGAAGTGCCTATCAACCTCAATGTGCTTAGTTCGGTCATGTTGGACTGGATTGTGGGCAATACTGATGGCAGCATTGTTGTCACAGTAGAGTCTCATAGGGCCTTCAGTATCAAATCCTAATTCCTGAACAAGTCTTTTCAGCCATATGAGTTCACAAACACCATGAGCCATAGCTCGAAATTCTGCCTCTGCACTTGATCTGGCTACAACATGTTGTTTTTTGCTTCTCCATGTAACCAAGTTACCTCCCACGAAGGTACAATAGCCTGAGGTAGATCTCCTGTCTGTAATGGAGCCAGCCCAATCAGCATCAGTGAAGCCCTCCACTCTCAAGTGATTGTGTTTGGCATACAACAGTCCTTTCCTTGGAGAAGACTTCAAATACCTAAGAATGCGATACACAACATCCAAGTGGCCACTCTTGGGAGCATGCATGAATTGGCTCACAACTCCCACATAGGAGATATCTGGGCGTGTCATAGCAAGATAAATAAGCTTCCCCACTAGTCTTTGGTACTTTCCCGCAACAACCAGAGGTGAACAGCAATCTTCTCCCAGTTTATGATTCTGCTCAATGGGAGAATTTGCTGGTTTGCAGCCTAACATCCCTGTCTCTGTCAACAAATCAAGAACAAACTTCCGTTGACATATATTGATTCCTTTCTTGGTCCTTGATACTTCAATTCTTAAGAAGTACTTCAAGGGGCCCAGATCTTTGATCTCAAACTGCTGTGCCAGGTAGCTTTTCAGTTTACCTATCTCAGTTATATCATTCCCTGTGACCACAATATCATCAACATAGACAATGAGGGTTGTGATGGTACCATTGCCCCGCTTGGTAAAGAGAGTGTGATCAGCTTGACTCTGGGAATACCCATTCTTCAGAATAGCCTGTCGGAAGCATTCAAACCATGCCTTTGGTAACTGTTTGAGACCATATAGTGCCTTCTTGAGGAGGCACACTTTTCCTTCAGCTGAAGGCATTTTGAAGCCTGGAGGGGTTTGCATGTACACTTCTTCTTCCAAGTCACCGTGAAGAAAAGCATTCTTCACATCTAACTGATATAATGGCCAATCATTATTGGCAGCCAAAGATAAGAGGACTCTTATAGAATTGTGCTTGGCCACAGGAGCAAATGTCTCCTGATAGTCAATCCCATAGACTTGACTGTACCCCTTGGCAACCAACCTTGCTTTGGATCTTTCAATACTGCCATCAGATTTATACTTGATTGTATAGACCCATCTACATCCAACTGGGACACGTCCCTTAGGAAGGTCCACCAATTGCCAAGTACCATTCTTCTCAAGGGCCATAATCTCCTCAGACATAGCTTGCCTCCAATTTGGGTCAGACATAGCATTAGTAACATTCCTGGGAATAGAAGCTGTAGAGAGAGCAGTAATAAAGGCAATACTTGTGGGAGAAAAAGCACCATAGGAGACAAACTAGGCTATGGGATTAGTGCAAGCTATTTTCCCCTTTCTATCAGCAATAGGAAGATCTAAGTCAAATGGAGGAGAAGGGATATCACCTGATTGAGAATGATGAATCTCAAGATGTGGATCTGGATCCAAAGAGGACTCTTAGTAGGTCTGCTTTCCTTGGTTATATATGCCTTCACCCTTTTTGTATGTAATGTGGTAATCCTTCTCCTTACTAGGACCACTTTCAACCACCAATTTTGTATTCACACTTGATTGATCACCAGTATTAACCACATCCACAGACTTGTGTGTACCAATGTCAAACATAAAGGGAGAGATAGTGAGAGGAGAATGAAGGAAATCAGCAGCCTGTTCACTTCCACACTTCTCCCCCTGAAGAGGATGCTGAGAAGGGGCAAAGAAAGGAACAGATTCAAGGAAGGTGACATCCTTGGAGATAAGACACCTACAAGAAGAAGGGTGGTAGCACTTGTAACCCTTGGTAGTAGAAGAGTACCTAAGGAAGAGACACTTGAGGGCTTTGGGATCAAGTTTAGTGCGTGCAGATTTGTTTACATGCACATAACAAACGCAACCAAAGACTTTAGGAGGAAGAGAGAAAGCAGAAAACTTGGGAGATAAGATGCCCAAGGGAGAGTTGAAATCAAGAAGTTTAGTAGGCATGCGATTGATGAGAAAAGAGGTAGTGAGAAGAGTAGCAGACCAAAAGGTCTTGGGGACATGCATACCAAACAAGAGACTACGGGTGACCTCCAATAAATGGTGATTCTTCCTCTCAGCAACCCCATTTTGTTGGGGTGTGTCAACGCACGCTAGCTGATGGAGAATGCCATTATCAGTAAAGAAGGTTTGGAGGCCACCAAACATGTATCCCCCCCCCTTTATCAGATCGAACAACTTTGATCCAAGTGTCAAACTGAGTAAGAATCATTTGATAAAAGGTTTTAAATGCATCACAAACATCACTTTTATGTTTCATAAGAATAGTCCAAGTAGCACGAGAAAAATCATCAACAAAGGACACAAAGTAACGATAACCAAATAAAGAGGTAGTAGGGGAAGGTCCCCAAACATCAGTATGCACAATATGGAAAGGAGCAGCAGTTCTATTACCATGATATGGATAAGAAGAACGACAATGTTTGGCAAACATACACGGTTCACATTGAAAAACATGAGAAGAATCAACAAAAGAAAATAAGTGAGGTAACTGTTTCCTCATTACAACAAAAGATGGATGGCCAAGACGATGATGCCATAACATAATCGACTCCACAGAACTACTATCAGTACTTCGACACACAAAAGATTGAGCTGTGGGAAAATAAGGGTCAAAAAGGTAAAGGCCTTACTCTTCACTTCCACTTCCAATAATCCTCTTCGTCACCAAATCCTGAAAAAGACAGTGAGAAGGGAAAAATGTGACACAGCAGTTCAGAGATTTAGTCAGGTGACTCTCAGATAAAAGATTAACTGTAAGGTTAGGGACATGAAGAACTGAAGTAAGAGAAATAGAAGAGGTGATAGGAATGCTACCGTCACCAGATATGGAGGATAGGGAGCCATCAACTATCCTAACCTTATCCTTACCAGAGCAAATGGTATAGGTATCATAATTATGGGACGTACCAGTCATGTGGTCAGTGGCACCAAAGTCGATGACCCAAGACTGGGCTGCAGTAGGAGCTGAGGTACAGACCTGTAAGGCTGAGGATGATGAGGAGCTGGCTGTAGTAGGTGGAGGAGATGTGCTAAGCTGTGACATGACCCTGCAGACCACTGTATCCATAAAGAGGGAGTCATCTTGTGTAGTATTTGCCTCAGTCATCACTGAATGAGCTCGAGCTCCCCCTCTACAGCCACCACGACCACATGTGCCAGGCATAGTACTAAATCTTGCGAAATCTCGGTCGAGATTTCGAATATTTTGAAAATCTCGACCAGGGCGAAACGAAATGGTACCTCGAATCAAAAAAATACCAAATCTAGGTCGAGATTTCGATTATCTCGTGATATCTCGAGATATTGGTACATGTCTCGCGAGATATCGAGATTCTCTTTTCAAAACACCTAGTACAAAAGGCAGAAACTCATTAGTCTCGATCGAAATTTCGACTGAGACTAACAAGGCTGCTCTTTTGTGGTTTGTTTCTTCTGTTTTCTTCATTCTTCAAACTCTTTTTGCTGATTTGTGTATCGACCTTCGAATCTATGCCGGAACCACTTGGAGAACACAAGATTCAAACTTCTTAAGTTGTTAACTTGTTATTGACTGAATGTACTAAATATTCTGACTTAAGTTATGACTTATGAGTCATTCACTTTATGTTTCCAACTTCCAAGTCAATTTACTTGTTTAAATTGCTTATTAATCATTAATTTATTATGTCCTCTAGAACTTAAAGTCTTAAACAATGTGTATGTGTAATTAACTAAGTTATACATTAGGGTTCGACCATACATTGCCAATCAATGGTCCAAAACACCACTTTGGGTGACTATTTTTGCAATTTAAACATTTAAATGTGTTTATATAGCCTAAAATAGGGTTTCCATGAAGTTTAAGGCCTTAACTTGGCCTAAAACCCGCCGAAATGACCTACCGAAACATACCAGAAAAATGCAATATTTCGGTCAGCCCGAAACACCGAAACGAAACGAGTTTTCGAACTATGGTGCCAGGAGGACGGCCATGAAGAGACCAACACCTATCCTTGGTATGTCTAGTTCTCCCACAATGATCACATTTAAACCTATCCCTACCAACTCCACTGGCACCAACTGTCTCCACTATGTTGGCTATCTCACGGTTAGGCCCTGGGCCTCTACCACCTCCACAGGTGTCTCTGGAAGAACTAGAGTGGAGAGCTGATCTCTCAAGAGAGGATACTGGAGCTGGTTCCATAGCAACACGCCGAGTCTCCTCACTCTGTAAGTAACTACACACCTCACTAAGAGATGGAAAGGGAGATCGGCCTAAGATCTGAAGCCTGATGGGCTCATAGTCAGGGTTCAGACCACCAAGCAGAGTGAAGACACGCTCCTTTTCAAGAGTCTGGTATACCTTAGCTTCATCCTCTGGATCCTTCAAGTGGAGATCCCTGTAGTAGTCATATTCTTCCAACAGGGTAAGAAAGGCATTGTAGTATTCATAAATGGTCCTGTCACCTTGCCTCCTGGAGTTAATCTTCTGGTGAAGCTGATAGACCTTGGCAAAGTCACCTACTCTATCAAACGTCTGGGAGACACTATCCCTAATTGCCTTGGCAGTTTCCTTTCTAATAAACCTTCGTACAATCTCAGGAGTCATAGAGAAGATTAATCATCTCATGACTGTAGAATTGTTGGCCTCCCATTGATCATAGGTAGGTGAACCAGGCTCTGGAGCTGTAATGGTGCCTGTAATGTATCCCAGTTTTCTTTTACTCTTGAGTGACAACCTCACAGAGTGTGACCAGTCCAAGTAGTTGGTACCATCAAGCTCCACAAAGGAGATCTGTGTAGGTATGCTCTCATAAACAACTGGAGGAGCTGTGGGAAGGAGCTGTGAAGCAGCCGAACCAATCTCAGATGTGGGTGTATCAGCCATATTATATGGGAAAGAGCACTTGACCATAAAACAGATAACAAACAGCAGTTGGGGAGTACACACTCAACCCAAATAGAAGAGTCCAATACCAAACAGAAAGTCCAGCAAGGAAAAACACAGATATAGGCTGGTCCTTAACACTTTCCAAGAAGTAATACAAGCTTAAAAAAGCTCCAAGATCTCAAACAAGATGGCCATTATCATTCTTCAACCAAGAAAGCAGCATAGGGCAGCCCAAATACAAAAAACACAGAGGAAGTGCAGTCTCGGTTTACCTGGGCAGAACAGAGATTCCATAAAAAACTGAGAGAGTTTCAATAGATACTTCAAGCTGCAAGGAGGGAATTAAGGGGCCTGATAAGCACTCTTGGGCGATTCCAAAGAGCTATTCCAAGGCTGAAAAGCATCTGAAATGAGAGAGAAACAGGGGCTGCAACTTCTGGCTGGCGGAAATTTCTGTATTAGCTGTAAGAGTTACAAAACCATAAGGGAGCTGCAACAGAGTTCAAACAGAAGCTTCAACCACACAAATAGGTCAAATCGAACCTATTCCATGCTCTTTCAGCAATCTTTTTACATAGGGATGTTCTCCTTGAACCCCTTTGTATCCTAGGGTTTCAAAGAGAAGAAAAAGAATAGGAGAAAGGAACTAAAACACGACTCTCAAACCTGCTTTCATACCAAGTTGAGTTTTAGATTAGGTTAGCAAGTAATAGAAGAGGAAGAAGATGGAGAAGGAAGAAGAAGAGAGAAGGAGAAGTTTGGAGGCAAGAGGAAGAGAAGGAGAAAGTTTGAGTTGTAATGTGCTGTGTGTGAGAGAGATCTCTCCACACCTATATTGCTTCACTAATAGAAATAACAGAATTACATACACCTCCCTAAGGAGGTAAAGAGTAAAAAGGTAAAAAGATAGAAATTACATATTAGGGCAACTAGTCAACAGGCTAGTTCCCAAACTACCCTTAGAACATAACTTCTAATAACTCTTAACAAAAATTTGGGTCTACGATTTTTTGGCTGGACTAAATGTGGAACATGATGAGATTCAGTACAAGTTCTCAGTCGATCCCCTTTTCCTACACTAGAGCAATCTTGTGCTCTTGTCCATACTGAGGAGAGTCGCTGATTTGCTATGCTTCATACTCCTACCACAGAATGATCTGCTCTACAAGACTGCTGCTATTATATATCGCTACCTCTTTAGGGGGAGTGTATTAGTGAAGATGTGTTGAATCTTGACACTTCTATCCGAACCATTGATGTTTCTGTTGTTCCTCCCTCTAATGAGAAAGCTCCACCAATTCAAGTTCAGGTGAAGGATGGTGAAGACACTGTTGTTCCAATTCAGGGGGAGCCTCTGCAAGTTCAAAAGAAGACTGATGATCCTAATCTTCAGGTTAATTGTAGGAGTGGCACCAAAAACAAGCAAGTTAAGACTACCACCACAACAGCTACAACACCTTTACCCATTCAATTGTCGTCTATTGATCCAGAACCAACTACTCCTAGTAAAAATTCTTTTCCTGGGTCTTCTCCTGAGTGAGTTGACTCCCACCAAGGGCCTTTTTTTCCTGCAGAATTTTAAGATCGATGCAGTAATTTTTCTGCAGCTTTTTATCAGGTTTATGCAGTAATTTTTCTGCAGATTTTTTTTTGGTTATTGACAACTTATCTTCGACCAGCAACAATGCCTGACACTTCTGAGATCACACCAGCCTCTTCTGGCCTCGACGGCACGTCATAGCGTGATTTTATTCCGTTTCCAGCCAGCCCTATTAAATTAAATAGGGCCAATCACCTGTTATGGTCTCGTTCTTGTTTGTTTGCTATCGGTTCCCGTGGTCTCTCTGGCTACATCACCGGAACCTCTATCAGGCCTACTGAAACTGGAGCTGCGCAAGATAGGTGGGTGAATTTTAATTTTCTGGCTATGTCGTATCTGGTCACCTCCATGGACCAAGAGATTGCCGGACGCTACCTTTTACTTGATTCGGCTGCCAAGATCTGGAAAACAGCCCATGACACCTACTCTCAAGTGGGCAATGCTGCCCAGTGTTATGAACTTCGTCAGAAACTCCACTCCACCAAGCAGTTAGAGCTGACCCTCTCTCAGTATTACAATAAAATGTGCACAATGTGGCAGCAACTTGATTTTTTGGAGACCTTCACTGCCACTTGTGACGTTGACACCACTGCTTTCCGGAAGTGGGAAGATGGCTTACGAGTGTTTTATTTTTTGGCTGTTCTCAACATTGAATTTGATTAGATCCGGGCCAATATTCTGAATCGTGATCCCCTACCAACTCTTGAGCAGGCCTATGCGATTCTTGCAGCCGAAGATACTCGCCGGACAGCCATGATTACTCCTGTCACTCAGGAACGATCGGCCCTACTTTCTGGTTCTCAGCCTACTTCTCTTGGTAATTCTTCCAGCAGTTCTGGTGTTACTAGTGATCGCCCTCCTATTAAATGTGATCACTGTGGGAAGGAATGGCATACCAAGGATCGTTGCTGGAAGCTTCATGGTCGCCTTGCAGATACCCGTGGGCGTGGGAGGGGTGGCTCTAATCGATCCAATAATGCCCGGGCAAACCAGGCATCTACTGAGGAGCAGGCAACTACTGATCTGTCTCTTTCCCAAGTAGTTGAAGAACTTCAGCATCTCCAGACTATGATGACTCGGCTGGACATCTCTTCTTCCGGGCCTCCTTCTTTGGCTGCTTCTGCTGTTTCCTTGCCATCAGATTCCACTACGCCTCACTCTTTAGGTATTTCATTTGGTGGGAATTGCACCTCGGTCATACCTGACTGTTGGGGTTATTGACTCTGGTGCAACCGATCATATGACAGGTTCTTCCTCCCTTTTCTTCAATTATTCTCCTTTATCTGGTCATAATAAAATTCGGGTTGCTGATGGGTCTCTCTCGCTAATTTCTGGCAAGGGGTCTGTTCAGTACACTCCTCTTTGTCTTTCCTCCGTGTTGCATGTTCCTAAATTCTCTACTAATTTATTATCCATTAGTAGTTTAACTAGGTACTTAAACTGCAAAGTAATTTTTTTCCCCAATCATTGTTTATTCCAGGACTTGGTAATGGGTCGTACGATTGCATGTGGTAAGGTGGTGGTGGTTTATATGTGCTTGACAGTTTGCCGACAGCTTTGACTTCTCAACCATCCTCTTCTGCTTCTACATCTGCGTTACTGGAATTAAATAAGTGGCACCACCGTTTGGGGCACCCGCCATTGCAAGTTTTATCTACTTTATTTCCTAGCTTATTTAAGCAATGTAATCCAAACAATTTTTCATGCGAAGCTTGCACTTTAGCAAAGCAAACTCGGAATGTTTACCCTATTTCTAACAAAAGAAGTATGACACCATTTGGATTAATTCATTTTGATGTATGGGAACCAGCCTGATGTGCTTCTACTTCTGGTTTTAGATGGTTTGTTACTTTTATTGATTGTTTTAGTCGCACCATATGGGTATAATTGATGCATAGCAAGAGCAATGTTTTTACTTGTTTTCGTCTGTTTCATAAGATGGTTCAAACACAATTTTATGCCAAGGTGAAGATTTTCCGGTCTGACAACGGCAAGGAATACATGGATGGCGCTCTTCCCACTTACTTGGACACTCATGGTATTATCCATCAGACATCTTGTGTTGATACTCCGGCTCAGAATGGTGTAGCTGAGCGTAAGAACAGACACTTGTTGGAGGTTGCTTGCTCACTTATGTTTGATGGAGCAAGGAGTCATTTGTGTTCCATTTGTTCAGTCTTGTAACCAACTGGCTGATATTCTCACTAAGGGAAAAAGTAGTAAATTGTTTTGTTCTGTTATTAGCAAGTTGGGCATGTTTGATATGTATGTACCAACTTGAGGGGGAGTGTTGTAATATAGGTTCAGGGGTAATATTATCCTTGTACCTATAGTGTCTAGGTTCATTATGCACATGTTAAATGTGTTAGGTGTGATAGGTAAGGATTGAGTAAATCATTCCATATTTGTAATATTCTGAAGTTATAAATAAAGGCTTGGCCTTTATCTCATAAGCAAGCCAAATTCACGGATTTCTACAGGATCAACTACCAGGAGATCTTTGCTCCAGTTGCAAAATTGAACACTGTCTGAGTCTTGTTGTCATGTGCTGTGAATCTAGGGTGGGATCTACAGCAACTTGATGTGAAGAACGCTTTCCTTCATGGAGAGCTTAATGAGGAAGTATACATGGATGTTCCTCCTATTTTTTTCATCTGAGGCTACCAGTGGCAAGGTCTGCAAACTGAAGCGTTCGCTATATGGCCTAAAGCAATCACCTCGAGCTTGATTTGCTAGATTTCATAAGGCTATGACTTTTGTTGGATACAGACAAAGCAATGCTGATCATACCCTGTTCATCAAGCGGTCTGATAATAAGAGTTAGAAACTAGGTATGGATTTATTCTAGCAAAGAATAAGGATTAATAGCTAAGAAGAGAAGAAGATATGTGAGAGAACCGTTGGTGAGAGAATGAGTTGATGTCACACCCCTCTCCCCCATTTGATTCACTAATATGAAATAGAAATTACAACCACCTCCCTAAGGAGGTAAAAGGTAAAAGGTAAAAACAAGAAACATACAACATAAGAAAGTAAGATACTAGACTAGTACCCAAACTAACCTTTTTTTTTTAAAAAAAAACCCCCGAATATTACCTGGGACCCGGGTCAGCCCCTAATTACCCCTAGTTTTCAATCGAAACTCAGATCACCCCCTGGTTTTTGAAAAAACTCAAATGTCCCCCTCTATAGTAACGGTGTTAGTCTGCTGCTAGTTATTAGTGTGAAAGGACTATTTACCCTTGTACTAAACATTAGAATTAAATTTACAATACTACCCTTCCTTCATCTTCAACATTGGTCAAAGGTAGTTTAGGTATTTAAATTTATTTAACTGGCTGACATCATCACTTAACAGCATAAAACTAACGTTAGGGAATAATTTGACATTTTGGGGTCTAAACCAAGGGGTGATTTGAGTTAACCAGGGGGTGATCTGTAATTTACCCAAATCAATACATGGAAAAAGAATATAAGCGGGGGACGTACCGCCTTACCCCAACCCAAGGAGCATAACTCTCAACAAAAACTGGGCCCAAACCCATACAATCAAGACCAGGAAAACAAGACTCTACTTTCTGAGGATGGGCAAACCAGCACAGTCTTCCCGAAGAATATGCTCTAGATCCCCCAGTGGCTGGCTGTCATAGTGGAAAACAATTGAAGCCCCTGTATCACAAGCCAAGTTGGCTAGCCAATCTGCTGCCCTGTTACTTTCCCTATAAGCAAAGGATACCAGAGGCCGAGTATAATGCAATAAGACCATCGACTCCTAAAACCAGTACCATCCCCTCCATAGGTACACCTCTTTTGATTAATCATTCTAACTGTGGTAGCAGAATCTGAATTGACCACAAAATCTGCCAGGCCTAAATCATGGCACACCTTCAATCCATCTCTCAAAGCTCTCAACTCTGCAACCGAGTTAGTGCAGTCACCATAAAAGTTGGAGAAGGCTGCCAAAACAACACCCTCCTTGTCTCTGATAACCCCTCCACCTCCTCCTACCAGGATTACCTCTACAAGTACCATCCACATTGAGCTTAACCGAGGCGAAAGTCGGACACCAATATACAGGGAGAGGACGCTTCAATCTGGAAGGAGGAGCCAATATACCCAAACATTGAGCCAAGCATGGTCTGAAATCATACCATTAGGCTTCCTTCCAGAGGTTGCTCCGGTTCCTTCCTCATACAATGAGGCAGAATTAACATTTCTCTATGAGAACCCGAGCGCCTAAACTTGGTTGGATAAGGAATGTCTTTCACCCAAGCTTTAATGCTCTCAATAACAGAACCAGCAGCTCGCCTTTTTTCCCCGTGCCTTCTGTTGTTACATTCGAGTGTTAAGAATAGTTGTATCAGGGGTATATATGTACATAACCCCTGCTTATGTACTCTATATTTCATTTGTATCAGGCTAAGGGCCTCAGTGTAATTTTACATTCTTTTCAATAGAAGCTTGTTAGTCTCTAGTTTAGAGACATAACACATTTTACCCCAAGAATCGTGTTTGAACTCTTAGCTCTCTTGGAGCTGTTTTCTTCCTTCTCCTTCAACTCCAAAACCTAACATGGTATCAGAGCTGTTTGTTCCTGGAGTTTGAAGGTGTTTGAAGGTTGCTTGGAAGGCTAGGGCTAGCCTCCATCTTCTGGTTTCTGCTGGTACTCGAAGGTACTCTTGTGGTATCTTCACACAGCTGTTTCTTGCTTGTTTGATATCCAAACGGAGCACAACCAGAGGCTGTAGCTTCGTCTGGAAGTCCCTTTTCTTTTCCTTGGATCATCTCAAGTCTATGTGAAGCATCAAAGGATAGAAGCTGAAGTTCGGCCAGACCCATTCTGCAACTTTTTCCGCCAGCTGGGGTTCTTGAAGTGACAAAACTCATTAGTAGAGCTTTGTTGGTTGTTGTTTCTGGGCTCCTTGGCATCGTTTTTTGCTGAAGAAGGTTTGTCTTTGTCATTCCGCTGCAGTTTGATAGTTGTTTGAAGTTTTCCAGGCCTTTTTTCAGTTCTTGCCTCTGTTTTTTCCTCTGTTTTGTGACTGCTGTGTTTGAGGAGAAGTTGTGTGCTTGAAGTACTGTTGTTTGGACCCTTCAAATGTTTGATTTGGGGTCACTATAGGTGACAAAAATGTTAAAACAGACCTACCTTTATCTGCAGACCCTACGGCTGCACCCTCCCCAATCCTTTCATATGAGAACCCAAATGTGCAGCTCCCCATTGTCAAGTTGGACAATACCAATTATCTTGATTGGTCCCGATCCATGAAATTGATCCTTCGGTGTAGGGGGAAGATGGGGTACATAAATGGCAGCATCAAAGTTCCCCTTCCCACCGAGCAAGGGTATCCCAAATGGGACACTGAAAATTCTCTTGTGATGGCTTGGCTTCTTTTCTCCATGAAGCCTGAGATTGCCAGGAGGTTTATGGGCAAGGAGACTGCCAAGGCCATTTGGGATAGTGTGGCTCGTATTTTTGATAGAGTTGGGGATTCTACAAAGGTATACCAACTTCTCCAACATATTGTTAGCCTGCGTCAGGGTGATAGAAGCATTTCTGAGTACTATACTCTTGTCGTGGGTTTGTGGGAGGAGTATGATCATTATAGAGATCTTCAGTTGTGTCCTGAGGATGAGGTCAAGGTGCACCGGTTGTTTGAGAAAGAGAGGGCCCTATTTCTCCTTGGTGGCCTTAACTCTGAATTTGAACCTTTTAGGGTACAAATCCTTGGCCGACCAAGTCTTCCCTCCCTTGAGGAGGTTTGTGGATATCTACAGAGTGAGGAGACCCATAGGGGTGCCATGGGGACTACTCCTAATCCCACTGTTGAGCGCTCTGCTCTTGTTTCTTCCACCCCTCAGGACTCCAGTAAGGGAGCTGATAAGGGGGCTGCTAAGGGCTGTACGAAGGGCCGGTTCCTCTGTGACCATTGTGGAAAATCTGGGCATACGAAGGACTTTTGCTGGGATCTTCATGGGAAGCCTTCTCCTGGTTCCTCAGGGGGACTGAAGGGACAGCGGAAGAAGGGGCCTAAGGCTCATGTTAGGGTCACTGAAGCTGATTCATCATCCCTATCCAAAGAAGACATTGCTGCCTTTCGTCGCATTGTAGCTCACCTGGATGGGTCCTCTGCTACCCCTACTTCCACGGCACTGCAGGCCTCTTCCTCCTCCGGCACCACGCCTTGGGTCATTGACTCGGGTGCCACGGATCATATGACGGGTAGGTCTCAGCTGTATAATTCCTATTCTGTTTGTTCTGGGAAAGATAAGGTAAAAATTGCTGATGGTTCCTTCTCCTCCATTTCTGGTAAGGGAGATATCCAGGTTACACCTTTTTTACCCTTGAAGTTTGTCTTTCATGTTCCCAAGTTTGCTACTAACCTTCTGTCCGTTAGCCAATTGACTAAATCTTTGAACTGCTTTGTCACCTTCTTCCCTACTCATTGTCTTTTTCAGGATTTGGTGACGAGGAAGGTGATTGGCAGTGGTCGTGAAGCTAATGGCTTATATGTTTTGGAGACTGGTGCTTCCCCTGTTGTGTAAGCCCAATCCTATATGAGTGGGCAAGGAGGTGGACATACTCAGGAGGATATTTTGCTTTGGCATCCTCGTTTGGGGCACCCTTCCTTTTCTGTTATACGGAAACTGTTGCCTCATTTACTTACTTCTTTTCCTGTCACTCATGTTTTCCATTGTGAACCTTGTCTATTCGCCAAAAGTTGTAAAACTGTTTATGCATCTAATGGTAATAGATCTATTTCACCTTTTCATCTTATCCATACTGATGTTTGGGGACCTTCCCCTGTTACTTCTTTGCGTGGCTTCCGTTACTTTGTTTCTTTCATTGATGACTATTCTCGGGTTAGTTAGGTTTATCTGTTGAAACACAAGAGTGATGTCTATGTTGCATTTAAAAATTTTTATGAGTTAGTGTATACCCAATTTCATACTTGGATCCAGGTTGTCCGTTCTGACAAGGGTGGGGAGTATATGTATAGTGGTTTGGAAACCTTTTTTTCTGACCATGGCATTATTCATCAGGTGGCCTGTGTTGATACCCCACAACAAAATGGGGTGGCTGAACGCAAAAATCGCCATCTTCTTGAAGTGGCTAGATCTCTCTGGTTTACTATGCATGTTCCCAAAACTTTTTGGTCTGATGCCCTACTAACGGCTGTCTTTCTTATTAATCATCTGCCGTCCAGTGTCTTGAACTTCAAAGTTCCACTTGAGGTCTTACCTCCCTATTCTTCTTCCTTCTCTCTTCCACTAAGGGTGTTTGGGTGTATTTGTTATGTCCATATTAGCAAATCTGCCCGCACTAAATTAGATCCTAAGGCTTTAAAGTGTATCTTTCTTAGGTATTCCTCCACATCCAAAGGTTATAAGTGTTATCATCCCCCTACACGTCGGTGGCTTCTCTCCAAAGATGTCCATTTATTTGAAACTATTCCTTATTTTCAGTCACCTCTTCAGGAGGAGTGTTCATCTCTAAGTGGTGTTGAGGGTGAAGAGGTGCCAGAGTTTGTTTCAGTTCCTCTCTTCTCCCCTGTTTCTATTTCTCCTTTTCAGATTGACAAGGGAAAGAAAAGTTCTGTGGATACTGTTGTTGAGGGGGAGCCCCCTATGGATAATGTTGTTGAGGGGGAGTCTCCCAGTGCACAGGTGAACAGAGAACAGGGGGGAGCTACTGGTGTATACGAAAGACAGGAGAAATCCTGCTTCATGGCTTCCTATAAAGAAGACCTACCAAAACCCTTCTTCGTCTCCTCATCCTGAACTTCCATCCATTGAGACAAGTATACCTTCTTCTACTTCTATATCCTCAGACTTAGATCTTCCTATTGCCCACCGCAAGGGCACTAGGGCATGTACTAATCCCATTGCCAAGTTTGTTTCCTATGATTCTATCTCCCTTACAGGTATAGCCTTTTCTGTGGCTATCTCTTCCATATCTATTCCCAAGAATGTAGCAGAAGCTATGGTAGATCCAAAATGGAGAGAAGCAATGAACACAGAGATGTTGGCTCTTGAGAAGAATCATACTTGGGACCTTGTTGAGCTTCCTAAAGGGAGGACCCCTGTTGGATGCAGATGGGTTTTCACGGTGAAGTTCAAGTCTGATGGTACTGTGGAGAGGTATAAGGCAAGACTTGTCGCTAAGGGTTATACACAGGTGTATGGCATTGACTATCAGGAGACCTTTGCTCCAGTGGCCAAGCACAACTCCATCCGTGTACTTCTCTCAGTGGCTGCAAATCTTGATTGGCCATTGTACCAACTTGATGTGAAGAATGCATTCTTACATGGTGACCTAGAAGAAGAGGTGTATATGCATCATCCTCCTGGGTTCAAGCTTACTGGTGACAATGGGAAAGTTTGTCGTCTTAGGAAGGCTCTTTATGGACTCAAACAGTCTCCTAAGGCTTGGTTTGAGAGGTTTAGACAAGCCCTCCTACAGAATGGGTATACTCAAAGTCAAGCTGATCACACATTGTTTATACAAAGGAAGGGCAGCACCACTACAGCTCTCATTGTTTATGTTGATGACATTGTGGTCATGGGAAACAGTGAAGCTGAAATCTCAAAATTGAAGCTTTATTTGGCTCGGCAGTTTGAGATCAAAGATCTCGGTCCATTGAAATATTTTTTGGGGATTGAAGTTTCAAGGTCTAAGCAAGGGATCAATGTTTGCCAAAGGAAGTTTGTTCTTAATCTACTTACAAAGACAGGCTACTTAGGGTGCAAACCAATCTCTTCCCCTATTGAGCAGAACCACAGACTGGGGGAAGATTGTGGCGAACCTCTTGTGGATGCTGAAAAATATCAGAGATTAGTAGGCAAGCTAATCTATCTTTCCCTCACCAGACCTGACATAACCTATGATGTTGGAGTGGTGAGTCAGTTTATACATGCACCTAAGATGGGACATCTTGATGCAGTTTATAGGATCCTCAGGTACTTGAAGTCATGTCCTAGAAAGGGTCTTCTCTTCTCTAGGAATGATCACTTAAGAATCGAAGTTTATACAGATGTTGATTGGGCCGGGTCTATTTCGGATAGAAGGTCCACTTCGGGATACTGTACTTTTGTTGGGGGAAACTTAGTCACTTGGAGAAGTAAGAAGCAACCCGTGGTAGCAAGGTCAAGTGCTGAAGCAGAGTTTAGAGCCATGGCTCATGGTGTGTGTGAAATCTTGTGGTTGAAGAAACTTGTTCAAGAATTGGGGTTTGAGACAACTGAGCCTATGAGTCTATACTGCGATAACAAGGCAGCCATCAGTATTGCTCACAATCTGGTTCAACATGACCGGACAAAGCATATTGAGGTCAACAGACACTTTATCAAGGAGAAGATTCTAAGACTATTTGTACTCCGTTTGTGAAAACAACTGAACAAGTGGCAGACATCTTCACCGAAGGACTTAGTTCTCATCACTTCAGTTTTATGTTAGACAAGCTGGGTATGTATGATATATACCACCCAGCTTGAGGGGGAGTGTTAAGAATAGTTGTATCAGGGGAATATATGTACATAACCCCTACTTATGTACTCTATATTTCATTTGTATAAGGCTAAGGGCCTTAGTGTAATTTTACATTCTTTTCAATATAAGCTTGTTAGTCTCTAGTTTAGAGACATAACACATTTTACCCCAAGAATCGTGTTTGAACTCTTAGCTCTCTTGGAGCTGTTTTCTTCCTTCTCCTTCAACTCTAAAACCTAACATCGAGCTCTAGCCGTAGAGACCTTGTCACCCAACAGAAAGCAACTTTTTTGTTTGTTGACCAATTGACTTGAGAAGCTTTCATATCTGCTTAGGAAACCCAATATTTGTTTCAGAGGGCGCTTCAAACCCTCCACCGACTCTAATTAATGGAGTGGGTTAGAGGGGGCTTTATTGTAATCTTTTTCTCACCTATTTTATTATAAACAGAGAACTTGGCTGGTCTCTTAGACCATCCGACCATTGCAGCCCTAAACAGTTCTATTAACATTTACTTTTATGAATTGATACTTTCAGATATAAGCAACGAGGTAAAGAAGCTATATTGGCAAATAATGTGTTCTTCCACATAACCTATGAAGGGACAACTGACATCGATAAAATTAGAGACTCAGTAAGCCAATTTTTTTCTTCTATGTTTATTAAATTTGAATTTTGATTACTTATTTTAACTCTAAATATTGCAATAGGCACAACAGCGTGCTACACAAGACCAGATAGCATACTTTGGACAAACTCCATCCCAGCTTCTGACTGTGCCTCACTTGAAGAAGAAGCCACTGGCAGAAGCTCTTCACTTGCAGGTACTGATCTCTGTATGCTGGAAATTTATAACTATGAGCAATGCTGACATTACTTACATTAGGAGAATCCTGGTTTGGAGGATTTGTATCAACAGTGATGCAGTGCAGGTCCGTACAGCTGTATCAACAGTGATACAGTGCAGGTCTGTACAGCACATTATTGTCAACTTGTGGACTGATTTAACCCAACAACCAAATGCTAATTTTAGCAACTCACCTGTCAAACCCTTTGACTAGATTCACATTTTATATTTTGAATGAGAAATCAATGAATCAAATTCAATCAATTTGAAACTTGCTCAAATCACTGCATTCTAGTTAATTTCCAAGTGAGGAACCAGCAGATGAAGAGCATATCTAAGTCAGGCAAGCAGCAGATAGATGTTTCTCCAATTGATTCCATGCTTGAACATAATATCAGTCCAGAGAATATGATTCATCAAGCCATTGGTATCTCAGGGTAGGCAACCAGAAGAATAGATGGATCTCATCAATTGACTCTCATGCTTGAATATAATATAAGTCCAGAAAATACAATTAATCAAGCCATTGATGTCAACAGCGGAAGAGTAATACTAAATAACAGATCCAAAGTTCTGTAAGAAAGAAACCAATTAACATGAAAAAATTCCTCAACCAATTCTTGATTCTTTACAGAAAGCACCATTGCTGATTTTTTTTTTCCCGGTAGACCCTGAAATAAACCTATGTCTACATGCACTTAGATAATTGCATGATAAATTCTAAAAAAATAGGAAAAAAATTACAGCTGTTAGCAACTCTCTTTGAGTGCCACAATGTTAAAGTTCTGAACTTATTAGGTTGTCTTGTAATAGCCTTATTGGCTTATTGGTTGTAATACCCTTTGGTATGAAATAAAACACAGGCTTTTGAACTATACATACTAACTATTCTGTGGCACTTGGTTTACCTTAATTTGACTAACTTGAGGGTAAGAAGGTGGAGGCCCAAACTGTTGGCACCTTTCACTGGCACCGTAAACAATCAATGAGACATAAGCCTGCCTGACACAATAATACAGAGCTTGGCTGGGTTCACTGACACAGCATATAATAGAAACAAACACTAATCAGAGAGAATAGCACTTACTGATGGAAAGCCAGAGAAAATACAAATCTGAAAATCAGATGAGGATTAGGGTTTTTAGCTGAAACCCAGACAAAATCTCTCAAGGAAATGAATGAAAACTGACTCTTCATATTGCCCCTTATGACATTATATCGTCTTTCTTAACCCAAGCGTAAGACATCCACTAAATTATATCGATTGGAATCATAATTGTACCTCAAACCCTCTAATATTTACTTGCATACTAAGTAATGCAGGCCCCTAGGGCTTTACTTTAAATACTCAATACCAACAATTAGTAATGAAATTCACCCAAACCAAAAAAAAAAACAATAAGTAATGAAGGTAAAATAAAAAATAAAAAAAAGAAAAGCAAGAGATATTTGGCTGCATCCTGTGCTTCTGCATCGTTTAGGCTCAAAATCGTGGTTTGAATCCATGAGAGCAACTTTATCCTGTGATGTAAATAGCTAGTCCTGGCGTAAACCGGGTTCAATTAGTACCAGGCCTAAAACTGGACTCATCTTTCTTAAAACATAATGCTTTTATATAGTTCTTAGAAATTTCTAATTATAGTACCTTTAGAAAGGGTCTCTTAGTGACTAAAGTTGGTAGGAAAGGTTCCATTTCCCTGTTTCTATTGTTTTTGTTTTATTTGCTATGCTAGAAGAGGGTGGGAGAAAAAAGGAATAAGTATTTGACCTATATTTCTTGTTGCATGTCAGACCATCTTCCGGAACCCAAGAGAGGTCATTCCATATGTTGTTCCAAACCCAGAATGGTGCAATGTTCCTGCAGCTGCTATACATGTATCACCCGAATCTGTCATTATTCTTGATTTGAATTCTCCAGCTGCACATGTTGCACTACACAAGTGGCAGCCAAACACTCCTGATGGGCAGGGTATGCCATTCCTTTTTCAACATGGGAAAGCTGTTGCAAGCTCCAGTGGTGGAGCATTCATGCGCATGTTCAAAGCTGGTTCTGAAGAATGGCAGTTTCCCCAGGCATTAGCATTTGCAGCATCAGGAATCAAAAGCTCGGATCTGGTTTCCATTACATGTGACAAAGAAATCATCACTGGTCGGTGGTCATTCATCTCTTCTTTTTTTTTTTTTTTTTTTTTTGGCAACATGAGTTGTAATACACATTCAATAAAGTGCATTCCTTTTTTTCCTGCTTTTATTGAGAATTGGTTGTGAATATTATAGTCTCTAAAAATGTTGTAAGGAAGAAGATGATAAAAAATAAACGAAAGAGGCACACTAAAGGAGAAGGATAATGATCATTTGTTAAATGTATCTGTAATGTGTTTCTAATCCTTTAGGTTGGAAAGTTTGATATTTTCCCCTGCTATTTATTTTCCTTCAGAGAATGTTGCTTCTGGGATTCGCTCATTTTTTTATTTAATTAATTGAATTGGATTTCTCCACGTCCTTTTGCTTAGGTGTAAAATATTGTGAACTAGTCAAAACAAAAATAAGATGAATACTTTACTAACTGTTAGAGAGTATAGATGAAGAAAACCAGAACCGAGAATGGAGGAAGAAGAGAGAAAGAGAAGAAGATGAGGAAGAGGAGAGAACTGTTAAACTTATCAGTCTCCCTCATAATGCTTGTATTTATAATCTCAAATTACAATAAAAAGGGGAACTCCTAATCAGATTAGGAATTCCTAATCATGATAGGATTCCAAGTTACAATAGGAAAAGAACTAGAACTAACAACTCAAACTGAAACTAAGACTAACAACTCACAGTAGAATTAGGACTTGACATAATTAGAAAATAGGACTCCAAGTAGGACTAGGAAAATAGATGATACACATATCAACCAAATCACTATTCACGTGAATAGTATCACATGAACAATACTTCAACACTCCCCCTCAAGCTAGATTATACAAATAAGTAAAGAAAGAAGATCCAGCTTGAACTAAAAGGAAAAAAAAAAAAGAACTCCATAATAATGCAAACACTTCCCCTCAAGTTGGCGCATACAAGGTATTAATGCCCAACTTGAACAAAATGAGAAGAAATTAAGTTGCAGCAGAATCCAGCTTGACAGATGAATGTAGCTCCCAAATAAACCTTCAAGAACTTGAAATAATTGATCTTCAAAACCTGGACAGACATGATCAGCAAACCGGGACTAGAATTTCTTCCAAAAAAGGTAGGTTTTAACGATCTTCAATAGCTAACCAGTGATGAATCTCAGATTGTCACATAAAATCTTGAAGTTAAATAACTAGAGCAGCAAGTAGCGGAAACGAGCTGAATTAGGCAACGGAAAAAAACTGTATCAACCCAACTGAAAGTCCTCAAATAGGCAACAACCAAATATCTTCAATACTCTTCAATACTTCAATCTCCCCCTTACGGCAAACTCAACCCAATAACGAAGGATACCCAATGGCAATGGTGGAGAAAACTGATCTTCTATGTTTTGCACCAATGTTCCTACAAGTTCTGCGTTCTGCAATGTCTGCAGGTGTACTGTACATAATCCCCCCCTCACGTGTAGTACACGTGGACATAACAGAGATAATGTAAAAGATAGGGCAAAAACATAATATTCCAGAATTTTCTAAAAGTGCTATGGGTAATTAAAAAGGAAGGAATGGCAAAATTGTAATTTACCGGAAGGTTCCAAAGGGGTTGTGGGTAAATACCAAAGGTATGGGATATGAAGGGAATTAGAATTATTGAAAGGGAATGGTGTTGGTAAAAAGGATGGCATGATTGTAATTTGGTGGAAATCCACTTTTTAAATACAAACCAAGCCAAAGGGCAAACTGGTAATAAACCAGAATTTTCAAGGGTCAATTGGGTAGTCAAATAGGGGAATGTATTAAATTAATGGCAGTTCCGTAAATAACCAGAATTTTGCAAGGGGAATGGCAGAATTGTAAATACCACAATTAAAAAAGGGATGGCATAGTTGTAATTTAGATGAAATCTGATTACAAATACCACCCAAGGCAAAAGGGTAATGTTGGAATGAGCAGTAATATAAGGACAGAGGTAGATAAGGGAAGATGATAAGGGCATAAAGGGAAACTTAAGGAATAAAATAGAGTAACTAATAAAAGAACCAAGTCTCTTGAGTCACGCAACTAAAGAAAAGTAAGAAAACACATTCTTGATAAATCCTGGACCAAAGGATATGGCAACACGTGACATGGGAAACCAACTCATAAAAGGAAAGAATTGATCGCAAACATTTACATAGAATTGATCTACCGTATCTGAATTCAGATACGGTAGATCGAGATGGATCAAGATGCAGCAGTTCTTCTACTTTTTCGATCAGCAAACAAAAGCAGGTCCTTCGATCTCCTCTGATAGCGAAAGCAACCCACAGCATCAAATTGATTCAGCAAGTAGAAAACCAGAATTTAATTCCACAAACAAACCTTCGATAGCAATCAAAGTAAACAACAGCAGCGACAATTGATGAATCGATCCAAATAAAATTTCCGACACCAATAATCTGGAAACCAGAAATCCAAGAACACCTTCTTCTCTGTTCACTAGCTTCTCAGGAGGAGAGGACCTAGTCGAACCGAGAAACCTTCATCTTCGAACCGACGGTACGGTAAAGTAGGGAAGAGTAGTAGTCCAAAGGGAAGAAGAAAACCACAGCTGCTGCAAACACCATACAACCAGAGCAAGCACCAAACACCGCAACCAACCCAGCAGGAAATCAATATGTAAATCAGCAGGACCTTTTTCTTCTAAAGAGGACAGCACTTTCAACGAACAGAGCTTCTTCAGATGTTGGTTCGATTCACACAACAGCAGTCATCTTCTCCAACAGAATCACTCCATGATAACAAAAAATAAAAGGGCAGTAATAGCAGCCCCATCCCTAGACAAAGAACACAGCCAGCAGAAAATTGCAGGTGGATGTCCTTCTTCTTCCACCTTTGAACCAGTCCTCAAAAAGGAACAGCGGCAAGCAACCGACACATAAACAAGGCTTGATAAAAGCCATAAAACCAATCACATAGCCAAACAAAACTGGATTCGAACTTTTAATCGACAGCCATAGCAACAAAAATCAAACAAAAAACTGAATATCTATAAACATGCAGCAGTGGTGACGGTGGCTGCTCACCACACCAGAGACCTTATACGACTCTCAAACCGGCAAGACGATAATAACCCAGGGTAACTTCAGACCATGAGCTCTGATACCATGTTAGAGAGTATAGATGAAGAAAACCAGAACCGAGAATGGAGGAAGAAGAGAGAAAGAGAAGAAGATGAGGAAGAGGAGAGAACTGTTAAACTTATCAGTCTCCCTCATAATGCTTGTATTTATAATCTCAAATTACAATAGAAAGGGGAACTCCTAATCAGATTAGGAATTCCTAATCATGATAGGATTCCAAGTTACAATAGGAAAAGAACTAGAACTAACAACTCAAACTGAAACTAAGACTAAAAACTCACAGTAGAATTAGGACTTGACATAATTAGAAACTAGGACTTCAACTAGGACTAGGAAAATAGAAGATACACATATCAACCAAATCACTGTTCATGTGAACAGTGTCACATGAACAATACTTCTACACTAACTAATACCAAAAATTATTGTGTTACTAGTTCGAAAACTAACTAAATATAGTAAACAAAAATTCTCAACTGCATTTCGCAGATCTTTATAGAAAAATATGGCAAAGGAAATATTTTGCTTCACTTTTGAACTACTATCTAAAATGTTAGTATTCTCTTCTACATTATTGGTCTTTCTTCGTAAAATATTTCACTTTTCACCTTACATGATTTTGCATCCAACCAGATTGAGCAGCAGTCATAGATGGTTTGACCATGGGCATGCACAGGCACTGCTCCCCAACCCCCATGGGATTGGCAACATTGCTGGACTGCATCCAGAATCTGGTGAAAGGCAACTTGTCATTTGGAAACCTATATTGTGCATGTATTTGTGTACATGAAGGTTATAAAAATCTGGATGGAATCAGTTCTATCAACTGATTCGTATCAGTATCCCCGGTCCTCGATCTGGCTGATTTAGCCATATTTAGCCGACATCCATACGGATTGGCCAATCAGACCCTAAATCCATGATTTAAGTCTTTGGTGTATATAGAGAGTAAATGGGCTTAAAACACTTTCTGTTTGTGTCAGAAAATTTAAAACTATGGAGGACTAGTGTTGATAGCTGTTAAGATATATAATACTAAATGCTTATGTTTGTTTGCAGTAATAGTGGACTTAAAATTTAAAACAATTTCTGTTTGTTTGCAGTATTAATGGACTTATTTGTCCTCATGCTATGTTATTAGGTGGGCATGCGGACAATAGTATCAAGTTAATATCATCTGATGGAGCCAGAACCATTGAAACAGCCACAGGACATTGTGCTCCTGTGACATGCCTTGCTTTGTCTGGTGATAGCAACTATCTTGTAACTGGATCTCGAGATACAACCGTGATACTCTGGAGGATGCATCGGGCTTCTGCATCACATTCAAGCACTATTTCAGATTCTACGACTTCATCCGGCACACCCACTTCTTCTAGCAATGGTAATCTAGCAAACATCTTGGCAGACAGTAGTCAGAAACTGCGTATCGAAGGCCCAATGCATGTCCTCAGAGGCCATCTCAAGGAAATAACTTGCTGCTGTGTCAATTCTGATCTGGCAATAGTTGCTTCATGCTCCAACTCTTCAGACGTGCTGCTTCATTCTCTATGGATGGGCCGTTTGATCAGGAGACTGTTGGGTGTGGAGGCTCATGCTCTCTGCCTTTCATCTCGAGGTGTCGTAGTGACTTGGAACAAATCAGAGCATAGGCTCAGCACCTTCACTGTGAATGGGATTCCGATTGCCTCAGCACAATTGTCCTCTATCCCTGTCAGCATCAGTTGCATGGAAGTCTCAGTTGATGGAGAATACATTCTGATAGCAATTAGTTCATGTTTGGATAATGATGGGACCAATAATACCAGCAAAGATTCGGAATTCAATGAGAATGAGGCCGAAGGTATTGACCTAGGATTGAATAGGAAGAGCCCTAACCATAGGTTGACTGTTCCAGTACCTTCAATTTGTTTCCTGGATCTGCCCTCACTCAAGGTATGAAATAAATAGTGAAACTAGCGTGGTCATTTTGCATTTCTTTCTTCATATTATCCATTTTAGGACATTCAGTTTCTAACCGACCAAGAATCCTGTACTGCTGGCAGGTATTTCATACATTATTGAAGTTTGGAGAAGGGCAAGATATTACTGCTATGGCTTTAAACAAGGATAACACAAACCTTGTAGTGTCAACAGCAGATAAACAGTTGATAGTCTTCACTGATCCAGCTGTAATTTCACTTACTTTAGTCTTCACAGATCCAGCTGTAACTTTACTTACTTTTCTTTCTCCCTTCTAGACTGATCTATGTAGACACTCACCTTAAGTTGGCTACTTATCTTTGTTGCAGTTGAGCTTGAAAGCGGCGGATCAAATGCTTAAGCTTGATTGGGAAGGAGACGGCTCAGCCCCCTTATAAAATAAAGCTTCCAAACATAGGGTTTTGATTTGTGTGAAGAAAGAATATGAGATTGCTCTGAAGCTAGTCCTTTGGGGCTTGATACTTCGATAGCAGGGCTGCAGTACATTCAGAACTTGAGCTGAATGCATAAATTTGTTTGGCAACTAAGATACTCGTTCGAGGGTGTAACATATGTATCCATCAAGTGGATGGACTCTACATATGTGACATATATGACTTGTAACTAGAACAGGGTTGTCCTCTTGATTTTTGACTAAATTGAGGTGTAAGTTTGTTACATAGTGAGATGATGTTTAGGCCTTTCTCTGTTCATGGAATGGGTAGTTTTTTGTTGTACCTTTCCAGTTCTGTTAAAATTTTAAATGAGAGTTATACTTCTTTTATTGTTCTTCTCCAGTCCTTAATTTCGGTGAGGTTTACACAGTTCACAATTTGGCATGTCTTTTATGAATCCAAAGGGAATAGTTGCCTAATATGGCTATATAGAATGGAGAAAGTTTCCCTGGTCTGAGGGTGAACCTCAGTACAACAGTAAGTTTGCTCCCTGCGACATAGTGGTCGTGGATTTGAGTCGGGAAAGCCTGTCTACGGACCGGAGGTAAGGCTGCGTATATTATGATCCTCCCCAAACCCTATAGTGGCGGGAGCCTCGTGCACTAGGTACACCCTTGAAAGTTTCCCTAGTCTGTGCAAAACCATAAACTTACTTGGTTTGTGCAACTAGTTTTGCCATGTGGAAGTGTTAAAACAAACACCAACGAAACACAAATAGAAAACAAAACAGAGTGAAGATGACACAGATTTTACGTGGTTCACACATCAATGTGATGTGCTATGTCCACGAGCGAAGCTGAAAATGATTCAATATGTAATAGAAGAAGATACAATAGAGATCTCTCAAGAACAACCATTTAATGGCAGCAATAACTCTCTCCTTAAAACTGTAACATGAACACCCACCCCCCCAAATCGACTTCTAAATTGCTTACACAATAAGGCATGAAAATAGGGTAATACTCCTCCAAGTGGGTCGATCTATTGGATTGGGTCGTAATGTATCATAGGGCCTTCGCCCTCTGCTACCTTCTCAAACCTCAAAAAAAAAACTATCATGTCGGAGCAAGTCAATCTTCGAAAAGAATACAAGAATTCAAGACACACATAGCAGGAAGTGATGTGACAATAACATGCAGATATTTTTTGAAAATGATCTGAATTGGTCACTTGTCAAATTCAACCATTTATCCTCTCATGTATGATTTGCATTCTCTTGGTGTGACGTGCATCCTCTTGGTAGTGCTGAAATTTTTGTGGTACAAAATAAGTATAAACCAGGTAGATTACATGGTCTGGGCAAAAAATTATCCTCTCCAATTCCTTAAAGTGTGGCAGTGCGGCAGTGCTAAGTGGAGATGTCGACACCTAGTAGCTATTGCATCGGACCATTGGATGCAGCAGCTGCCAGGTGTCGACATCTCCACCTAGTACTGCCACACTACCACACTTTAGGAATTGGAAAGGATAATAATTCAGTCTGGGTAGACCATGAAACCCTTTCTCATTTATAACTTGCTAAACTACACTTTATCCAAACCTTAGGTACCCTAGGTGCCATTTACCCTATATTTTTTTTGATAAATTACATTTGAGGTGCTCAATCTTTATGAAAAGGACACCTTGGATTCCTATTTTTCGAAAATTGACGTTTGAGGTGGCTTAATAGGTTAATCCTGCTTCAAACTAAAATATTTCAAATGTTGCCCTCTCTCAACCTCACTTACACCCCTGTTCCCACTTTCATTCACCTCCCCCTTCCACTACCAACTCAACCGCCATCAATGCCGTCACCACCTGCTTCCCAGGCAACCCCTGCAACCCACCCTACCTTCTCCGCCACCCAATCATGCTACTTACCCGGCCCAAAGAAGGCGAGACAAGAGTATTAGGCATTCTGGCCATATTCCAGAGACTCCCAACGAAAGAAAAATACCAGAAACTCTTCAAATTTGTTTTGCCTAACAAGGGTGTCATCAAATATGAGAAACGAGTCATTTTCCATCCATCAATTTGGTCCGGAGCAAAATACTACTGCGAACTTGTCCCGAGAGTTGTTGCCATTAAAGAGAGAGGACCAGGTTCTCGGAACTATTGTACGTTGAAAGCTCTGCCCTCTACTCCAGGAGGACACTTTAGCAGCTCAGTTTTGATGTCACTTGCATGCCCAACAATCTACTTCAACATAAGCAGAAAAAATCCCAGATTTGCTTCAGTACGAGCAGCGGAAGGATCTCACATTTGTTTCAGCACTCCAACGGGACAGACTTGCTAATATCTCAAATCTGATGATTTCTGTTTCACAGCAGCTTTCTCAGGTTGAACTATATTCAGCTTCTTCCTAAGTGGATGACGATATACAAGATTCATATCTGAATCAGTTCAGGCAACGGCGACAGAGATCTCTCACAGTTAGTCAACGACTCTAAGCTTTTTCACTTCCCCCAAAATTGACCAGTCCATATTGTTATTTACTCTCTTTACATTTTTATGAAAAGAGGCGGCAGATAAACCTTCACTTATTATGCAGCGGTCAAGGTTTGATCACAAACCCTTGATGTTAAGAATCACATATCTTCTATACAAAGAGAAAGAAACAGTGACAGCATGCTTGTGAATTCCTCACCCATTTCTTTATCGAAGTAAGTCCAGAAAATGTCTGCTCTCGTCTCTCTCTCTCTCTCTAACAAATTGAGCTCTCTCGAACGACATTCTCGAGGATCGAATTCCATCTATCAAAGCAGAGAAAGATCCTTGAAATCGCCTTAAACCCCAAAACTAATGCCATCTAAAGATTCAATGAACAATATGGGAACAATTGCAAGGTCTAGAACTAAGGAATTCATGGAGGCACTACAGGCAGGAGACGGACGTGAGCATGATTGGTCAATTCGGCTTCGTATTTCGTTGTTGCATATATAGTTGTCGTCACTACCCTGAGCGAGAGCAAGAAGCATGGTGGGGTGGATCCGGCTCCTCTCCAGGGAGCTCAGCGCCCAGGGAGTGTCCAAGGGGCATCCAAGGGTTGGCCTGAGCTGCACACATCTCCGCAAACGCCTAGGGATGTGTGCAGCATAGCCCAACGGCTGGATGCTCCCTGGACATGCTGGGTTCCCCGAAGAGGAGCTCAATCATGGTGGGGGGGGGGGGGGGCTTTAGAGGAGGGTGGTGAAGCAGGGGAGTGGGGTGGGCTGGCGGAAGCAAGGGCGAAGTGGAGGTGGAGGTGAGTCAGTGGGACTTGGGAGAAGAGTTGAGAAGGGAAAATATGGAAATTACATTATTTTGGAATGGGACTAACGTCAGTCATTTAACCTACTAAACAACAAACACGGCCTTAGGCTAAAGCTAATGACTTCTCTGAACTTGGCATTGCTGAGGGTTGTTTTCCAATTAAGTACTTGGGAGTTGGGAGTGCCGCTTGCATCCCATGGGCCTAAAGCTGATGACTTCTCTAAACTTGTTTCGAAGGTGGATGGCAAGTTATCTTTATGGAAGTCTCGAGCTCTATCTTTTGCAGGAAGATATTAACGCTCATTAAATCGGTTGTCATGGGGTGTATTGCTTATTGGATTAATGTGTTTCGATTCCCACAACACATAATCGACACCTTGGAGAGGAAGATTGCAAATTTTTTATGGAGGGGGAATTCTCCCAGCGGGATGCACAAAGTTGCCTCGGCAGCAGTGTGTCGTCCTAAAGATGAAGGAGGACTAGGCTGACGGCGACTTCGAGATTGGAATACTGCAGGTTTAATGAGGCACATTTGGTCTGTTTCTTCAAAGGAGCAAACTTGTTGGGTTAGATTTATTAAACATCGATGGTTAAAGAGACACTCGATCTGGTCCCTATCCCAATTGTCACAATGTTCATCCACCTTTCGGGAAATATTGAGAACTGGCAGCAGGCTGCACCTGCTATCTTCTTAAATCGGGAGGAGAAACCCTACTCTGGTCTGATCCATGGCTTCCTAATGGCCCTATTGGAAGACATGGTATCTTAATAACCGAAGCATTAGGCAGAAACACATTTGATCGTGTTAATGTACTTCGGTCATATGAGAATTCATGGGATGCTACTATGGTGGATGATGCGATACTTGAGAGATGGTCGGAGATTGTGAATACAAAAATTCATAGCAAGTTACAAGAAGATACTGCAGTTTGGACACCTTCTACGAATGGAAAGTTTTCTTTAAAAACTGCTTGGGAGGTGGTTAAGAGTTCAAGGTGATAAGGTTAAGTGGTGTAACCTGGTGTGGTTTTCTTCAACACAACCAAGGTTTTCATTCATAACCTGGGTGGCAGTATTGGATAGACTCACGAACCGATGCAAAATGAGATTGTGGGGAATAACTACGCACTTCGTGTATTCTTTGCAATGAATCTGAGGAGACTTTGGATCACTTACTCTTTAAGTGTTCCTTCTCAACATCGATTTGGAAGGAGGAGATTAAGTGGCTGACGGATCATTTTCATGGGAACACTTTGATCTCGCAAGTTCGAAAGTTCAGTTTTGTCGCCACTGTGTATCGCATATGGCAGGAAAGAAATGCGAGAGGACAACAGCAGCAACCTCGCACTTCTGGTTCTGTTCTACAACAAATTTTGCGTGACACAAGGGCTAGATTCTCCGATCAGCTTAGCCGGATTCAAGATAGCAACTGGAATTGGGAATTCTTTTAACAGATGGGATATTCGAGTATCCTACTCGCATCCTTCTTTAACCTCCCTTGTCTGGCCTTTTCCCCCACATGGGTGGGCAGCTATTAATTGTGATGGGTCGGTGAAAGAATAGATGAGCGGATGTGGAGCTGTTGGAAGAGATCACTTGAGGAAACTTATTTTTGCCTTGGCAGGTGGCACTCAAGACAACAACATTGTTCGGGTGGAGCTTCATGCCATATGGAGGGGTTTGATGATGGCGAAGTCCTTACATCTTCCTCATGTGCAGGTGTGATCTGACTCCCAAGTGGCCATCCAGATGATTGTTGGGAGATATCAGGTTTCTTGGGATGCTTTATGGCTGATTGAGGAAATTCGAGACTAGCGAGATTCCTTTCGTAGTAGTATTTTTGCTCATCATGTATGGGAGTTCAATAGCTGTGCAGATTTTCTAGCCGGGCTTATGCGTTCCTATTGAGAAGTCCATTTTTGTACGGATAGTCTTCCAGAGGCATTATCCATTCTTATACGGGATGATGCCAAAGGAAAGAAATACTATAGGCTGTAACTTCTTATTTTAATTCTATCTAATATAAACTCCTTTTTAATAAAAAAAAAAAGTCTTATCCCAACTTAATAGAGTCCACTACATAGATCCAAACAAAACAGAATAGAGAAGACATAGAAATACTCAAAACTAAAAAACAAAAAAAAAAAGATTGGACAAGAAGGACGGAGAAGGAGATGAGAAAAAACAAAGAAAATAAATAGAAAGTTGAAAGATAGTAAAAGGCAAAAGGTACAACCAAACATGTTAGGATAATCTAAACTAAATGGAATCTGCGACATGGATCCTTGCCCTCCATTAGGTTCTGTCTGAGGTCATACTTGAGACTTGACCTAGACTATGCATGTCCTTCTTGAAATATCACTTTGCAAAGAATGGACACCTCAAAAGCCCTTTTCACAAAGCTAGGGCACCTCAAATATAATTTACCTTTTTTTTTTGGTAAATTATCATTGCCACTCCTTGAATTACACCCTTATTTTAATACAATTTTACCAAGTACCCAAATTTCAAAAGGAACCTAAAATTTATCGGGGTTAACAGTGTGAAGTTCAAAGACTAAAATACCCTTTAAACTAAAACATAAAAAATCAGATTCTTTCAACCCCATCACCCTCACCGTCGAAAGGGTGAGGGGCGATGAGCATCCAGATCGTCTACGGCCTGCCTGCCCGTAGCAGCCATAGCATCACACTAATGAGGCGTGGCGCAATGACCGCCTTACCCCTGCCCGAGTGCCTTGCCCGAGCAAGGGCAAGGAGGTCATTGCATCGCGCCTCATTAGTGCGCTGCTATGGCCGCTACGGGCAGCAGGCCGTAGACGATCACGATCTAGGGCAATGAAGCCCCTTGGCCGAAATCGCTGCAAGTTCTGGCAATGAAAGAGAGATCCACTCTTTTCTCTTTGCCATTTTTAAGCAAAGACGGTGGTGACGCCTTCACGTTTGAGGGCTTCGTGAGGTGTGAATCTGGAGATGAAGGTGACACTGGTGGTGGTGGTGGGGCGTTTAAGGTTGGGGTTTGAGAGGGTGTTGGTGATGTCAAGAGGACGGCAGGGAGAGGAATTGGGGTATATGAGTAGGGTTCCATGAGAATTTTTTCTGAAATTGTAGATTAAAAGGAAGGAATAGTTCAACTTGCAGATTGGTAAGTCATGAAAGGTTTAGACTTGCAGAAATACATGGGGCGGTGATTCGGTGGTACAAGATTGTTTCTTTTCGTTCAAGATTTCAGCCCAAGGATGGTATCAACATAAGGGCTATTTATAGAAGATTGCTTAATCCGCAGTCCCAGTCTTGCAACTTGCATCTTTTCAGGCCAAATCCAACTCTGAGCCCTTTCACATTCACACCTGAGTTCTTCTGGGTTCGTGCTAGATAAACCCCAAATCATACCTAACCCAATCACAGTGAAGAACACTTCGTCCACAGATTCACGCGTCAACCGCAGCAAAAAGAAAAATACAAAGAACGAATAGCTCAGACTTATCCATTAAAATATGAATCGGAAACAAGAATTCATTCTTAAATATTATAGTTACAAAAGGAAATGATAAAGAAATTCACACGATCTGTACAGTGCATTACCACTATAGTTTGCTTGGAAAAAAATCCGAAGTCAACAATAAGCCTGCAGAAGAGGAGCAAAGGCAGTAGTAGCAGAACTCAAGAGGACAAAGACAACTCTGTAGCATCATCACAATAACGTTTGGAGACCAGCTATTAAGCTCTGGTCGCCATTGGGAGAGAGGGCATGAGGTACTGTGCAACTAGGTGATCGACTTGAACAAACCCCAAGGTCTATGTAGTATGTGCTCCCCTTGTTTTAGAAGGTGAGAGAATTAGTCTATGCATTTGCAGGAAGAGGAAGAAGAAGGAGGATCGGCTCTTGGTTTTCCCTTGGCTCTGGGAAATGTTTCAAACTTTTCTTTTGCTTTTTCAAAAATCTTTTCGAAAATGGTTGTTGCTCCACCTCTTCAAAATGAGATGGCTGCAGCCCCCAATATAAAGTGAGATAGAACTGTCGGGGAAGAAAGGGGTGGGAGGGCATGATGGAGGTGGGGTAGGGAAGGGTAAGGTACAAAAGAGGGGCGGTTGCGAGGGAGAGGGGTGAGAGGAAGAAGAAGGGATGAGTTTGGTTTTTTTATTTGGGTTATTTCCAAATGCCCCCTGAAAATGATCAAACTTACAGTTGCTCTCCTGAACTTTCATTAATTCTACGTGCACCTCTACTTTCTAAACTAAGTACCACTATAGTCCCTCCAATTAGACAAAGACGTTATGTTCTAACGTCTGATATTTTTTATACATGGTTAGACCATTCTGCCCTTGATAGAGTGGAATGATAAAATTGCCTTTACCTTAAAAAATAAAAAAAAAAAAAAAAAAAAAACCTGCTACCCATCTTCCCCAAATCGATTGGGGAAGATGAGTTGCAGATAATCAAATACCCTTTAACCCCCTTTTTCCTTCCTTCTTCGATTTCTTTCAATCTTCTTTTTCTTCTTCTTCCCTGTGTTCTCAGATGGGTTGCAGATTGAGAAGATTTTTAGAATAAACTTTGGACTGTTGTTATAGTGTAATGGGAATTCTTCTTTCCCAGATCGTTTGCTTTAACCAAAACCCAGCAGAATCAGGTTCTTAAAGAAGAAGAAGAGGAAGATGGGAGAAGCAGAGAGAGAGAACCATGTATCGTGTGGCTGCTAACCTCGCTTCAAAAGCCAGGTCAGTGTTCGTTTCCTATCATTCTTGTTTATGGGTTCTGTTCATTTGTTCACCCGTCATTAGACTTATCCCATTTCTGCGTTTTGGGTCTACAGGATCTCTAGGAACAGTAGCCAATAGGTGAGAATTTGTGTATCTCTTATTCGTTTTAGTGTTTAGTGGATTGATTTTTTTTTATTGAATTTTTATTCGTATCGATGGTAATTTATTGGAGTTGTTTGGATTTTTTATCTTCGTTTCTTAAATTGGTTTCGGGTTGTCGCTTGTCAGATTGGTAGCAGGTTGAATTGTAACAGAAACTATGCAGCTAAGGATATTAGATTTGGATTTGAAGCTCGTGCAATGATGCTTAAAGGTGTTGAAGAACTTGCTGATGCTGTTAGAGTAACCATGGGCACCAAGGTAAAGGGCATTATCATTCGCCGCTGTGTAGTTTATTGTGTAGATATTGGTAGTGGTTTGCGGAGATGTCTGCTATGGCCATTCTTTTCGTGATGGATTAGATTAAAAAACTCATCTTTTCCAAACCCTAAACGAATTGGGGAAGATGAGTTGCAGAGGGTTTTTTTTTTTTTTTTTCTTTTTTCAAATAAGGGTATTTTTGTCATTCTACCCTATCAAGGGGTAGAATGGTCCATAAATTTTCAAAAATTAGGATCCGTTATAACATAACGTCTCTGACTAACGGGAGGGACTACATTAGTACTTAGTTTGGAAAGTAGGGGTGCACGTGGAATTAATGAAAGTTTAGGGAGACAACTATAAGTTTGGCCATTTTCAGGGGGGCATTTGGAAATAACTCTTTTTATTTTGATAGGGTAAAATAAATAATTCATACACTAATAAGGGTAAAATAGTCTTTAAAAAAAATTTAACATGCTGATATCACTATTTAAGAATTAAAAGATTAACCCCGTTAGATTCTGAGTTCATTTTGATATTTGGGTACTTTTAGTTAGGGATGTAAATGGAGAATCGGAATCTGAGTTTGCATCCATATCCGTTCTAGAATATGGATTCAGAGTGAATTGTATTCGCTAGGGGAGGAAGGTCCGAGTTACACAAGATAGAAATGTAAACAGATGGTTTAAAATCTGAATCTGTTTTGCATCATGAATCCGTTTAGAGGTATCCATTTTCGATCACATCCGATCCGAATCGGATCGCCTTTACATCCCTATTTTTAGTTGGGGTTTGCATTAAAATAAGGGTGTCACTCCACGGAGTCTAGGGGGGCGCTGATAAAAATTTGGTTTTTTAAAGTTTTCTGCTCTATATGACTTTAGTTATTTTATTCCAGAGAAAGTCTTGGCATGGCAGTGTACGACTTGAAGGTATGATGGCGTTTAAGCTTTTTCATGGTACGAGTCGTACGAGTGTCTCTTCCTCTCCTTGGTTTCCCTGTGCCCTCTATCCATCATCTCAGAAGATTCGCTACTCATTATCGTCTCTGTTGCATAGGAGAAGAATTAGGATATGCACAAAAATGTCAGTGGCGGAACACTCGCCTCTCAGTCACACAATCGGCCTGGCCGTGCCAGCACAAGGAGGAATAGAAGAACCTCTCCAGATCATTGCAGAGCCTGGGATCTCCCAAAATGAATTCAGGTTATTCGCTTTTCCTCTGATTAACAGTTTGTAGAACTGTGTGGCCATTAGTTTCATTTGGATTTGCGGTTGCAAAGTTGCTTAATTTCTTCTTCACACTAGCATTTCTAGTATCTGGACCTTCAACGTTCAATCCTATTAGTCTATTATAAATTCTTTGATTAGCCTATGTGTTGGGCAATGCGGTTTTCATCGAGTAATGACAGGCAGGCCATTTGTTTACTTGTTTCTGTTCTCCTGAACCCGTCAGTTTTCCGTGCCAAAAAATGTAGTGTTTACTCAGCAAATGGTTCGAAACAAAGCATTATGACGAAGGAGCAAATTTCGGTTAATCAGAATGGATTAACGAGATGAACAATAAATATCGCCTGCATTCCACTTGCAGAATGATCCACCAAAAGAAAAATAAAATAAAATAAACCCTAAATTTCTGTTATATTGAGTTATCCTTGATTTTGTGTTGCAGGGATGCTATTGAATCCTCTTTGTTCAAGCAATGGTTGAAAAACATGCAAAGTGAAACTGGTATTTTAGCTCAAGGAAATATGTCTTTGAAACGTGTACTTATTCAGGTAATGTTTTTCTAGACATCAGTTCTTGAAGTCATATTTTTCCCCTTCCCATAAAAGAGGTGGAGAGTGTTCTCTGAATACGTACTCTTTGGCTTTCATTTTACTTTTTATTTCATTATTTTATTTTTCGTGGATGATATAAATTATGATATTCTTTGGATGTATTGGAAATATAGAAGATGGAGACCTTTTTTCTTTCTTGCTTTCTTTTTTTTTTTTTCTACTACTAAATGCAACTTTTGTATTGTGTGCGAGTGCTCCCTGTCTTTCTCTGCCTCTTACGCACATGCACACGCACTTAGTTCCCATCTCTTTAGGCATATTTGATAGTGTGATTTGCTACTTTATCATTGTATCTTATGATCTAGATGCACAAGTACGTACATACTCTTTCCACCAATGTCTTTCGTGATCATTGATCCCTTTTCCTGGAAAGGAAAGCCCAATGAAATGTAAATGATAGTTCTCTTCTACAATGAAACATTCCCACTTCCCAATTCTAACTAACATATTTCTATGGACACCAGGGAGTAGATATGTTTGGAAAACGTGTTGGTTTTCTAAAATTCAAAGCAGATGTTATTGACATGGAAACTGGGAAAAAGGTATTTGATTGCTATCTCAATCAAAAGAATTCAGCTTTATGGAATTAAGTTGGTTGTGTCTTTTATAAATTAGTTTTGGTAATCAAGTTGTTTTGTCCTTTAGAAGAATGCTTTGGTTCTTAAGAAATGTGCTGGTTGAAACTTTTCTCGTCCATTACATCTATATCAAGTGTTAACAATCCGTGATACTGGAACATAGGTCCAAGAGCTCTGTTCTGCCCCACCTCTTCTAGTTTTGATCATCAGAACAAACATGGAGTACCTGTTTTATTTTTTTCCTTTATTTGGTGGTTGCATTTGGTGCATCTTATCTCTAATAACCCTTAAAACATTCTCCGTATTTAATGTAACACATGCTAAATTTATTTTTCTTAAGTACAATTTTCATTTCACCCCCAAAGATATATCCTAGCATGACAATAAAAATATAGCTTGCACAATGGTGATGTTGGAGATAATAAAATAATGAATAACTTAAAATTAGAATTTTATGCACACTTGCAAGCTTTTGAAAATTACCAATCATTGACAAAACAGGAAGTTTTGAAATAAAATAAAAGAATGCATATCCAGAGGTAACTGCGATTTTATTTTTTTGTAAGAAAAATAAATAGGTTTTTATTAATAATGCCAAAAAAATAGCTGCACATATTAATAGAAAAGCAAAACAGTCTTCTCAGTTTGGGTGAACCTGGATGTTCTCTTTACAAATGAAATTTCAATTCAGATGTAATTTCATCTTCCCAAATTAGGCTACTCCTGTTGTCACCAAAGTTGGATCGGAAATTATAAAGGCATGTGAAATGAAGATTGGGAAGGCCTTATAACCAGATGGTATCCAATTTAGGATTGAGATGGCTGAATATTACAGTCTCTGTTCTTATGTCTTGGTCTGGCTATCAGATCTTAAAGATCCTTCTTTTCTTCCTTTTTGGATAATTCAAAAAGATTTTATTGATGGTTAAAGGCCTACTGTACTTTACAAGGCTAGTATAGAAGACTTCACAGAAAGAAAACATGGTCTACATTAAGTCGCAGAAGAAATGCCAAGATCTTCTGATAGAGAGTCATTTAAGCCCTAAATTTTTGGCATACAGCTGCCAAAAAGAAAGGTTGTCATTCACCCGAAAGCCATCTCATAAGCTGGCCCACTAAAGCATTCAACACCAGTTGCCCCAAGTGGTTGCATCTGGGATTTAGGCCCAGAGGTATTATGTACTGATGGGTAGGGTAGCTCAAGTAGCCAACAAGATGAAGGAGAATCTACTAAGATGGTCCTGTCATGTTATATGAATATCAGTGGCTGCACCTGTGGGAACGGTGTAATTTGAGGCCTTAAAAGGACCTGGGAAGGCTAACAATAACTTGGGTTAAGTACTGAGAAAAACAAAGGTGCTTATGATTTAATGAAATGTACTGCTGAAGCTAGAATGGAAAGACTGAACAGAGTCGACAAGAATTAACTACTTCAGAAAAAATTGACAGTGAATGTAGGAACACCCTGTATGTAAAAAATAATATTCAATTTTAGATCTATACAAGTTGTACGTCTATATAGTTCTTCTATTTGTTTCGGCATCCCTTTTTTGGACATATTTAAGCCCAATCTTCACGTTTGTTGACTAATTTTCCATTTTTAAGCATATCAATTAAAAAATGTTTAGGTTCCAAGTATCGTATTCTCACGAGGACCAGCTGTTGCTGTGCTAATCCTTTTGGATTCAGAGGGTGAAACTTATGCTGTACTGACAGAGCAGGTAGTGGCTTGTATCTTGAGGGGTGATAAATGATGCTTTGACATAATTGTTGTTAATTCACTAATAAAACACAATGTGCTTGCAGGCCAGGGTTCCAGTTGGGAGGCTTATTCTAGAATTGCCAGCTGGAATGTTGGATGATGATAAGGGTGATTTTGTTGGCACAGCAGTTCGTGAGGTTAAACTCCCTCTGACAGATTCACCTTGGCTAATACTAGTTATACCTATCTAATTGTCATGCTACTGTTTGTTACCAAAATTATTCTTTTTTGTGTTTATCCTTTGATATTCCCAGGTTGACCCTAAGAGGGGTGAATCAGTGTCTACAAAAACTTTTCCGAACTTCACCCTGTTAACCACCACACTAATAGTGATATCTTCTAGCAAATACTGATTGGCTGGGGCAATCCCAAGTTTACCAATCCCACACATTGTTCATATGTGCTTCCACCTTGCAACCACTAAGTGGTCAGGTCTACCAGAAAATGCGCACCCACTCTGCAAATCACACACTCCAATATGCAAGAGAAAAATAAAATAGAAACACTACACCAAATATACGTGTTTCGGCCAAGATGCCTACGTCCACAGAGAAATGCTCTAGATGTTCTTCGTATATAGCCTAATACGCTTCTCAGTTTTTGACTGCTACAACAGTCCAGGAAATATAGTCCTTGCTTCAACCTATGCACCTACACAGACTAGGGCTACGACCCCAACTTGATAGGTTTACAATTTTTAAATTTAAAATCAAATCCCCCATTACATCAATGGTCCAGGTTTCTCAACAATAAACATAACCAAGAACAACCAAAAATAGGGATTTGTGGACGTGGATTACATCAACCTATGTAATGCCACAAATGACTACTAGCTTGTTGCGTACATGACACCTCAAACATGCTTAAACCATCAAAGTAGCAATCATATCAATCAAAACACCTCCTTCAGCATGAAGAGGGTTTGCTTCCAACTTTTTCTCCCCTTTTTCAGTTTCTCTACATACTGGCTCAAAATATGAGAATACTACAAAAAATTGGGGCAAAAAAAAAATCCTTAAAACGAGCCTAGAAACCCTAATTGATTGTATATCGTCATTTTGATCTAGGGAAGGGTTCAAATGTTTCAGATGAATTCTCGTGACAAACCGCACGCTACGGAACGGTGTCTTAAGCTAGATCCGACCGATCTTCCTTCAGATGCGTGGGTCGCATATGAACCATTAGATTGTCTAAGTTCTGTCAAGCAGAAGCAGGGATCACCAGGGTCACGAAAATCGCATCTCGGAGATGTGCACGGTACGTACGTGAAGTACCAATTGAATTCGAAGGTGGTACAAGCCTTGGCCGTTGGATCGGATTCTCAAAAGCGGTGCTTCAACGGAGATCTTCAGATGGGAATCTTTTCTACCTTGCAACTACGATGAAACAGCACAACCAACGACAACTCTCGAAATGGAATCTGTCCTGATAGGCGTCTATGTGTGTGTCACACGATATTGTCGAGATGATACTGTGGTCTGCGTCGTATAGTAACGACGGCGCGCAACCAATGGTGAAGCTCGCAACATCTATTCCATCAATTGATCCGCGCCTTAGCATGCCTTTATCTCAGCTGCCTGATTTGAATCTTGCAACGTGGTTTCGTCTCTGTGACCCAAAACTTGATTCAGTGCATGCACGTGTACTGTGTTCTATACAAGGTTCAAGAACTCGGTGCCGACACTGGTTTCGACTAGCTAGATATTGGGATTTCTCAGGTTTCGACCGAGGTACTTTCTCCAAGCCAACTCTAAACCTTGGTTTCAAGGCCCAGAAGTTGTTTTTGCCCTGATTCTTGTTGTGCTGCCTATTTTTGACATTTTGAACCCAATCCATGCATTAGCTTCATGTAGAGCACTCAAAATAAATCAGATTTAACCAATCTTGGATTTGTTTGAAAGCTTTGGTGGAAAGCTTTCCAACAAATCCAAGATTACTTAAATCTGTTTTATATTGAAGGAATTATATTCCAATCAAACTTAATTTGGTGTACGCGAATGTTGTTTAAAATTGCTCTGAATGGAAATAAATTTTTAGACATCAAAACAAATGAATATTTTACCGCTCTTTTGGTTTTAGCAATGTTTTATCATATTAAGATTTATGGAATTTTTAGATTTGAGAAAAACTCCATTATTTAAAAGTTGAAAAATTGCACCTATCGTCGAAAAATCCAGTTTTTGTTCTTGAACTAGGGGTTGACTTTTTATCCTTTTAGAATTTGATTTTTTAACTATTTTTATTGGATTCAAATAAGGGGTATTTGCTTATTTATGAATAATATCTTAAGTATATAAAAACATTTATTTAAATGATATTTGGCATAAATAAGTGTCTATCCCGTAAGGTATCCGGTAAAGCCACGGGCAGCAATAGAGAAGAACCAAGAGTATGACCACATCAAATAGTTGCTGCCATCCAATTTGATGGAGCTAACAGGGAACGATGGGAACTTGCTATTAGTGTTGCGACTCACACCTTCAGTGGTAATGGATGTGGTACTTTTGCTAGACATGATTGCTGATCATAGGGTAATCCCAACTGCTCGCTACAGCATGGTAAAGTTGAAAAAGCGGCTGAAGCAAAGGAGCATCTCAGAGAAAAACCACCAGCAGAAAAAGAAATTGCTGGTTTAGAGCATAACAAGAGGACTGATCAAAGAACAGAGACCCTCAGTGGAAAAAAGGAACCACCGAGGGTTAGATCATAGGGAAGACCCTCTACAGAGTGAGTAGAGTTTTAGAGGAAGAAAAAGGAAGGCGGAAGGCTGGCGGTAGAGGAGGAGAGTTGCGGTAGATAAAGAGAAGAGAAAAGGTAAGCCGTAAGAGGGAGAAAGAGAGGCGGAGGGCTAGCAGTGGTGTGTAGGAGTTGCAAGAAGGAAGAAAAGGAGTGGCGGTGGTTTAATGGAGGTGAGAATGTAAGTTGCGAAGGAGGAAACAGGCAGTGGAGGCGGTAATGTTGTGGGAGTCGCGAGAGAGAAAAAAGAAGTCGGGAGAGGGAAAGGAGTCAGCGCTGCTGTGGTTCTTCATAGTGGCGGCGATGGCATGGGTACTAGGGCGGGGATCCCAAGATTGATTCCTGCTCTGATACCATAATGAAAATGATTGGGTAAAAATGACTTGTGTCCTTAGGGATCACAACCAAGTTCTATTTATAATAAAGGAGAAAAGGACAAAATTACAAGTATACCCTAAGGCAGAGTACACCTATGACTATACCCAAATTACAACTAGTAATGGTAGGAGCACAACCTATAGGCCCATCCGAGACAACATTGATTGTAGACCTTTTGCTATCTTCCCTGGCTTGAAAGCCAAATTGTCTCATAGGAGGCTATAGGAATTCCTCTACTAGTAAGGTTTTCTGAAAGCAATCCTGAAGGTCATAAATGTCCACCACTCCGTTCTCCTTCCGAATTCCCGGTCTCAATCCCAATTTGAAGTGGGACATCAGTTGCTCATCCTCTTCGTCAACTCTGGTACACAAGACAAGGGCGTCAAACTGTTGCATGTAGTCTACCACCAATAGTGCTCCTTGTCGTAGTGAGTTGAGCTAGACAGCTAGTCGTTTAGTTGTGCCTTGATGGTGGAAGGAAGATACTTGCTTTTCAACTCCATCTCGAGCCATGTGGTAGGGGTTTGTCCCTCGTTGCTGTAATTTTTTTTCATAATTGTACCACCATTCTCGGGCCGGTCCCACTAGCTTGGTCCATGCTAGCTTCAGCTTCCTTGGCTCTATTAAATCCTATCAATCAAAGTAGTCATCTAAACACGAAAGCCAATTATAGAATACTTGTAGGTCGTGCTTGCCGCTGTACTCCTTTAACTCCAAGTGTACTTTGTGAGAGTCATCGACAACGGTTAGGCGGACTTCTCTCAAAGTAGGCACGAACATGCTCCTCAAAGGAATGGGGTGGTGTGAAGGTTCTTTGAGGTCCTCTTCCCAAAAACCTTGTTCTATTGTTGGCGTTGGAGTAGTCCTGTGCTTCTTCATTGGCTCTTGGTGGTGCAGAAATTCCAGCCATAGGGTAAAAATTTCTTTGTTCTATAACAGTTACACGATGGGTGAGTTGTCTAAGCATATCGGTGATTTGACTTAATGATTCTTGAACATGGGGGTGGGGTAAGGGTTGTACATCACTGCTGGCCATGAGCTCTGATACCAATTGATGCGTTACACTAACCTATAAGGACAGGTTCGGGAAACTAACTCATAGGACAGAATTGCAGTGAACCAGATTTAGAGAACAATAGGGCAGAAATAGAGAAGGTCAATAAATAAAGAACCAGCCAACCGATGAGGCTGAAAAACTGGTCAAAGGTTGGCCTAGACCTACTGTACTTGTGGCTAAAATATCATAGGAAACCAATGGTTAGATGGTGAGTAACAATGGTGGACATAAATTAGTAAGTTTCTAAAAACAAGGATTACTCCCAAGTTCCTGTCCTGATGAACCTGCAATTCTGGACAAGTGTAGTCACAATAAGGAGGAACAATATATCAAAAATTAGGCTTGAACTAACAGCTGGATTGGCTAGAATCTTTAATGGAAGTCTGAGATCACAAGTGGACAGAAACTACTGTTGCATGGACTGAAACTGAGAAATAGTGCTAGCAGAATATGGACTGAGTAATAACTGAACTAAGTCAACAGGAATGGGAGTAATAATGGTAGAATCCAACCCACAGAGTTAGAGTTTCAGAATACCTTGGTAGTCACCCACACAGTCCCTTGTATAGCTTGCTGAAACTGAGAATATGTTGAAGAAAAGAAAGGGGATATGACCTGGTTTCACCACCAAGGCCCGTAGGGAGGCTTCACCATCTTGGGTTTGCTGCTGAATCACCACAGTAGCTTGCATCTCATGAGACAACACACGATGTTTAATCCCGAAAATTGTGGGGCATGGTTCCCCTTGCTTGTATTTATAAAATTTGAAGCATGAATACATATTTAGTATCTCTCCATGTGTAAGAGAGACTTGACAAACAAGAAATTAGTAACTCTTCTAGAAAGAATGTATGAGGGCTGCAACAGGGTCGGGTTGGGCTGGGCTTAATAGAACCCTAACCCAACCCTAAGTCCCCTTACCTGGGCCCAGGCCCGGCCCTACCTGATCCGACCCTAACTCAGGGCCAGAAAAATCCAACCCTAACCTGCCCACAGTGTCGGGCCGGGCTGACCCTGATCATGGGGAGGGGGAAGGAAATGCATGGGCTGGAATGGGCCAGGGAGAAAATGATCAATTTTACGTAAAATAATAGTCATAAAATGTATTATATCACTTATTGTTTTCATATATAATAATTATATAACAAAATGTGGGTGACGTTTAAAGTTTATAATATATATATTATATCAATATATATTTTATAGTATAACTTAAAACAGGGTCGGACCGGGCTGGGCCAGGCTTAGCCCGAGGCCTCAACCGTGACCCGACCCGACCTTGACTCAAGGCCAAATATCTCAGCCTAGACCCTGTTCTGGCTTAGGGCGGGTTCGGGCCGACAGGGCTAAACTTGCACCCCTAATGTATACTACATAAAAAAAGAGAACCAAAAATAGTAAATCCAATAAGCTATTGACTAACCGCTAAGAAGCTAACATAAAAATACAAATTGGCCCCAAAATAGAAGCTAAAATAAATCAAAATCTTCTAGAAGATTTTTTTTAGCAAACTGGCCCCACCAAGTAACAACCAAAACATGTTCAAAGCTGCTGATGGGGGGTAGGTTGGAACAACTTTAAAACCCCCCCATATAGGATCCCAAGTTAAGAAAGATGAAAGTAGGCAAAACACCAGGCTCGGATGAGATCCCAATTGAAGTATGGAAGGCCCTAGGAGTTTGTGGGGTATATTGTTTAAACAAGTTATTTAACAAGATTATGATCGCAAGGAAAATGCTAGATGATTGGGGGCGAAGCATTGTAATTCCGGTCTACAAAAATAAGAGTGATATCCAGAGCTGCAATAACTATAGAAGCATAAAATTAATGAGTCATACTTTGAAACTTTGGGAGAAGGTTATTGAAGCCCGTCTGAAAAGAGAGGCATATCTCGAAGAATCAATTTGGTTTTATGCCAGGTAGATCCAAGACATAAGCTATCTACCTACTGAGGAGGCTCATGGAAAGATGTACAAAAATAAGGGTAATATCCAGAGCTGCAATAACTATAGAAGCATAAAACTAATGAATCATACTTTGAAACTTTGGGAGAAGGTTATTGAAGCCCCTCTGAGAAGAGAGACATCTCGAAGAATCAATTTGGTTTTATGCCAAGTAGATCCACGACATAAGCTATCTACCTACTGAGGAGGCTCATGGAAAGATGTAGAGCTGGCAAGAAGGATCTCCATATGTTCTTTATTGATCTGGAGAAAACCTATGACAGCGCTTATCATGGATGAATTAATCAAGAACATCCAAGACGAGGTACCATGGTATATGCTCTTCGCCGATGATATTGTTTTGGTGGATGAGACAAAAGCAGGGATTAACACTAAGTATCCCAAACTGTGGACGAGTAGGGGTCCTAGGTAGGGCTTTATGCTCCCAAAGTTTCACAGCAAACAGCCCAAGGGTTTGGGTTTAATTGAAGATAAACTATATGCTGAGAGTAGATAAAAAACAGAGCATACACAGGAGGTATAAAACTGAGATTAAACTCAGAATACTAATTACCTGGTATTGGGGATTGTTTGGGTAGTTGAAGGACAATGTTCTTTGCTGAAATCAGGTACCAGATCTTCCCGTAAGTACTGATGTGGAGCAGCATCCCAAAACAGCAGGTAGATAGCGGTAGAAGAAACCTATCTCAGGTCTAGGGTATCTCACCCACTGTATCACACAGCTCTCTTGCGACAAGGCAATCTCAAAATATCATTAATCAAATCATGAATGACTTTATGAGCCTTACATTGTTTATATAGACTGAAAAATAAACTCTTAATCAAACTATAAATATGAAAAACCAACTCCTACTATGAATATTACTTAAAAGCTATTACAATTTTGCTGAAAAAAAAAACAACTAATAACTAACTATTCCTACTCGAACTAGAAATGAAAATAAGCTACTTCTAAGCCTAATCCCGTATGTCTACATTGCGCCCATGTTCTAGGCCCATTAAAGTGGCCCATTACAAATAAAACACATGGAATCAAAGGCCCAATGAATACATAGCCCAACCCAAAGGATTGCTGGGCGGACTGACGGGCGGTACCACGATAGATGGATCCGGTCGTTCGTCCGCTGGCAGTCTTTTTCGAGATTTCAAGGAGTTTCAGCTCTAGCTTGGAGCTTGGAGCTTGGAGCTCCTTAGCATCTCAGGAATAGGGGAGGGGTGTCTAAGCATTCCTAGGGTCACTAGAACCTAGGCTTAAGCTCATGGATCCAAGATCCATAAGGATTGCTCTCAATTGGGGTCCAAGGGTTGGGTTTAAAGTTCCAAAACCAAGGCTTCACAGCCATAGCTGCAATTGCAGCACCAAGGGGTTAAAACCAAACCTAGGTCCGCTCCATTAGAGCTCCAACTAGGAACCGAGCTCCACCTTGAGTCCCAATGGAACTCTAGGTCAGTTCAAGCTCAAGGAATGTACCAAAATCAAAGGGAAAAAGGGGGAGAACCAGGTTTGAGGAGCTTACCTTGGTGAGGTCCTCCAATGGAGGGGTGGAGTCCAAGGCTAGGTGAGCCTTCATGCTCTCCTCCCTTCCTTTCCATCTCTTCTCCTTCACCTTCTTCTTCCTTCTTGGTCCGGTCAGCAAGAGGAGGAGATGTGGGGCAGCCAGCCATTTTGGCATAGCTCCCATCTTCTTCCCTTCCCCTCTCATCCCTCTTCCACTCCTACTTCTTCCCTCTTTCTTCCTCCTTCTCCTTCTCTTGTCTCTTCTCCTCCACGGTTTTGGGGAGGGGGAGAGATGAGAGAGTAAAAGAGGTTCTTTTAGCTTTAAGGGGGTAGAAGGGACCTTAGGGTATGTTTGGTTAGGGGTCTTAGAATGTGGTTTAGGTCCTTAGGCTTTAAAATGGGTTTTGAGTTAGATATTAGGCCATGTTTGGCCCAAGTCATGGCCCTTAGGTCCATCTAATAGGTTAGGGTCTGTTTGGGTTGGGTCCTAACCTCACTTAGACCTATTGGCCTTTAGGTCTTGTTTGGTTTAGGCTAGGGTGTATAAAACTCATTATCCACTTGAGTTTGGCCTTGTGGGCCTCACTTCATGGTCCAAACAACCAATCCATGGTAAGGGTAGGGGTCCATATGGCCCAGGGTTTCCATTAGGGTGTCCGGGACACGGGGGTGTGGGTCCCACAGGAAAATAACCCAAAAATGCTGATGACAGCACGGGCGGATCCTCAAGCGGATTCAGTAAGAGTGAGTCTGTTCGTGACTCTAGTGCTGCTGTCATGGCCCAAACTCCAAGGAAAATGATGGGGCTTTGGCCCACACTTCCAAAACTTTAAGGGGCTCCTTTTGATGGTATTTCCAGCTTAAGGTCAGCAATGTTGACCATAGCCATAAGGCATTACCCTTTGGGTAAGGTCTAGATTGCCCCGGGGAATAAGGGATATCTGGGGTGCGGGTGTAACATCCCCCCAACCTTATTAAAAATTTCGTCCTCGAAATTTGAGGCAACCCGGGTCTCAAGGCGAAGGATTGCTGAACAACAATACCTCCAAATGCCCACTGCTGGAGCCGGGTCAAGGTAAGGTAGTGTCTAATTGACATAGCAGGTCAGGTTCTATACTTCATTTCCTTATATGGTCATATTACCACAGGGGTGTGGTCCACAATACCCAGACTCAATTTTAATTTTTTTTGAGCCGGTGGTCAAAATATATCAGTGGGTCAAAAGGGGTGATACCACTCTGATTTCACAATTCTGGTTACACTTGGGCTACAGGACTCAACCTGTCCAGTCTTCATTATAGGGTTCATACTCTGAATGCTTTAACTTCTGGTTGTCTCATTACCTCACCCAACTTTAGAATGATTTGGAATATTGATAGAATCTCCTATTGTTCACTCCCAATACGGAGGGAATGCATTTGGTAACCCATTACTCCATTCATATCTGTCGTTGGAGAAGGTCTTGTTACATCCTTCAGTTCCAGCTCTCAAGGTCTTTAAACCCATCTCACAGTGATTACATAAGGAAAAGTCCGTCATGGTTCTCTTTCGAGAGCCAAACAACCTCCTATGGTAGGTCCAAGTCAACTCATGCTAATCATTCTACCCAATCATTATTAAGTTCATCTATTATTAACCCGGGATCATCATGACCAAGGGTCAGAGCTTAACTAAGTGATCATAGTAAAGCCTAGGTAAGGTCATACTCGTAGTACCAGAGAATCACTCTAGTCACACAAGTCCAAGGTCTTAAAGGGACATACCTATATACCTATATATATCTCACCCATTCGTAAGCAAAACTTAAGAATTACATTCATATCCCTATGGACATATCCGTCATCTAGGTCAGATCATAAGAACAAAAGTCCTCGAGTATGGTTTACTAAGTCCTTTGGAGGATCAACTCACGGTGTAGGACTTCCTCTATGAGTCTAAACATGGTTTGGAGGAACCAAGTAAAGTACAAATAGAGTCGTCACTAACTTACGGTGTTATGAGTGGTCTCCAGTTATACCTGGCCTCTGTCGCTCATTTCAGATGAACCAGTCCAAGCCAGCCCAAAACTTCCTTACCTAATATTTACCCCCAGGGTTAGGCTTCCTATTCATGAGGTCTAAGTCCACCAATTCACGGGATCTAAGGGTCTTCATCTCCAAAGTAACTCTCCTACCCTTTTTTTTTTGTAGGTAAGAGGGAAGTCACAACATACACTATTGCTTGTCATTCTTATCGGCTGCTCTGGCCGACATAGGCCCAAGAATACAGACATCATGGTTTGCACCTAAGGTAAGCAAGTAACCATGCATAGGCCAAGCAAAATGGGTATCCAACCTAGGGTATAGACATTAAATCATCATACAAAGGGATGGTCAAAGGTCTCTAGAGTGTAGGGTCAAAACTCCAAAAGAACAGCGAGCGGACTCACGAGCGGTTTCAGTGCTCTTGTTCCGTTCGTGTTCCCCTCGCAAGATAGGGAGAGCGGACTAACGGGCGGATGCAGAATGTATCTTCTCTTCTCAATAGTTCCTCCTCTTAATGTACTCCCAATGAATTCCATATTCTTGGGATTACTTGCACAACCCTTGGTGTTCATTTTCTTTTCTCATCAAATGGTTCTTGTCTCATGTTGGAGTATTCCATTCCACAACTTATGCTTATTGCTCACTTAGTCTCATCCTTCACATTTATACAATAGTGACTACATGTGGAGCTTTATTTGCCTACTAATCTTGTCTCTTTTCCTTTATCCAAGCATATTTTCAATGGTTTCCACGTTCCCATTTCACATTATCATTTTATATCACATTTATACGCACTCGTCCTTTGATTTCTCCATCATGCATAGTCTTCCAGCCAAGTCATTTCCACATCAAATGGGGCATTTCACCTTTGTGAACTCATTTGCCAATCATGTACATCACTATTCCAATTTGGCTTACCTGCTTGCTATTCTACTTGGTGTTGCCTCACGTGTGTAGGTGACTCATGGCTCCAAAAAGAAAGAGGGACACTGCTATAGTGCCTGCCATTCCTATCACCCACCGGGTGTCTCAGTTGACCACTGAAAGGGCAGAGGGACATTCCTGGGGACGTCTGTTTAATAGGAGAATCCTCGTAGAAAGGGATATAACCGTTGAGGAAATGATGGCATATCAGGTGGAGATTAGATTTGAGAAGTTGGAATGGTCCAACATGCTAGTCCTGCCCGAGTTTTACTACCCTGCTCTGATTAGAGAATTCTACTCAAAATTGCTACTGTCAGAGGGAGATGATGGCGATCTCAGACTGTCTACAGTAGTAAAGGGGGTCTCCATCAGTTTTACCACTGAAGAATTGGGAATCATCCTTGACGTTTCGGCAGAAGGGAGAAAGGTTTACTATCCTTCGGATGGCCACCCAGACCAAAGCCTGTGTCCAAAAGAGAGCAAAGAGTTGTTCCAAGTGTTAACAAACAACAGGTACAAGAAGAATAAGGATCTCTCCAAGTTTCCTCCTTCCCAGCAGGTCCTTATGTTCATTGCCATAACAAACCTGGTTCCCTCCAAAGCGAGTAGCATACGCCCTTCTCTGATGTCTGCTGTATTGGCTTACTCCCTGTATACTGGCCAACCTGTTTGTTTTCCTTACATAATCATGAAGCACATGGTTCGCACTGTTATAGATCCCACTCGACAACATGCACTGCCCTACGGTCGATTACTCACATGGGTTTTCCTCTGCTTCGAAGTTGATCTTGATCAGGAACCCAAGAAGTCAAGCACTAGGGAGCCTATCGGGTTCGACACCCTGCGAGAGATGAATTTGTACCCTATTTATGACAGTGCAGGAGGATTGATGCAACACGTTAAAGAAAAAGGGATCAAAGATGATGACGAAGATGATAGTGAGGCCGATTCTGAGCTCAGGGGTCCCAAATCACTTGCAGCAAGTACCTTAAAGATCACAGGGGGAGGTGATGACTTATCAATGGCCATCAAGCGGCTGGGTGTGCGAGTGGCAGATGGCTTCAACAGGATTGGGAAGCAACTAAATGCCCAGGCTTGGCGTATGTCGGATATGGGGCGTGGAATAGACGACATCAATTTCTTCCTTGGCCGTGGTAAAGCCAGTGCCAGTGACTAGTTCCGATCTTCCTCTAAAATCTTCAGAAATCACCCTATCAGATCAGCTCTTTCAGTCTCTTGCCCCTGAGGGGTAATTTGTGGAACTATTGCATTTTACTTTCCTTCAGCTTCTTGCATCTCTTTTTCCTTTCTTTTGATCAGACCTTGTGAACAATCTAGGAAAACTTTGGAAACCTTCAAAATCAATAGATGAATGTGGATCTTGCGTAATTGCCATCAGATATTTCAGGTTGAACAGGTGAAATCTGGTGTTTTAGGTTGGGAGAGGGCATAGTCGTGCCCAAACAGGGAATGATACAATCATGGTTGGGTTAAAAATCTGGGTTAGGCAAAATAGAGTCACAGGCGTCAAATGGCAAAGAACACTAGTTGCCTCTAGGAAAATCAAAACCTTTGGAATAGTGGTATTTAGCGTTTATATATATACAAATATAATTTATTCCCTTTTTAGGTCATTGTAGGTTATTTTGGTTGGTTAATTTAATATAATACTGAGCATAATTATAACATATATATAACAGCCCAGTATCTATTTAAGACTCAACCAAGCAAGTACATAATTATATCTCAAAACCTATGTTTTCAAACTCTAGGTTCCAGGTTGTCTATTATCATCTTGATTCTTGTTTTCACTCCAATCAGTCTTCTTCCTATGTCTGCACACAATCATTTATGTTCTTGAGATTTTTAATTTAGAACCTAATTGTGGAGAGTAAATCAAGTGGTTACGTTTAGACTGTGGTCGGTGCAGAGTATCATTGCTCTGATACTACTCTGTCACGCCCCTATCCCGATGTAAGATATTTTGCCACATAGGGGTATGACTGGGATAATCACATATCATCCCAACACCTACCAAGATCACAGATGCAGTGTCTCGAGCCACAATCCACTCTGTCAGCACATTGTAATGACAGAAAGGAACCTACCGAAAGGAATAAATCGTTCCATCACAGAGTTAGGGGAAGCGAAATTAAGTTAAAATATGTGAAATTATAGAGCATCGGTTCTCTAATGATAACACATAATACAATATCAATGTTCGTAACCATTCAATCTCTCCTAGTAAATAAACATACAGTTTATACATGGTTGTGGAAGGAATACAGAAAATAAAATAATAATAAACCATTGCTCCAAGGGCACAAATGCTTGGGTGTACATCTACATCTAAGTCACAGTCATCAACTCCACTGGATCCGCATCGAACAGTGCTCGTCAAGAGGTTATCTGCATATAAACTAAAAAGTGATTGTACAACGGGGTTAGCTACACTAGCTAGTGAGGGAGCAAAGGGGAATGCGCACACATCACACAATCAATATCAACCAGAATGATGCATGCTAATGTTAGATTCATTTTCCACCTAGCACACAATTCTATCGGTCAAGTATATGCTACTGTGATAACTCGGGAAACACTGAGGGTCACTTATCCTATCGCCCCAGTGAGACCTCAATTATCACGAAGGGACCTGCGCCGGTAAAAGCCATCATGATCACCCAGTGGCAAACCTCGATAGCCATCACTACCCCTGCCCTGGCCTCTCCCACCTCTACAGACCACAGGTGCTCAGACTATCCAACACATAAACTCCTGTTGGCAAGGGTTGTAGCATAAGGGAACAAGCATCCTAGCCACAGATATACTATATGCAGAGTCCTATCGTCCCGAGAGGTATTCCGGGCGCATCAACGTCCCATTCCATCTAGTACCCGGGTACCAGCATGGCACGGCACATACAGATCAGGATGACATACAATAGTTTTCATAATTTAAATAAATTAAATAAATTGGGGTTCCTGTACCGGCACACCCGGCACCGTAGCCCGATACATTGGTGAGCATACTATCACATTCTCAACAGTTCACAATTGAATAAAATGCAATGCGCACCATGCTTATAAATATACCATAGCATGCTTAATATTAACAATTATATAATATTCAAACCCAACAAAGTCACCCAGAACCCATTCACCAGGCATAGGTGTCACCGGGCGTGATTGGCATGAATCTCCCCGGGCATCGGGTGTCATCTGGCGTGGTTCACATGAATCTCACCGGTGCACCAACCTAGACATACAAAAGAAAGCATTAAAATAGGTATAGAAGGGTCCCATGTTAGGCCCCAATGGTTAAAACCAAGTTTCAACCAAGACAGCATGAGCGGACTCACGGGCGGTCTCAGGCAGAGGTGAATCCGCCCCTGACTCCGTTCAGGCCAAAAAATAAAAACAGAGCGAGCGGATCTTCTTAGTTAAATCCTGTCGTTGATCCGTTCGACACCTGGGGCAATCATAAAAGGGACTGGATCCACGGGCGGATGTGCATCTTGGGTCCGCCCTTGCATCCGTTCGATTTCCTAAGACAGACCCGAGAGGAATAGGCCCCGGGCGGAGGTAAACAGAGTGAATCCGTGCCTTCGTCCGCTCAGGCCAACACACAGGGTTTGTGCTGGGTGGACTGACGGGCGGTACCACGATAGATGGATCCGGTCGTTCGTCCGCCGGCAGTCTCTTCCGAGATTTCAAGGAGTTTAAGCTCCAGCTTGGAGCTTGGAGCTCCTTAGCATCTCAGGAACAGGGGAGGGGTGTCTAAGCATTCCTAGGGTCACTAGAACCTAGGCTTAAGCTCATGGATCCAAGATCCACAAGGATTGGTCTCAATTGGGGTCCAAGGGTTGGGTTTCAAGTTTCAAAACAAAGGCTTCACAGCCATGGCTGCAATTGCAGCACCAAGGGGTTAAAACCAAACCTAGGTCAGCTCCATTAGAGCTCCAACTAAGAACCGAGCTCCACTTTGAGTCCCAATGGAAGTCTAGGTCAGTCCAAGCTCAAGGAATGTACCAAAATCAAAGGGAAAAAGGGGGAGAACCAAGTTTTAGGAGCTTACCTTGGTGTACCTTGGTGAGATCCTCCAATGGAGGGGTGGAGTCCAAGGCTAGGTGAGCCTTCATGCTCTCCTCCCTTCCTTTCCATCTCTTCTCCTTCACCTTCTTCTTCCTTCTTGGTCCGGTCAGCAAGAGGAGGAGATGTGGGGCAGCCAGCCATTTTGGCATAGCTCCCATCTTCTTCCCTTCCCCTCTCAGCCCTCTTCCACTTCTACTTCTTCCCTCTTTCTTCCTCCTTCTTCTCCTTCTCTTGTCTCTTCTCCTCCATGGTTTTGGGGATGGGGAGAGATGAGAGAGTAAAAGAGGTTCTTTTAGCTTTAAGGGGGTAGAAGGGACCTTAGGGTGTGTTTGGTTAGGGGTCTTAGAATGTGGTTTAGGTCCTTAGGCTTTAAAATGGGTTTTGGGTTAGACATTAGGCCATGTTTGGCCCAAGTGATGGCCCTTAGGTCCATCTAATAGGTTAGGGTCTGTTTGGGTTGGGTCCAAATCTCACTTAGACCTATTGGCCCTTAGGTCTTGTTTGGTTTAGGCTAAGGTGTATAAAACTCATTATCCACTTGAGTTTGGCCTTGTGGGCCCCACTTCATGGTCCAAACAACCAATCCATGGTAGGGGTAGGGGTCCATATGGCCCAAGGGTTCCATTTGGGTGTCCGGGACATGGGGTTGTGGGTGCCACAGGAAAATAACCTAAAAATGCTGATGACAGCACGAGCGGATCCTCGAGCGGATTCAGTAAGAGTGAGTCCGTTTGTGACTCCGGTGCTGCTGTCATGGCCCAAACTTCAAGGAAAATGACGGGGCTTTGGCCCACACTTCCAAAACTTTGAGGGGCTCCTTTTGATGGTATTTCCAGCTTAAGGTCAGCAGTGTTGACCATAGCCATAAGGCATTACCCTTTGGGTAAGGTCCAGATTGCCCCGGGGAATAAGGGATATCTGGGGTGCGGGTGTGACACCAGCTCTCTTCGCAATTGTAAGAATTTCAAACGTCTTTTTATACATTGGCACAGATGATTGCCCCTAAGGCTTCATAGTGAACCTCTTGCATGAAGACACCCTCACCTTCCTGTGAGATAGGGATGGACTGATAGGGACCATGATTGGCAGAAAGATCAACACATAATCCAGAAAAAGCCAACTGCTCCCTGGTTCTGGTTCTTCGATCCAAGAAAAGTGGGTGCCCGATAGTACTGCTGATAATACTTAGGGCCTTGGCAGACCAAAGATGGAAGGGGAAGGTTTGGGAGACAAACTCATACTGGTATTGAACTGAGGTTTATTTTCTGCAGAGACGAAAGAGGACTCCATGAACGAAGATTTAAAAGTTTCTTGTGGATGTGCCAGGGTCCTCCCTCAAGTGCTTTGACATTTCCTCTTCAAGAGTCAAGACTGAATTTAAATGAAAAAATCATTATCCGGAAGAAAGAAACAGTAATTTTCCACACCTTAGATAAATCCATTTTAACAGTTTCGAACAAAGGGTGGTGTCCCAGGAAATGACCTACAATTGAGGTTTTCAAATTTGCAATATCATCCGAGAAAACCTCCTTTGAAATAGAGGCAGTGTGTACTCCATTGATCAATAAAGGTTCGACAAAATGGAGATTTATTCCTTCTTTAGTCTCTACAGCTGAAGAGAATAGAGAATTCCAGGCCTTACAAGTTCTCCTACTGATATCTCCAGTCCCTTTCTCTCCAGGTTCATGAATTGGATCAGTAGTGGCTTGTGCAAACTGATGAGCCAGCTCTTCATTCTCAACAGGTTGCGAGGAAGCAAGAATAGGTTTATGCAGCACTGAATAACAGCCTCGCTGAACACATTTCAAATGGCCAACTACAGCTCTGGATCAGACCATGACCCAAATCAAGTCATGGCCTCTCATCAAGACCCAGATCAGATCAGGGAGGAAGGAGTTGTAGAGAGGCAGGAGGGATGAGGGAGAGGGCCTCTAGGGTTTCAAAATGAATTCATGGCTGGATTCTGTTAGAAGCCCTGTAGAACTGAATGCTTGAGTGTCTTAATTGATCACCCAGCCCCTTTATTTATAATAATCCAGAATTACAACTTATTCCTACTCAAAGTAGGAATACAACTTATTCCTAATCAAAGTAGGAATGACTCAAAATAGGAATGCCCCCCTTGCCTATTCCTATTAGGAATTCCCATTACAACTAGGAATCCCAAATAGAGATTGGTCAAGGGGAAAAATTACAGAATAGGAAATAAAAATAAAAGATAAAAACAATAAAACCAAAGGACTAAATTACCCCTATCGGGTAATTTAGCCTATCTTAACACTCCCCCTCAAGTTGGAGCAAAGATATCGATCATGCCCAACTTGACTAGATTGGGATGAAACAATTTCCCAGACAATCCCTTGGTGAAGATATCAACAAGTTGATCAGCAGATGTCACAAAGGGAATACAAATCAGCCCATCTTCTAACTTCTCCTTGATGAAATGCCTATCCACCTCAACATGCTTGGTACGATCATGTCGTATTGGGTTGTGTGCTATGCTGATTGTAGCCTTATTGTCGCAGTACAGCATCATAGGAAGACGAATAGGAACACCAAGATCTTGTAGCAAACCTTTAAGCCAGAGTAACTCACAAATACCTTGTGCCATAGCCTGAAACTCAGCTTTGGCACTAGAACGAGCAACTACATTTTGCTTCTTGCTACGCCATGTGACAAGATTTCCACCTACAAAGGAGCAATACCCAGAAATAGACTTGCGATCTGCAGAACTAGCCCAATCAACATCAGTGTATGCTTCTATCCGTAGGTGACCATGTGCAGACAGAAGAATTCGTTTTCCAGGAGCTGACTTCAAATAGTGCAAGATACGAAGAACAACCGCCATATGAGAAGAGTAGGGATCATGCATAAACTGACTCACAGTACTCATGGCGACAGCAATGTCAGGACGAGTGTGTGAGAGATAGATCAGCTTCCCTACAAGTCTTTGGTACCGGCCTTTATCAACAGGCTCACCCTCTTTTTCCTTGAGCCGAACAGTAGGATCCATAGGAGTATATGAAGGATGGCAGCCTAACAACCCGGTTTCAGCCAATAAGTCTAGGACATACTTCCTTAGGGAGAGAAAAATGCCTTTAGAAGATCTGGCCACTTCAATCCCAAGAAAATATCGTAGTTTCCCTAGATCTTTAATCTCAAATTCTTGTCCAAGGAAGGTCTTCAACCGTCTGATCTCATCACCATCATTGCCAGTAACCACTATGTCATCAACGCAGACTATAACTATAAGAACAGTGAGTTTTTCACCAATCCTCTTTATAAAGAGTGTGTGATCAGCATTACTTTGCTTATAGCCCACATAAATCATGGCCTTGTGGAACCGGCCAAACCATGCTCGTGGTGACTGCTTCAGCCCATATAGTGCACGCTTCAGCCTACATACTTTTCCTTGGTTTTTGTCACAAGAGAACCCTAGTGGAATGTCCATATACACCTCCTCATCCAGTGTTCCATTTAGGAAGACATTTTTTACATCTAGCTGCTGCAAATACCATCCAAGGTTGACTGCACAAGATAATAACACACGAACAGTATTTAACTTTGCAACAGGTGCAAAGGTTTCTTGGTAATCAATGCCATATGTCTGAGTGAACCCCTTGGTCACGAGTCATGCCTTATACCTATCCACAGTGCCATCAACCTTCTGTTTCACCACAAACACCCATTTACATCCAACGGTTTTCTTCCCAGGTGGAAGAACCACAAGCTCCCATGTGTTATTTTTCTTCAAGGCCTCCATTTCTTCCATCATAGCTGCCTTCCACTTTCCATCTGATAGAGTTTCCTGCCAATTGTTAGGAATACGAACAGACAAAAGAGAGGAAACAAAAGCACGAAAGGATGGGGAAAGAGAGTCATAAGAAACAACATGAGATATGGGATGCTGAGTGCAAGTCTTGACACCTTTGCGAAGAGCAATAGGTAATTCAGTAGAAGGAACATTACCAGGTGGAGAGGCAGGTTCTGGATCCGGGTTCGGCAATTGGATGGGTATTGGAGCAACAGTTGATTGAACCTGCTTATGTTTCCTTCCATAGGTCTTCACAAGAACTGTCATCAATCCTCCTCTGAAATTCACTAATAGTCCTCTGGACAGGAGTCTGGACTGGGGTAGTTTGCTCCCCCTGAATAGAGATTGTCTCCCCCTGTATAGGGATCTCTCCCCCTGACTCAGGGGAAGTATTAGAAGCAGGCCGAACTGGTTCAGACTCATTGTAAATAGATTGGAGTGGAGGTGGAGAGTCTATGGTCAGCACATCTTCACTAACACTTTCCCCCTGAAGAGGTGGGGACACATAATAGGAAACATTTTTATGAAACACGACATCCATGCTAACCAAAGTCCGGCGGGATGGAGGGTAATAGCATTTGTACCCTTTCTGTGTAGCAGAGTAACTTAAGAAAATGCAGCGGAGACTACGTGGTTCAAGTTTACCAGGGGACTTTGTATCCCTGGCATAACAAACGCAGCCAAAGACCCTAGGGGGAACGATAAAGGAAGAAGAGCCAAGTAATAGCTCAACAGGGGGTCTGGAATTAAGAACCCGACTGGGCAGCCAATTAATCAAATAGGCTGCAGTAAGGACAACATCCCCAATAAAGGGAAGGGACATTGCGAGCAAACAGAAGAGCTCTAGAGGTGGAGGTGGTGGTTTTTCCTCTCAGCCACCCCATTTTGGGCTGGAGTATCAACACAGCTGGTCTGATGGAGGATTCCATGGGCAGCAAAGTATTTTTGGAACTGACCTTCCATATACTCTGTCCCATTGTCACTCCTTAAAATTTTAAGAGTGGCATTAAATTGGGTCTTAACCAGCTGGTGAAAATGCTGAAAACATGAAAACACTTCATTTTGTGTGTGCATAAGGTAGACCCAAGTAAACCTAGAATAACAGTCAATAAAGGTTACATACCATCGATGACCAGAAAGAGAAACTTTTCTACTAGGACCCCACACATCAGTATGAACAACATGAAAGAAGGAAGAAGATCTTTTATTAGAAATGGGATAATTTGAACGTGTCTGTTTAGCCAAGACACAAGGCTCACAAAAGAAATCTTCCTTATTATAATCTTTAACTAATGTTGGAAATAAAGTGGATAAAGTACCTAAAGGGGGATGACCTAGTCTAGAGTGCCATTTGTGTAATTCAGAAGAGAAAGATGCCGGGTGATAGAGCCTAGAAGGTAAAGCCTGGGTAGATGCAGGGTCTCCATCAAGCAGGTATAATCCGCCATGCACTTTACCCGATCCAATCGTCTTCCCCTAGTCCAGTTCCTGAAAAACACAATGAGTGGGAAAAAATGTTACTTTACAATTCAGAGATTTGGTGATACTGCTAATGGAAAGAAGATTAGTGGTAAACTTGGGAATATGCAACACAGATGACAGTGTAAGAGAAGGAGAACAACCAATGGATCCTTTCCCTGAGATGGAGGAGAGGGACCCATCAGCAATTTTGACTCTATCTTTACCAGAAGCAGGAGAATATGTATTAAAGAGGCTGGAAGAACCTGTCATGTGATCAGTAGCACCGGAGTCTATGATCCAAGGAGTGAAGACTACTAATGCACAATGACCAGCAAAAGAAATACCTGTACGGGCGAAGAAGGAACCTGAATTGGCAGTAGATGTGGTAGAGGCAGCGGATGTGTTCAATAGACGTCGGAGAGCCTGGAGCTCTTCCTGGGAGAAACCAATGTCAGCAGTGGGAGTTGGAGCTACACTTTCAGTGTGATTGGCTTTATTTTTAGGCTTAGCACGACCACGTTTGGCCTCAAAATCAGCAGGCTTCCCATGTAATTTCCAACACTGAGCCTTAGTGTGATATGGTTTGTGACAATGATCACACTTCATAGGCTCTTTGGCAGTAGCAGTAGCAGCAACACTGTCAGAAGAAGTATTTGGGGTGGAGCCAGTAGTCTGTAAGGCTGATCTCTCAACTTTGGGAGTGATCATCATGGCAGCCCTTCTTGTCTCTTCACTGTGAACATAAGAAAATGTCTCCTCTAAAGTGGGGAAAGGAACCCGACCAAGAACTTGCACCCGAATTGGATCATAAACATCATTAAGGCCAGCCAGGAAATCATAGACCTGAAACTGATCAACATAAGAGTGATAGGCAATAATGTCATTAGTAGTAGTAGGTTGAAACCGAGCATAGTGATCCAATTGCTGCCATAAACACTTGAGGGCAGCATAGTATTTAGTGACAGACATCTCCTTCTGAGTAGTATTTTGGAGTGTCTTTCTGATTTCATAAACCTGAGCACCACTACCTGAACGACCATAAGTTCCCTTGACAACAGTCCATATCTGAGTAGCAGTGTCAAGGAGCAGATACTGACTGGAGAGGTCAGTGGTCATAGAATTCAAAACAAAAGACATCACCATAGCATCGTTGGTAGCCCATTTAGTACGAGCAACACCTTCTTCAGTAGGCTGTTTGGTGGTGCCAGTGAGATGCCCAGTGAGTCCCCTACCAGCCACGGTCAAGGATAGTGATCTGGCCCAAATCAAATAATTCGTACCATCAAGCTTAATGGTAGCAGTATAGGGAAGAAAGTCATTCCTAATCTGACCATCTCCTCCAGAAGTAGCAGTAGTCATCTCTGAGTCACCCATAATTCAGCTAGGCAGAAATCGAGCCACTAATTAGAAAAACACAGATCTTCAAAAAAACTGAATCGAGTGACTTGAAGTTGCAGCACTTTCAGCCGTCAGAATAGGCTGAAAGATAGATCGAGTGATCCTCTAGTAGTGGGGAAGAAGTCCTCCAAAAAGGAGCTGATTCTGACCAGCAAATAAGAAGCCCTAATTTTATCAAAAAATTAGGGCAAAAAGGCTGTTTGGAGAGAAATCGCAGAGCTGAATCTGTCTTGGCTTGATTCAATACTGCAGTCTGCAAACAGGAAGAGGTGTGTGCCAAGGATAGCAGGAACCAATCTCAAGAAAAAACAGAAATCGATCTTCAGCTTTGTGGGAAGAACTCGATCTCCAATGGTGGAGGGAACCTATCGACAGTAGGCAACACCAACAATCTGCAATCTTCAATGAGGTGAATGCGAGGGCAGCATCTAAATCTGCATTAGATCACCTCATAGGTGCTGCCCTAAATGAAAGAGAGGAGCTGAGAGTGGTGGAAAAGGGAGAAACCAGAAACCGTGGGAGGGGGGAGAAAAAAAACCCAGAAAAAACTTGAGAACTGCTTCTTAGATCAGATTCTGCTCTGATACCATGTTAGAAGCCCTGTAGAACTGAATGCTTGAGTGTCTTAATTGATCACCCAGCCCCTTTATTTATAATAATCCAGAATTACAACTTATTCCTACTCAAAGTAGGAATACAACTTATTCCTAATCAAAGTAGGAATGCCCCCCTTGCCTATTCCTATTAGGAATTCCCATTACAACTAGGAATCCCAAATAGAGATTGGTCAAGGGGAAAAATTACAGAAAAGGAAATAAAAATAAAAGATAAAAACAATAAAACCAAAGGACTAAATTACCCGATAGGGGTAATTTAGCCTATCTCAACAGATTCTTTACCTCAATCTTGTCCAAATTTTCTTATTGGTCATGTACACTAAAAAAATGCCAAATGATACTTACTTTCTTGCATGTTTTGTTGAATTGAAGTACCAAAGATTTAATCTTTCTAATTTTATGATGCTGTTCAATTGACTGACAGGTAGAGGAGGAGACTGGTATACATTTAAACCTGGAAGACATGGCTAACCTGACGGCCTTCCTGGAACCATCAACTGGAAGCAGGGTTTTCCCTTCACCAGTATGTTGATTATTGCGTTCCTTTATTCTGATTTTCTCTCACCCCCCACCCTTTTTTCTGGTGACAAACCATGCTTCAAAGTTTCAGAAAAATGAAAAGAGAGTTCAGTATTACTATTACAATTTACAGCTAGCCAACTTCTCAGTACACAACTTAACCTAAACGGACTGCATCTTTATATGAATCCATGATCCATTAATATTATAATACTGAGCATGGACAACTAAGGTTGAGACTATGAGCTAACTTGTTACAACTACGTGCGTGTGCACACACACCCCCTTGAAAAAATTAAACAAACAAGTGACAGATATTTTCCCTTTTCTATTTTTTCTATTCCAATTTTATCTTTTTATATTTACCTCCTCTCCATTTTCTTTTCCACACTGTTAGGGTGGATGTGACGAGGAAATTAGCCTTTTCCTTTATAAGGGGCATGTCAAACCAGAGGTCATTACAGCACTGCAGGGAAAGGAAACAGGCCTTCGTGAGCATGGGGAGCTGATTAAAGTGCATGTAGTTCCCTATAAAAAGCTTTGGCGCGTCACAGCTGATGCAAAGGCTCTAATGGCAATTGCCCTGTATGAGATGGCCAAGAGAGAAGGGCTTCTTCCTTCCTGAGATTTACCTCCTGATTTCCCGAGTCTCTGTATCTGTTTAATTTAGGAAACAATGAATTCCTGACTTTTTATAATCTATAGTTTTTACCTTCTGTACTGATTTTGATAATATCCTGTTAAACATGATAGAATGTTGGAACAGCTCATGTGGTAGGGCTATACATGGCCCTGCTATATTTGCAACATTTTATTAAGGACAACACCACGGCCTAGCCCAATATAACTCGAAATTCAGGGTCAAGTCTCAACTACCTTGGCCAGCTCATGTGTTTCTCTAATTAACCAAAGTGAGCTACATGACTCGCCAGTCGCCATGATCAGCATGAGGCTGTACGGCGAAGTCAAGATGTTTGGATGCAAGGATGGGATTGTTCCAGTCTTCCTGATACAGAACAGCCGTTCTCAAGCTTACTAAGCAACATGACTTGGATGCAAAGGTATAGGCGTAGTCCTGAACCCAAACATTCTGTTGTGACTTCTTTTTTTTAATTATGTAGTTTCCCTCTAGATCCCACCACCACTTCCATCGGTTCTATACTCCTATGTATGTCCACAATTTTTTAATATTTTGTTTTGCCACTTGGCGTAAGAGCTCCAAACTACCACATGGCAAACATGTGTAACAAATAATTTGTTTGTAGTTTGCCGGTTTGAGAACCTCGTGTCCTAGATTTATTTTCCTTTTTTGGAGGGAATGAACAACCCCCCTAAAATTTAAGGCAAAAGTTTCTCTTGACAAGCACATTTGAAAAAAAGGTAAAAAGTTCTTTGTCTGAGAGTGTGGCCTACGCTCTCTCCTTCCCATATAAAAAGACATCTCTGCCCCCTTGTTTTAAGGAGGAGAGAGATAGACACATGGGAGTGCTGGCGTAGGCCACACTCCCATACAGAAAACTGCTTCCATTAAAAAAAAGATAGGGGGAAGGGCTACGTGGAAAGGTGATTCAACCATTCTAACTGTTGGATTTGTGGAGAATAGTAAGGATTGGTCATATGTAAAATTTCTTCATTTAATCTCCTGAGTATATCCATGTGTCCCTTGATCGTCTTAGCAGTCATGTACACCTTTTTGGTGGTCCTTAACTTGTAAACAACCTTTTTAATGTACTAGGGTTTAACTCTTTTGAGCTGAATCTTGAGTTGAACATGGGACTTTAAGGTCTACCTATTATTTATTTGGAAGAAAGTTTCCTGTCCAGGAGCATGGCTCCCGAGCTTGGACCCTTGTGTTTGTTTCTTTCCTCTTCCTTGTAAAATGACATTACCGCCCCTTGATAACACTTCCTCTATTTTTTTTATTAGAAATCATTAAGAGAAACCATGAAATAAAGATGCCATGTGAACTTACGTAGCTTGGGGTTTTAGATAACTGATTCCGGAGTCCACTTATGCACTAGCATTGCTTTTATTTATGGGAAAAAGAACGTTATCTGATCCTGTGGCCCTTGCACCCATTGGGAGCGCACGAATTTACCACCCTACACAGTGAAATAAAAATACCATCCATGTTGATGCCCTTGTGTTCGTTTCATTGACCTCCACACTGGTGCAGGGGCCACAACACCAAGCAATGATCTCTTGCCCCTTATTTTTTAGTGCTCAATGCTTAGGCAGATAAGCATGTTATCAAGATTATTACTATGCAATTTTCATTTTTTATGAGAATTAATATCAACTCAGCTACTAATGTAATAGAGTTCTAACATTCAACTAGCATGAATTCATCTAGCTCAAAATCTCCATAAACATCTTACAGAAAGTGACATGAAATATAGTAAAAGGTAGAAATGTAAATGGTTCGAATACAAATCGGATATAGCACTACCCACATTCGTGTCTGTTTATCTTCTGGACGTATTAGCGGGGGTAAGGCTGCAGTCATTATGACCCTCCCCAGACCCCACAGTGGTGGGAGCCTTGTGCACGAGGTACGTCCCTTTTTTTAATCTTATAGATAGCCCGAATCGGTGTATCAGGCTATCATTTCCTGTGTAATCAAATCGATAGCAAGCAAATAGCAGCTACAACTTCTTCTTCTAACAATGAGGGTAGAACTATGTGCACTGGGTACGATCCCTTTTTTTATTTTTCTTTTTATCTTATAGATAGCTAGAATCAGTGTATCGGGCTACCATTTCCTGTGTAATCAAATTGACAGCAAGCAAAGAGCAGCTATAACTTCTTCTTCTTCTAATAGTGAGGCTAGAACTATTCCAGATGAAGAATGGAAGAGAATTTGGAATTGTAACTCTCTTACCCAAAATCTGAAGCTTTCTTTGGCGTGCGTGCTTAGAACGCTTAGCTACCGGAGCAGGTCTAACTATAGATCATCTCCTAGTAGATTCTCTACCTAGCTTGGGGTTCTAGATAACTGATTTCGGGGTCCTATTTAGCCCTAGCATTGCTTTTATTTATTTATTTATTTTAGACCGAGTTTTCCCTCAGCCACAAATGAATAAGAATTTCATTCACCGAGGTGGGTTCAGATGTGCGTAGGGGATATAGGAGGATATTTTGGGGGACATACTAAAACATAGGAGGGGTTTAAGAACCCTAGGATGATGGCTTTCCATTCACTGGGTGGTAGAGGGAAACTTGGTCTATTTATTTTTTAGTGCTCAATGTTTAGGCAGTTAATCATGTTATTTCAATATTATTACTATGCAAATTTTTTTTACGAGAATTAAAATCAACTCAACTACTATTGTGATAGGATTCTACTAGCGTGAACCCATCTGGAACAAAATCTCTGTAAATGTCTTATAGAAAGTGACAGTTAAACGGATCAAATACAAATCGGATATAGTATTATCCGTTTTTGCATCCGTTTAGCTTTCGAACAGATTTAGATAGTTTTCGGAAATCGATTTTATGAATACAAACCACATATAGATTTTCGCGTATCCATTTACATTCTTAATGGTCTCAATTGAGCGGAGAACTCAAGAATACGAAAACTTGACAAGAGTTCATGTTGAAGCATGGAGCCACCACCCGCTAGGGTTAATGTTGAAGGTTTTTATTTTTCTTATATAAATGTCAAAAATCATTTTTTTTATTTAATTTTTTGTTTAATTATATGTAAAATGTCATGAAGGGTATTTTATTATATAAAATAGTATTTATAAATTAGGGGTAAGAGATCACTGGTCATGTAGCCATTGCACCAGCGCAGGGGTCAATGAGAGCACACCCAAGGACATCAACATGGATGAGGTTTTTTTATTTCACAAACATAAATTGGATAATAATTTTTGACTATTTATTTACGTTCTTAGTAAAGAGTAAAACATGAGTTTGCATTGCACTCGATCTGGACCTTTGGTTCCAAAAGTAATAAATGTATTGAGAATTCATGGAAATTTCATGGTACCATACATTGCAATATCATTTTTATTTTTAATATATATAATATATAATGGAAGAGAGTTGGATATACCGTCAGCTTTTGATAAGGCAGCGGTATACACCAATCACAAGATTGGACAAGAAAAATAAATATCTTTAAAAAAAAAAAGGAAGAAGAGAGGAAGATCACATGCAGCACCGGACACGGCGAGGAATGAAAAGACCGCATTACTTCAAGACCGTCGGGCCTCAATTGGTATCGCTGAAAGGGGAAGAGCTTTGTGCAAACTGGTTCCAAACTTATCCGTCATGTCCATGTCCTTTGGGCTCCTCCCATCTTCAATCTTCCAATCAAAGGATTGCAGAAGTGAAGCCAACATCAGGTGTACCATCCGCAACGCGAATGGCATCCCCGGACAGATCCTTCTCCCAGCCCCGAACGGTATGAGCTCGAAGTCTTGACCTCTGAAATCAAACCTCGAAGAACCCAAGAACCTCTCAGGAACGAACGCAACTGGGTTCGTCCATATGCCGGGATCTCGAAAAATAGCCCATAGGTTCACCAGCACTTGGGCATCCTTGGGTATAGTGAACCCACAGATCTCCACTTCAGTTTCAGCTTTGCGGGGCACAACCGAAATTGGTGGGTGCAGCCTCAAGGTCTCCTTCACCACCGCTTGTAAGTAAGGGAGCCGAGCGACATCAGTCTCCTCCACTTGTTTCCCGCCACCAACGTTTTCTTGGAGCTCCGACTGAACCTTCGCCATCGAGTCTGGATTATGGAGTAGTTCCGCCAGCGCCCACTCTAATGTCGTTGAGGTCGTGTCTGTCCCTGCTACAAATATCTCCTGATATTGTACATACACATGCAAGTATACATATATAAAAACCCCTCCTCCCCTTGTAAAATGGTAAAAATAGGACAGGTGGTACGTGCAGAAGAACCGAACTCCAAATAAGTGCGAATTTGAGAAATAGGTACTGACCGCAAGCAACGCTTTGATATCAGGACGGCCGAACTCCGAAGTGCTGTCGTGGAAGTGATCGAGCAGGACATCTAGTAGATCATTATTCCTCGTTGAAGGAGAAGGAAGTGAACCTCTGGAGTACAATCGTTGGTCGATCATTTCGTCAAACAGCTTGTAGATTCTTCTTGCATAAATCGTCATACGGCGCCTTATACCCTGTGGGTCTAATGGTCTCAGTATAGGAAAAAAATCCGAAAGATTTGTCTTTCCTACCTCTTCCACCATTCTCCACACCAACGCTTTGAACTCTTGTCCGGTCTCGGAGTCTGGACCGACCAGGTCGACGGAGAAGATGGTGTTCGATAGCAGGTTAAGGGTGGTGGTGAATGCGGCTTGTCCAATGTCAACGGCTCGACCAACCTGGGCACTTTCGCTAACATGATCGAGGAGCTCCCGCACCTTCTGGCGCCGTAGGGATTCGTTGGCGTCGAGTTTCTGTGCGGTGAAGATCTGATATTTGCAGAGTTTGCGAAGGTTTCGCCACCGAGACGAGGGAGGGAGCCATATAATGGACCCCTGGTGGTGGTTCAGCACCCGAATGGAATCCCTGATGATTCGACCGGCGAAGGCCTGGTCGTGGGTTTGGAGTACCTCTTTGGCCATGGTGGCAGAGGAAACAACAATGTTCGTCAAGCAACCGAGCTTCAGAGTCATGAGTGGGCCATAGGTCTTAGCGAGTTGGGCAAGAGACTCGTTGGGTTTGTTACCGATTTTGAAGAGGTTCCCAACGATGGGGAGAGAGACGGGGCCTGGTGGGAGCCTTTCGTTCCTCGCGCCGGAGAACCATGCTCGGAAACTCCACAGCACCAACAGGAGACCTACCAACAAGGTGAAGAAGTCCATGTTATGCTCTCACTCTCTCACTCTCTCACTCTCTCACTCTCTCACACACACACACACAGCCAGGCTCTGTTTTTTGGCGCTTTTGCTATCGGATGATAAGCCTATAATCTGTATATATAATGTCCAGAAAAAGGGTAAAATAAAAAAACTTCTTCCAATTCAGACAAATAAAACTGTTTTTTTTGGAGGCAAAGTAAATCCATCTACTTTTGGAAGAGCTAATTTTAGGCTGTGTTTGGTATGCATTCTTGGAATGCATTCTAAATTGATTTCATATTTTATAAAAACAACTATTTTTTTCATCGAAAATACAAAATTGACTTAGAATATATTCCAACAACACATATCGGCCAAAGTCTCTCGATAAAACTAGGGATGTAAATGGGTACTCGAAAATCTGAATTCGATTCGCATCCGTATTCGTGAAGGGTATCTATATCCGTTTAGGAGTATTCGAATAATCCGAAGAAAAAAAATTATCCAATCCGAATAGATATCCAACTAGTGCTATAAAGGGTTTTTGAAGATTCAACTGGTTCTAAACAATGAGGAAATGAGAATATGAGACTAAAACATGGATTGAGAGTGAATCGTATTTGTTGGGGGTAGAAAGGTCTAGGTTACACAAGTTAGAGATGTAAACTGGTGGTTGAAAATCCGAATTCATTTTGCATTCGTATACGTTTAGGGATATCCGTATCTAGCCAGGAAATATCCGGATACGATCACATCCAATCCATATTCGATCTGTTTACATCCCTAGATAAAATTAAAAGGAGTTAACCCGGGTTTAAAATATGGAATTTGTTACTATGGTGTGCATATTAATATCCCATGCATATTGCAGTGAGGTGGTATTATCTTTTTTTTTTTTTGGTAAAAAAATATTTTATTCATAGTCAACATGTAAGATTCATGAAAAGAAAAGAACACATCTCCAGAATCCATAGAATGAAATTGAACTCGTAAATATCATCGACAGAGCCCTCCATGCAGTGGGGTGGTATTATAGCATGCGGGTATGGTATGGTTATTTAGCGTGTGGTATTTAGTTATTTCCATGAGTTGTTACGTACATGTACGTAACAAATGTTACGTACATGTCATAACAACATTAATTATCTAATGTAGATAGGTGTATCATGTGAGTTGAGGTGGTTATGGGGATGAGATAGTTATGAGGAAGTGGGGGTAGTTGAGAAGTGGAGTAACCGTATGTTGTCTATTTATTACTTGAAAATGAATAGACAAGCATCCGACTATCTATCAACATCTCTAACGAAATTGAGACAAGGCTTCCTGTTTACCGAGAGAGGCAAGGCTTCCTCAATGTAAGAGTGTCAATTGGTATGGTATCGGTATGGTACGAAAACCAAACACCCCATATACCGATATCATACTATACCATATCGAGTATGGTACCATTTTTTTATATCGATATTGTATTATATGGTATCGGTTTATTGTACGGTATTTGTTATATAGTTTCTTATATTATATATATAAATTAGTATATATAATATGAAATATATTATATTTAGTATGTTATATTAGTATATTAGTATATATATATATATATATTTAGTAATTCGGTACGGTATTGATGTATACCATCGGTATCAACCTCCATAACGATACCATACTAAAATGTATTCAATATAATATGGTACGATACGGGTAATTCGATACGTTACAAATCCGATAAACGGTTTCAATACCAAATTGACAACCTTACCTCAATAGAGCGTATACTATCAATTAATCTCTTCTTCAATCTCAGCTCTCTTCTTTACCAAGATGGGTAACCAGCCGACATACATACCATGTGGTTGGAGTCCACCTCACACTTGGCATCTCTAGTAAAGAAAAGGTAGCGCTAACCGGTGTTGTGCCTGGGCATGTACCTATGCCCAGACACAGCCCAAAGCGAAAAGACTAGCACTGCCCTTGGTTCTTTTTGCCTTTCCAAGGGTGTTAAATGGTTCAGTTTCGGTGTAATCGGTTTGGTGCAAGGATTTTTAGGTGAAACTAGAATTGAACCGTTTATTAAATGGTTTCAATTATTGAAACCAAAACCATTTAGTAAACGGTTTTGGTTTCTCGGTTTTAAAGGGTTTCGGTTTATCGGCCCTAAATGGTTTCGATCATGATTTTAGATACTTGGTTCCTAAATGTTTGTCTGTTTTACACCGAATTTAATGCTTGCTGGATGTACTCAACAAGCGACATTGAAAAAAACGTGATTTTATTTCATAGAGAAGTCATAAATATTCATAGAAACATTGAATACTATTAGACTAATGTATTTGAATGAATCCATTCCAATTATTTTATTACAAATTCCACATATACAATTCTACCAATCCATGTTTGACTCTCATTGTTTTCAAATTTATAGCAACCTATTGTATGAAGGTTTTAATACTTAATTTATTGCCATTACATATTACTAATACTTGTTTCGATTTAAATGGTTTTCTATATGGTTTACCAACGGTTTAAACGTTTCGGTTTGGTTTAAACCATCTAACTGAACAGTCCCAATTTTAAAACCCAAAACCGAACCATTTATTAAATGGTTTCACGGTTTCAATGTAAATGCCTCGGTTCAGTTTTGGTAATCGGTTTCAGTTTGATTCTGACACCCTTAGGTACAAGTACACGCCCAGACACAACATCGGTTAGCGTTCTTTCTCCCCTCTAGTAATTAGTATGAACTCCAGAGAAGGGTATCAACTTTGAGAATCACCAAACCTTCACCAGGGCCTTGCAGGAGACCTGTCCTTTTGCTTTTGGTGTTTAGGTTGGTTAACATCTACATATTTCTTTCTATTCTAGGATTGCCCATACCGACACCTCCTTCAATGTATTTAGAAGGAGAAAAGAGTCAAAAGACTTTATGAGCCTAAGGCGAACATTGTGCCTCCTCACATGAGTTATGATATTATTTTTTTTAAATAAAAAAGAATGATTAAAAAATCAATGCAAGAAAGTGTAGAGAACGAAATTTTGCTGCTACACTTATAGTAGAAACATTCCAACTACAGGTGTAGCAGCATATATATATATATATATATATATATATATTATTAGGTAATATCTTATTTCCAAAAGTAGGGGTGTCAAAAGTTTGCCCGCAGAGGTAGGTCTAACTTGAGTCGATCAGTGGAAGCCCAAGATTGGCTAGAACGATTCCTAAACATGTCAGGCTCAAGCATCGATCGATGAATAATCGGGCATTCTTGAAAAACATGTTCGGTTATAAAAGGTCCTTAAACGATTTAAGTAATTCACCAAAAAAAAAAAATGGTAGCCCATTTAGCCTGCTTATAACCCATTTAAAGACAATTTATAACCCTATTAGTCACTTTAAAATTATTAAAATTTTTTTTAGCTTTGCATTACATTGGGTGTCAAGAGGCTATTTTGGAAAATATACTATGTTATGGATAATGCAAATCACTCGGCCAGTTCAAATTTTGAATATTTGAAATCAGCATTGAACAAGTCCTCCAACGGTGAACAACCACCAAGTGGTTCATCTCCTACAAATCAGCAAAAGTTCAATCTGCAATAGAACTCTATCTCTTGTAACGTTATCTGTACATTTTGAATTACAAACTTGAATCTATAAATATACACATCCCTATCGTATTGAAACGATAAGAGGGAGATTACCATTCCAATTAAAACATTTACATACTATAACCCTATAGGAGTTTGAGAACCTTTGGATGGAGTGACGAGCATTCACCATGTGGTGAAAAAACTTTCTCCTACATTAAATAATTTTTAAAAATAATATCAAAAAATAACCAAATGAAGGTAACAATTTCTCACTTCAGTAATTTGATGACAACAAAATGTATCATTTAAGGAGTAATGAGATGGGTCCTTGTCTAAATAATACTGTGATTGTAGCAATACAAAGCTGACACCTAATTGTAAACCCTCATTAATGAAAGGGAAGATTACAAGATTAGACAAAATCAAGTTTTCTCTTACAAAATTAGCCACTCATTGTTTCAAGAAACAAAAATACACTGTTTTAAGTTTGGGTTTACAAAACTATCCAAAATAGTATCCTCCCTAATCTGAAGACAGATTTACCCCTAACCGTACCTTCTCTGTTCAACACCACTGAACCTTACCTTCTCCAATCACAGTTGAGGAGCGGAACCTGTTCTTTGTCCAACCTGGTCTTCGCCGTCAACGAACAAAGGCGAGATTTTCTATCATGGAAGATGAGCTTGAACGGGTCTCCTCTTGGTCGCATACAAGAACGCCATCGGATCTTTGTGTGCGACCCCAAAGCCAGCTTTTTCTTCATGATTTCTATTTTGAGGCATGGAACAAAGGGACTCTCTTTGCTGCAATCGATGACACCAATTTAGGAGGAGAAAGGAGCCAAGGAACACTGCATGGTGTTTTGGCCCTTAGCAGCCCTGAATTTGCGTTATTACAAAAAAGAAAAAAAAGAAAGGGAAAACAGAGAAGAAGTGTTGATGAGGGAAAGAGCAGAAATGCAAAGGGTGAAGAAAAATGAACAACAAGCGGCCAGGGGGAAAGAGCAGAAATGCAGAGGGAGAAGAAAAACGAACAAGAAGGGGCCAGGGGAGTACAGAGCAGAAATGCAGGGGGATAAGAAAAACGAACAAGAAGGGGATAGGGGAGAAAGAGCAGAAATACAGAGGGAGAAGAAGAACGGACAAAAGAGGGCTCAATGTCGCAGACTCCGCCTTGAACCCTCGTGTCCATTCCTCCCCTCCCCTCCTCTGCCTCTGCATCGCATTACTCTTTTTGCTTATCCAAACGCTTAATTCCGCGTATTCTAAATGTGCTTCACCGCCGGTCTTCTACCATCACCGACCACCAATCTATAGGAAGTCTTTAGATTTCACCATTTCCGTGATTGAATCCACTATATTCTGTTCCAAATGGGCATCGGTGCGGTTGCACGTTGCAACCCATCGCAGGCGATGGGATGCATGCTAGGGTGGGTTGAAGGAGGGCGACAAGAGCCGGAGGTGAGTTGTCTCCTTGGTGCTAGTGGCCAGAGCCTCCAATACGTGGGTTGTGGGATGAGAATGATTGTAGGGTTGGGCAGGGAGTGGTTGCAGACATGGCGGTCATGGGGTGTTGAGGGGAGGAAAAGAGGAAACGGACAAAAATGTCAAAAAATATGTAATGGTGAGGGTGGGATACTGTTTTGGTTATTTTTGTAATAGTGAAATTCGATTTGGCTAGTTCTGTTAACATAAACATTGGATGGTTAGTTTTGTAAACTAAAACCCAATGTTAGCTAATCTTGTAATTTTTCCTTAATGAAACTGTCATCATATGAAGCTTGTGAGGGCACACAAGATTGAGGCAAATGTTGAGATTTTGCTTCCTCCCTAGTCCTTTTCCCTTGGGGACCTATACCCTTGCATGGGATCCACACTGCAATGTCCTGCTCAGTCTAGTGTTGTCATCAGGGAACTCACAACCCTAGGGGTGTCAACGGGCCGGTTCGGGCCGGTTTCGGTTTGGGCTTTTCGGTTTCGGTGTGACTTCTATAGAAATCGAAACCAAACCATTAAGAAATGTTCAGTTTCGATGCGGTTTCGGTTTCAATGCGATTTGATTTCGTGTCGGTTTCGGTTTATGATAACGGATTGATATCGGTTTGGTACCGGTTTTATATAACTAGTAAGGTCCGGTTAGTGCTAATTTTTCTTCTCTTTCTCTTATAAGTACATAAAATATTTCAAATACAATGCATTTTTGTATCCTATGTCCTATGGCCTATGGATACAATTGGTTGGGTAATCACTAACAAAGGATATGAGATAAAGTGAGAAACTATCACAACATATTTAGGGGGCAATGGGGCATTAGGCATTTACTAATTTACTCATTTATCGGGTTAGGTCGGTTCGGGCCTAACGGTTCGGGCTACCAGTGCACCGTCGGGCTAGCCCAAACCAAACCAAACCGTTTGCCTCTTTGGATCCACAAACCAAACCAAACCATTAAGAGTTCGATCTGGTGTGGTCCGGGCTCGTCCGGGCTGGTTCGGACCGGTTTCATCGATTCGGGTTGGGTATTGACACCCCTACACAACCCTATGTGGGAACCTCACTCCCAAGCCCTTAATAAACCCTGGCCACATATTTCTAGTGCGCCTAGTCCGACTCTGAGGTTGTGATTCCTTGTTTGGGAGTCCGGAAGCCTTCACGTATGGTTACATGATCGACACAATTCTTTTGTATTCATAAATGCCTCCTCATGTTGCGACTGTTTAGAAAAGAAAAGTACACATCTGCTCACTGATTTACGTGAAAAAAACAAATCCTCATTAACTGGACATGCAATCACTGATTTATTGAATTATGTATGACATGTGGCTACCATGTGGGAAATATCTTTTTGGTGTTGCCCTAACCCCACCAGTATTTAATGGTAGCAATGGGTGATTCGACTGTGACTTGCAGGAATCAGGAACAGAGGACTGAATTCGAGTTTCAGGGAAGTCCAAAGGTTGAAGAAAAGAGGAATGAAAAGAGTGCTTTTTCAAGAATTTTTTTTATGGGAAAAAGAAAATAATATATTAATAACGATTCAAAATAGGTACAGCTTGGTTAAAGTTAGGGGAGTTACTCCTAACCATCATGGATAACCTAAAAAAAATATAGTTATCCCCAGTCATATGAACAAAATTACAATTCTATGCAGTGTTTGAAACATAAAACAAAAGAGGGACTAAATGCCACGGTCATGGTTGATCCTTTGGGTGAAGAATAAAAGTAACACTTCCTCGGTAGAGCTCCAAATTTCTTGCAGCTGGATATCAAAATCTTGCACCTTTTGTATCCCTTTCATCATTGCCATGAGTTCTGATTTCAGTGGGTGATGTGCCTCCATCTTCCCTGCATCTGCCAAAATGATATTTCCTTGCAGAACAACACAAAAATCCCAGGCTAACTGGTCTAGCCTTGTTGCAAATGATCCAGTGTAACATAAAATAGGATTGTTTGAGTATATAATATTGGGATAAATATTTGGATAATCAAGATGATGAGACATAAAATCCCCAACCAACCAGAAGTTGCCACGTGGATGTGCTGAGGCCGGGCCAAGCCGAGCCGAGCCGTGTAAGAACAGACCGAACCGTTCACCTGGAGAAAGGCAGCACTTCATTCCTCGCTTGGCCGAGCACTGAACTGAGCACTTAGCCCGCCGAGAACCGGGCCGAGCACCCGGTGCGTGGCGTTACACCATACACAGAGCAAGAAAACGATCTCCCCAACAGGGTCAAGTTCCATGACCGAGGCTCAGGCCTACCGAGCCCTGAGCTGAGCCCACACAGGTCGGCCATAGGCAGAGCGCCATGACTAAGCTGAGCTCCCGCATGACTGGAGGAAATTTCCATGCCCCATACTCCGAGGCTGAGGCCGAGCATTGAGGCCACGGCCGCCCAAGGCAGAGCACTGAGACCACGGCTGTCCGAGGTCGAGCCCTCTACAGAAACCTCAATAACGGCGCACCGGAGACCACGGAGCCATGTCAGCGTGTCCCGACAATCATGGGATACAAATCGGGTCGCAATCCCGTACGAAATCAAATCACACTCCCATAAGGACTCTTACCTCATTAAGAGACCGACTCCGAAAATAACTCTCCACTCCGCTCCTCGTGGAAGAGCCCTACCAATAGAGGACACTTACCATACAAGGACTCCTCCAACCGCCTCATCTCATCGTATAAATACCCAGGCATAGAGCTCAAACGCTCATCTCACTTTTCACTAAGCTGTTACGCTGTTGCACTGGAGACCTGACTAGAGCGTCAGAGAGTCCTAGGCTGGAGCCACACCGGCTCTCTTACGCTCACTCGGTTTTTTGCAGGCTCATCTGTGGGCGAACCGAGCGATGGAGGTTTTCACACGCAACAAATTTGGCACCGTCTGTGGGAACGGCATCAGCTAGTCAGTGTTGTTTCTACAAATTGTAAGAGCAAGTACGATGGTTGTGCAGACAAGGTCAGGACAACAAGGCTCAACCTCTCGTAGGAATGACCCACAACCTGATAAACAGGCAAGACACTCGCTACCCCCTGAGACGTCACGGTAAGGCACAGTCGGAAAACCCCCGCGAGGGGGGGTAACTAAGCGCAGCGTGGGAGTCACCGCCAACCCGGTTCCACCGCCGGAGGGAGGAAATGGTGGAAGTGTCACGCCCCTATTCCTGACAAGGAATATAATACAATATAGAGGGTGACTAGGACGACGCGTGTCATCCTACTAAGCCTCCCGGATCACTGACATAGTGTCCCAACGCATAGTCATAACCAATATTAAAGCAATATAATATCAGAATGTGGAAAGGGAATATTACATTCCAAAATGATCAGTAGTTCTGCGGAAGCGTATAAAACCAAATAGTTACAAGAAGTTCAAAGGCTACATGATAAATACAGTAGTTAGTACAATTCCCATGACCATCTAGTAACTATAAAAAGGGTATAACAGTAAATATTTATACATGGGCCTAAGCCCCAAAATAATCAAAAGGGGAACAAGTCCCAAATAACCTCACGGCCCGTAGACGCAATCATCACAAGGACACCCGTTGCCATGTTCCTCAAACACAGCTTCTGGCTCCTCCATACCAATATCATCGTATCCCGCAGGCTGGACTTCGAGTCCCGCGAGGTAACCACCATCTGCATCATAATCTAAAAAGTGTGCGCATGAGGGGGTTAGCTCCACTGAGCCAGTGAGGGGATGGGGATGCACAAACATACAATTCACATAGTCCAATAATGCATGCACATGTTAATCAATTTTCCACCTATCACACAGACTAAGTCAAAGGTATATGCTACTGTGACAACTCGGGAGACACTGTGGGTCACTTAACTTATCGTCACAATGAACCTCAATTGTCACCAGGGGGCCTACGCCGGTCGAAGCCTCCAAGACCACCCAGTGGCAAACCCCGATAACCATTACTACCATGACTAGCTCTCTCTCACCTCCACAGAATCCGGAGTTCTGGTTACCCAACACCTAAACCCCTTTTGGTAAGGGTCGTAGCATAAGGGTACAAAAGTCCTAGCCGCAGATATACTATATGCAAGTCCTATCATCCCGAGAGGTATTTCGGGTGCATCAACGTCCCATTCCATCTAGCACCCGGGTACCAGCACGGCACAACACATACAGTTCAATATGACATTCAATCAAAGGTATTATATATATATTATGGGGTTCCGGCACTGGCACTCACCGACACCGTAACCCAATAAAAGAATGAAAAGCAATCTCAACATCATCATATCAATCAAGTATTAAAAGAATACAAGATGCACAATCATGCTTAATAAATTATACTAATAGCATGGTACATGTACAATTAATAATAGCAAGCCCAAACAACAACCAAACCCACTCACAATATATGTTAGGCCCCGATGTTACAAGTCGTCGTCGTGATTAAGTAACACGTCACAAGATGAGAATTTTAAACCTAAAGAAAGAGTGAGAATAGGGTTAAACAAGTAAAGGGGAGGATTCCCAAAAGGTATCCCGTAGATCACCTAAGTATAAGGTTTCAGAGGCAACGTAGTTTTATGGGTGGTCTCAAGCCCAATTCCTGAAATCGCATGTAAATCTTAGCTAACCAGGGGCTCAGGAAGGTCTTGGTCAAGTGCGGTTTTATGGGTGATTTTTCTCAGAACATGAAATTACACGTAAATCCTAGCTAACCAGGGGCTTACACAGGAAGGTGGTTTCAAGGGTGGTTTCTCGTAGGTCTTTAAAACCACAGGTAAAACCTCATACTTCCAGGTCCGAGATTCAAAGGGTTTTTCACCAAGGGTTCCATTTCCAAGTAGTTTGAAGGCAAAGGAACACCAAATGAGCTTTCTCCTAGGTCCATTAGGGTTCTAAGATTTCATTAGGTCCATACAACCCAAGGATTCAAGAGGGAAAACCAAGGAGAACCTAATCTAAGGCATAATAGGGTAGAAACCCTAGGTCTTTCTAATAGAATGAGATTGTGAGCCTTAAGGCTAGCAATGGAGTGTAATATCTCCACAATAGCCTTGGCTAGAGGTTCCATCGATCCTTGGGTTCCAAGTGGAACCCTAGGTCGAGTCCTTTCCCATTTTCCAACCCCAAAACCAAAAGTAGAAGAAGAGAGGAGGGTTTTAATGGCTTACCTACCCCAAGGTAGAGGAGTTCCACGTTGAGGGCTCCAAGAGGTGAGGTCTCAAGCTTCCAGCCAAGCTTCTCCACTCTTCTTCCTCCTTTTTCTCCTTCCTTCTTGCTCTCTTCCATGTTTAGGGTAGATGGGAGAAGAAATGGCCAAATGAATGCCCCTTAGCTCTATTTAAGGTAAGTGGGGCTTAGGGTCCATTTGGTTGGGCAAGAAATAGAAATAAACCCATTCTTGGGTCAAATAAGTTAAATGGGTCATTAAGCCAAATGGGTCATTTAAGCTAAATGGGTTACTTTAAGTTAAATGGGTCACCCAAGTTAAATTGGTCACTTTAAGTTAAATGGGTCATTAAGCCAAATGGATCATTTAAGCTAAATGGGTCACTTTAAGTTAAATGGGTCAAACCATTAGTTCTAAATAGAAAAGAAGTCTATCAAAGGGGGTCTATTAAAGGATGGGGTCCACATAATATGGGGTCGTAAATCCCTCATACATTTTCCGAGGTAAGTGGGACCCACAAGTAATATATTTCCTACTTAAGTAAAATAGCCCGGATGGTCCAAACCTTAACCCGCACTTCGAGGACATCAAGGGAAAGGGTAAATAAATAAGTCAAGGGCTAGAACTTACTTCTCCATTGTCATGGTTTGTCCCCCATGACCCCGAATAGTTTCCTCCACAGGCAAACCCATACTGTGGTCAATAATTTTGTAGCTGGATTTGACCACCAGTGAGAATAGCTCACCAGCATACATGGCAGCGGTAACTACACGTCACTGGTAAGAAATAATAATTAATTATAATCCCGGGTACGGATGTAACATCTCCTCCACCTTACAAGAAATTTTGTCCCCAAAATTTGAGGCAGCTAGGGTCTCAAGGGATAAGGGTTGTTGGATAATAACATCCCAAGTTACCCACATCTTAAACTAAATCAAAGGTCGGGTCAAGATGAGGCAGTGCCTACATGGCACAGCAAATCAAGTTTTACAATTCCCTTTTTCCTTATAGCGTCACATTACCACAGGGGTGTGGTTCACATTAACCCTAGATTCCATTGGGCTAAGAGTCAGTGGTTACAACACTCTAGAGGTAACATAAGGCTTTACACACTAAACTAAGTCATAAGGAACAAAAGTTCTCTAGGTCTTCTAGATCAGGTGATACTACTCTAGCCTTCGCTACCCTGATCATTCTTGGGTTACAGGATTTAACCTGTCCATTTCCCAACATAGGGTTCACATTCTGAAGGCTTTCACATCTGGTTGTCTCATTACCTAACCCAACTTTAGAATGATCTGGAATATTGATAGAATCTCCTATTGTTCACTCCCAGTACAGAGGAAAGGTATTTGGTAATCCATTACCCCATTCATATCTGTTGTTGGAGAAGGTCTTGTTACATCCTTCAGTTTCAGCTTTCACAACCTTTAAACCTACTACACAGTTATCCCACAGGGAAGAGTCCACATCAGTCCTCTTTTGAGAACCAACAACCTTCTAATAGTTTTGGTCCAAGTCAACTCTTCAAGCAGGTCTCATTAATTTAACCTACCCGATCATTAAATTCATTATTCATTATCCTAAGGTTTGGTCAACCAAGGTCAGGGCTCCAACTAGTTACACAACAAGGTCGAGGTAAGGTCATACTCGTGGCCCAGAAGAACTAATCTAGCCACACACAAGGGTTTAAGGAATATATTTATTTATTCTATTCTCAACCCTCACATATACACAATACAAGTTCAATAAATACATTCATATCCCTATGGACATATCTGTCATCTAGGTCAATCCACAAGAACAAGAAGTTCTCAGGTACAGTTTTCTAAGTCCTTTTTGGAAGGTCAAATCATGGTGTAGGACTTTCTCTATGAGTCTTAACAAGGTTTGGATAAACCAAGTAAAGTTCAAATAGAGTTGTCACTAGCTTGAGGTGTTGTGAATGACTTCCAAATACATGTGACCTTTATGGCTCAATCAAATAACCCAGCCCAAACCAGCCTATTACTTTCCTTTCTTAGTATCTGTCTACAGGTTTAGATTCTATGCACCCCATTAAGGGTCTCTACCTGCATAGGTTTAGGTTTCCTACCCATAAGGTTTGTGTCCTTAAATTCATAGGGTCTAAGGATCTTCATCCTCAAGGGTAACTCTCCTCCTTGGAGTTAAGAGGGGAGTCACAACAGTCACCAATGCCTGCCATTTCTAATTGGCTGGCCCGGTCTGGTACAAGTCCTAGTCCCTTTCAATTCCAAGGTATTAACTAGACTTAGGTGGTCCCCACAAATGGGTCACACAACAGGGGTGTCTGATCTAGGGTATAGGCGCATAATCATCACATATAGGTGTGGTCAAAAGGTCTTAAAAAATATGGGCTCAAAATCTTAAAAGAAATCGGGCGGACTCACTAGCGGTGTTAGTTCTCTGGGTCCGTTCGTGGCTCCTTCGCGAAAATAGGGAGAGCGGACTAACGGGCGGATGTGGAATGCAAATCCATTCGTTCGTCCGGTCTCAAAAGTCTCAATGATCGAGAGGGTTTAAGTTGAACGGATCTACGGACGGACGCATGAGTGTGGATCTGTTCGTTGATCCGCACTATTTTTTTTTTTAAAAAAAAAAATGACAAATTCAAGTTTTGTGCGGGGCGGATTCACGAGCGGAGTCACGATAAGTGGATCCGTTCGTAGAATTTTAACAAAACAGAGCCGCGAGTTTTAAAACTCACTTTTGACTCCAAAGAGACAGACATAACCGCAGGGGAAAAGGCTCTACAGGGACTTCCGTTCAAGCTCCCTTGCATTCCCTTAGGTGGTCTTCTTGAAATCTCAAGCCTCAAAGTTCAACTCTCACTTGTTCAAGGTATGGCATTACTCCCTTGTCTCCTTTCTCTTTTCTTGGATTTAGGATGAATCATCTCAAGTTGTGATCATGTCTTGATTTTGCTTGTAATCCCATGGTCATGTACACCAAATCCATGCCAAATCGATTGGGACTAGGGTTTTTGGGTGTAAATCAAGCCCTATTTGATCGATGGCACTAAGTTGTTGGATCCTTGTTTGATTATTACATCTTTTATAAATTTTCAAGTCTTTGCAAGCATTTTAGAGATTGTTGCTAGGTTTATCACGCCTAGTTGAATTTTACTTGGATTATTTCTAGGTTTTGGTTGTGGTAAAAACCTCACTTCACAATGTTTAGGAAAAACTTTTCAAGTTCAAGTTTAATCCTTTTGCATGCCATAAAATCTCATAGAAAATTATCCCATTATCTTATCTTTAAGCATGTTCTCTTGTATACATGATTGTTGATAAAATCCTTGAAATCTTTCCTCTTTTCCTCAGATAAATAATTCATGTCTCTTGTTGGGGTATTTTCAGCCAATAACTTGCTCGTTTGGTATTGGTCGGGATGTAAAGTAGCCAAAAACACATGTTGTTCACATTGATCTCATTATTCAAATTCATGCACTAGGGATCTCACATGGATTTTACATGTGCATTGATCTTATTCATTTCTCTTTACTCCAAACATCTTTCGATGGTTATCATGTCTCATTTTCCCTTATATGCTTTTGTCGCAATACAATTTCCTTATCTTGTAGACATTTCACTTCTATAATTTTATTTGCCAAGCATAAAGCTTAAATTACTAGGGTAAGATAGGTCACAAGGGGGCGAGGGAAACAACAAATGAAGGCAATAAAAGCCTAAAATAGGTTGGTTCAACAAGATAGGGCAAGAAAACCCTTTCTGGCTTGGGCGGTTTTATGCCTGGTTTTACTAAAATGTGAAACCGTAGGTAAATCCGCCTGAGACTGAAACCAAAATAAACAGCATTAGGTAAGGGCAGTTTTACGGGTGGTTTTTATCGGGGCCAAAACCGTATGTAAATCCGGCGGGCCTTTTTCTTTAAATTTAAAGCCGACGATTTAAAGGCTCATTTCCCTCCTTTCAAAACACAACTCTAAAGCTCTGAAGAAACCCCAACTGCGATCGTACTTGCTCTCTCCTCACTTCTTGGTGGGTTTTGGTGCTCTAAATCACTCCTCAACAACACCCAATCGCATTCAGGTAAGATCTCCCTCTCTCCCATCGATTTCTCTCTCTTGGAGAAGCCCCAAAACGCGATTTCAGGTTTTGGAACTTGGGATTTTTGCTTCGTTTTTGCTTAGTAGGCTACTCACAACCTAATCTTGATCATTTTCTCACCATACCCGACCTATATAAGGGCTTGCGCACGAATATGGCATCAAATCCAAAGATTTGGGTTGGATTTTGGAAAAACCCAAACCCTAATTGAATTTTTCCTCTCTTCTCAAGCCATACATGGATCGGTCTTACTAGATAGGGCTTAGTTTACATCCTTTGAGTTGTCATAAGCCATATTTACTTGTTTCTCATGATTCCAGCTTCCAACCACAAAATCTGAAAAATTTCTTTGAAGTTCAAGGCATGCTCCATGATTGAATAAACCCATTTCTTGCTTGAACCCACTGTTTTGTTTGAAATATTACTTTCTAGGCATAGTGTGGCCATGAATCTTTATTATTTAAGATGTCATTCACATAGTGGCCATGCTTTCCCTTTTTCCCCAACTTCTTAAATCATAATTTGATAAAAACATAATTTTCTAGCCTAAGAATCCTTCTGTAATTTAAATTGCCTTAGAAAAAGAATCAAAGGCTAGGTTTTGAACCTCATAGATTTACATTGATCATCATACTTAGGCTTTAGCATTCAAGGTACTAACTTGTTATATATGTTTGGCTTTTGGTTGTAGGTTAAAATAATCAATGGCCCTAAGAACACGACGTGCATGGGTTGAACAGGCTGCACTAACTGTCCTAGATCCACTATGGTTTCAAAAGATAGAGGACCAAGAGCTTTACCAAGACTACTTTCGCTTCAAAAATATAGTGGAAGGGCGAGATGTAGTGTTGGATGATCTCAAAGCTTACAAGGTGGAGCAGAGATTCAAGGCATTGGGGTGGATCAACATCCTCGACCTCCCTGAACCGTACTACCCAAAGCTCATTCGCCATTTCTATGCCAATTTGGATACCGAGAACCTGAGTACATAGAATTATCGGGGTTGTTTCCTATGTCAAGGGGGTTCCTATAGCCTTTACTGTAGCACAGTTGGCCGGCATTATTAATGTGTCTATTAGGGGAGAGAAGACCTATTGTTCACCAGGGAAGAATCCTTACTCCTTCATCAGGCGAGAGGCATACATGGAGCTATACAAGGAGCTTGCTTATGGAGAATTCGAGAAAAAGGTGCCCGAGACTTCATTTGCTAAATCCCCAAGGGTGTTGAGTCAAATTGTGCAACACAACATCGTACCCATAGTAGGACATCGCACCATGCCCTCGATCTTTGTGGGGTACGTGGCATATCATCTCTACAAGGGCATACCACTTTGGTTACCCTACATTATAATGCGCACCATGGCTCACACAGGATAGAATCCCACAAAGAACTTGGACTTACCCTATGGGAGGCTACTCACCACCATTTTTCAGCATTTCGGGGTTGACTGAGGATCCTCCTCTGGATCGCAATGCAATTTCGAGGATGCGAATCCAGGTCGACACATATAGTGATGGGGAACCAATTCCCCCAGCAGAGGGTTACATGCCGGAGCCCCATGCACCGGAGCCTCCTCCCCAGCCAGCTGTGCACATGGCCTCATCATCTGGCACTGTTCTAGGAGGGTCTGATATTGACAGGGTCCTTGTAGTCTTGGGTTAGATGAGCACCAACATGGCCCAGGGCTTTGATGGGGTGAATGCTCGACTTGATGTGTCTGACAAACGCATCAAAAGCCTCGAGAAGCAGATGCATGACCTGCACTCCTACCTTCATGATGAAGAGACCGATGACGAGTCTGGCAGTGGTGATGAGATGGAGTTATAGACTCCCAGTCCTTTCCTACCATGCTCTCTCTTGTAGACTTTCAGTTACTTAGCCTTAAAATGTAGTACCTTTTAACTATTCCAAGTTGTAAGAACCTATGGTTGGTATTTCAGCTGAAGTTTTGTAATTTTCTTTTTGGGTCTGTGGGCAGTATACTAAACAGCTGAAACTTAAAGAATATATATATAAGTATAAGTCTTTTCCTTCTACTGTTGTTCCTATTATTTACTATTGTCAACGGCTTTCACACTTAACAAGTCTTCTCCCTAGATTTCACATACATTCCAATTATTCTTGTTGGAAACTTTTAATTAGACCCTAGTTGTATAGAGTAAATTATGAGTCCGTAAGATTGTGGTTGGTGCAAAGCATCACGCTCTGATACCACGCTATCACTCCCCTATTCCTGACAAGGAATATAATACAATATAGAGGGTGACTAGGACGACGTGTGTCATCCTACTAAGCTACCCGGATCACTGACACAGTGTCCCAACGCACAGTCATAACCAATATTAAAGCAATATAATATCAGAATGCGAAAAGAGAATATTACATTCCAAAATGATCAGTAGTTCTGCGAAAGCTTATAAAACCAAATAGTTACAAGAAGTTCAAAGGCTACATGATAAATACAGTAGTTAGTACAATTCCCATGACCATCTAATAACTATAAAAGGGTATAATAGTAAATATTTATACATGGGCCTAAGCCCCAAAATAATCAAATGGGGAAAAAGTCCCAAATATCCTCACGGCCCGTAGACGCAATCATCACAAGGACACCTGTTGCCATGTTCCTCAAACACAGGTTCCGACTCCTCTGTACCAATATCATCGTATCCCGCATGCTGGACTTCGATGCCCACGAGGTAACCACCATCTGCATCATAATTTAAAAAGTGGACGTACGAGGAGGTTAGCTCCACTGAGCTAGAGAGGGGATGGGGATGCACAAACACACAATTCATATAGTCCAATGATACATGCACATGTTAATCAATTTTCCACCTATCACACAGACTAAGTCAAAGGTATATGCTACTGTGACAACTCGGGAGACACTGTGGGTCACTTAATTTATCGCCATAATGAACCTCAATTCTCACCTGGGGGCCTACGTCCGTCGAAGCCTCCAAGACCACCCAGTGGCAAACCCCGATAACCATTACTACCATGACTGGCTCTCTCTCACCTCCATAGAATCTAGAGTTCTGATTACCCAACACCTAAACCCCTGTTGGTAAGGGTCGTAGTATAAGGGTACAAAAGTCCTAGCCGCAGATATACTACATGCAAGTCCTATCATCCCGAGAGGTATTCCGGGTGCATCAACGTCCCATTCCATCTAGCACCAGGGTACTAGCACGGCATGGCACATACAGTTCAATATGACATTCAATCAAAGGTATTATATATATATTCTGGTTTTTCGACACCGGCACTCACTGACAATGTAACCCAATAAAAGAACAAAAAGCAATTTCAACATCATCATATCAATCAAGTATTAAAAGAATACAAGATGCACAATCATGCTTAATAAATTATACTAATAGCATGGTACATGTACAATTAATAATAGCAAGCCCAAACAACAACCAAACCTACTCACAATATATGTTAGGCTCCGATGTTACAAGTCGTCGCCGCGATTAAGTAACACGTCACAAGATGGGAATTTTAAACCTAAGGAAAGAGTGAGAATAGGGTTAAACAAGTAAAGGGGAGGATTCCCAAAAGGTATCCCATAGATCACCTAAGTATAAGGTTTCAGAGGCAGGGTGGTTTTATGGGTGGTCTCATGCCCAATTCCTGAAACCGCATGTAAATCCTAGCTAACCAGGGGCTCAGGAAGATCTCGGCCAAGTGCGGTTTTATGGGTGGTTTTTCTCAGAATATGAAATCGCACGTAAATCCTAGCTAACCAGGGGCTTACACAGGAAGGTGGTTTCAAGGGATGATTTCCCGTAGGTCTTTAAAATCATAGGTAAAACCTTATACCTCCAGGTCCGAGATTCAAAGGGTTTTTCACCAAGGGTTACATTTCCAAATAGTTTGAAGGCAAAGGAACACCAAGGGAGCTTTCTCCTAGGTCCATTAGGGTTGGAAGACTTCATTAGGTCCATACAACCCAAGGATTCAAGAAGGGAAACCAAGGAGAACCTAATCTACGGCATAATAGGGTAGAAACCCTAGGTCTTTCAAATAGAATGAGATTGTGAGCCTTAAGGCTAGCAATGGAGTGTAATATCCCCACAATAGCCTTGGCTAGAGGTTCCATCGATCCTTGGGTTCCAAGTGGAACCCTAGGTCGAGTCCTTTCCCATTTCCCAATCCCAAAACCCAAAAGTAAAAGAAGAGATGAGGGTTTTAATGGCTTACCTACCCCAAGGTAGAGGAGTTCCACGTTGAGGGCTCCAAGAGGTGAGGTCTCAAGCTTCCAGTCAAGCTTCTCCACTCTTCTTCCTCCTTTTTCTCCTTCCTTCTTGCTCTCTTCAATGTTTAGGGTAGATGGGAGAAGAAATGGCCAAATGAATGCTCCTTAGCTCTATTTAAGGTAAGTGGGGCTTAGGGTCCATTTGCTTGGGCAAGAAATAGAAATAAACTCATTCTTGGGTCAAATAAGTTAAATGGGTCATTAAGTCAAATGGGTCATTTAAGTTAAATGGGTCACTTTAAGTTAAATGAGTTACCCAAGTTAAATGGGTCACTTTAAGTTAAATGGTTCACCCAAGTTAAATGGGTCACTTTAAGTTAAATGGGTCATTAAGCCAAATGGATCATTTAAGCTACATGGGTCACTTTAAGTTAAATGGGTCACTTTAAGTTAAGTAGGTCAATCCATTAGTTCTAAATAGGAAAGATGTCTATCAAAGGGGGTCTATTAAAGGATGGAGTCCACATAATATGGGATCATAAATCCCTCATACATTTCCTGAGGTAAGTGGGACCCACAAGTAAAATATTCCCTACTCAAGTAAAATAGCCCGGACGGTCCAAACCTTGACCCGCACTTCGAGGACATCAAGGAAAAAGATAAATAAATAAGTCAAGGGCTAGAACTTACTTCTCCATTATCATGGTTTGTCCCCCATGACCCCAAATAGTTTCCTCCACAGGCAAACCCATACTGTGGTCAATAATTTTGTAGCTGGGTTTGACCACCAGTGAGAACAGCTCACCAGCATACATGGCAGCGATAACTACACGTCACGGGTAAGAAATAATAATTAATTATAATTCCGATTGCGGGTGTAACATCCCCCCCACCTTACAAGAAATTTTGTCCCCCAAATTTGAGGCAGCTAGGGTCTCAAGGGATAAGGGCTGTTGGATAACAACATCCTTAGTCACCCACATCTTAAACTAAGTCAAAGGTCGGGTCAAGATGAGGCAGTGCCTACATGGCGTAGCAAGTCAGGTTCTACAATTCCCTTTTTCCTTATAGGGTCACATTACCACAGGGGTATGGTTCATAATAACCCTAGGTTCCATTGGGCTAAGAGTCAGTGGTTACAATACTCTAGAGGTAACATAAGGCTTTACACACTAAACTAAGCCATAATAAACAAAAGTTCTCTAGGTCTTCTAGATCAGGTGAAGCAAAAGCTTGATGAGTCGATCTGAGCATTCGTCTCTCGTTTCAATAAAGAATCTTTGGACATCAAGGATTTGGATGAGGCCACGGCCCACACGGCGATGACCAATGGTCTCACAGATATGGACCTCATCAAAGACTTAGCCTGAAAGTCGACGAAGAACATGGCCGAGCTCCTGGAGAGGTGTAACGAGTTCGCAAACATGGTGGAGGTGCTCCAAGCCCGGAAAGGGAATGAAGGTAAGGCCGAGAAGAAAAGGTCGACGACCGATGATCGCAAAGATGAAAAGCGACCTAAGACCGACCGTCGAGCTGAGAGAACCGACCGAGCTCAGAGCCCCGAGTACACTCCACTGAATACCTCGCGTAAGGAGATTTTGATGCAAATACAGGACGACAGGTACATCCGTCGACCCCGACCGATGCAAGCCGGGTCATCCCAAAATCCCAACAAGTATTGTCAATTCCACAAGGACACCGGTCACGACACCGAGGATTGTTATCAGCTGAAAAGAGATATCGAAGAGCTAATCAAGGCAGGGCACCTGAAGCGATATGTCAATGGAAGTCGAGAAGAGCGTGGGGGTCGACGACCCGAGGATCGCGATAGGAGAAAGACTGAGCCGAGGATGGAAGGCCGAAGGGCTGAACACGACGAGCCCAAGGACTGAACCAAAGGGAAAGCTGATGGATCCAGGCCGAGCAATGACAAGGGAGCCCCCTATTTGAGTTAAAATAAAATCGCAAGCATACGGGTCAATCGTAGCTATGGGTCAAACACGAGGAGATATACGTCACTCTATTTAACTAATCTTAAAAGTAATGCAAAGTGAACCAAATTTCTTAAATTACTAAATTAATGGTAATTAAACTAACGGATCCTAACTCACAAGCATCTAACAAATTAAGCATCTATGGGATTAAGTTGGCGTTCTAACACATGAACATCTAACCTATCAAACTAACGTAAATTGGGAGTAATTAAAAATAAAATCCGATACTACCAAGTTGGAAGTAATAAAAATGCAGCCACACATCCATATCCACATAAACAAAATAACCACATAAACAAAGTAATCAATAAGAAAAATAAAAGAAATAGAGGGAGAAGAAGAAGAAGGAGAAGAAGAGAATGAGATTGAGAGTTTAGAGAATGCAAACCTAGGTGTGCTTGAACCGGATTAATCGAAGAAGCTTGAATGAATACTTGCATGAACTTACCATGGCCTCCTCTTCTAAATCTCCAAGTCTTGTCATCAACATAGGAGCTTAGACTAGGAAGCTTTAAACTAAAACTATTACAACCATATTGAAGACATTAAAGCATAAACTAATCCTATTACAACCATTAACTAATCTTATGAAAGCAAAATTACGAACTTGAAAGAGCTAATCTTATGAAATCAAACTAAGAACTAAAGCCAAAAATAGGAGAAGAAGAAAAAATTTCACTAAGTGAATGAACTAAAAACTACACTAAAAACTGAATTAAAATTGAACTAGAAACTAACTAAAAACTGAACTAAAAACTAACTTGTTACAACCCAAAGGGCAAGGGGTATTTATAAGGGGAAGAGAGGAGAAGAGAGAAAAGGGAAGTGTAGGAGAAATATTCCCTAAGAAAAGAGAATATTCCCTTCTCCTTCCTCGTTTACAATGCCTTGAATCCTAAGAAAGAAGAAAAAAATAGAAAGAAGAAGAAGAGAAGATTGTTTACATAGACCTTCTATTTTTAGAAAAGTAAATTTCTAATTCTAACTTGTGTTTCCTTTTCTTTGTAGATATCTTCTCCAAGCAATAAAATCAAAGTATCTTTGATTTTTCAACCTTCCACAGATGAGAAAATATCTTTCAAAATAAATCTATCCCAAGTAGAATTCCAGAAGTGCCCTTAGAAAGTTGGAGGAGAGAGAGAGTGATGACTACGATTTCACTCATAATTAATGAAATGCCAAATCTGTCCTTCAAAAAACGTGGAGCATGGGGTGGTTATATAGGCCTCACCATTGTGTTCCTTGTGAAAAATCACCCAAAATAGACCCAAATTTTGTCCAATTCGGAGTTGGGGAGCCCAAGATATCTCAAGTTGAAGTTGGACTGTCCAAAGCCTTCCAAATGGAATCTTTCGGGTACAGTAAAGTAACTTTTGATAATTGCGTTAAGGCCCTTGAAATCCGAACTTCCGCTTCACTCTGTCCCCGTCCGACTGTCAATAATTATAAATAAACCCCTACAGACCATTTTCGCGCGTCGTTACGGAAACGGCCATAACTTCTTCGTTTCAACTCGGAATCAAGTGTCGTTTGAACCGTTACGAAGCTGACTCGATGGGCTATGCATCCATACTATTAACACCTTTAAAAAGCTTAAAAACATCTCCTTAGCATCATCTCCTCCATTTTCACAATAATCCACCTAAACCCTAAAAAGCACAAGAAAGCACCGAGTAACTCTATCCAATGTGGTAAAATGTATGCTTTATGCCCTAAGATTTCACACATAAATGTGCTCATCAGATTCCCCCACACTTGAACGTTACTTGTCCTCAAGTAAAACAAAAGATAAACTAACCTAGAATGCAAAAAATCCTAACTCAGCATGTGCAACAAGCCTTTGAACCCCTAGGTTATCCCTAGTGGACGAGTTGTGTCTTGTGGGTGTTTGCAGTGAATATACACCCAAAATTCAATTGTAAATGAATGCTGTAAATTTTAATTATGGCATAAGTAGGACAGTGCACATAATCCCAAAAAGTGTTCAACTAAAGATCAAGGAGCCAAGGGTTCCCCCACACTTGAATTTTATCACCCCACATCAATTCAAGTAACAAGCATGCATCAAGTTCAAGGGATCTCCTCATATTTTCTGAACACCACTCACCTTCAAGTAAACCCCCCATAGCATCGATGGAACCAAAGACTTAGGCATTGAGTATTGTTGACCATAGTTTTTTTTTTTTCAGGCATTAAGGCAAAAGTTTTTTTCTTTCTCAACCACAAACTCTATTTCTACTTCACTACTGTTCTCTGAATGACATGCTGGAGTATACACCAGACACCCAAATACTTGGTTGCTTTGCTTTTTGCATATATCCATAAGACATTGAGACATTGATGAAAAGTTTTTTTTTTGAGTTTCCTTCCAAGGAATTTCGATCAAGTCACCCTGCTTCATGAGGCACAGTGCCCTGTCTAGTCCCAAGGAATTCCACTTTCTTTTTCCTTCTTTTTTTTTTTTTTTTCATTCACTTCTACTTTCATGCCTTGCCTTGCCACAAACAAATTGGTCTCAACTACTAGCCAAAAGATCAAAGGGTCCGTAAAACACATAGAGGAATCTAGCCATCAAATGAAATAACGCTCATATTTTCATACTCAATCCCCATCACCGGATACAAACCAACTACTGTCCTTAAAAAGGGATTTTTTTATTATTTCGCATGCTAGGACAACTAATTCCCTCTCTCTCTCGTTTTGCAATCAAAGAGACATGCACAAAACCAAACTATTGCTATAATCAAAATTCACCAATTAAGCCCAACATCCCCCCCACACTTAATTCATGCAGTGTCCTCAATACATGCATAAAAAAAAAAATAAGGACAAGGGAGGAGATGAAGGGGCTTACCAAATATAATCAACAAAGAGGATCATGAAGAGTCATGAGCTCTACAAAAAGTGCTAGGAGCAGTAATAGAAATCTCAATCCATGGCCAGTAAATGGAGAAATAGCTTCAAAACCAGAAAACACTCGACCATGAATTTTAGTAAAGCGAGAAATAATACAAAAGTTAAGCACAACTGAGAAATATCCAATAGAAAAATCTGTCCTCATGGGACAATGTTAGTCATAATGCCTTTCAAGCATATTTCCATGATCCTTATTTGGCAAACCAAGTTATGCAAAGAGCGGATAGTTGTATTGCTAGGATTGATTTGAGTAAACCTCCAATTTTTAATGATTATTTAGGTGAGGTTATTAATAATCCTTTTTATGATTATTGTGATCCATTTTTGGTTGGTATTTCAAAGAATGATAGGTGTTCTACATTGCAAATGGGTGAGAAGGGAAGGATTTATGGCCTGAGTTTTATTACCTTCATTTTTCAATGTCCCATGAGGACTGATTTTTCTATTGGATATTTCTCAGTTGTGCTTAACTTCCGTATTATTTCTCGCCTTACTAAAATTCATGGTCGAGTGTTTTCTGATTCTGAAGCTATTTCTCCATTTACTGGCCATGGATTGAGATTTCTATTGCTGCTCCTAGCACTTTTTGTAGAGCTCATGACTCTTCATGATCCTCTTTGTTGATTATATCTGGTAAGCCCCTTCATCTCCTCCCTTGTCCTTATTTTTTTCTTTTATGCATGCATTGAGGACACTGTATGAATTAAGTGTGGGGGAGATGTTGGGCTTAATTGGTGAATTTTGATTGTGGCAATAGTTTGGTTTTGTGTATATGTCTCTTTGATTGCAAAACGAGAGAGAGAGATAGGGAATTAGGTGTCCTAGCATGTGAAATAATAAAAAATCCATTTTCAAGGACGGTAGTTGGTTTGTATCCGGTGATGGGGATTGAGTTTGAAAATATGAGCGTTATTTCATTTGATGGCTAGATTCCTCTATGTGTTTTATGGACCCTTTGATCTTTTGGCTAGTAGTTGAGACCAATTTGTTTGTGGCAAGGCAAGGCATGGAAGTGGAAGTGAATGAAAAAAAAAAGAAAAAGAAAAAAAACAAGGAACAGAAAAGAAAGTGAAATTCTTTGGGATTAGACAGGGCACTGCGCCTCATGAAGCAGGATGACTTGATCGAAATTTCTTGGAAAGAAACTCAAAAAACGCTTGCATTAATGTCTCAATGTCTTATGGATATATGCAAAAAACGAAGCAACCAAGTATTTGGGTGTCTGGTGTATGCTCCACCATGTCATTCAGAGAACAATAGTGGAGTAGAAATAAAGTTTGTGGTTGAGAAAGAAAAAACTTTTGCCTTAATGCTTGAAAAAAAAAAAAAAGTATGGTCAACAATACTCAATGCCTAAGTCTTTAGTTCCATCGATGCTATGAGGGGTTTACTTGAAGGTGAGTAGTGTTCAGAAAATATGAGGAGATCCCTTGAACTTGATGCATTCTTATTACTTGAATTGATGTGGGGTGATAAAATTCAAGTGTGGGGGGAACCTTTGGCTCCTTGATCTTTAGTTGAACATTTTTTGGGATTATGTGCATTGTCCTACTTATGCCATGATTAAAATTTGTAGCATATATTTACAATTGAATTTTGGGTGTACATTCACTGCAAACACCCACGAGACAAAACTCGTCCACTAGGGGTAACTTAGGGGTTTAAAGGCTTGTTGCACATGCTAAGTGCAACCTTGATTCCTACGAAAGTGAGTTAGGATTTTCTGCATTCTAGGTTAGTTTTTCTTTTGCTTTACTTGAGGACAAGTAACGTTCAAGTGTGGGGGAATCTGATGAGCACATTTATGCATGAAATCTTAGGGCATAAAGCATATATTTTACCACATTGGACAGAGTTACTCGATGTTTTCTTGTGCTTTTCAGGGTTTAGGTGAATTCTTGTGAAATGGAGGAGATGATGTTAAGGAAATATTTTTAAGCTGTTTAGAGGTGTTAATGGCTTGGATGCGTAGCCCATCGAGTCAGCTTCGCAACGGTTCAAACGGCACTTGATTCCGAGTTGAAACGAAGAAGTTACGGCCGTTTCTGTAACGAAGCACGAAAATGGTCTGCAGGGGTTTATTTATAATTATTGACAGTCGTCCGGGGATAAAGTGAAGCGAAAGTTTAGATTCCGGGAGCCTTAACGCAATAACCAGAAGTTATATTTCCTGTACCCGAAAGATTTCATTTGGAGGGCTCTGGACAGTCCAACTTCAACTTGAGATATCTTGGGCTCCCGAACTCCAAATTGGACGAAATTTGGGTCTATTTTGGGTGATTTTTCGCAAAGAACACAATGGTGAGGCCTATATAAGCACCCCATGCTCTAATTTTTCTGAAGGACAGAATGGGTATTTTATTTATTCTTGAAGGAATCCTAGTCATCACCCTTACTCTCTCTCTCCTCCAACTTCTCAAGGGCACTTCTGGAATTCTACTTGGGATAGATTTATTTTGAAAGATATTCTCTCGCCTATGAAAGGTTGAAAAGTCAAAGATGCTTTGATTTTATTGCTTGGAGAAGATATCTACAAAGAAAATGAAGCACTTGTTAGAATTGGAAGTTTACTTTTCTAGAAATAGAAGGTCTATGTAAATAATCTTCTCTTCTTTTTCTTTCTAATTTTTTTTTTTCTTAGGATTCAAGGCATTGTAAAAGAGGAAGGAGAAGAGAATATTTCTCATACAGTTCCCTCTTCTCTCTTCTCCTCTCTTCCCCCTATAAATACCCCTTGCCCTTTGGGTTGTAACAAGTTAGTTTTTAGTTCAATTTTAATTCAGTTTTGAGTGTAGTTTTTAGTTCAATTAATTAGTGAAATTTTGTCTTCTCTTCTTCTAGTTTTTGGCTTTCTAAGTTCTAGTTTGATTTTATGCTTTCAATTCCATGGTTGTAATGCTTTTGATTCATACTTTAATTTTATGTCTTCAATATGGTTGTAATAATTCTAGTTTAGTTTCAAGCTTCCTAGTCTAAGTTCCTATGTTGATGACAAGAATTGGGGGTTTAGAAGAAGAAGCCATGGTACGTTTATTCAAGTATTCATGCAAGCAAGTTCAATCCGGTTTAAGCACATCAAGGTATCTCATTCTCTAAGCCCTTAATCTCATTCTCCATCTCCTCTATCTCTCTCTATCTTCTTCTTCTTCTCCCTCTATTTCTTTTAATTTTTTTTATATGGTTGTGGTATGTGGATGCACTTTTATTCCCTTATTTCTTTTTATGTGGTTATGAAGTGTGGCTGCATTTTTTTTATTCCTTCCAATTTACGTTAGTTTGATAGGTTAGATGCTCATGTGTTAGGGCGCCAACTTAATCCCTTAAGTTTGTTAGATGATTATGAGTTAGGATGCATTAATTTTCATTAGTTTGATTAGTTTAATTTAACACTTTAATTTGGTTCACTTTGCATTACTTTTAAGTTAGTTAAATAGAGTGGTGTATATCTCCTCGTGTTCGACCTGTAGCTACGATTGACCCGTACGCTTGCGGTATTATTTTAACTCAAACATTAGCCACGAGGGCTTTCGCATACAATACACCCTGAGATTCAAGTTTCCAGCCTCCAACAATGAGGCCGAGTATGAAGCCCTCCTAGCTGGACTCTGAGTCAGTAAAGCTATAGGGGTCGACCGGCTAAAAGTACGAAGCGACTCCCAACTAGTGGTTAACCAAGTCAACAGTGAGTACGAAGCCAAAAATGAAAGAATGATAGCATACCAGAGCCGAGCCCGAGCATTGATCTCCGAGCTCGAGCACTTCGAGATGGCCCGAGTACCGAGGCAAGAGAATGCTGTGGCTGACTCACTTTCATGACTAGCCGAGGCCGACCTCCCAAATCTGAGCCGATCAGTCTACATTGAAATTCTAGAAAATCCATCTCTGCAAGAAGAAAGTGTGAAGCACATTGAAGAAGACGGGCCGACCCGGATGGACCTAATAATTAATTATCTAAAGAATGATCAACTCTCGAAAAAATGAGATGAAGCAAGGAAAGTCAAAATCCGAGCCACGAAGTACACAATGATCGACGACGTATTGTATAAGAGAGCTATCTCGGCTCCTCTTCTCCGGTGCCTCGGACCGAAAGGGGTTGAGTACGCCTTGGCCGAGGTACACGAAGAAATATGCGGGAGCCACATGGGGGGCCGAGCATTAGCATACAAGATACTTCGGCAGGGATTCTACTGGCCGAGAATGCAAGAAGAAGCTATGAAGTATGTGAAGACATGCGAGAAGTGTCAGCTATTCACACCAGTTCCGAGCCGACCGGCGACGAAGCTGACCTCGATGCCGAGCCCAATTCCTTTCGCCATGTGGGGGATGGATATTCTCGGAGACTTTACCCCGGCATCTGGAAATAAAAAATACTTGGTCGTTGCCATCGACTACTTCACCAAGTGGGTCGAGGCATAGCCCCTGGCCACCATCACTGAGAAGAACATGGAGAAATTCTTTCGAGACAAGGTTATCTATCGGGCTACCCAAAGTGCTCATCACTGACAATGGTGCGCAATCCAACAATCCAAGCTTCTGAGAGTTCTGCAAGTACTTTTAGATAGATTTTTGTTCAGTGTCGATAGCTCATCCGCAAGCTAATGGACAAGTAGAAGTGTCGAACCGAACACTGCTAGTGGGGATCAAGATTGGATGAGGCCAAAGGAAGGTGGGTGGAAGAGCTCCAGAGCGTCCTTTGGGCCTATCGGACGACAATAAGAACACCCACGGGAGAAAGCCCATTCCGCTTAGCATACGGCACTGAAGCCCTCACCCCTGTGGAGGTCAAGGCCTCGTCGTATCGAGTGCTCAACTTTGACGAGAAGACGTATGAAGACGGACTGAGGGCCAATCTTGATTTCCTCGATGAAGTCCGAGAGAATGCTTTGCTTCGGAACACAACTTACCAACAGAAGAAGGCAACGTACTATGACTCGAGAGTAAAGGAGCGGCATTTTTGCCAAGGAGGCCTCATCCTCAGAAAGCTCAGCGAGTCCCAGCCAAGGCAGCAAGGGAAGTTAGCACCAAATTGGGAAGGACCGTATATAGTCTCCAAGTAAATTCGCCCAGGGATGTATCGCTTGCAGACTCCGGGGGGCAAGAAGGTACCAAGGCCTTGGAACTCAAAAAATCTGAAGAAATTTTTTCAATAAGTAATTTGTTCAGCTCGGCTCAGTCCAAACACCTATATTTTCAGCCTCGGCCTCGACTTTGTTTGGTTCAGCTCAGATGTCCCTTTCAGTTTGAAAATCAATAAATTGAGATTCTCCTCCATTCTTAGTTTGTTTTGAGTCTAAAACATGCCGAGTCATAAGACCAGTCCTCATAGACTGGCCAACGTTGAAGACCGACCCTCATAGGTCGGCAGTCAAGTCATAAGACCAGTCCTCATAGACTGGTCGACGTTGAAGACCAACCCTCATAGGTCGGCAGTCGAGTCATAAGACCAGTCCTCATAGACTGGCCGATGCCAAAGATCGATCCTCATAGATTGGCGATCATGTCATAAGACCAATCCTCATAGGTTGGCTGACCACAAAGACTGACCCTCATAGGTCGGCAATAAAGTTATAAGACCAACCCTCATAGGTTGGCTGAAGACAAAGATCGACCCTCATAGGTCGGCAACAAGATTATAAGACCAACGCTCATAGGCTGGTTGACCCATGAGGCTATTCATGAGTTAGCCATCTCAGTACCGACCACGACGGCTGAGCATATGTTCGCTCGCAGTAAAATAAAAAATTACCCAAGGCAAGGAGCTCGGCTGATTGGATGGCTCGGATCAACAATCCCACACCAACGCCAGAGACAGCAGCCGAGCCGAACTGATAACTTATGCTAGAAAATTTGCCAAGTGTTTAACCTCGGCCGAGAACTCGACCTCGGCCTCGCACCTTGACCTCGGCCGAGGGGTCAGACCGACTGCTCAGCCGTAGTGCTCGGATATAGGAACAACGTTAACAAAATAGAAAAAAGGAGAATTATCGGGCTCAAACACTTAGATGAATTTGGAGAAAAAAGATGTTGCATTCATTAAAAGCCGAAAGCTCGACACGGTACAAAAAGGAGCCATTCGGCTTGGTACATACAAAAAAAAAGAAGGAAAGAAAAAGAGCATTTAAACCCTGAGCACGGGGACATATACATCAATAGTGAAAGAGAAAAAACTTCAGAGTAGGACATTCTCGGTGGTATCCTCGGCCAGGCCTTCGACAACGTCCTCGACGGCGCGTCTGGCAAGGGATTCCTTTAGGACCTCTGTAGGGGAAGATGGCTCGACCGACGGAGTAAGCGCGGTCGAAACCGGCTATACGACTTCCACCCCATCCTCTTCGCCCAACTCTTCTTTGACCACGGTGGCTGTGTCCACTTCAAAGCGAGAGAGATTGAGGTTGGGAAAAGCCACCTTGAGCTCGACAAGGAGGTCAACTCGGCCTTCGTCGTAACCCTCGGCGTACGAAGGCTTCCTCAGGCCGTGACACACCTCGATAAACTTCTCTGACATGAGGTACTCGTCCACCACTTTGGTCCAAGCACATGTAAGGTCGGCCGCGGCTTGCTTCTTCGCTTCCTCTAGTTCGGCCTTCAAAGCCTGCTTTTCCTTCTCGTGCAGAGACCAGAGGGAACTTACCTCGTCTTGGGCAACCTTAAGGTCGGCCTTGGCCTTCTTAAGTTTTACCTCGGCCTCTCGGCGCGCCTGGATGGCATTGCGGGCCTCCTTTCAGGCCTGCTTGCTCTAAACTTTCAGAGAGGCGTTCTCATTCAGAACTCGCTCGAACCAAAGCATTGCCTCGACCGCCTTAGAAAAAACCTGAGAAAGCAGGCCGAGCATGGGTGAGGTCGGGCCTAAAGTGAAAAAAATTGCTCGGCATGAAAAGACAAAGACTCACCATGTTGAAATCTTGACAAAGTGTGGAGAGGAGCTCGGGGTCTGAGAGCTCCTTCAGCATGGCCTTGTCCTTGGGGATCTGACCCACGTCGAGCCACTCCTTGGCATGAGCGATCGAGGTCAGAGCCGAGTCCCCGGGGAAGAGGTGCCAGGGCGGTCGAATGGAGACGTTGCTGGCTGAGGGCCTCCCTAAAGCCAATCGAGCAATGTTCATGCCCATGGCGACCCCAGGGGGGTTGGCCCTCGAGGTGTTGAAGGAGAGCTTGTGCCACTTGGTCTCCCTCGGAGGGCTTTGGTTGCCTGGGTCCCTTTTGGACTTATCTCTCTTCGTAGGGCTAACGTCACCCTTACTCGTCTCGGCCTGGAGGCCAACCACTGTTTCCTTCAAGCTCGGCATGGTAGCCTTGCCCTTTCAAGGCTTAGAGGTCCCCGCTTTCAACTTGCCCTTATTGGCAGCCTTCTTCCTACGCTCTTCGACGAGCTCGACCTTGAGCCAAGCCGGGTCCATCAGGGGGATGTGGCCGACCACTATAAAAAAGTAGAGTCAAAATAAATTTGAAAAGTAGGGCAAGAAGCAAGCTCGGCTCAGACTCGTTACCAGGGGTCAGATTCTACCTCTGAAGAAAGCCCTCATCCTGAAGTTGCAGGACGTCAAGGGGTTGCACTGACAGATCAGGTCATACGAGGCATGCTCATACTCGTTAAGGGGTAGAACCCTATTGACATAACTCATCTTTATTTCCTTCCACTTGGCTCGAAAGGGACAGTTCGGGATGGAGGCAAAAAAGAATCGAGGTTTCTAGTACTTATTGGAGGTCGGCACCCGGTCCAGGAACTTGTACTTGTCCAGCGCAGAGCAATTTTGCTTTCGACGGGTAAAATAAAACCACCCCTTCTCGGTGGACTTCTTCAGGTAGTAGAGCCGAGAAAAGAGATTCACGATCGCAGCTCGGTCCATCTGACGGAAGAAAACGTGGAAGCCATACATCAGCAACCATGCGTTCGGCGTCAGCTGACCCGGGGAGAGATGGAAGCGGTCTAAGATTTGGTCCACCAATGAAAGCACCGGGAACTTGAAGGCATACCTAAAGGCGATCTCATATAGAGCTACCTCACCGGGCCGAATGAAGCAGGCCATCTCTCCCGGATTGGGAGCTCAGAGCTGGATGTCGTCGGGGATGGCGTAAATCGCCCTAAATCGTTGGAGGTCAGTCTCGATGACCGTGCTCTCAACCGTGCCAACACTCCCTCAGCGAGCTCAGGGGCATTTGTAGATGAGTCAATCGAGCCGACCCCTCCTCCAAAAGATCTCTCTTTGCTCGATTCTTCATCGTCCTTCGAGGACGATCCCGAGCTCTCTGCTCAATCTTCGGCAATAGGCTGAGGCTCAAGGCCGAACTCTATGGGGATTGGGGCTTCCTCGTCGTCCCCTTAATGGGGTTCCACCGCAGGGGGTTCATCCGAGGTCGAGCCCAACAGGTTTACAAAGGGAGAGTAGGTGGAGAGCTCTCAGCTCGGACTCGCGCCCTCACCCACCCTAGCGAGCACTTCGCCCTCGCGACCACTACCAACTGAAATAATGGGCAGAGAGGACTTACTGGTTGATGAAGCTTCAAAGATGAACCAAACACAAAGCAAGCTAGAAGGCTAAGGACGCCGAGCACTTGACGACCCGAAGACTCTAAGCTAGCCAAACACTCTAAGATTTGAAACAGTGGAGAAAAAGAAAAGAAAGGGCGCCTATTTATAGCCATTAAACCCCTGAGATCTAACGACCGAGAACATTTCAGAGAAGGGGATCCAATGGTCCAGATCCTGCTCTGGTTCGAATTCCTGAGCACCATAATGGCATCGAGTGATGTGGCACTGACACCCCAACTGTCAATCCGTACAACATCAAATCACCGAGGAAGAAGAGCTCGGACTAGGCCTCAAGAAGGAACAGTCAGTAAGTAAAGAGCTTATACTCATCAAGGCTGAGCCGACCCATGATGAGTGGGGGGCCTGTAATGAGACATAAAATCCCCAACCAACCAGAAGTTACCATGTGGATGTGCTAAGGCCGGGCATAGCAGAGCCGTGTAAGAACGGACCGAACCGTTCACCCGGAGAAAGGCAGCACTTCATTCCTCGCCTGGCTGAGCATCGAACCTAGCACTTATCCCACTGAGAACCAGGCCGAGCACCCGGTGCGCGACGTTACACCATGCATAGAGCAAGAAAATGATCTCCCCAGCTCAGGCCTGCCAAGCCCTGAGCCAAGCCCACACAGGTCGGCCATAGGCAGAGCGCTATGACTCAGCCGAGCTCCCGCATGATCGGAGGAAATTTCCATGCCCCATACACCGAGGCCGAGGCCGAGCATTGAGGCCACAGCCTCCCAAGGCCGAGCACTGAGGTCACGGTTGTCCGAGGCCGAGCCCTCTACAGAAACCTCAATAACGGTGCACCGGAGATCACCGAGCTATGTCAGCGTGTCCCGACAATCATGGGATACAAATCGGGTCGTAAGCCTGCACAGAATTGAACCACACTCCCATAAGGACTCTTACCTCATTAAGAGACCAACTCCGAAAATAACTCTCCACTCCGCTCCGCGTGGATGAGCCCTACCAATAGAGGACTCTTACCATACAAGGACTCCTCCAACCGCCTCATCTCATCCTATAAATACCCAGGTATAGAGCTCAAACTCTCATCTCACTTTTTACTAAGTTGTTATGCTGTTGCACTGGAGACCTGACTTGACGTTGGGGAGTCCTAGGCCGGAGCCACACCGGCTCTCTTACGCTCACTCGATTTTTTGTAGGCTCATCAGTGGGCGAACCGGGCGACGGAGGTTTTCACACGCAACACAAGACTGTTATGAGAATTAATAGAGGCATTCATTAAAGGTGGAAAGATATTGAGATCAGTGAGCCATCTATTAATATTTTTCAACGTTTGAAAAGGTTCAGGTTTTGTTTTTCCAAAAGTTTTCTTATTTTTAGTATCCCAAATGAAATAGCATATGATAATAAAGACCAAGAAGAACCAAGTTAGAGAGCTCTTATCAAGAGGTCCTCTATTAAGTAAATGAACACACAAAGCATGAATAGAAGAAAAGGAAAGGTATTCCGTTCTTAGGCCTAGGGGCCAGCTGCCCAGAAATGTTTAGCCAAAGGGCAAGATAGGAGAATGTGCCAAATAGACTCCTCATGATCTTCACACATAGCATAAATGTGGTTGATTGCCATCCACTTTGATAAAATTCCTCTTGTTGGTATGCTTGCATTTATAACACGCCAAAAAAAGATCTTAAACATAGGATTAATCGATAATTTCCAAAAAAAATTCCACCATTTGGTGCTTTTTCATAAATTGTATCGTACATTCTATAGTTATTTATAGGGTCTACTAACTAACCCAAATCGCACACGTGAAGTGGTTATTTCTACAACCAAGTTGCTTTCCCAGCTGTCAAACCCCTAATTAATTCTTTAATTTTTACTAAGCCATATTATAGTCCTTTGTCCACGTTGGATTCTTTGTAACCTTTGCTGTTCTCCTCTCTTGTATAGTTGATGTGGATTGCATTGTTGGGTCTTTTTAAGCCTCTATTACAACATCAACATCTTCAATCTCTTCTTTTGCAGCTATGTCATTCCTTGACTTGCTTATGATGTTCTTTTGATCTATTGGACTGCCTATACAATCACAAGAATCACATTTATCACATGTGATATTACACCTATACAGATTGATTTTATTCTTTCCCTGTTATTACAATTGCCTTACCATTCTTATCTTTCTTAATTAGTTGTATAAATATAACCTCTCATCAATGGAATAGATAATCATTTCCATATATCTTGATTACACTCTTAAAATGGTATCAACCTATTTCAGATCCTCCAAATCGTTCGCTTCCATCTACTTTTTTTTCTCTTTATTTTTCCCTCACCATGGTGCTGCCCAAGCTGCTGCTGCTCAGGCCATTGATGCCCAAGCTGCCACTGGCTTGTAGGGCGTGAATCCTCTTCCCGTTGCTGAGCTTGATGGTTCCTCACCATTTTTCTCCATCACTCTGACAACCTTGGCGCCATCCTGGTTACTCAGCCCCTCTAAGGCGACAATTATCCTACCTGGAGCCACACCATGCGCATGGCTCTTGAGGCCAAACTCAAGCTGGGATTCATCGATGGATCCATTCCCAAATCGGATGCCGCCTCCTCTAAGTTTCTCCAATGGACTCTTTGCAACAGCATGGTCCTTTCTTGGCTCGCTAATGCTCTTAACACCGATATTTTTCACAGTATCTTCTATGCTTCCTCGGCTCACGATGTTTGGTTCCACCTTCACAAATGTTTCTCTCAGAAAAATAGAATGAAGTAAAGATGCCATGTGAATTTACCTAGATTGGGGTTTTGGATAACTGATTCCAGAGTCCACTTCTGTACTAGCTTTGCTTTCATTTATGGGAAAAAGAATGTTGCCTGATCGTGTGGCCCTTGCGCCCATTGGGAGTGCACGAATTTACCACCCTACACTGTGAAATAAAAAAATACCGTCCATGTTGATGCCCTTGTGTTCATTCTCATTGACCTCCAAACTGGTGCAGGGGCCACAAGACCAAACATTGATCTCTTGCCCCTTAGTTTTTAGTGCTTAATGCTTAGACAGATAAGCATGTTATCAAGATTATTGCTATGCAATTTTTTAGTTTTTATGAGAATTAATATCAACTCAGCTACTTCTGTAATAGGGTTCTACCATTCGACTAGCATGAATCCATCTGGCTCAAAATCTCCATAAACATCTTACAAAAAGTAACATTCTGACATATGAAATATAGTAAAAGGTAGAAATATAAATGGTTCGAATACAAAACGGATATAGCACTACCCGCATTCGTGTCTATTTAACTTCTGGATGCATTAGAGGGGGTAAGGTTGCGGTCATTATGACCCTCCCCAGACCCCACAATGGAACCTTGTGCACTGGGTAAGTCCCTTTTTTTAATCTTATAGATAGCCCGAATCGGTGTATCGGGCTATCATTTCCTATGTAATCAAATTGACAAGAAGCAAAGAACAGCTACAACTTCTTCTTCTAACAATGAGGCTAGAACTATGTGAACTGGGTACGCTACCCTTTTTTTTTTTTCTTCTTATCTTATAGATAGTTCGAATCGGTGTATTAGGCTACCATTTCCTGTCTAATTAAATCGGCAGAAATCAAAGAGCAGCTATAACTTCTTTTTTTTTATTTTTGATAGGTATTATCAATTTATTCCAGGCATTTCCTGGCAGCGCGCAGAGGGTGTTGGTGAGTGGGTACTCGGATCATGCGCCGTTAGCGGTGGACTGCAGTGAAGTGCCTCGGCCAGCCAATGTTCCCTTTTGAATGAATCGGTTCTGGATAGAGCACACTGATTTCCAGGAGGTGGTGAGGTCATCGTGGGAGGAACCAGTGAGGGGCACGCCCATGTTTGTTGTTATGAAAAAGTTGAAGAGGTTGAAGGATCTGCTAAGGCAGTGGGCTAGATTGGCATTCCCTCATGTTGATCAGGAGGTGGAAAGGGCGAGTGCTTGCCTAGAAGAAATTCAGAATCAGATTGAGAATGTGGGTTTAGATGATGCTCTTTTGGAAAGGGAGGAGGCTGCGAGAAGGAAGCACGAGGAGGCAGTGGCGTTACAAGGGAAACTTTAGGCTGAGAAGTCTAGAGAGAAATGGCTGAAGCATGGGGATCGCTGTTCTAAGTTCTTCCACTTGCCAGCTAAGATACACAGGGCCAAGAGTGTCATTCGTGAGCTTCACACGGATGCGGGAGAGGTGGAGACTAATAGAGAATTGATAGGGCAGCGGGTGGTAAGTCATTTTGAAGGCTTTCATAAGGAAGGGATTTCTGTGCAGCATGTACATCTCCTATCAGAGATTCCAATGTTGGTTACTACAGCTGAAAATGATGTGCTTGTGGCGGTTCCCTCAGTAGAGGAGATCAAGCAGGTAGTGATGGACCTGGATCCCTCCAGCGCACCGGGCCCAGACGGCTTTCCAGGTACTTTTTTCAGAGTTTGTTGGGACATTGTGGGGCCAGAGGTGTGTAGGGCCATTCAGAATTTTTTTAAAGAAGGGATTGTCATGAAAGGAGTAAATTGTAATTTCCTGACCCTCATTCCCAAGGTGGAGAATGCAATGAAAGTGGGCCAATTTCGGCCAATATGCCTTGGAAATTTCTTCTTTAAGCTTATCCTTAAGATACTGGCAACTAGACTGACGCCTTTGCTACCAAAGTTGATTTCAGAAGAGCAGGGAGCATTTCAGAAGGGGAAAATAATTTTTACTAACATAGGGGTTGCATCAGAGTTGACAAATATGATGAAAGCAAAGTGCTTTGGGGGAAGCTTGGGGCTAAAGCTGGACGTGCAGAAGGCTTATGACACCTTGGAATGGAAATTCCTATTTGATGTGCTAAGGAAATTTGGTTTTCATGAAAGGTGGATTAAATGGGTGCATCAGATTCTGATTTCTACAAGGATTTCGGTTTTAATTAATGGTGGTCCGGTGGGGTTTTTTGGTGTGGAACGCGGGCTGCGTCAAGGGGATCTGCTCTCCCCAATGTTGTTCATCCTGGCGGAGGAAGTACTGTGTAGGGGATTGTAGGGGCTCAGGCAGAGGGGCTTTCTTAAGGGCATCCCAGGACCGCCGAAGGTGCACACCCCCTCTCATCTACTTTTTGCTGACGACCTTTTCATTTTCATAAATGCGGACTTATGAGGTGTAAAGAAGCTTAAGGGCTTCCTAGAGGAGTACCATGAGTACTCTGGACAGGCTTTCAACCTGGAAAAAAGTAAGTTGTTTTTGGGTGCAATGCCTCCTCTAAGGAAGCGGCGCATTAAGGAGGTCCTACAGGTACCAGTGTGCTCATTCCCTACCCGCTATCTAGGGGTACAGCTCTTTCAAGGCAGAGTGAAATGAGATTGGGTCCTTCCTTTGGTTGATAAAGTTAAAGAAAGGCTGGCAGGTTGGTAGGGTCGATTGCTCTCAATGGCAGAAAGGGTGGAATTGGTGAGGTCAGTTGTGTGCAACATGCCATTACATAACTTCTCTGTCTATTTGTGGCCAGCTTCTCTGGTGTCGTTAATGGAGAAATGGATACGTAATTTTATTTGGAATGGGGAGGCGATGGCGGCATGGGCCATCACAGTTAGGTGGGAGGCACTTTGTAAGCCTAGAGAGGAGGGAGGTTTGGGTATCCGCAGGTTAAAGGACATGAATCTAGCCCTACTGGCTAAGTTGAGCTGGTTCATTAAGACTGACAGTTCAGGGTTGGCAGCATATTTGAGAGGGAGGTTGGTGAAGTCAGATGGATCGCTACGCAGGCTGAAGTCCTCCTCCATTCTCCCTGGGTTGAGAAAAGTGTGGCCATTTATTGACAAAGCGGAATGTTGGATCATTGGGGATGGTTCCTCCATCAAGTTCTGGTATGATCGTTGGCTGGGGAATGATAAAATTGCGAATCTTATTGGGGATAATGTGCAAATTGATAGGAATTTGAGAGCCTATGTGGCGAACTTTATTCAAGAAGGGTGTTGGTGTCTGCCGACGGTGGTGTCAGCTCCTTTAGATGATGTCTGCAAACAAATAGTGGAAATAAAGCTGCCAACGTTGTGGAGGGAGGATAGGAGGATATGGTCCTTGACGGAATCTGGCCTGTTTATAGTGAAATCGGCTTGGGAAGGGCTCAGACGGAAGGGGGGAGTGAGAAGTTGGGTGGGTTTGGTGTGGTTTAAGGGGTTGCAGCCTCGTGTGTCAACGTTTGGCTGGCGGTTGGCATGGAGCAGCCTGCCAACTGATGACCAGGTAAGGAGGCGGCATGTGTACGTGGTTTCAAGGTGTGAGCTGTGCAGGAAAGCTCAGGAAACAATGCAACATTTGTTTCTTGAATGTGAGTTCAGCGTGGGTATTTGAACTGAGCTACTTATGGGGTTTGAGGTAAGGTGGGGGGGATTTCTGTCGATGGAGGAATTATTTTCTTGGTGGAGGAGGAAGGCAAGATCGGTCCTACTGCGCAAAGCATGGCTTCCTTTAGCAACTCTAATTCCTTACCATTTATGGAGGGAATGGAACAGACAGAGATTTGAGAATAGGGCTGGTTCACACAAGATGGTGGTCAAACAGGTGATAGCATCTTTGGCGGACTTTGCTGCTCTCAACCCTATTAATGTGAGATGGGTTTCTGAACTAATGCTATCAAGGGCACTGCACTTGAAGATAGTGCCATATTTGATGCAGAGGATTATTGAGCTGGGTTGGTCCTTCCCAGCCCAGGATGGGGTCAAAATGAATATAGATGGCTGTTCTCTTGGGAATCCAGGGTGTACAGGTGCGGGAGGCATTCTGCGGGACCATATGGGTAACCCCTGGAGATGCTTTGCGGTCTATGCAGGTGTGGGGACAAACTTCTATGCGGAGTTTGAGGCTTTCTTTATAGGAATCCACCATGCAATGGCCTTACGGATTCTTAACCTTTGGGTGGAATGCGATTCCATGGCAGTGGTGAGGTGCATAACTGGCCAGCATATTCCATGGATATTCCAACAAAGATGATGGCACTACAAGGGGTACCTAGATAGCACTACTTGGAGGATTACACACTGCTTCAGGGAGGTGAACACAGTGGTGGATGGGCTTGCACGACATGCAGGTACTACTACAACCAGCAATGTGTGGGACAGGCCCCCAAATTTTGTTATGAATGAAATTGAGTGGGATGCCCTAAAGAAACCGAGCTACAGATTTGTGTAATTTTTTTGTTTTTTATTGGTTAGGGGCGGTCGACTATGGGATATGCCATAAGTGGACCGGCTACCTGACATCTCTGTATTCCGTTTGATTGGGTTGAGTTTTTAATACACATTTGCTGATGCTTAGCAAAAAAGAGAGATTCATTGATACTAGAACCCCAGGAAGGCCCCAACCTAAAGAAAACAAGAGGAATTTACCAATAGGCCACTCCTCAAGCCTAGACCATTAACAAAAACTGAACCAAAATTACAAACAAAAGGACAAAATCATCTCACCACCCAAAATGAATGGATCCCCTACTTCTCGACAAGGAATAAATTCCTTAGAGATTTCTTCCCTTTAGGGATGACAGTTTTACACTGGTCTTCAACATCTGCACGAATATCGGATATGAGGGAGGCCATCGGCCTTGTCCTATTCCGGAATATACCAAAGTTCTTCTCGTTCCAAATATGAGTAACAGTCGAACAAAAAGCCAGCTTGGCAATGCACCCAATAGAATCCCCATCAAATTTCTTTGCAATCCATTGAGCTTCTAAGATGATGTTGCTCCCAGGTCTCACAGATGGAGAGCAAAGCCGCTTTATGCTCCCCCAAATTTGTTTAGTAAGTGAGCCTCAAAGAATAGGTGGTCCCTGCTCTCCATACCCGCCCAACAAAAGCAACAAAAAGGGGGGACCAATACATTCCTCTTCCTAAGCTGATCTTTAGTAGGAAGACCATCGACCAAGCCCCTCTAAGTCGTCGCGGAATGTCTAGGAATACAGTTGCTGAACCATACAGTAGATGCCCATGTCACTTTAGCTGAAGGACACCTTACAATGTCCCAGGCTGATCTAGTAGAGAAGGTCCCAGAAGAGGAACCTTTCTAAATGATGGCATCCCCATCAACAACATTCCTACGCCGAATACTACCCAGTTGCCCTCATACCTCAATCAGAGCCTCAGAATTTGGTGGATCATGGTTCCACCTGCCCTCAAATAGAATGCATTGAACTTTAGCTAGTCTATTAGATCCTGCATCATACCTTATTTTGTCCCCAAATGTGTTGATCAATATCCCTGCCGGGTGCCAAGGATCAAGCCTAATATAGGTAGAGGACCCATCTCCATTAATGTGTTGAATGAATGGCTCTACACGAGATCTATACTTAAGCATCTTCCTCCAAACCCATGAGTAATTTTAAATCAGCTGCACTATCCAAATAGAATCTATTTTCAAGTACCTATGTTGGACCCATTTGACCCATAAAGAATCTTTCTTAGACGCCATCCACCAGACTTGCTTAAGAATCCCAGTCACATTCATGTCTTTGATTTGTCGAATACCCAACCCACCTTCCCCTTTGGGTTTACAAATGGTATCCCAAGCAATGTAGTGAATTCTTTTTTCCAACTTAGGCCCAGACCACAAAAAGTTTGAAAACATGGATTCTAGCTTCTTGATAACATGGCTTGGTAACCCAAATAAACCAGACCAATAAATGTAGCCTCCTTGAAGTACAGAGCAGGTCTAGCTATGGATCATCTCCTAGTAGATTCTCTACCTAGCTTGGGGTTCTAGATAACTAATTTCGGGGTCCTATTAGGCCCTAGCATTGCTTTTATTATTTAGACCAAGTTTTTAGCCACAGTGAATGAGAATTTCATTCACCGAGGTGGGTTCAGATGTGCATAGGGGATATAGGAGAGTATTTTGGGGAACATACTAAAACCTAGGAGGGGTTTAAGAACCCTAGGATGATGGCTTTCCATTCACCGGGTTCTGGAGGAAAACTTGGTCCATTTAATTTTAAGTGCTCAATGTTTAGGCACTTAAGCATGTTATTTCAAGATTATTACTATGCAAATTTTTTTTTATGTGAATTAATATCAATTCAACTACTACTGTAATAGGTTTCTACTAGCGTGAACCCATCTCGAACAAAATCTCCGTAAATGTCTTATAGAAAGTGACACATGAAATATAGTAAAACGTAGAGATCTAAATGGATCAAATATGAATCGGATATAATACTATTCATATTCACATCTGTTTAGCTTCCGAACATAAGTTAGATAGTTTTCGAAAATTGATTTTACGAATACGAATCATGTATGGATTTTTGCATATCCATTTACATTCTTAATGGTTTGAATTGATCAGAGATCTCAACAAGACGAAAACTTGACAAGAGTTCATGTTGAAGGATGAAGCCACTGCCCACTAGGGTTAATGGTGAAGGTTCTTATTTTTCTTATATAAATGTCAAAATCTTTTTTTTTTAAATTTAATTTCTTGTTTAATTATATGTAATATGCCATGAACTAATAAGAGTATTGTATTATATAAAATAGTATTTATAAATTAGAGGTAAGAGATCGTTGATCATGCAGCCCTTACACCAGCACGGGGGCCAATGAGAGCACACCCAAGGACAACAACATGGATGATATTTTTTATTTCACAGGGCGAGACGGTAAGGATTGGTTGGTGATGTGATTGGAATTAGTTTTTTCTTTGTTTCGGATACCGATTTTTCAATTATGGATTCATAAACATAAATTGGATAAGAATTTTCGACTATCTATTTACATTCTAAGTGAAGAGTGAAACATGAGTTTGCATTGGACTCTGGACCTTTGATTCCAAAAGTAGTAAATTATTGGGAATTCATGGAACTTTCATGATACCATACACTACAATGTCATTTTTATTTTCAATACATATATAATGGAAGAGGGTACGTTGGATATACCGTCAGCTTTTGATAAGCGGGCGGCATACATCAATCATAGAATTGAACAAGAAAGATAAAAAAGATCTTCCCTAGAAGGGGTGGATCCTTATTGTCTTAACATAGCATGCATAACACCGGGGTTGTGTTCTGAATATTTCCTTCAAGATCGTCTCACCTCAATTGGTATCGCTCTAAGGGGAAGAGCTTTCTGCAAGCTGCCTCCAAACTTATCCGTCATGTCCATGTCCTTTGGGCTCATCCCATCTTTAATCTTCCAATCAAAGGATTGCAGAAGTGAAGCTAACATCAGGTGCACCATCCGCAACGCGAGTGGCATCCCCGGACAGATCCTTCTCCCAGCCCCGAACGGTATGAGCTCGAAGTCTCGGCCTATGAAATCAATCCTCGAGGAACCCAAGAACCTCTCAGGAACGAACGAAACCGGGTTCGTCCATATACTGGGATCTCGAAAAATAGCCCATAGGTTCACCAACACTTGGGTATCCTTGGGTATAGTGAACCCACAGATCTCCACTTCAGTTTCAGCTTTGCAAGGCACGACCGGAATTGATGGGTGCAACCTCAAGGTCTCCTTCACCACCGCTTGTAAGTAAGGGAGCCGAGCGACATTAGTCTCCTCCACTTGTTTTCCCCCACCAACATTTTTTTGGAGCTCCGACTGAACTTTCGCCATCGAGTCTGAATTATGGAGTAGTTCCGCCATCGCCCACTCTAATGTCGTTGAGGTCGTTGTTAGAATAAATCGGTCCTCATAGGGACAAGATCCCAAAAGCCAGGATCTCCATAGGGCATTCAAGAACACAATCAAATAAATAATAGAAAATAGGGATAGAACCACCAACCTTGTTTCGCATCTAACAATCAAACAAAGATCTAGGTGCTTCCCCTCTATTCCCAAAGTAACTGGCCTGATGAGAATACCGAATGCGCAGGGACGACGAACACTGAATATCTCCCTCTCTTTCAAGAATGCACTCCTCAATAGCAATTAAGAATAATAAGTTGTGTTAGGTAGAGGGGGGACCTAGCTCTCCTTATATAGTAATCCCTATAGGGTCTGACTCATCACAGTCCCAATAGGAATCTATCTGGCCCACACTAAGCCAGTCCACATTAGACTTCTAATATAACTTAATGACCCCACTTTATTAGACCAAAACCCTAATTAGCCTGGTTTAGGGATTTAATTATGTCCATATAGAATTTTATTAGAACTAAAATTCTAACATTCTCCCACTTGAACTTACATTAAATTCCTTATTTTTAAAAGGATTTAAAAATAGTTTTGACCAAAACAAATCACAGGCTAACAACTCTTTAAGAAAACTTTATGTGCACAATTTTTAAAATAAATTGGTCTAGAGGTCATATTAGAAAGTCAATCCTATCCCATAGAGTTTTAGACACCGAATCATGGCGGTAACTGCATCTATGATCAAGCGACACAGAGCCTTCCATGGTCACGAGAGCCCTCAACTCTACTAACATGGATGTAATGTGGTAGTGTGGCAATACTCACATAGTGATTCCTTATGTATTATCAATTTGTCAGTCCAAAATTTCTCTTCTTTAAGTGGCACAGGCTCACTAGAGAAATAATCTTTATGATTCTAACGAATCTGTATGTCTCATCTTGAATAACTCGAGTTTTACTTTATGTGTTACAAGACATACCTTTAGGCTAATAACTTAATGCCCCAGCCTTGCTTAAGGTTAACACATTCCTTAAGTCTTTAAAACTAGATATATATACATCATGTCAATAAATGAAACACCCAAGTGTTCAAAAGAATTTTGCATGCAATGACAACTGATACATATAAGCCAAGATTTACCACACGGTAAAAATTATAGATGAAAATAAACTTTATTTTACAATGGAGCAAAACAACTCCCACTAACCAATCGCATCCCATGATGCACCTAAACCCATGCTTATGACATGTCTTTCAAAACACAAGGGCGAAGACCTTAGGTTAGGGAATCTATAACCATATCATCTGTACCAATATGCTCCATTGCAATGTCACCTTTCTTTACTGTCTCCTTTATGGTCAAATACTTAAAATTTTGGACTGACAAATTGATAATACATAAGGAATCACTATGTGAGTATTGCCACACTACCACATTACATCTATGTTAGTAGAGTTGAGGGCTCTCGTAACCATGGAAGGCTCTGTGTCTCTTGATCATAGATGCAGTTACCGCCATGATGGTCACGAGAGCCCTCAACTCTACTAACATGGATGTAATGTGGTAGTGTGGCAATACTCACATAGTGATTCCTTATGTATTATCAATTTGTCAGTCCAAAATTTCTCTTCTTTAAGTGGCACAAGCTCACTAGAGAAATAATCTTTATGATTCTAACGAATCTGTATGTCTCATCTTGAATAACTCGAGTTTTACTTTATGTGTTACAAGACATACCTTTAGGCTAATAACTTAATACCCCAGCCTTGCTTAAGGTTAACACATTCCTTAAGTCTTTAAAACTAGATATATATACATCATGTCAATAAATGAAACACCCAAGTGTTCAAAAGAATTTTGCATGCAATGACAACTGATACATATAAGCCAAGATTTACCACACGGTAAAAATTACAGATGAAAATAAACTTTATTTTACAATGGAGCAAAACAACTCCCACTAACCAACCGCATCCCATGATGCACCTAAACCCATGCTTATGACATATCTTTCAAAACACAAGGGCGAAGACCTTAGGTTAGGGGATCTATAACCATATCATCTGTACCAATATGCTCCACTGCAATGTCACCTTTCTTTACTGTCTCCTTTATGGTCAAATACTTGACCTTCATGTGCTTAGACCCTCTAAGTTCTTTATTGTTGTTTATAAATAACACAACAAAACTGTTATTACTATATGTCTGGATGGGTCTATCCACAGAATTTAAAATGGTCAACTACTTTATGAGATTCCTGAGTCAAATAACCTGAGTAGCAACCCCATGGCATGCTACAAACTTTACCTGTATAGTCAATGTGGTTACCAATGTTTGTTTTGTACTGTTCCATAATACTACCCTTCCTACCATTAGAAAAATTTAACCAGATGTGGATCTCCTATCATTCTCACAGCTAGCAAGGTCGGAATCTGTATGACCTACTAGCATGAGTTCAGGAATGTGTCTTTATGTTACATATAATCTTTTATCCCCTACAAGTACCATAATACTTTCTTGGCAGCAACCCAGTGGCTAAGACCAGGATCTGACTGATATCTGCCAAGAAGACCCATCACAAAAGTAATATCCGGTCTGGTACAGACCTGAGCATACATGATACTACCTAGTGCGCTAGTATAAGGCACCTCATTATGTCATCCTTCTCAGCTTCATTTTTTGGGCACTGTATCGAGCTCAGTTTGAGAACAGGAACATTCCCAGGTTTGCAATCCAGCATACTGAACCTCTCCTGAATATGATCAACATAAGCCCTCTGAGAAAAACTTAGTAAACGACGAGAACGATCCCTATGGATCTCAATGCCAAGGACAAAAGAAACCTCACCAAGGTCCTTCATGTCAAATTCCCTAGATAATAGTTGCTTTCATTTATGCAACATCCCTAGGTCACCGCTAGCAAGCAGGATGTCATCTATATAAAATATGAGAAAACAGAATTTGCTCCCACTGACCTTGTGATATATACACTGATCCACTTTGTTTTTCACAAAACCGAATGAGGTCATGACACTGTCAAACTTCAAATACCACTGCCTGGAAGCTTGTTTGAGACCGTAAATAGACTTCTTGAGTCCACGTAAGATGGTTTGAACCATCCACCGCAAGACCCTCAGGTTTAATTCAACAAGCTCCCAAACATCATTATGTTTCATCGATTCCACCTCATCTCTCATTACATCTAACCACAAATCTAACTGAGAACTAGAAACAACGCCTGAATAAGTAACTGGATCAACCACACAACCAATGTCGTAGTCATGTTCTCTTAGATAGACCTCATAGATAGATGGTATTTTTGAATTTCTCCCCTTGATGGATTTTCGTGATGGTGCTACCACTGCCTCACCCTAAATCTGAGAAATCTCAGTTGGAACTGCATCAATGATAGGATCCTCAATCGCATCCTGATTGAGAGGAATCTCATCAGGTGTTACATGAATGTCAAGGATCGTTATCAATATCAGGCTCCTGAACTCCAGCAGGTGTAACTAATGGCGTGGTATACCCCACATCCGTCTGAATAGGTAGAAGAACATGTACCAATATACCAACCATGTCACTATCTCGAACAGTCTGAGAACAATCATTCCTTTTGGCCATATCAAAATCCAGAAACTTCGCTGCCTATAAGTCCATAATTCTAGTGTCTCCGCAGGGGTTATAAAATTTATATCCCTTCGAATGATCTGGGTAGCTAACAAAATAGTAATGAGTAGTCCTGGGATCCAACTTGTTCAAAGTCGAATAATATAGTTTTACTTCTGCAGGGCACCCCCAAACTCTAAGATGATTTCTGGGTTTAGTAACTACATGGTTAAGGATACAAGGAGTAGTTTTCAAAAAACTTCTCCCATAAGAACTTAGGTAAAATTTGTCTTACTAATCATACTCTTCACCAGTGCGGTTATGTCTTTCGGCGACACCATTTTTCTCAGGACTTCCTGGCATAGTAAATTGACCAACTATCGCAGAGTCCTCTTAGTATTTGGAAAACAGACCCTTAAGCTATCCAGCATCGCCATGTCTGCCATAATACTCACCCCCACGATCGGATTTAACAATTTTAATAACTTTCCCCAACTGTTTCTCAACTTTAGTCCCAAAAATCTTGAACTTGTCAAGAAATTTAGACTTTTCTTTAATTAAGAACAGATAGCCATATCGGGAGTAGTCACCTGTTAAAAGTGATGAAATAAAAAATTCCTACACAATGTGGCTGAATAGGGACCACTGATGTCAATGTGAATGACCTCCAACAGGTCAGAACTATAGACTACAATTTTCTTCTTTATCTTGGTCATCTTTCCCTTACATCAGTCTACATAAGTTTCTAGATCACTTTCGAGAGTAGGTAGGATGTCAGACTTTATCAGTCTTTCCACTCTTGCCTTAGAAATATGACCTAACATCTTATGCCACAATGTGAAAGACCGTTCTTTAGGTAAGGGTCTTTTGGAAACAACGTTTTCAATATTATGGAAGGCGTAGATATCATTGGGAGATAAACACAGTCTGTACAATCCATTGGACGTAATGCAGGAACCAACTTTATTTGAAACAAATTTATCATACTGTTCTTTATTTCAAAATGGTAATTACCAATGTCCAACACTGAAATCGAAATTAAATTCCGCCTGAAGGATGGTACATAAAAAGTATTCTTTACAGTCAAATTAAAACTAGAAACTAGTAATAAAATGATATCTTCCACGAACTTTACGTCAATCATATCCATCATTCCCTATGACAAGTCTTGATTCATCCTGATTTGGCCTCTTCCGGTTTATGAATCCCTATATGGTAAAAGCAACTTAGTTAGTTACCCCGCCGTCTAGCCTCCAAGTACTGGATGAGGCTTATGATAGATTGGACTCACAAACAAAAGCCAAAGAATCGTTACCTGATGGCCTGGGTTTTGATAACCAAGTCTTGTATTTGTTGCAGTCCTTCTTTATGTGACCCTTCTTCTTGCAAAAGAAGTAGCGATCACTCTCTTTCTTGAAAGAGTCTTTCTTAGGTCCCAAATTGTTAATCTGATCGCACTCTTTATTGGCAGACTTATGAGTATGGTTTTTAGACTTTTCACTCTCATGGGATTTGGAGATAACAAGTAGTTTCTCTTCCTCGGATACAACCCTAGAAATAAGGTCATCGATACTCCAGACACCGTCATGGGAAAGGTAGTTGGTTTTGATGATGTCAAAATCAGAAGGTAGGGTATTAAGAACTTGATGAACAATCAAGGCATTAGGAAGAACAATATTCAAGGCTTTGATTTTGGTTTGATAGTCAATCATCCAAACAATATAATCCCTAACACCCCCAGAACCATGGTATTCCATATTAAATAGCCCTTGCAGAAGTCTCCTAATCTTAACATTCGATGAAACTTTGTATCTCTTGAAAATTGCATCTAGCGATTCCCTGGCAGTACATTTCTCAGGCAGACCACTTTTTAGGTGTTCCGGTATCGACCTCTTTATAGATAGTACAGCTAAGCGATTACTCTTTTCCCATGCAGAATGCACAAATTTTTCATCCTCAGTACTATCAGCTGTTAGGTCCATTGGTTTATCTATAACAAGGGACGTATGCACATTTGCCATCTTCATGGCAAACATAATGTCCTCTTTCCATTTCTTAAAATATGACCCAGTAAGAATCTCAATAGTGACCATGTTATTATTGACAGAAAAGGTGACTGAAAATTTAAACAATGAACAGTACAATAATCAGCATGATGCAAGTACAGCTTGAAACCTTATAAGCTAATGAGAATTTTACACACATCGTTGTGAAAACACATTTGGGCTGAATTCCCAACATGCAATTGTAAAAATCCCTACATACCAGTGGCCATGGGAATACAGCTCAACTTTCAAAATCTACCACCTTTGGGTGTGCAGAATTCTAGGGTCAGCCTATTCATATGCATACTGTACATATACCCCTTCAAGTATCAATACATGACCACCACCTTTGGGTGTATGACCACACATTAGAGTTGAAGGACATCCCACAACTGTATGAGACCGGTGTTTCACAAATCCAACAAGGAAGGTCGCTTTGGCGGCTGCATCCTGTCGAACCCATGGAACCCTCTCTTGGGATATTCCAAAATTACTTACATCCTTAAACAAATTGTGTTATTTTATACTTTATGACAAGGGGCTTAACTGTCTCAAAATTAACACAAATATGCCAACAGTATTGTTCATCAAAGTAGGTATTCTAGTAAGTCAGAAAATTAGTTCGGTTCCCAATGGAACGAATAGACAAATTCTATAATAGGGCATGCATCAAAAGAATACCAAGAATATTTAAAATATGCATCTCTGTTTTTAATGTCTTAAAACTAACACAAAATCCAACGATTCTGTTCATCAAGGTAGGTATTCCAGCAAGTCAGAAAAGTAGTTCGATTCCCAATGGAACGAATCGACAAATTCCATAATAGGACATGCATCAAAAGAATACCAAAAATATTTAAAATATTCATATTTAATCAAAACAGAGGGCACCATTGTGTAGAGCACAGAAAAATAGAGTCAACGCAAAAAACGAGACCCCAAACGGAGTCTCGTAGCCCCCAGAAAGCCCGGTCAAAGTTCAAGTCCAAATTCGGTTGACTGTACTGGTCAAACCGATCCAAAAAGTCAAAGCAAATCAATTTGGCTCAACCCCCGGTTAGAGTGAACCGGTTCAGACCCGGTCCAACCGGGTTCGGGTCAACCCAAAACGGGTCACCATCCGGGTCGGGTCTTCGTGTTGGAAAACGGGTCGACCCGACCCGGGGTAGCGCACGTTAGCATCGCCCATAAATACTATCAGGCGCACGATAGCAAACCCCAGAATCCCTCTTTTTTTTTTTTTTTTTTTTTTAAACTTCTGCCGGCGAGTGAAGATCACCCGCGGCTGCCGCCGGCGCGTGAGAGCGCGTCCAGCAGCCGTCGGCAGTAATCCACCCACCAAAAATTCTGATTTTCCGAGCTCTACGCCCCATGTGATCGGTTCTGTTTTCGCGGCTAAAAAATCGGCGAGAATGCCATGTCCGTCACGGGTTTTGAAAACTGGAAAAAACCCTAAAAACCTTGATTCGAATCGAAAAATTTTCGATTCCCTTATTATGTTCTATTATTTTGAATCCATATAGGTTCAAGAACGGATCCATGGAGGCTCTGATACCACATGTTAGAATAAATCGGTCCTCATAGGGACAAGATCCCAAAAGCCAGGATCTCCATAGGGCGTTCAAGAACACAATCAAATAAATAATAGAAAATAGGGATAGAACCACCAACCTTGTTTCGCATCCATAGTGATGATGATCGCAGCGGAAAATAAAGAACAAAGATCTAGGTGCTTCCCCTCTATTCCCAAAGTAACTGGCCTGATGAGAATACCGAATGCGCAGGGACAACGAACACTGAATATCTCCCTCTCTTTCAAGAATGCACTCCTCAATAGCAATTGAGAATAATAAGTTGTGTTAGGTAAAGGGGGGACCTAGCTCTCCTTATATAGTAATCCCTATAGGATCTGACTCATTACAGTCCCAATAGGAATCTATCTGGCCCACACTAAGCCAGTCCACATTAGACTTCTAATATAACTTAATGACCCCACTTTATTAGACCAAAACCCTAATTAGCCTGGTTTAGGGATTTAATTATGTCCATATAGAATTTTATTAGAATTAAAATTCTAACAGTCGTGTCTGTCCGTGTTACAAATATCTCCCGATATTGCACATACACATGCAAGCATACATATATAATCAGAAAAGAGGAAATGGATCATCTGCATGAACGTAAATCTCATAGCCAATGACATTTTAATTTTGTTTCCATAGAAACCCCTCCTCCCCTTGTAAAATGGCAAAAACAGGACAGGTGGTACGTGCAGAAGAACCGAACTCCAAATAAGTGCGAATTTGAGAAATAGGTACTGACCGCAAGCAACGCTTTGATATCAGGACGGCCGAACTCCGAAGTGCTGTCTTGGAAGTGATCGAGCAGGACATCTAGTAGATCATTATTCCTCGTTGGAGGAGAAGGAAGTGAACCTCTGGAGTACAATCGTTGGTCGATCATTTCGTCAAACAGCTTGTAGATTCTTCTTGCATAAATCGTCATACGGCGCCTTATACCCTGTGGGTCTAATGGTCTCAGTATAGGAAAAAAATCCGAAAGATTTGTCTTTCCTACCTCTTCCACCATTCTCCACACCAACGCTTTGAACTCTTGTCCGGTCTCGGAGTCTGGACCGACCAGGTCGACGGAGAAGATGGTGTTCGATAGCAGGTTAAGGGTGGTGGTGAATGCGGCTTGTCCAATGTCAACGGCTCGACCAACCTGGGCACTTTCGCTAACATGATCGAGGAGCTCCCGCACCTTCTGGCGCCGTAGGGATTCGTTGGCGTCGAGTTTCTGTGCGGTGAAGATCTGATGTTTGCAGAGCTTGCAAAGGTTTCGCCACCGAGACGAGGGAGGGAGCCATATAATGGACCCTGGTGGTGGTTCAGCACCCGAATGGAATCCCTGATGATTCGACCGGCGAAGGCCTGGTCGTGGGTTTGGAGTACCTCTTTGGCCATGGTGGCAGAGGAAACAACAATGTTCGTCAAACAACCGAGCTTCAGAGTCATGAGTGGGCCATAGGTCTTAGCGAGTTGGGCGAGAGACTCGTTGGGTTTGTTACCGATTTTGAAGAGGTTCCCAACGATGGGGAGAGAGACGGGGCCTGGTGGGAGCCTTTCGTTCCTCGCGCCGGAGAACCATGCTCGGAAACTCCACAGCACCAACAGGAGACCTACCAACAAGGTGAAGAAGGCCATGTTATGCTCTCTCCCTCTCTCTCTCTCTCTCTCTCACTCTCTCACTCTCTCACACACACACAGAGCCAGGCTCTATTTTTTGGCGCTTTTGCTATCGGATGATAAGCCTATAATCTGTATATATAATGTCCAGAAAAAGGGTAAAATAAAAAACCTTCTTCCAATTCAGACAAATAAAACTGTTTTTTTGGGGGCAAAGTAAATCCATCTACTTTTGGAAGAGCAAATTTTAGGCTGTGTTTGGTATGCATTCTAGTAATGCATTCTAAGTTGATTTCATATTCTATAAAAACAACTATTTTTTTCATCGAAAATACAAAATTGACTTAGAATATATTCCAACAACACATATCGGCCAAAGTCTCTTGATAAAACTAGGGACGTAAATGGGTACCCGAAAATCTGAATTCGATTCGCATCCGTATTCGTGAGGGGTATCTATATCCGTTTAGGAGAATTCGAATAATCCGAAAAAAAAAATTATCCAATCCGAATAGATATCCAACTAGTGCTATAGAGGGTTTTTGAAGATTCAACTGGTTCTAAACAATGAGGAAATGAGAATTTAAAAAAGACTAAAACATGGATTGAGAGTGAATCGTATTTGTTGGGGGTAGAAAGGTCTAGGTTACACAAGTTAGAGATGTAAACTGATGGTTGAAATTCCGAATTCGTTTTGCATTCGTATACGTTTAGGAATATCCGTATCCAGCCAGCAAATATCCGGATACGATCACTTCCAATCCATATCCGATCCGTTTACATCCCTAGATAAAATTAAACGGAGTTAACCCGGGTTTAAAATATGGAATTTGTTACTATGGTGTGCATATTAATATCCCATGCATATTGGAGTGAGGTGGTATTATTATTTTTTTTTTTTTAGTAAAATAATATTTTATTCATAGTCAACATGTAAGATTCATGAAAAGAGAAGAACACATCTCCAGAATCCATAGAATGAAATTGAACTCGTAAGTATCATCGACAGAGCCCTCCATGCAGTGGGGTGGTATTATAGCATGCGGGTATGGTATAGTTATTTAGCGTGTGGTATTTAGTTATTTCCAAAAGTTGTTATGACATGTACGTAACAACATTAATTATCTAATGTAGATAGGAGTATCATGTGAGTTGAGGTGGTTATGGGGATGAGATAGTTATGAGGAAGTGGGAGTAGTTGAGAAGTGGAGTAACCGTATGTTTTCTATTTATTACTTGAAAAGAATAGACAAGCATCTGATTATCTATCAACATCTCTAACGAGATCGAGACTAAGGCTTCCTGTTTACCGAGAGAGGCAAGGCTTCCTCAATGTAAGAGTGTCAATTGGTATGGTATCGGTACGGTACGGAAACCAAACACCCCATATACCGATATCATACTATACCATATCGAGTACGGTACAATTTTTTTATATCGATATTGTATTATATGGTATCGGTTTGCTGTATGGTATTTGTTATATAGTTTCTTGTATTATATATATAAATTAGTATATATAGTATGGAATATATTATATTTAGTATGTTATATTCTTATATATATATATATATATATTGGTAATTCGGTACGGTATCGATATATACCGTCGGTATCAACCTCCATAACGATACCGTACTGAAATGTATTCAATATAATATGATACGGTATGGGTAATTCGATACGTTACAGATCCAATAAACGGTTTCAGTACCAAATTGACAACCTTACCTCAATAGAGCGTAAACTATCAATTAATCTCTTCTTCAATCTCAGCTCTCTTCTTTACCAAGATGGGTAACCAGCCGACATACATACCATGTGGTTGGAGTCCACCTCACACTTGGCATCTCTAGTAAAGAAAAGGTAGCGCTAACCGGTGTTGTGTCTAGGCATGTACCTATGCCCAGACACAGCCCAAAGCGAAAAGACTAGCATTGCCCTTGGTTCTTTTTGCCTTTCCAAGGGTGTTAAATGGTTCAGTTTCGGTGTAACCGGTTTGGTGCAAGGATTTTTAGGTGAAACTAGAATTGAACCGTTTATTAAATGGTTTCAATTATTGAAACCAAAACCATTTAGTAAACGGTTTTGGTTTCTGGATTTTAAAGGGTTTCGGTTTATCGGCCCTAAATGGTTTCGATCATTGTTTTAGATACTTGGTTCCTAAATGTTTGTCTGTTTTACATTGAATTTAATGTTTGCTGGATGTACTCAACAAGCGACATTGAAAAAGATATGATTTTAATTCATAGAGAAGTCATAAATATTCATAGAAACATTGAGTACTATTAGACTAATGTATTCGAATGAATCCAATCCAATTATTTTATTACAAATTCCACATATACAATTCTACCAATCCATGTTTGACTCTCATTGTTTTCAAATTTAACAGCAACCTATTGTATGAAGGCTCTAATAGTTAATTTATTGCCAATACATATTACTAATACTTGTTTCGATTTAAACGGTTTACCAACAGTTTAAACGTTTCGATTCGATTTAAACCATCTAACTAAATGGTCCCAATTTTAAAACCCAAAATTGAACCATTTATTAATTGGTTTCACGGTTTCAATGTAAATGGCTCGGTTCAGTTTCGGTAAACGGTTTCCGTTTGATTTTGACACCCTTAGGTGCAAGTACACGCCCAGACACAATATCGGTTAGCGTTCTTTCTTCCTTCTAGTAATTAGTATGAACTCCAGAGAAGGGTATCAACCTCGAGAATCACCAAACCTTCACAAGGACCTGGAAGTAGACCTGCCCTTTTGCTTTTGGTGTTTAGGTTGGGTAACGTCTACATATTTCTTTCTATTCTAGGATTGCCCATACCGACACCTCCTTCAATGTATTTAGAAGGAGAAAAGAGTCAAAAGACTTTATGAGCCTAAGGCGAACATTGTGCCTCCTCACATGAGTTATTATATTATTTTTTTTAATAAAAAATAATAATTAAAAAATCAACGCAAGAAAGCGTAGAGAACGAATTTTTGATGCTACACTTGTAGTAGAAACATTCCTGCTACAGGTATAGCAGCATATAAATATATATATATTATTAGGCAATATCTTATTTCCAAAAGTAGGGGTGTCAAAAGTTTGCTCGCACAGGAAGGTCTAACTTGAGTCGATCAGTGGAAGCCCAAGACTGGTTAGAACGATTCCTAAACATGTTAGGCTCAAGCATCGATCGATGAATAATCTGGCATTCTTGAAAAACATGTTCAGTTATAAAATGTCCTTAAACGGTTTAAGTGATTCACCCAAAAAAAATATATGGTAATCCATTTAGCCTGCTTATAACCCGTTTAAAGACCATTTATAACCCTATTAGTCACTTTAAAATTATTAAAAAAAATTTAGCTTTACATTACATTGGGTATCAAGAGGCTATTTTGGAGAATATACTATGAAGAGTTTGAAAACCTTTGGATGGTGTGACGAGCATTCACCATGTGGTGAAAAAAACTTTCTCCTACATTAAATAATTTTTAAAAATAATATAGAAAAATAATCAAATGAAGGTAGCAATTGCTCACTTCAGCATTTTGATGACAACAAGATGTGTCATATAAGGAATAATGAGATGGGTCCTTGTCAATAATATTGTGGTTGTAGCAATTCAAAGCTGACACTTAATCGTAAACCCTCATTAATGAAATTGTCATTATATGAAGCTTGTGGGGGCACACAAGATTGAGGCATGGGATCCACACTGCAATGTCCTGCTCAAGTCTAGTGTTGTCATCAGGGGACTCACAACCCTATGTGGGAACCTCACTCCAAAGCCCTTAATAAAGCCCGGCCACATCTCTCTAGTGCACCTAGTCCGACTCTGAGGTTGTGACTCCTGGTTTGGGAGTCCGGAAGCCTTCACGTATGGTTACATGATCGACCCAATTCTTTTGTATTCCTAAATGCCTCCTCATAGGATTGCAACAGGGTCGGATTGGGTCGGGCATTATAGAACCCTAGCCCAACCCTAAATCCCCATAGCTGAGTCCAGGCCCGACCCGACCCTGACTCAGGGCCAAAAATATCCAACTGTGACCCGCCCTCAGGGTCGGGCCGGGGTCGCCCTGATTGGCCCTGATTATGAGGAGGGGAAAGAAATGCATGGGCTGAAATGGGTCGAGAAGAACATTATCAATTTTACAAAAAATAACACTATAATAAAATGTATTATATCACTTATTTTCTTCATATATAATATATTATATAAAAAAATGTGATTGACGTTTAAAGTTTATAACATATATATTATATCAATATATATTTTATAGTGTAGACACTGATTTTCGTCACCCCCTAATTGGCGATGATGATAACGGGACATGGACAATGGACGACGCACCCCCCCTCTTTTCAGACCCAAAGATACCTGGCCCATAAGACCAAGAACCATGCTGAGCACAAAATGGCCCATTTTAGGCCCAAAAACAAGGAAAAATGGCACTGTGCGCCCACGGCGCCGTGGACTCTTCCCACGGTACCGTGGGTACCTTCCCACGGCACTGTGGGGAGGTGTACCGGATTTCCACGGCGTCATGAGGGGGTGTGATATCAGTCTGCTGACGTCACCCACGACGCCGTGGAGGACTTTTTCGGCCAGGAGAGAGAAAATGTCCCTCCCTATAAATAGGAGGGTCCCCTCCCACATTTCCCAAGGAATTTTGGGTGGAGAGACCCTCCCCAAGTGATTCCTAGCATCTTTTTCTCCATTTTCACCCTCATTTCTCCTCTTTCTCTCATGAGTGTGAGTATTTGAAGTTTTCTTGAGGTGGACAGATCCTTCGATTGTCCCTCTGAGTATAGAGCGCTTTGGCTTCTTAGCTTTGGTATCCCGTCTGTGCACAGATAACCATCGAAACTCCCTTGTTATAGACGTTATTCTGTCTGTTTACTCTTTTCCAAATCACTCGAAAGAGCCGTTACTCTGCCGAGAAAGAAGCAGTGTCGGTCCATTTGTCCATCTCCCCTGAGCCAGGGGCATACAACCATACAGGTATAATTATTGCATTTTTGTTGATCTAATGTAGTCCTTTCATATTTTACCATTTTAGTCCACATTTTTCACATATATAATGTAGTTTATTATACTTTAGTTCAATTCATAGCATCTGAATGTAGTTCATAATATCCTCCATCCCCGTAATAAGAGAGAAACAACATTCGTCCTTATGTAGCATCTAACACAGAGAGACCGGCTTCGGCCAGGCGCGGTGGGTGCCTAACACCTTCCCACACTCGTAACCTGACCCCTTACCCAAACCTTTGGTTGGACCATATGGAGTCACGTAGCCTGATTCCGCTCACCACGGGTAGGGCTACACTTAATGGGTCCTAGGCCCTAACCCTAGGTGGCGACTTATCATTATGTTAACATTTTTAATGCATGATCCCAATCCCCTATTTATCATACATTGACAATGGTATCCACATCCATATACACACACATGTATCTCCCAAAACCCTATGTCACCAATACCCAAACAAAAGGGTTGAGAAAACCTTCGTCCCGAAGGACCGCGGTACTTACAGTGGCGACTCCACTGGGGACATGGTGGGCAAATGTCCACCCGAGGTCAAACTCTCTAAATAGGTGCTATCAATAAATGACAGAATGCTCTCTCTAAACTTTTATAAAAAAAAATAAAAAAATAATGATAATAAAAGAATAAAAAAAATATACAAAACAAAATGCAAAAAAAATAAATAAACAAATACCATAATATATTTGTCTGGCTAACCCTTGTGTGTACTAACCGCATCATGCATAGTGCTCGAAGTGAAATCAAACGGCGAGGATACTCCCTGTCGTGCCTTTACCCCCGGGGAGGTGAGGCACGTCATGCTAAGTACTCTGAGATCGGATGATAGCCGCTTCCTGTACCACTTTCTTGCACACATACACTGCATGGAAACTCCTCTTACCCCCGTAGTTAGTCGTTGGATCCCATGAGTAGTCATGGGTAATTCGCGCGAAGCTACGACCCTTGATATTTACTCGTACGAGTTTAGAATCACCAGCGAGGGTATTCACTAGTGTGCTGTGGAGTGCTCTGCCACTCAAAAAAGGCACTAGCTCGATTACTCTGAGTTTGTGTGACCTATTCTCCAAGTATATCAAAAGAATCACGTGCCTACAATTCGCGACCACGAGCGATAGGTATATCGGTTCTGTCAAGGGTGGCCTTGTTCTATCCTATGGAAGCCTACCCATTACATGCATCATGTAGAAAAATAGACCACATATGATTAGGGTACGACACAAACTAACCTTTGTTAGCTGTAAGAAAGACCGAGTTTAGGGTCATTTGACAATTAACCTGGTTTTGATATGAGGTGCCACCAAAGATAAGGAATTCCATAGTCCCACAATGGTCCCTCAAAGAAAAATGGAAGTCCACTTCCATATAATGGAACCTTACATGCCCCTCGAGAAAAAAAAAAAGAAGGCATCTCATCTTGACTCCAGACATAATCATCAATGACCCGGTAACTAGGATCTCTCTTTTGTTTGTTTTTTGTTGTTGTGTTCGAAAATGCTTGGGCAATGACGGCATTCGAAGTCTGGTCTCAGAAGGAGTCTGTTGAAACTCTGATGACCACTCCGATTACTTGAGTCGAATAAAATAATAAAATGAAACAAATGTTATAAAATACCCAAAAAAAATCATAAAAAAAAACTCAAAAGGAAAAGAAAAAAAAAATATAGATAAATAAAATAAAATTCTTCTTTAGCCTTCTTAGGATCTAAACTAGGTATTCTTCTCTCTTTCGTAGAAGCACGATTCTGTCCTTATCCATCTGGGTCCGACACGACGGAAGGTTGACTCGAGCCAACCCACCATTCTCCTCAAGATCCCTAATTCCTTCTCAGTCTTCTAGTTCATCTTCTGAGATATCACTTGTGAGTAACATGAATCCTTCGGAGGATCACTTGTCTGAAAGTCACGTCGAAGATCGAGTGGATAGGTTGCAAGTAGACATGGCCAAAATGTGGCAACTCATGGTACAACTAGTTCAGTCAGTCAATGAACTATCTAGGGGCGGATCCATAGCTGGACCAGCAGAGCAAGAAGTCCAGAAAAAACCCCGCAGCCCTCAAGACTCTAATCATCATACCAGTAGAAGAAGGGGAAGATAGCCACCCTATGGACCCTCTTGAGACTGAAAGGGAGAAGAAAATGAGAGAAAAAGTAGCCGAGTTGGAAGTGGTTGTCAAGGGCAAAGTCAAAGAAAAAGATGAAGAAGACCTGGTGTTCTTTCCCGAAGGGAAAATCCTCGAAGATTTCAAATGGAAATTGGATAAGTTCGACGGATCGAGAGATCCTAGGGCTCATCTCAAGATTTTTGCCACCATTGCCAGATCATGGGGACTTTCTAAAAACCAAATGGGACAGGCGTTCTTATATTCTTTGGCCGGATCTGCTTTGAGGTGGTTAACCCAGCTTGATCACACCCAAACCCAGTCATGGGCCTCTGTGGTTAAAGCCTTCACTAAGCAATATTCATACAACACTGAGATGGATATTACTCGAAGAGAATTGGAAACCTTGAGGCAAGAACCAAGTGAAGAGTTCTCAAACTACATCATGCGGTTCAGGGAGAAGGCCGCGAAAATGTGGAACCGCCCTACTGAGGAGGAGCAGGTCGAGATATTGTTAGAAAATCTGTATGGGGAGTACCGTGAGAAGATATACTACCAGCACATCAAAACATTTGATGCTCTTATGACAATCGGGAAGAAGATTGAAGATAAGATCTTTAAAGAAAGGCAGAATCAGGGTATGACCCGTGAAGCATCGTAGAAGCTATTCGGCAAGGAAAAGCCCAAGAGCCAAAGGAGGAAATGCTATAGGGACAAGCAGCCAGGCGGCGAAGTCCGTGGTAGCCACAGGATCCACCCCTCTCGTGATCCAAACTGAATCTGAAGCACCCAGGAGGAATTTCAACTTTGAAGGAATGATGCCCTTATTGTTATTCACCAAGCTCAAGAAACAGGGAATGATCAATTCCGTCCCTCCTAAGCCTCGTGGATTTGAACAATCCACCTACCGGTATAAGCCCAATCTGATCTGTCATTACCACGACCAACAAGGCCATCATACGGATAGATGCCTAGCTCTTAAGCATGCGATCCAGGACTTGATTGATGAGGGTAAAATTGAACTTCGAAAGAAGCGGCCGCCAAATGTCACCACAAATCCTCTACCTAACCATGGAGTAAATATGCTTCAAGAGGGTGCCGAGCAAGCAGATCCTACTACCTTGATTCATCCAGTCGGGAAGAGGAAGCTAATGAAGGCACACGTCTATATAGCAATGTTGACCAAGAAACTCAAGGAGGAAAAAGAACCACAGATTCGACAAGAGGTGTCTCAGGAAGTGGATCGGCCCGATTCCCCTTTCTATCATCCAAAGTCAGAAGGTGCCACATGGGTAGAATACCAAATACCTACATGGAAAATCTCACAACCATTGGTGAAGGGGACCTATTCCCTAGAGTCGTCTACGGGATCAGTGAACATGCTGCAAGAAGAGACACCATTCCAAGATCCTACCACATTGATCCAGCCCATCCCATGGTATTCAGGAAGAGATAAGCAGTCATGGTAAGCACGGGCAGAAAGGATGCAGATTTGCGTTTATTGCTCCCGAACCAGCTGTGACGGGAATATCCGAACAGGTGGGCAACCATGTGACCAAGGTAGAGGTATAGCATCCATCAACCGGCTTCGAAAGTTGGATTTCTTGGAGTATGGATTAGAGGGTCTCGAGATAATGACACCATTGTGCAAGTATGGTTTCTCCTCATCCAAAATATCTCACCTGGTTCCTGAAGAAGAAGAAGGGACTGAAATCACCAGAGTCACACCTCAGCTCCTTAAAGCAGTCTCAGCATTAGCTATTGGACAAGCTCTGACCAAAGAAGTCTCTCTTGCCCATGTAAGGGGAGATATTGACAACAGCTCAAATGAGGAAGACAACCAAGATATCCACGAGGGATGGATAGAGTATACCGAGCAAAGTCCAACGATGGAGGATGAAGGAGTAGAAGAGATGGATTGGGTAAATAACATCGGAAGCGATGATAATAATGACCCTACCGACCTTATTCAACCCATATCATCAGATGAGTATGAAAGCAGAGATGATGAGGAGATATCATCTCCAGAGGTTCCCAGAGGCGATTGGACGGTGTCCAGAGAAGATTTTGAGCGTTGGAACATGAGCGCCTTCTATCAGGTCGCAGATATACTCGACGTTTCCACCCATACTCAAGAGATCCTGTACAAGGCTACTTCTCTATTTCCAGATCTGGTGTGTAGTAACTTCGCAGCACGTTGTGAGAGCTTGGTGATGCCAAATGAGAGCGATGAACTCGTTCGAACCCTCCATGGGTTGAAAAATATGACTTGGTTAGTCAATGCTTTGGCCTGTGATCTATTCGGAACTCCTCCAGAAGACCTGGTCTTGTATTCAGATTCATTCTCCTATCCAGATCCACCTCGAAGAAGTGAAACCTGGGACGCATGGATCAATGATATCAGCCTCGGGGAATTTTAGATTGACCCCACCTGAGGTATCTTTCCTATGGACATCAATGGTGAAGGGGAAGAGCCGTTGGAAGAAGAACAATCATCTGAAGAAGATGAAAGTGAGTAAGAATCTACATCAGAGGAATCCAATGATGAAGTGTCCGAAGGGGAAGAAGAAATGGAGGATGAGGAACCTTGGCAACCAAGGACACGTCTGGAGAAGTATGAGAACATTTGCGGACCCGCACCATGGGAATTATCATTCCGGGTGAACGAGATCCACCGGGATATAGATAAAATCCAGGAAACACTCATGAAGACGGTGATCTTGGATGATAAGTACCAGGAGGAGCTTCAACAGCCGGAATCTGTTAAAGAACAGTTGACACTCCCTCAAGTAATTCGCCATTTGGAAAACTCTGTAAAGTTAACTTTGGCCTTGACACAAGATCTATGTGGGACTCCTCCCCCGTCTCCGTATCAGGGTGACAGAGAATACCGCGCATGGGCAAGAGCACATGATGATTTCTATATGTGTCATGTCAACGAGGGAGAAGCGGTAAATGACCCAACAGGGAATATCCACCCAGTTATTTCAACCCCAGAAAAGAGGTCCAAAATTTCAGTTTCTCAAGGAGAAAAGAAGGATCACAGCTTCTATAAGTCATTGGCGGAAGCACCGAAGATGTACCAAGCGGCTTCGAAAGCCTTTCATGCCATTGGCCAATTGATACCAGAAGAACCCCATACAGTCCAACAGGTTGCTGAAAAGCGAGAAACCCTGTCAGGAATCCTAAATCAAGCCCGAAAGTCTATCGTGGCCTTGTCTGATGAAGGAGGTAAAACCCGAATTTGTCCCAAGGGTCCTCTTATCATCACTGATAGTGACGAAGAAGATGGGGACTTTTGCCCAGTCCGGTTGGTCATTAAAGAAAGAGAGTCAGAGGTGGCAAAAACTAGGAGTGGCCGAAACTTTAAGAATAAAGAGTTGACAGTGGAAAAATATCGGTCTAGCCAGTCCACGACAGTTGTTGAGCCAAAAAACCGAGTACTAGACCAATTGAAGAAGGCCCAAGCCAACATCTCAATCTGGGGTTTATTAATGGCATCACCAACCCACCGAGAAGCTGTTCTGAAAGCTCTTACCAAGGTTCAAGTGCCCATAGAAATGGGGCCTGAGGAATTATCTCACATAGTGGGGGCCACTTATGCCATTCGATCACTCTTTTTCTCGGAAGAGGATTTACCCCGGAGGAAAGAATCACAACCGGGCACTTTACATTACGGTGGAATGTAACAAGAATCAGTCCCCAGTTTCGATAGACAATGGGTCCGCCCTCAATGTGATGCCCCTCAAAGCAGACAGATGCATGGGTTTACCTCTAGACAAAATGAAGTCGTCCAGTCAAACCATCAGGGCATACGACAATTCCAGAAGGGAGGTGGGGTGATTGGGATTCTTACCACCAGTATCAAGATTGGACCAGCCTGCTTTACCATAGACTTCCAAGTCATCGACATTTAAGCATCCTTCAATATGTTGCTTGGAAGACCATGATTACATTCAACGGGAGCCCTGGCATCAAGTCTTCATCAAAAGCTGAAGTTCATATATGATCAGAAAGTGATTACCATTTTTGGAGACCCGAAAATGGTACACACTTTGGCCAACATTGAAGTAGGCGGTTCATCCTCGCAAGAAGTGCAGCTGGGTGGGTTTGAAATCGGCCACATTTGTACTACCTCTGCAAGTGAAGAAGACCAGGGTCTAGGGAAATTCCTGACAATATGGAGCGAAGCCTCTGTAAAGATTATGAGAAAGATGAAATATTTCCCTGGATTGGGATTGGGTAAAAACCAACGAGGTAGCAGCGTTCCGGAGATACCAGCCAATGCCCATTGTGGATTAGGGTTTAACCCAAAGAACCCAAGGAAGAAAACCACAGGACAGAAGAATAGTATGGCAAATGGTGAGCCATATTTCAAGACTCTGAACGGATACTTCGTGAAAGAGGGAGAAGACTTCCCTTCATGGAAATCCGAACCATGGTTCAATCAAGAACAGGCGAACGTCTACCAGGACTTGAAATATTCTTTAAGAACGAAGTAGACTGGATAGCCATGGAATTGGATCAAGCCAGCAAGAAGGAAGTCATAGGGGATCAAGGGATCGACAAACTGCTTGATAGCAGAGTGATCATTGAAGAAGAAGAAGAAGGACCGGCACCACATCTTCTCATACAACCTCTCCAAGGATCCATAGCGAATTGGGCCAGAATGATGGAAGATTTTCATATTAATGAATCTGAAGTTGTAACCAGCTCTAGTATAGTCCTGTCTAAGTCTGTCTCTGAGTCTGTATCTGAGTCCGGTGGAAATGTCCAGCCCATTGGGTCTGTCTGTACTCTTCTCCTTATCATGAATGAAATTACTGATTCTGAGTATGTTTCTTCTTCTTCTTCCTATTCTTCTGATGATGATAATGCCTTAGAACATCGCAATCTGTTAGAATAATTGGAGCAAAGAAGAGCTCAACCCGTCCGAGAGGATACCCACCCCGTAAATATAGGGACCGATCAATGCCCTCGAATAATCAAAATTGGTGCTTCTCTCAACAATAACGAAACATCCCAAATGATCTCTCTCCTCAAAGAATTTGAGGAAGTCTTCGCCTGGTCCTACAAGGATATGCCCGGCATCGATCCAAAGATTGTGCAACATGAATTACCCACATATCCGGAGGCTCGCCCAGTCAAGCAGAAGTTAAGAAGGATGCGGCCGGAATGGAGTGAGAAGATCAGGGAAGAAGTAATCAAACAATGGAATGCAGGATTTCTTCAAGTAACTCAGTACCCTCAATGGTTGTCCAATATTGTCCCAGTCCCTAAAAAAGATGGGAAGGTCAGAATGTGTGTGGATTTTCGTGACCTAAACAGGGTCAGCCCGAAGGATGATTTTTCGTTACCCCACATTGACATTTTGGTAGACAACACTGCAGGCCATGCTCTACTGTCCTTCATGGATGGCTTCTCAGGATATAACCAAATTAGTATGTGCCCGGAGGACAGGGAGAAAACTGCCTTCACCACACCCTGGGGCACGTTTTGTTACAAAGTAATGCCTTTTGGGTTGAAAAATGCTGGGGCAACATATCAAAGAGCGGCCATGGCTATCCTACATGACATGATACACAAAGAAGTAGAGGTATATGTCGATGATATGATAGTCAAATCTATTAACCGACAAGGCCATGTTGTAGCTCTCAGAAAGTTCTTTGAAAGAATCAAAGAATACAAGCTGAGGCTGAACCCTCAGAAGTGTGTGTTTGGGGTCAAAGCAGGAAAATTACTGGGATTTCTGGTCAGCAAAAGAGGGATAGAAGTGGACCCTGACATGATAAAAGCCATCACGAAAATGCCACCACCCCGGACAGAAAAAGAGGTACGAGGGTTTTTGGGCCGCATCCAGTACATCAGCAGATTCATATCTCGGTTGACATCCACTTGTGAACCTATCTTCAAACTCCTAAGGAAGAAAGAGCCGAAAGAATGGAACGAGAAATGTCAAGATGCCTTTATGAAAATCAAAGAGTATCTACTTTCTCCTCCTATACTTGTCCCTCCAGTGTTCGGTGAACCTTTGCTCCTATATTTGTCAGTAGGAGAAACAGCAGTCGGATCAATGATGACCCAAGTTGGCAAGGCGGATGGAGAAGAGCATGCAATCTACTATGTGAGCAGGAAATTCATCGAGTATAAAACTCGATATGCCCCAGTAGAAAAGACATGTACATCTCTGGTTTGGGTAACTAAGCGCCTGAGGCACTATATGGTGTCACATCCCATCAGGTTGATCTCTCGTATGGATCCCATTAAGTACCTCTTCGAGAAACCAGCATTGACAGGAAGGATGGCTAGGTGATTGTTGCTATTATCAGAATTCGACATAACTTATGTCAGTCAAAAGTCTGTGAAAGGGCGAGTATTTTTTACCATCTAGCAGCATTTCCCTCAGAGCATGATTCCCGAGCAACAGATGACCTCTTCCCAGATGAAGATTTGTACTCCGTAGAAGCCGGACCAACTAGGGGGTGGTAACTGTACTTTGATGGAGCCGCCAATCAAAAAGGATTTGGCGCAGGGGTGTTCTTGATAACCCCAGAAGACTTTTACTTGCCGATGGCCTTCAGATTGGAATTTAGTTGTACCAATAACATAGCAGAGTATGAAGCTTGTGCTATTGGGTTAGAAATGGCTCTGTCTGTAGGAGTTGACAAAATTAAAGTTTACGGGGATTCCTCTGTGGTGATCTGTCAAACACAAGGAAAGTGGAAGACTAAGGATGAGAAGTTGAAGCCCTACCAAGTCTATCTGGAACAACTGACATAATGCTTCAAGGAAGTTTCTTTTGAGTATCTGCCCAAGGATAGCAATCGGTTCACCGATGCTTTAGCCACTTTGGCGTCTATGGTAGAATGTGATACTCGAGACAAGATCCAGCCCTTCCTAATAGAAAGAAGGACTTGCCCAGCATATGGAGAACCAGTCAATACGCTCACCGAGGATGGAAGACCTTGGTATGCTCCAGTGGTCGACTACATCAAGGAAAGGAGATATCCTGAAGAGTTTTTAGAAAGAGAGAAGAGGCATTTACGAAAATATGCCACTCAGTTCATCCTCCAAGGAAACTTGTTGTATAAGAGGTCTTATGATGGTATCCAACTATTATGTGTGGATGAGGATCAGGCTCAAATCATTATGGAAGAAATCCATCAAGGAAGATGTGGACCACACATGAATGCAAGGATGCTGGCCAAGAAAATTCTAAGGATGGGATACTATTGGGCCACTATGGAAGCTGAGTGTACTACCTTCGTAAGGCGATGTCATAAATGCCAGATATTTGCCAACATCATTCATATTCCTCCGACAGAGTTGCACTCATTAAATGCCCCTTGGCCATTTTCTACCTGGGGAATTGATGTGGTTGGAAAAATAACTCCAAAGGCTTCAAATGGACATCAATTCGTGTTAGTCGCCATTGACTATTTCACAAAATGGGTAGAGGCTCAATCTTATGCAGTCCTAACTTCTGCCAAGGTGGCAAAGTTCATAAAAGAGAATCTCATCTGCAGATACGGGGTGCCGCAACAGGTGATTTCAGATCAAGGCCTGCATTTCAGGGGAAAAGTGGAAGAACTCTGCAACCAATTTGGCATTAAGAGGCATAAGTCTACTACTTACTGACCACAGACTAATGGAGCAGTAGAAGCAGCCAACAAGAATATGAAGGTCATATTGCAAAAGATGGCAGATACACATAATGACTGGGCAGAGAAACTTCCACTAGCTTTATGGGCATATCGGACATCTATCCGAACCTCTACCGGAGCTACCCCATATTCTCTGGTATATGGGATGGAAGTCATATTACCAGTAAAAATTCAGGTCCCTTCTCTTCGAGTCTTACTCGATAGTCAATTGCCAGAAGGAGAATGGGTAAGGGCTAGGTACGAAGAGCTCAATCTCCTGGATGAGAAAAGGATGAAGACCATGGATAATCTCAAGAAATATAAGCAAAGAATGGCTAGGGCATTCAATAAAGGTGTCCGCACTCGGAGCATTGAGGAGGGAGATTTGGTCCTTAGAGAGCAGCGAACTCCAATCCATGACCCAAGAGGAAAATTCCGACCCAATTGGAGTGGACCCTACAAAGTCAAGACCATATTGCTAGGACAGGCGGTCCAACTCTCTGATCTTGACGGAGAAGATCTTCGGGGTCTAGTCAATATGGACCAACTAAAGAAGTATTTTGTCTGAGATATGTGAAGCAATTTGAACTACGTTAGACCTGATTCCTCCAAAGGGATACGTAGGCAACTCGATGTATTCGGGTACGGTCTCAAAAAAAAAAAGAGAGAAAAAAAAAAAGAGAAAGAAAAAAAAAAAGGAGAAGGCATTGTATCGGTTTCCTCCCATAAATTCCGCCAGCCGGCGTCCCTTGTACATATGGGTAAATCTCGCCATTTGGCCTTCCATCCTTGACCTAGCTTAGGAGTAAAAGTCATCTAGAGCTGGTTATTAACAAAGGATTTATTCATTCTATGTCACAAAATGCTAACCCAATCCTTGATACAGGTAGCATGAGAGGACTAAAGAAAGAAGGACTCGACGAGCAGTTGCGTCAGTGGACTCTCCGGATGAATGTGGACGAGCCTACACTCCTAGAGGATCACCATCTGATAGTATTGGGAAGGATCGGTTGCTTCAAGCTCCATCATGATTTACTAAGGGAAGTGTCGAAGTGCTGGAACCCCCAATTGCACGCGTTTCACTTCGAAAAAGTCTGGCTGGCTCCGACCATTGAAGAATTTCGGGCTTGTATGATGTCACCCCCTCGAGGAAAATCGTTCCTCCCAACTACGAAGAAAGAACAGCTCTTCAAAAATTTGGGGGATTTCTTTGCCATGAATAAGAAGGAGTTAAAGCAAGTTCTCAATTATGACAAGGTGGATGCGTTGAAATTTGTGAAGATCTTCAACAACAACGGATTTGAAGAAGAAAGATAGATCCGACGCAGAAGGTGGGCATACTTATTCTGTATGATTGGGAGGTACTTGTTAGCATCTCCAGGAAAAAGCATGTCGCCAATAATTGCAGAAGTGGTGAGGCAAATTGAAGAAGGATGCGACATCGCTCCTACGGTTTTAGCAGAAACATTCAAAGGGTTTGATACCATGAGTCAGTCTCAGAAGTACGGTATAGACTTCCTTCATAGATCTCTGGCGGTATTCCAAATGTGGTTGATGGAAAAACTAAAATTGGTCACACCAATTTCGTGTCCTCACCTCCGACCTATGCATTATCAAATACAAAGGGAAAAGTCAGAATTCCACAAGGTCCAAGACTGGAAGAAATATTTGGAGGAGAGAGATGTCCAAGAAATCCAATGGAACTGCCCTTGGATGAAGGCCGAGAGAGAAAAATCAGAAACATCAGGGAACAATTATGTGAGATTCATGGGTTTAACTCAGATCAGTTTTTATATCACTTCTTTAGTATCTCCGAGGCAGGAACAACCTAAGATGGAAAAGTTCAGAACCCCAGAGATGTGACATAAGAAGTGGTGATGCTATTATCCGAAAAATGTTACAAATAAGTGATATCAATTGGATGTTCCTATCTTTATTTGTTTGTCTTTCTTTTCTCAATTTCTCTGTCCTTGCTCATGTAATGGAACCATTTACCAATGGAATTTGTGCTTCTAAGGAAAGGGATGGAGTCTCATGTGCATTTCAAAGAAAGAAATATCCAATGAATTCATAAACAATTCATTTGTGTACAAAAAAAAAGGAAGAAGAAGAAACGTGTACATAAAAATTGCACCAGTATCCATACCAAAGTGTATAAACAAAAAAGAGAAGGGAAGGAAAATAAATGTACATAAGTATAACGATATAAAAAATAAAAAAAAAAGAGGAGTGGTCATGACTCAGGGGAGTAATCGTCAACATCCAAGCCTCCCCCCTCTCCGCTTTGGGACGCTATCAAGGCATCCCTCTCAACCTCAGCCCGCGTAAGGTTAAACTGCAGCTGATCATTTGCAAGCCTGAGTCTCTCAATCTCTCTCCGACAATGGTTGAGCTTAAGCCTCTAAAAAAGGAGAAAGAAAGAGAGAGAGAGGAAAATCAAAAGATAAGCAAGAAATAACAATAATAAAAAATTAAAATAAAAAAAAAGAAGAAAGGGGGGGGGGGGAAGAGACGAAGCATTACCATACTATGGCCCGCGTCCACACGCGAGATGATCATCTCATCCATGCTCGCCATCATGCGCCTCATATCGGCGTATCGGCTCGCATCCACCTAAACATGATAACCAACCAAGATGTCAAGAGTTTGAAAAATAATGGATGAAGTCAGTAAAGTCGGGTGTGCTTACCCCATCATAAGGAAGAGGGAGGCCTAGGTCCGTATCTGCAGCTCGAGGGGGTGGTAAGATGACCTCAACCATCCCAGGCTTGTGGTGGCGAATGAACCACGAACGATACCCTGGAATGTGGTCATCTGGACCAGCAATCCGCAGGGCTGGAACCTCTCCAGAAGGCCCAACACCTGACTCCACTTCCCCTACTCGGGAGGCGCAAGAAGAACTCCTGCCACCATAGACCCCTGAAATCATGGGGCGACCTGGAAACTGCCAAGAGGAGAAACACATCAGAATAAAAGATAGATTAACAATCTGAGAAGAAGAGGGGAAAATGGAGAAGATCTCACCTGAGGACCCTCGCGGGTGAGGGGGACGCAGACTGTCTCTCGAAGAAGGAACTCGGTGTAGTCCGTCTCGGCTAGCACCAACCCAATCGCGGGCTCACCAACCCTCCAGTGCCTGATCTCATCTCGATCCATCAAGGCTGGCTGATGGACCCGAGCAGGAGGAGGGCAGGGCACCAAGTGAGCCTCAGACCACTGTAGGGACACTCGCTCTCCCAAGTAAAAAGCAAACCCCCATAGGCCCTCAAAAAGGACCCTACGAGTGGAGAGAGCTGAGGCCCTGTCAAACATGTCCGGCTCTAAAATCACCTCCCCCAAATAAGGACGGAGAGAAGCCTGTCAAGAAAGAGTCAAGATCAATGCAAAAATCAAAAGGAAGAGAAGAAAAGAGAAAATAAGATAAACAACCACCTTAGATTTACCTCGGTCGGCTGCAGCTCGTTCAGGAGGCTGCGAATGGACCCAAGGTCCTTATGGCGACCGCTCCTGAGCAAGCGGGACTTACGCCATCGCGTAGTCCGAGGAAAGGTGGTTCCGGGGTCATCCCCAGGTCTGAAAGTAGGGACCCAAAATTGAAGGATCTCATAGCTCCACGTCTACAATAGGCAATCATAAATGAGCTCAAAAAAAAAAATAAATAAAAAAAAATAAGAATAAAATAAAAACAAAAAAAGGAAAAGAGAAAAAGGCAAAGTTGAGAGAACTCACCCATAAGACATAGCAGCATCCGATCAGCTTCGGTGACCCCACAACCAGATAATCTAACATATCCAGGAAGTAGGCGTACGCCGAGCCCCCCCAATCGTAGCCTGCAGCCACGTCAAAATGCTCAAAGAAGCGAACATATGCGGCGTCGGCTGTCACCGTACCCGTCATATCGTTGAACATCACCTCCGCCAGCAAGAATAGGAGGAAGCATCGAGCCTGCTGATCCTGAAGGACGGACGGCTACTGGTCTGTAATGACCCTCTCATCCCAGCTACCCCTCAGGACCGATGCGGTGATCTCTCTCCCCGTAACGGCGATCCCCAACTGCTGCCTGTAGTACTCCAGGCACTCTGATGGCTCTGCCGAGGCTATGATCCTCTCCTCCGGAGTCAGTGTCATGGGTAATCCACCAAAGGGCAGTCCCGTGATCATGTAGAAATCCAAGGGGGTGACCGTCGCCTCACCAAAGGGAAGGTGAAATGTATGGGTGCTCGGCCACCACCTCTCTATCAGAGCCCTCGCAGTCGGACTGTCCAACTAGCGAGCCAGGGACAAGGCGATGTGCCCTAGCCCGGTCTGAATAACCCGCGACTGTACCCCTAGGCAAAGTGTGAGGTATCACTCGGAAACAGCCTCCAACCCACAATATTTCTTGGGCGAAGGAAGGGAGCTGCCCTGCAAAGAAAAATAAGGCAAATGGTTAGCTGAGATAGTGAGGACAACAATTAAACAATTAAATAAAAAATAAAAAAAAAAAGAAAAAAGAGAGGAAGAGGGAGAGGCTGTAAAAGGGCGCGTTACCCAGATTTACGTACCAAAGGACACTTAGGGTAGTGTCTGATGACCTTGCTTTGATTTGCATGCCACTAGGTGCCTAGGAGGGTATCTAGAGGCATTACCTAGATTTGCGTGCCAAAGGACACTTAAGGTGGTGTCTGATGGCCTTGCTTTGATTTATGTGCCACTAGGTGTCTAGGAGGGTTTCTAGAGGTATTACCTAGATTCGCATGCCAAAGGACACTTAAGGTGATGTCTGATGGCCTCACTTTGATTTACGTGCCACTAGGTGCCTAGGAGGGTATCTAGAGGCATTACCTTGATTTGCATGCCAAAGGACACTTAGGGTAGTGTCTGATGGCCTCGCTTTGATTTGCGTGCCACTAGGTGCCTAGGAGGGTATCTAGAGGCATTACCTAGATTTACGTGCTAAAGGACACTTAAGGTGGTGTCTGATGGCCTCGCTTTGATTTGCGTACCACTAGGTGCCTAGGAGGGTATCTAGAAGTGTTACCTTGATTCGCGTGCCAAAGGACACTTAGGGTAGTGTCTAATGGCCTTGCTTTGATTTGTGCGCCACTAGGTGCCTAGGAGGGTATCTAGAGGCGTTACCTAGATTCGTGTGCCAAAGAACACTTAGGATAGTGTCTGATGGCCTCGCTTTGATTTCTGTGCTACTAGGTGCCTAGGAGGGTATCTAGAGGTGTTACCTAGATTCACGTGTCAAAGGACACTTAGGGTAGTGTCTGATTGCCTCGCTTTGATTTGCATGCCACTAGGTGCCTAGGAGGGTATCTAGGGGCATTACCTAGATTCACGTGCCAAAGGATACTTAAGGTGGTGTCTGATGGCCTCGCTTTGATTTACGTGCCACCGGGTGCCTAGGAGGGTATCTGGAGGCATTACCTAGATTTGCGTGCCAAAAGACACTTAGGGTATTTGTCTGATGGCCTCGCTTAAATTTGTGTGCTACTAGGTGCCTAGGATGATATCCGGGGGCATTACCTACATTTGCGTGCCATTAGGAGCTTGGGGCAGAATCTAGGGGCATTACCTCTAATCTATGTGGTGAAGTATGAAGCTAATATAAATAAATGCATAAATTGAAAGGGAAAGAGTAAGAATACTGACCTGGCCCCATATGGAGCGATAACCATGGCGGGCCGTGTCGGCCAAGGTGACTCCTGAAAGATACCATGCAGCCCGTGCGTCGCGAGCAGTGGTACCGCGTAGTGGCTCCCGGTGAGACTGGCGTCCTTGTCAGGGGAAAGACATGGTTTGAGCAAATAAAAAGGGTTTGAGGTCAAAAATAAAAAACGGCAGAGCTTTGCAGGAGAAATGAGAGTGATGGAATGAGGGAGGGAGCCCTCTATTTATAAACTCTCTATCGCGCCCACGGCGCCGTGGAATTCTCCACGGTCCCGTGGAACAGCGGCTCACGGTGCCGTGGAGGATTGCCCACGGAGCCGTGAAGTCTGGCACGATGCCGTGTACACGGGGCCGTGCAAGCACGGTGCCACCCATACACGGGGCCGTGCGGACCCCCACACGGCGCCGTGGACCAAAAAAAAAATAAAATAAAATAAAATAAAATAATAATAAAAAATAAAAAAATATATATATAAAATATCCCCAGTGAAATCCCTCAATACTAACTTTCGGTCGAGTGGTGCCTTATCACCCTCCAAACTCGATGGTTTCGGTCGAGTGGCACCTTATAACCATCCAAGTTTGACTTTTGGTTGAGTGGTGCCTTATCACCCTTAAATTGGATCTTCGGGCCCAGTGGTGCCTTATCTAGATCTTCGATCGAGTGGTGCCTTATCACCCTCGACTTGATGGTTTCGATCGAGTGGAACCTTATAACCATCCAAGTTTGACTTTTGGTCGAGTGGTGCCTTATCATCTTGAGATCTTACTAGATTTCGAGTGGTGCCTTATCACCCTCCAGGACTTGATGGTTTCGGTCGAGAGGAACCTTATAACCATCCAAGTCTGACTTTTGGTCGAGTGGTGCCTTATCACCCTCAAATTTGATCTTCGAGCCGAGTGGTGCCTTATTTAGATCTTTGGTTGAGTGTCTTATCACCCTCAAAATTCTATCCCAGTGGAGTCCCTCATATTCGATCTAGTGGGGCGAGTGGTGCCTTACCTAGGTCTTTGGTCGAGCGGTGCCTTATCACCCTCAAAAATTGTTTGAGCAATGCTCACAAGATAAAGATTTGGTTCTTCCGAGTTTTTCTTTTGAGGATTATCGAAAGATTTCATTGTGATTATTCGCCTATTTTTAGCAACTCTGCCGCCTTTGAGGAAAGCGTCAGCAATACATGCTCTTGGTGAAAAAATTAGTTGGTCTTTTGTCTTTAACCTTCAGCTGTTGGCACAGGCCTCGGCCAAAGAGGGGCAAACTGTAGACACTGATTTTCGTCACCCCCTAATTGGCGATGATGACAACGGGACATGGACAATGGACGACGCACCCCCCCTCTTTTCAGACCCAAAGATACCTGGCCCATAAGATCAAGAACCATGCTGAGCACAAAATGGGCCATTTTAGGCCCAAAAACAAGAAAAAATGGCACTACGCGCCCACGGCGCCGTGGACTCTTCCCACGGCGCTATGGACGCCTTCCCACGGCACCGTGGGTACCTTCCCACTGCACTGTGGGGAGGTGTACCAGATTTTCAAGGCGCCATGAGGGGGTGTGACATCAACCTGCTGACGTCACCCATGACGCCGTGGAAAAGTCCCCCACGGTGCCGTGGAGGACTTTTTTGGCTAGGAGAGAGAAAAGGTCCCTCCCTATAAATAGGAGGGTCCCCTCCCACATTTCCCAAGGAATTTTGGGTGGAGAGACCCTCCCCAAGTGATTCCTAGCATCTTTTTCTCCCTTTTCACCCTCATTTCTCCTCTTTCTCTCATGAGTGTGTGAGTATTTGAAGTTTTCTTGAGGTGGACAGATCCTTCGATTGTCCCTCTGAGTATAGAGCGCTTTGGCTTCTTAGCTTTGATATCCCATTTGTGCACGGATAACCATCGAAACTCCCTTGTTACAGACGTTATTCTGTCTGTTTACTCTTTTCCAAATCACTCGAAAGAGCCGTTACTCTGCCGAGAAAGAAGCAGTGTCGGTCCATTTGTCCATCTCCCCTGAGCCAGGGGCATACAACCATACAGGTATAATTATTGCATTTTTGTTGATCCAATGTAGTCCTTTCACACTTTACTGTTTTAGTCCGCATTTTTCACATATATAATGTAGTTTATTTACTTTAGTTCAATTCATAGCATCTGAATGTAGTTCATAATATCCCCCATCCCCGTAATAAGAGAGAAACAACATTCGTCCTTATGTAGCATCTAACACAGAGAGACCGGCTTCGGCCGGGCGAGGTGGGTGCCTAACACCTTCCCACACTCGTAACCTGACCCCTTACCCGAACCTTTGGTTGGACCATATGGAGTCACATAGCCCGATTCCGCTCACCACGGGTAGGGCTACACTTAATGGGTCCTAGGCCCTAACCCTAGGTGGCGACTTCTCATTATGTTAACATTTTTAATGCATGATCCCAATCCCCTATTTATCATACATTGACAATGATATCCACATCCATACACACACACACATGTATCTCCCAAAACCCTATGTCACCAATACCCAAACAAAAGGGCTGAGGAAACCTTCGTCCCGAAGGACTGCGGTACTTACATATAGCATAACTTAAATCAGGGTCGGGTCGGGCAGGGCCAAGCTTAGCCCAAGGCCTCAACCCTAACCCGACCCGACCCTAACTCAGGGCTAGAAATTTTAAACCCTGACCCGCCCCTCAGGGCCAAATATCTCAGCCCAGGCCCTATTCGAGCTCAGGGCGGGCTAGGGCAGGTTCGGGCTGACAGGGCCAAACTTGCACCCCTACCTCCTCATGTTGCGACTGTTTAGAAAAGGAAAGTATACATCTGCCCACTGATTTACGTGGAAAAAAAATCCTCATTAATTGGACATGCAATCACTGATTTATTGAATTAAGTATGATATGTGGCTACCATGTGGGAAATATCTTTTTGGTGTTGCCCTAACCCCACCAGTATTTAATGGTAGCAATGGGTAATAAGGGGGACTTGCAGAAATCAAGAACAGAGGGCTGAATTCGAGTTTCAGGGAACTCCAAATGTTGAAGAAAAGAGGAATGAAAAGAGTGCTTTTTCATGAATTTTTTTATGGGAAAAAGAAAATAATATATTAATAACGATTCAAAATAGGTACAACTTGGTTAAAGTTAGGGGAGTTAGTCCTAACCTTCATGGATAACCTACAAAAAATATAGTTATCCCTAGTCATATGAACAAAATTATAATTCTGTGCAGTGTTTGAAACATAAAACAGAAGAGGGACTAAATGCCACGGCCATGGTTGATCCTTTGGGTGAGGAATAAAAGTAACACTTCCTTGGTAGAGCTCCAAATTTCTTGCAGCTGGATATCAAAATCTTGCACCTTCTGTGTCCCTTTCATCATTGCCGTGAGTTCTGGTTTTAGTGGATGATGTGCTTCCATCTTCCCTGTATCTGCCAAAATGATATTCCCTTGTAGAATAACACAAAAAGCCTAGGCTGACTGGTCTAGCCCTATTGCAAATGATCCTGTGCAACATAAAATAGGATTGTCTGTGTATATAATATTGGGATAAATATTTGGATAATCAAGACTATTATGAGTATTAACAGAGGCATTCATTGAAGGTGGAAAGATATTGAGATCAGTGAGCCATCTATTAATATTTCTCAACGTTTGAAAAGGTGCAGGTTTTGTTTTTCCAAAATTTTTCTTATTTCTAGTATCCCAAATGAAATAGCATGTGATAATAACGACGGAGAAGAACCAAGTTAGAGAGCTCTTATCAAGAGGTCCTCTATTAATAAAATGAACACACAAAACATGAATAGAAAAAAAGGAAGGTATTCCATTCTTAGGCCTAGGGGGCCAGCTGCCCAGAGATGTTTAGCCAAAGGGCAAGATAGGAGAATGTGCCAAATAGACTCCTCTTTTTTGCTAAAGATCAGCAATGTGTATATTAAGATAATAGAAATGTTACAAAAATAAATGATACATTCAGATCAAAAGAAAGACTGCAACCCAGATGCTCCTTACAAAGGCTGGGTTCTCAATTGATACTATTCACCTATGGGTGAATCTGTAGTATGGGCGGTTAAGGGCGTCCCAAGAGACTTTTGGTGCAATGAAGTCAGGTGCCCCATTCCATGTACAAGAGGCCTTAGCCTTTGCTGCGTGATTAGCCAAAGCGTCTGCAGCGGTGTTTACTTCCCAGTAGCAGTGGGTAAGTCGCCATTCAATGGCTTCTAGATAGGTGGTTGCTGCCCACCATTTTTGCTTGAAAACCCATGGGATATTGCGACCAAGAACGGCCGTAACCATTGCACTTGAGTCACTCTCAATCCAGAGCTTGGTAATATTTAAATTTTGTACCTGAGTTACCCCATCAAAAAAAGCAGCCATCTCTGCCATGTAGTTGGTACCCACACCCTGGTAAGTCGCAAAGCTTCTAATTACTGAGCCCCTGCAGTCTCTAATGAGGCCACCCGCTCCTGAAGCCTCGGGGTTTCCTATCGATGAGCCATCGATATTTAATTTTTTCCACTCTAAAGGGGGCTGCTTCCAGATTACTTCCAATATCCTTTTCTGTGGTGGCCTGCAGATTTTGATTTGCAGTCTTCTAGCTAACACCAAGTCGAGTACTGTCTTCATTGGGACCTCTGTTATATGGGAACACTCTGTAACTACTCTGATGCACAACTTCATAACCTGTGATGGTGTTCTCTTCAAATCATCATATTTGCACCTATTCCGTTCCAACCATATTTGCTAGCAGATGATTATCAACAAAACCCCCCAAGAATTGGGAAGTGGGACCACCTTTGATTTTCTGCGCCACCATGAGAAGAGCAGTTCAATGGATGGGAAACCTCCCCAATTCTACCCAAAGAGATCAAGTGCTTCCCTCCAAATAGCGCAGGAGAATGCGTAGTTTAAAAAGATATGAGCGGAAGTTTCATTTGCTACCATGCAAAGAACGCATCTAGAGGCTATTGGTATCCTCTTTTTGCATACCTTATTGGATTGAAGATTGGATATTATTGCCTTAACCTTTGAGGATTACAAGTGTGTACATATATATAGGAGAGGTGAGAGGAATCCACAAGATTGGAAACTCAATCACCTTTACCATATAGAGAGAGATGTGATTGAAAGAATATTGGGATTGAGAGAGATTGCATATAATTATAGATAGCTAGCTAATGGTAAGATAGGATTGCATGGGATTGCATGTAATGATGGTAAGAGCCAAGATGGTAAGTGCCAAGATGGTAAACTGTTATGACTGATACACCCCCTCAAGATGAAGATTCGAGAGATCTAATCTTCAGCTTGTCCCGAAGGAAAGAAAAACGTGTCGTACCGAGCCCCTTAGTCATAATATCCGTAATCTAGTCTTTTGTGGAAATAAATCGGACCTGGAGTTCCTGAGAAGAGGATTTTGTGATGCGAAGGCCATATTTAATAGTATGCTTGAGATAGCGTAGAATCCTTTTCACCATGGACCAATGGTCTTCAGTTGGGTTGTGCATGAACTGGCACACCCGGTTCACTGAGAAGGCTACATCAGGATGGGTGAGGGTAATATACTAAAGTGCACCAACGATAGACCGGTATTGAGTCGGATCTGAGTGTGCGATACCCCCTGTAGAGGAGGCTTTATTGGTGGTGGCCATCGGTGTGAGAACTGGTTTGCAGTCAGCCATGCCAGCTTGCTGTAAGAGATCGGTAATGTAACGGGTTTGAGATAGAATAACCTCGTCTGGCTGATATGTGGCCTCAATACCCAGAAAGAAATTCAAACAACCAAGGTCCTTGGTGGAGAACTCCAAAGCAAGCTGTTGGAGTAGAGTAGTGATGTGGGCAGGGTGGTTCCCTGTAATCAGTATGTCATCTACATAAACCAAAACATAAGTTACCATGTGGCCCTGTCTATATATGAACAGAGATGGATCAGTGTGGGATGCTCGAAAACCAATCCCAATTAAAAACTGAGAAAGACGGTTGAACTAAGCCCGGGGGGCTTGCTTAAGCCCATATAAAGACTTGTGCAACCTACAGACATGGTGTGGCCAATTGGAATCTTTAAAACCCTGGGGCTGTGTCATATAGACTTCTTCATTAAGAATGCCATCTAGAAAGGCATTTTGAACATCTAGTCGACTAACGGCCCAGCCATTGGAAATAGCCATTGTGAGAACGGTCCGAATTGTTGTGGGCTTTATAACTGGGCTAAAGGTTTCATCATAATCGAGGCCGTGCTGCTGGTGAAACCCCTTAGTAACTAGTCGGGCCTTATACCGCTCAATCGTGTCATCCGCCTTCCGCTTGATCCTGTACACCCATTTACAACCAACCACATTGACATTAGTAGGAGGTGGGATTAAAGACCAAGTGCCATTTCGTAATAGGGCCGCAAACTCTTCAGATATGGCCAATCTCCACTCATGCTCCTTAGCAACCTGAGTATAACAAGTGGGTTCATTAAGGGGAGGTGGTGAAGCTAGGTTTGGAGGAATAAGGGTGTGTAAGGCAGTGGAGGGGTCACTATAAATTTCACTTAGAAGGCGTGTACGGCGTGGGGGGTGATTGGAGGGGTTGAAGTTGGTGGTGGGGACGGGCTAGGTGAGGGAGATGGGGAGGCCATATTGGATGGTGGGGGAGGGGTAGGAGGTGGTAATGGTGTGATGGGTGGTGGCAGGGGAGTGGGAGGGGGTGGGTCTGGAAAAATGGTGAGGGGAAGGGAAACCCAAGATGAGGGTGAAGATGGGGAGGGGGATGGTGTGCTAGCTGCTTCCCGAAAAGGAAAGCGTGATTCATCAAACCTAACATGGCGAGCGATGTAAATTCACCCTAACTCAATATGTATACAATGGTAACCATGGTGATGGTAACTATACCCTAGGAAGACACAAGGAGCAGACCTTGGATCCATTTTATGACTGTTGTAGGGTCAAAGAAATGGGAAGCAAAGACACCCAAAAACCTTAAGAAAATTGTAATTAGGTGTATGATTTGAGACTAATTGAAAGGAGGAAACATTGCCAATGGTAGGAGAAGGCATCCTATTGATGAGGTACACTGCCGTTTCAAAGGCATAATCCCAATAAGCTTGTGGGACCAAACCTTGGGCCAAGAGAGTGAGCCCAGTTTCAACAATATGGTGGTTGCGCCTTTCGACAATGCCCTGTTGTTCATGAGTATGAGGGTAGGATATACGATGATGGATGCCAAGAGAGGCAAAATAGGAGGTGAGAGAGCGGTACTCCCCTCCCCAATCAGTTTGGACATTTTTTATTTTTCTAGAAAATTACCGCTCAACAAGGGCTTGAAATTGCTTGAAAGTGGTAAACGCATCAGATTTAACTTTTAAAGGATAAAACCAAATAAACTTAGTAAAATCATCCACAAAAATAATAAAATAGCGATGTCCAAGAGAAGAAATGGTAGGGGATGGTCCCCAAAGGTCACTAAATATCAAATCAAGAGGAAAACTGCTACGATTATTGGTTTCACGAAGACTCAAACGGCAAGATTTGCCAATCTAGCAAGCGGAGCATAAGTGAGGCGATGAAGGAAGCTTGATGTCATGAAGCATGAGTTGAAGAGAACGATCATTGGGATGGCCAAGCCATTGATGCCAACGATCATAAGAAGCAAGATGTGCAAGATGGATTGATGGAGAAGATGGTTGGATCGACGACAAGTAGTAGAGACCATTGTGACTAGGTCCCATAAGCAGAATTTGATTGGACGTCGAATCCTTCACATGAAAATAAGAGGCATGAAATTCAAAAAATACGTTATTGTCAGAAGAAAATTTATTGATAGAAAGCAAAGAAGTAGTGAGAGATGGAACATGCAAATTATTAGAAAAAACTAAAGAACGAGACGAGGAAGGGAGAGAAGAGGACCCCACATGTGAGATAGGGACATAATTACCATCACCAACCATAAGACTATTCTTACCACTGTACGGAGCATAAGAGGACAGAGATTGCAGATCTGCGGTCGCATGATGTGTAGCACCAGTATCGGGAAGCCAATGGTGAAGGCCGGTTGGGGTAGGTGGTGGTGGGGGTTGGTGGTAAGGAGGGTGGTGCGGTTGAGGCTGATTCGGTTGGTGAGGGTATTGCATGGGTGGAGTGGGCAGCAATGGTGGTTGATTGGCAGTTAGATGGGCTGAAGGTTGGGTATAGGACTGATGGGTATGGGGGAAAGCAGGTGGAGCGAGTTGACCAGGTGGTTTATTGCGATAATAGCACATCGAGGCTTGATGATTGGTCCGTCCATAGATTGTACAAGGACTATGGGCATATGCATTAGAACACCCAAATCCACTAGGGCCAGTAGGAGCACCACGGCCTCCCCTACCACGACCACGACCATGACCAGTGGAAGAGCCACGGCCATAAGGGTGAGAGGGAGGGCCGCGAGATGGTTGAGCAATGTTGGCAGCAGCATTGGCAGTCGGATCAGACACGGCCTGGCGAGATGCAATGAGGTACTCACTGCTGAGAAGCAGCCCATGAAGTTCAGTGTAGGAGATTGGTTCCCTGCGATCCATCGCAGCAGACACCACAGATTCAAACTCAGAATGAAGAGCACAAAAAATATGTATGTTCAAATCCTCCGTGGGGAGGGGTTTTCCTGCAGCACTGAGCTCATCAGAGAGGGCCTTGGCCCGATGGAGAAACTGAGTGATGGTCTCCTCGGGTTTCTGTACTAGATTCTGGAGGGCCACATTAAGGGAGAGGATACGTGTGGTAGAGGCAGAACTGAAGGCTGCATGAAGGGCATCCCATATTTCTTTACTTGTGTCACGCCCAACGGCGAGAGGCATTGCATCTTTAGAGAGGGAGGAGATAATAATGCTCATGATAGAGGCATCCTTTTCGTGCCAGGCATCAACTTTGGTTGTATCAGAAGGACATGGATTAGAGCCATCAACATGGCCATAGAATCGTTGGCCTTTAAGGTAAGGAACTATTTGAGTCTTCCAATAGACATAGTTTTTGGGAGTTAACTTATAAGTGAGAACTTGACTAAGGGAGGGCTTGCGAGATGGAGATGAGGGAGGGAAGTCATGGCCAAAGGAAAATCATTGGGGAGGGAGGGAGGATCGAAATTGCTCTTTGGAGCTTAATTGCTCATGATACCATATTGGATTGAAGATTGGATATTATTGCCTTAACCTTTGAGGATTACAAGTGTGTACATATATATAGGAGAGGTGAGAGGAATCCACAAGATTGGAAACTCAATCACCTTTACCATATAGAGAGAGATGTGATTGAAAGAATATTGGGATTGAGAGAGATTGCATATAATTATAGAAAGCTAGCTAATGGTAAGATAGGATTGCATGGGATTGCATGTAATGATGGTAAGAGCCAAGATGGTAAGTGCCAAGATGGTAAACTGTAATGACAGATATACCTTATCATCCATAGGCAGTGCTCCATGCACCATCCGCCAGCCAAAAACCGAAGTACGGGGGATTAACTCTTATTGCCATACCACCCAATACCAGGAAGGTGAAGGCGACTTTACTCAAATGTAATCCCAGGTAAGTGCCAAGATGGTAAACTGTAATGACAGATATACCTTATCATCCGTAGGCAGCGCTCCATGCACCATCTGCCAGCCAAAAACCGAAGTGCGGGGGATTAACTCTTATTGCCATACCACCCAATACCAGGAAGGTGAAGGCGACTTTACTCGAATGTAATCCCAGGCAAACCTTACCGAGAAGACACCAGAGAGTGTGTGTACCCATACTCGCCTGTCAGAATTGTCCGTTCCCAACTCACCAATTAGACTCCTCATGATCTTCACACACAGTACAAATGGGGTTGATTGCCATCCACTTTGATAAAATTCCTCTTGTTGGTATGCTTGCATTTATAACACGCCAAAGAAAGATCTTAAACTTAGGATGAATCAGTAATTTTCAAAAAAAATTCCACCATTTGGAGCTTTTTCATGAATTGTATCGTACATTCTGTAGTTATTTATAGGGTCTACTAACTAACCCAAACCACACAAGTGAAGTGGTTATTTCTACAATCAAGTTGTTTTCCCAGCTGTCAAACCCCTAATTAATCATTTCCTAATTAATTCTTTAATTTTTAGTAAGCCATATGATAGTCCTTTGTCCATGTTAGATTCTTTGTAACCTTTGCTATTCTCCTCTCTTGTATAGTTGATGTGGATAACATTGTTGGGTCTGTTTAAGCCTCTATTACAACATCAACATCTTCAATCTCTTCTTTTGGTGCTATGTCATCATTCCTTGACTTGCTTATGATGTTCTTCTGATCTTATTGAACTGCCTATACAAATCACAAGAATCACATTTATCACATGTGATATTACACCTGTACAAATTGATTTTATTCTTTCATTCTTTCCCTTTAAAGATTGATTTTATTCTTTCCCTGTAATTATGATTGTCTTACCATTCTTATCTTTCTTAATTAGTTGTATAAATGTAACCTCGCATCAATTGAATAGATACGCATTTCCACATATCTTGATTACACTCTTAACATGGTATTAGCCTATTTTTGATCCTCCAAACCATTAGCTTCCTTTTACTTTTATTTTTCTCTTTATTTTTCCCTCATCATGGAAGCTATTGCTCAAGCTGCTGCCCAAGCTGCTGCTGCTTAGGCCACTGCTGCCCAAGCTGCCACTAGCCTGTAGGCCGTGAATCCTCTTCCTGTTGCTGCGCTTGATGGTTCCTCACCATTTTTTCTCCATCACTCTAACAACCCTGGCGCCATCTTGGTTACTTAGCCCCTCAAAGGCAACAACTATCTTACCTAGAGCCGCACCATGCGCATGGCTCTTGAGGCCAAACACAAGCTGGGATTCATCAATGGATCCATTCCCAAACCAGATGCCGCCTCCCCTAAGTTTCTCCAATGGACTCGTTGCAACAGCATGATCCTTTCTTGGCTCACTAATGTTCTTAACACCGATATTGTTCACAGTGTCTTCTATGCTTCCTCGGCTCACAATGTTTGGGTTAACCTTCACGAACGTTTCTCTAAAAAAAATAGACAATGAAATAAAGATGCCATGTGAATTTACCTAGATTGGGGTTTTGGATAACTGATTCCAGAGTCCACTTATATACTAGCATTGCTTTTATTTATGGGAAAAAGAATGTTGCCTGATCGTGTGGCCCTTGCGCCATTGGGAGTGCATGAATTTACCACCCTACACTATGAAATAAAAAAAAATACCGTCCATGTTGATGCCCTTGTGTTCATTCTCATTGACTTCCAAACTGGTGCAGAGGCCACGCAACCAACAATGATCTCTTGCCCCTTAGTTTTTAGTGCTCAATGCTTAGACAGATAAGCATGTTATCAAGATTATGGCTATGCAATTTTTTATTGTTTATGAGAATTAATATCAACTCAGATACTACTGTAATAGGGTTCTACCATTCGACTAGCGTGAATCCATCTAGCACAAAATCTCCATAAACATCTACAAAAAGTGACATTCTGACATATGAAATATAGTAAAAGGTAGAAATGTGTTAACAAATTAAGGAAACCTGATCACGTAAGGAAAGTGGATCAACTAGGACACCAAAATCCTAGCATATTAGGAAACTTGGTAGAGTCCAAATCTGATCGTGAATCTCACTATGATTGTAATCCTCCCTTGTATTCATTGTTATTTAAAGAGAATAAACCCTCCCCAAGAATATAGTTGAGTGGGGAGTTTGCACTGTGGATGCAGGCATCCTCTTTGGATGACCGAACCACGTTATATCTTGAGTTTTCTTCTTCTCCTCTTCCTCTTGTTCTTGTCTCTGTGATTCCTTCGGTAATGGTTATAGTTAAAACATGGTATCAGAGCAGGTGAGGTAATTTACTCGTTGGAAGATCTGGTGCCATGGACGTTGCTCTCCTATTGTTGCTCTGTTTAAAGATCTGGTGCACCCAAGTTCTAGCGCTACTGATCTGTTGCTCCTCGCGATATGTCGTTGATCCTTGCGTTGCCAAGAGTTGCTGCCCACGCTGTTGCTTGCGCTGCTACCTTATTTTTTGGTTGCTTCCTTGCGACATTGGGTGGTGGCTGATTTGTTTCCAGATAAGTCATCCTTCTGAAGTTTTTCTACTTTGTGCATTCCTTTTTATAATGGTTGACACTGCTGCTACTTCCTCTGATGAAGGAAAATCTGATGGAGGACAATCAACCTCTAATGAAGGGTAGTACTATTTGCCCTGGTCTAGGGCAGTACTTGTTGCTCTTGGAGGCCGATCTAAGCAAGGCCATATTAATGGGACTATTAAAGCCCCTGACTCTTCGTCCCATTTTTTCTTTAGATTACCCAGGTGAACAGTAAAGGATTGACTGGGTGCTTGAGAAGTATGAACAATATCCTGTTGTAACTCAAATATACGAGAGGCATTATCCTCATGGCCATACATACTTTTCACAGAATCCCAAAGGGCTTGTGCGGTCTCAGAGTAAGCAAATATCTCACAGATGGAGGGATCCATGGAATTAAAAATCCAAGACATAACCAAGTTATCATTTGCCATCCATTCAACAAACTTCGGATCGACAGAATTAGACTCTCTACGGCAGTATCGTCCTCTTGCGTAAACTGTCGATGTCTGTACCCAGCGTGAAGAGCAAGACCGTATCTTTCAACTTTTGGCAAGTATCCAACCTGAATTTGAGGACCTTAAACGGCAAATTCTTATGAGTCCAACCCTTCCATCTTTTGCTAGTATTTGTGCTATCATTCAACGGGAAGAAACCCGTCGACGAGTTATGAATCCAGACTCAAAAATTGATGGGGAACCTATTGAAAGCTCGGCCAATATTGTTCAGGCTAATGTTAGTCAACAGGGTAGTACTGGGAGCCGAACTGGTACTGGCGGTCGTTCTTCCACAGGAAAAGGAAAGTGGAAAAATCAAAGTACCAAATACCATTGTGAACATTGTGATAAGGACGGTCACACTAAAGACCGTTGTTGGGTATTAAACCCACATCTGCGACCCAACAAGGATAATGTGACTGATGCTAAAGTTGCTGTTCAGAGTACTACCTCAGATTTTCAAGTGTTGCTTGGAAAGATTTCATCACAACTTCAACAGCTTATGCAAGCCACTAGGAAGGGTCCCTTACCTATTGAATCTGGCAATGTAGCTCATTCTAGTAATGCCTTTGCCCTCACTACTTGTTCTTCAAATTATTTTATTATTGACTCGGGTGCCACTGATCATATGGTCTCCACATCCCATGGTTTGTCTAATTTTCAAGCTCTTGATGATAATTCTCACTAACCTATTACGGCTGCTAATGGGAGTCAAATACCAGTTCAGGGCCGTGGGACTATTACTTTATTTTCTTCTCTTTGTGAGGTTTTATTTGTGCCAGATCTCTCTTCAAATTTATTATCTGTCAGCAAACTCACTAAAGACCTGAATTGTACTGCTGTTTTTTCAAAACAAAAGGTGGTATTTCAGGACATCACGGAGAAGATGATTGGTGAAGGAAGATTCAAGCACGGACTTTATATTCTTGATTTTCCTGGAGAAGCATTGGTTGCAAGCAACAATAAAGACACCACATGTCACTTATGGCATTGGCGCATGGGGCATCCATCTGATAATGTGTTGCAATGTTTGAACCCTAATTACTCTCTTGATTCTAAACTTTGTGAAACTTGTAGTTATTCCAAACACCATAGAATACCTTTTTCATCTAGTTCACATGTGTCAAGAGATTTATTTGACTTGATTCACTCTGATGTGTGGGGACCAACTCCTATTATTTCCAGAAATGGTTTTAGATACTTTGTTACTTTATTGATAACAAGTCCCGTACTACTTGGTTATATTTTATGACTACAAAAAATGAGGTGTTTACAATTTTTCAAGAATTTTGTGATATGATTTAGACTCAATATGGTACTTGTCTCAAAGTTTTACGTACCGACAATGGTACGGAGTATACAAATTCTCCATTTGAATCTTTTCTTAAGATTCGAGGAATTGTGCATCAGACATCTTGTGTTGGCACTCCTCAACAAAATGGAGTTGCCGAACGAAAAAACTGTCATCTACTTTAGGTGACTTGCTCTCTATTATTTCAGGGACATTTTCCCAAAATTTATTGGTCTGATGCGGTGCTTACTAGTTGCTATTTGATTAATCGACTTCCTAGTAAAGTCCTACACTATCAGTCTCCTATGGAAATTCTCCTTGGTCGACTTATTTCTCTCTCTCATCTTCGAGTCTTTGGCAGTACGTGTTTTGTCCATTCTCCTGGAGGAAAGCTTGATCCACGTGCTCAAAAATGTGTTTTTATTGGATACTCTTCTATTAAAAAGGGCTACAAGTGCTTTGGTCCTACGACACGGAAAGTTTTTATTTCTCGTGATGTTATTTTTTATGAAACTCACGTGTTTTTTTTCTGGTACGAACCAAATTCAGAGGGAGATCATAAAGGACCTTGATTATAGTGATTTTGATATGGAAGAAGAATTTGTTCCTCTACCGATTGGTCTGCCTAGTTGTCCCTCTGCTCCAACTCAGGGGGGGAGACACAATTTACAACCTAAAGATGAGAGACCTGGTGTTAATGATCCCGGTTAGCATGATGGGGAGCTTACTATTGCCCCTGCGCCCGCACCTGAGCCTATACCTGTTCGTAGGTCAACACGAGTATCACAACCCTCAACTAGGCTCAAGGATTTCACTACATATCACTCGGCCAGGTATCCCATACAAACATACCTATGTTATGGAAATGTCTCACATAGGTTTCAAGGTTTTTTGTCCTCTATTGATGAGCACAAAGAATCCATGAATTTTCTTGAAGCAAAACAATCTCCTACATAGGTAAAAGCCATGGATGAGGAACTTGACGCTCTTCATAAAAATCACACTTGGTATATTGTACCCTTGCTTAATGGAAAGAAATCTGTTGGTTGTCGATGGGTGTACAAAATCAAATATAAGAATGATGGGTCGATTGATCGTCATAAAGCTAGGCATGTCGCCAAGGGGTACACTCAAACCTACGGAGAGGATTATAAGGAAACATTTGCACCAGTGGTACAAATGAATACTGTCAGAGTATTAATGTCAATTGCAGTTAATTGTGGCTGGCCGTTATTTCAAATGGATGTCAAGAATGCCTTTTTACAAGGCGGCCTTGAGGAAGAAGTCTATATGGACATCACTCCAGGTCATGATATGGAGCATAAGGCGGGTATAGCGTGCAAACTTAACAAAGCCATCTATGGCCTTAAGTAATCTCCATGGGCATGGTATGGCAAGTTAAGTTCGGCTCTTACCTTTTTTGGATTCAAGAAATGTGACTCCGCTCATTCATTGTTCGTTAAACAAAGTGGTAGTGACATTGTGGTTGTTCTTGTTTACGTTGATGATATTGTTATCTCTGGAAATTGTCCACATGAAATTGAAGCTCTTAAACAACACTTGAACAAAAGGTTTGATATTAAGGACTTGGGAAAATTACAGTACTTTCTTGGAATCGAAATAGCTCACTCTAGTAAGGGGCTCTTTGTTTCTCAAAGAAAATATGTGTTGGACCTATTAAAGGAAACAGGGAAGTTGGGTGCTTCACCAGCTGACACTCATATGGATTACTGTAGCAAGTTCATTGAAAATGATGGTCCTCTCCAAGACATTGGTCAATTACAAAGATTGGTGGGACGGTTAATATATCTGACTATTACAAGGCCTGACATTATCTATGCTGTGAGTTATGTCAGTCAATTCATGCATGCTCCAACTGAGGGTCATATGAATCTCGTGGATCGTATATTGAGATACCTAAAATCCTGTTCAGGTCGAGGAATTTGGATGAAGAAAAATGGACATACTAAGATTGTTGGGTACACTGATGCTGACTGGGCTGGAAGCCCAACAGATAGAAAATCAACTACTGGATTCTGTACGTTCGTAGGTAGGAATCTGGTTACCTGGAAGAGCAAAAAACAAAGTGTTGTTGCATGATCTAGTGCTGAAGCTGAATATAGGGCCATGGCTTCTGCTACTAGTGAATTAGTCTGGCTTCGTCTTTTGTTACAAGAATTGGGTTTTGGAACAAGTTTACCTATGCAATTATTTTGAGATAATCAGGCTATATTTCACATTGCTTCCAACCCTGTGTTTCATGAAAGAACCAAGCACATAGAGGTTGATTGCCATTACATTCGAGAAAAGGTCCAAGCCAAAAGTATTGAGACTCCCTACATACGAAGTAATGATCAACTCGCTGATGCTTTTACTAAAGCTTTGCCCAAGCAAGTACGTGTTTCAAGATATGATGTCCAAGTTGACCTCATACGATGTCTTCGCTCTAACTTGGAGGGGGAGTGTTAACGAATTAAGGAAACCCAATCACGTAAGGAAAGTGGATCAACTAGGACACCAAAATCCTAGCATATTAGGAAACTTGGTAGAGTCCAAATCTGATCGGGATTCTCACTGTGATTGTAATCCTCTGTAGTATTCATTGTTATTTAAAGAGAATAAACCCTCCCCAAGAATATAGTTGAGTGGGGAGTTTGCGCTGTGGACGTAGGCATCCTCTTTGGATCACCGAATCACGTTATATCTTGAGTTTTCTTCTTCTCCTCTTAAAACAAAATGTAAATGGTTCGAATACAAAACGGCACTACCTGCATTCGTGTCTATTTAACTTCTGGACGTATTAGCGGGGGTAAGCCTGCGGTCATTATGACCCTCCCCAAACCCCGCAATGGAGCCTTGTGCACTGGGTACGTCTTTTTTTTTAATCTTATAAATAGCCTGAATCGATGTATCAGGCTATCAGTTCCTGTGTAATCAAATCGACTGCAAGCAAAGAGCAGCTACAACTTCTTCTTCTAACAATGAGGCTAGAACTATGTGAATTGGGTACGCTACCCCTTTTCTTCTTTTTTTTTAATCTTATCTTATAGATAGTTCGAATCAGTGTATCGGGCTACCATTTCCTGTGTAATCAAATCAACAGAAAGCAAAGAGTAGCTATAACTTCTTCTAATAGTGAGGCTAGGACTATTCCAAATGAAGTATGGAAGAGATTCTGGAATTGCAACTCTCTTACCCAAAATCCGAAGCTTTGGCGTGCATGCTTAGAAGGCTTAGCTTCCGAAGCGGGTCTAGCTATGGTTCATCTCCTAGTAGATTCTCTACCTAGCTTGGGGTTCTAGATAACTAATTTCGGGGTCCTATTAGGCCCTAGCATTGCTTTTATGTATTTATTTATTTAGACCAAGTTTTTAGCCGCAGTGAATGAGAATTTCATTCACCGAGGTGGGTTTAGATGTGCGTAGGTGATATAGGAGTGTATTTTGGGGAACATAGTAAAACCTAGGAGGGGTTTAAGAACCCTAGGATGATGGCTTTCCATGAACCGAGTGGTGGAGGGAAACTTGGTCCATTTATTTTTTACTGCTCAATGTTTAGGCACTTAAGCATGTTATTTCAAGATTATTACTATGCAAATTTTTTTATGTGAATTAATATCAATTGAACTACTACTGTAATAGGTTTCTACTAGCGTGAACCCATCTGGAACAAAATCTCCGTAAATGTCTTATAGAAAATGACATATGAAATATAGTAAAACGTAGAGATCTAAATGGATCAAATACGAATCGGATATAATACTATCCGTATTCACATCCGTTTAGCTTCCAAACATAAGTTAGATAGTTTCCAAAAATTGATTTTACGAATATGAATCATATATGGATTTTTGCGTATCCATTTACATTCTTAATGGTCTAAATTGAGCAGAGATCTCAACAAGACGAAAAAATTGACAAGAGTTCATGTTGAAGGATGAAGCCACTACCCACTAGGGTTAATGTTGAAGGTTCTTATTTTTTTTATATAAATGTCAAAATCTTTTTTTTTTTAATTTAATTTCTTGTTTAATTATATGTAATATGCCATGAACTAATAAGAGTATTTTATTATATAAAATTGTATTTATAAATTAGAGGTAAGAGATCGATAGTCATGTAGCCTTGCACCAGCACATGGGCCAATGAGAGCATACCCAAGGACATCAACATGGATGGTATTTTTTATTGCACAGGTCGAGATGGTAAGAATTGATCGGTGATGTGATTGGAATTCATCTTTTCTTTGTTTTAGATACCGATTTTGTAACTATGGATTCACAAACATAAATTGGACAAGAATTTTTGACTATCTATTTACATTCTAAGTAAAGAGTAAAACATGAATTTGCATTGGACTTTGGACCTTTGATTCCAAAAATAGTAAATTATTGGGAATTCATGAAACTTTCATGATACCATACACTACAATATCATTTTTATTTTCAATACATATAATATATAATGGAAGAGGATACGTAGGATATACCGTCAGCTTTTGATAAGCTAGCGGCATACATCAATCACAAAATTGAACAAAAAAGATAAAAAAAGATCTTTCCTAGAAGGGGTGGATCCTTATTGTCTTAACATAGCATGCATCAAACCGGGGTTGTGGTCTGAATATTTCCTTCAAGATCGTCTCGCCTCAATTGGTATCGCTCTAAGTGGCAGAGCTTTTTGCAAGGTAACACCAAACTTATCCGTCATGTCCATGTCCTTGGGGCTCATCCCATCTTCAATCTTCCAATCAAAGGATTGCAGAAGTGAAGCCAACATCAGGTGCACCATCCGCAACGCGAGTGGCATCCCCGGACAGATCCTTCTCCCAGCCCCGAACGGTATGAGCTCGAAGTCTCGGCCTATGAAATCAATCCTCGAGGAACCCAAGAACCTCTCAGGAACGAACGAAACCGGGTTCGTCCATATACTGGGATCTCGAAAAATAGCCCATAGGTTCACCAGCACTTGGGCATCCTTGGGTATAGTGAACCCACAGATCTCCACTTCAGTTTCAGCTTTGCGGGGCACAACCGAAATTGGTGGGTGCAGCCTCAAGGTCTCCTTCACCACCCCTTGTAAGTAAGGGAGCCGAGCGACATCAGTCTCCTCCACTTGTTTTACCCCACCAACGTTTTTTTGGAGCTCCGACTGAACTTTCGCCATCGAGTCTGGATTATGGAGTAGTTCCGCCATCGCCCACTCTAATGTCGTTGAGGTCGTGTCTGTCCCTGCTACAAATATCTCCTGATATTGTACATACACATGCAAACATACATATATAATCAGAAGGGATAATTACCATCACTATCCTATATTTAGCCTATATTTGTTAAAACTACCCTATCTTAAATTTCTTTTCTGAAACTACCCTGTTTTTAAACTTTTACATCTCCTTCTACCTTCATATTTTTAAATACCCATACTGCCCTTCCTTTTCACCGGGTAACTTGCCAATCTATTTTACCTACCAATATTCTTCTTCTATTTTTTACTATTTTTATCATTAAAATAGTAAAAAATTAAACCACCCACCCGCTTCGGCGCTTCTTCTCTCTCCTATTTTTTTTTTGTTTTTTGTTCAATTTTTCTATTTAATTAATTTTTTATTCAACATTTCATCCTCATCGTTCTTCGAATAGATCATGGTCGTACCAGTTTTGCTAGTCACCGATCCTGTGCCGATACCATATCGATACCACGGGACAAGGGGTAAAATGGTCAGAGAACTCATTTTTAAGGAGATTCAGAGGTAATTTTGTTTGATACAATCAATCCAGGCCGATACCGTATTGGTATCGTATCGATTTTGTAGGTTACTGATACCCATTCCGATACCATGCACCAAAACCATGGAACAGATCGACTCTCTTCAAAGCACCCCACTTCTTCTCTCTCTTTCTCTTTTTATTCAATTTACCTTTTCGTGTTTTTTATTTTTTATTAACCTACAGTGTGATTCTCGAGTCATCACGCTTCTTCTCCATCTTCATATTCGTAGAACAGAAGGAAACCCTCCATCTTCAGTCTCCATTACAATTGATCTCTATACGACCATCTTCATCTCTCCTCAATCTCACAGCCATAAGATAGAATGACACAAGATCAATCATCGGATTCTCTCTGCTTTCTTGACAATTTCAGTTGAGAATCCATGAAAGATGAATCAGTTTCAGAGAAAGGAACACACTTATATCGGAGACGAAGAATAAGAACTAGATCATGGTGAGGATCAGGTTGATCTGTTCGAAGAAGAACGATGAGGATAAAATGTTGAATAAAAAAATAATTAAATAGAAAAATTGATGAAAAAAAAAAACGAATGGAGTAAAATATGGGAGAGAGAAGAAGCGGGTGGGTGTTTTGCTTTTTTACCATTTTAATGATAAAAATAGTAAAAAAAATAGAAGGAAGAATGGTAGGTTAAATAGATTAGCAGGTTATGGGTGAAAAAGAAGGGTAATCTGGGTATTTAAAAACATGAGGTTAGAAGGAAATGTAAAAATTTAGAAGCAGGTAGTTTCAGAAAAGAAGTTTAAGGGAGGGTAGTTTTAGTAAAGATGGGCTAAGTGTAGGGTAGTGATAGTAATTGCTCCTAATCAGAAAAGAGGAAATGGATCATCTGCATGAACCCGTAAATCTCATAGCCAATGACATTTTAATTTTGTTTTCATAAAAACCCCTCCTCCCCTCGTAAAATGGTAAAAATAGGACAGGTGGTACGTGCAGAAGAACCGAACTCCAAATAAGTGCGAATTTGATAAATAGGTACTGACCGCAAGCAACGCTCTGATATCAGGACGGCCGAACTCCGAAGTGCTGTCTTGGAAGTGATCGAGCAGGACATCTAGTAGATCATTATTCCTCGTTGGAGGGGAAGGAAGTGAAGCTCTGGAGTACAATCGTTGGTCGATCATTTCGTCCAACAGCTTGTGGAGTCTTCTTGAATAAATCGTCATACGGCGCCTTACACCCTGTGGGTCTAATGGTATCAGTATAGGGAAAAAATCCGAAAGATTTGTCCTTCCTATCTCTTCCATCATTCCCCACACCATCGCTTTGAACTCTTGCCCGATCTCGGAATCTGGACCGACCAGGTCGACGGAGAAGATAGTGTTCGATAGCAGGTTAAGGGTGGTGGTGAATGTGGCTTGACCAATGTCAACGGCTCGACCAACCTGGGCACTTTCGCTAACATGAGCGAGGAGCTCCCGCACCTTCTGGCGCCGTAGGGATTCGCTGGCGTCGAGTTTCTGTGCGGTGAAGATCTGATCTTTGCAGAGCTTGCGAAGGCTTCGCCACCGAGACGAGGGAGGGAGCCATATAATGGACTTCTGGTGGAAGTTCAGCACCCGAGTGGCATCCCTGATGATTCGACCGGCGAAGGCCTGGTCGTGGGTTTGGAGGACCTCTTTGGCCATGGTGGCAGAGGAAACAACAATGTTCGTCAAGCAACCGAGCTTCAGAGTCATGAGTGGGCCATAGGTCTTAGCGAGTCCGGCGAGAGATTCGTTGGGTTTGTTACCGATTTTGAAGAGGCTCCCAACGATGGGAAGACCGACGGGGCCTGGTGGGAGCCTGTTGTGCCTCGTGCCGGAGATCCATGCTCGCAAACTCCACAGCACCAACAGGAGACCTACCACCAAGATGAAGTCCATGTTACTCTCTCACTCTCTCTCACACAGCCAGCCTCTGTTTTTTTCGCTTTTGCTATCGGATAATAAGCCTATACTGTAGAGTATATATAATATCTAGAAAAAGGGTAAAAAAAAACCTTCTTCCACGTCAGACAAATAAAACTGGTTTTTTTTTTAAGGCAAACGAAATTAGTTTTTCCATCTACTTTTAGAAGAGCTAATTTTAGGTTATGTTTGGTATGCATTCTAAGTCAATTTTGCATTCTCGGATGATAAAAATAGTTAAACTGAGGATGGAAACGGGTACCCGAAAATCTGAATTCAATTCGCATCCGTGTTCGTTAGGAGTATCTATATCTGTTTAGGGGTATTCGAATAATCCAGAAAAAAAATTATCTGACTCGAATAGATAACCAACTAGTGATTTTAGAGAAATATCATTGATGAATCATGTCTGGATGAAATTAAACTCCAAGGTTCCTGCTTCAATTCACTTGGTCCAACAAACAGAAACCCCCTAATTTGGTAAAGGATTGTCTGGACCGTGTTTTGGCAAATCAACCTTGGCTGCTTGCGTTCCCATTGGTTCAGATCACAATCCTCTCTTACTCAAAACCCATGCTTCTAGACCCTCCTATAGAAAGCTATTTCATTATCAGGAAGCCTGGGCCCATCACCCGAACTTTGCCTCTTTCTGCACCTCCAATTGGAATTCCGTGACCTCCCCATCTTTACCTGGGAACTTCATTCCTTTGCTAATCTATTGAAATCCTGGAATAAAAATGTTTTCACTCATGTTGAATCCCTGAAAAATAATTTGTTCACCAATTTTGCTAAATTGGAAGACCTTGATTCCCCTCCTCTCTCTGATCTCTCTACTATTTCTAGCAAGCTTAAATGGATACTCGATGCTGAAGAAACCTTTTCGTTACAGAAATCTAGGCACTTCTATATTCATGATGGGGACAGGAACGCAAGATACTATCATACTATCTCCTAAAACAATCTGCGAAGAAGAAAGTTGCACTATCTGATCCTGAACGATGGTTCACGTTGGGAGGACCCCAAAACCATGGCCCTAGAATTTGCCAATCATCTTCATGGAATTTTTACAACCTGTAAACCTTTGGATGCCTCATTCATTGAATTTCTCTTTCCGTCTGTTATTAATCCTCTGAATCAGCATTCTCTTTGCAACTTACCCACCCTTGAAGAGGTCAAGAAGATGGTTTTTTTCTTTTGGACCATGGAAAGCGCCAGGTATGGATGGGTTTCAAGCTTGTTTTTTTTTTTTAAATTCTAGGATATGGTGAGTACTGACATTCTATCTTTTGTTCAAAATGTTTTTGCGCATGGCTTGTTACGTCAAGGCACTAATCATGCTTTGACTTGTCTTATTCCTAAAACTGATGATGCTTGCAAAGTTTCTGAATTCAGGCCAATTAGTCTTTGTAATGTTTCTTATAAAATTTTGGCTAAAATCATGGCTAATTGGTTGAAGCCTTTCCTATCTTCCTTTATTTCCCCCTTCCAAGCGGCTTTCATTCTAGGTCGTCAAATTTCGGATAATATCATTATTGCACATGAAATCTTTCATTTTTTGAATCATAAAAAAGGTAAGGGTGGGTTTGTTGCCATCAAACTCGATATGTCTAAAGCTTATGACAAGGTTGAACGGAGGTTCTTCCAATCTATCTTCAATTTCCTTGGGTTTGGTATTCATTGGGGTAAGCTCATTTACAACCTTATTTCAAGTACTTCGTTCTCTGATAAATGGATGGAAGTCTTTTTGGCCTGTTCATTGCTTCTAGGGTCATTAGACAAGGATGCCCTCTTAGCCCCTACCTTTTTATTACTGCTATGGTGGCCCTTTCTCGGCTCCTTGATGCTTATAGAGACCTGGGTCTTTTTAGGGGTCTTAGGTTGGCTAGGAAAGATTTCACATCTTCTTTTTTCGGAAGATCCCTTTATTTTTTGTCGGGCCAATGTTGAAGATCTTAACACTATTAAAGCCATCTTGGATTTATTTGCTGATCTGTCAGGTCAAGAGGTTAATTTAAACAAGAGTGGTCTTTGGTTTAGTAGGAATGTCTCTGCGGCTGAAAAACGTAATTTATGTTCTGTAATTGGAATAAAAGAAATGAATAAATCTTCTTCTTATCTTGGTACTAATTTGTTTTGTTCTAGATCTAGAGTCAAAGACTTTTCTTATATTGTCAATAGGGTTAATCAACGGCTTGCTTCTTGGAAAACTAACTTCTTGTCTCATGCAGGTCGCCATGTGATGATTCAATCAGTCCTCTCTTCCATTCCTTCATATATTATGTCATGCTTTTCTCTCCCACTCAAAATTTGCCGATCCCTGGACTCAATCTGTATCAAATTCTGGAACAGTAGCTCAAATTCTAGGAAATTGAACTTGATTGCCTGGGATAAAATTTGTAGACCTGATTCTTCTGGGGGATTGGGAATCAAAAAAGGTTCTACCCATAATTCAGCTCTAATTCTTAGATTAGGTTGGAGGCTCATCACACAATCTTCCTGTCTCTGGGCCTACGTCCTCAAGGCTAAGTACTTCCCTCACCTTTCTATTTTCAATCCCAAAACCTTGGCAAACGTGGGTCTCGGACTTGGAACAGTATTGCAAGCTGGCTTCCTCAGTTAAAATGCATTCTGTTCAAAAGGATAGGCAATGGCAATACTATTGACTTCTGGAATGATCCCTGGATACCCTCTATTAAGGATCGATCCATCCCTCTTTCTCTCAATTTGCATATTCGACACGAAATGGTAAGTCATTTTTGTGCATCTAATACTTGGGTCATCTCCTTACTAGTTGAGTCTCTATCGCTTTTTTTTGTTCACCATATTACTAATATTCCTTTATCTTCTGTTGAGGATCAATGGTGGTGTACTCTTGCCAAAGATGGTAGATTCTCTACAAAACGCGCTGCCAATTTCCTAACCCTTAAGAATTCCCATAGAAATCCTAGTCTCACCAAATGAGGGAATTTTTTTTGGAAATTATCGATTCATCCTAAGTTTAAGATCTTTTTTTGGCATGTTATAAATGCAGGTTTACCAGCAAGAGGAATTTTATCAAAGTGGATGCCTATCAATCGTATCTGTGCTATGTGTGAAGCCCATGAGGAATCTGTCTAGCATATTTTCCTTTCTTGCCCGATGGCTAAGCATATTTAGGTAGCCGGTCCCCTAGGCCTAAGAACTGAACATCTTTCGTTTCCCTCTATTGAATTTCTTTGTTTTTATTTCCTTACCAATAAAACTCTTGATAAGTTTCCTTTAAAATGGTTTTTTTTTTCTGTCTTTATTATCACGTGCTATTTTTTTTGGGATTACCGTAACAAGCTTTTTGGAAAATCAAAACTCGACCCGCTCCACACAATAAATCTTATTAATAGGTGGCTCAATGACCTAACTATTCCCCCCCCCCCCCCCCAAATTGTTGACTCTGTTACCTCCCCTTATAGTTTTAATTTTCCTGATGGGTTCACAAATATTATATATTCAGACAATCCTATTTTATGTTGCACAGGATCTTTTGAACCAGGGTTAAACAAGTCAACCTGGGCTTTTTGTGTCTTTCTGCAAGGGAGTATCATTTTGGCAAAGACAAGGAGGATGGAAGCTCATCATCCGTTGGAGCCAGAACTTACAACTATGATGAAGGGACTACAGAAGGCGCATGATTCTAATCTCCAGCTGTGAGAAATATGGAGTTCGAATGAGAAAATATTACTTTTTGTTCCACAACCAAAGGATCAACCTTGGTCGTGGCTTTAGTCCCTCTTCTTCTTTATATTTTAGATTCTGCACAGGAATGTAATTTTGTTCATATGACCAGGGATAACTATATTTTTTTTGGGTTATCCTTGATGCTTAGGTCTCTTACCTCAAACTTTAACCATATCGTATCTCCTTTATGCTTATAGTATTATATCTTACTGTTTCTTTCATTAAAAAAAAAAAAACTAGTGATATAGAGAGTTTTTGAAGATTCAATAAGTTCTAAAGAATGAGGAAATGAGAATATGAGACTAAAACATGGATTGAGAGTGAATCCTATCCGTTGGGGGGCAAGAAAGTCTGGGTTACACAAGTTAGAGATGTAAACGGATAATCGAAAATCTGATTTCGTTTTGTATCCATATCTAGATAGAAAATATCCAAATCCAATCACATCCGATCTATTTACATTCCTAGACAAAATTCAAAGGAGTTGACCCGATTTTAAAAATACGGAATTTGTTATGATCGTGTGCATGCATTATCCCATGCATGCAGTGAGGTGGTATTATCGCATGTGGGTATGGTATAGTTCTTACCAAAAAAAAGTGGGTATGGTATAGTTATTATTGTGTGTGAGTAGCGAGTGTGGGGCATTTAATTATTTCCATGAGTTGTTATCACATGTTCGTAGCAACATTAATTATCTTATCTAGGTAAGAGTATCATATGAGTTGAGGTAGTTATTGCGACGGGGGAAGTTAGTAGGAAGTGGGGGTAGTTGTGAGAAGTAGAGTAACTTTATGTTGTCTATTTATTATTTGAAAATGAATAGACAAGCATAGATTTTTTGTTTTGGTAAACGACAAGCATAGATTGAGGCAAGGACTTCTCAATAGAGCCAACACTATCAATTCACAATTGCCATCTTTAATAAAGAACGTACGTACGATGTGGTTGGCCGTTCCACCTCACAATTGCCATCTCTAGTAAAAAATAATTAACGCTAATTGGTGTTGTGTCTGGGCATGTATCTATGCTCAGACACAGCTCAGCATAAAAAGATCAGCCATGCCCTTGGTCTTTTTTGCCTTTCTAGGGGCAGCGCTGGTCTTTCCATGCTGGGTTATATTTGGGCACAGGTAAGGGTGTTAAATAGTTCGGTTTCTGTGTAATCAGTTCAGTGGAAAGATTTTAAGGTGAAACCAGAATCGAGCCGTTTAGTAAATCATTTTGGTTTCTCAATTTTTAAATGGTTTCAGTTACCGGTCCTAAATGGTTTTGATCATGATTTTAGATACTTAGTTCTTAAACGGTTTACTTGTTTTACACGAAATTTAATGCTTGCTGGATGTACACAACAAGCGACATTGAAAAAAAACTTGATTCTAATTCATAGAGAAGCCAAAAATATTCATAAAAACATTGAATGCTATTAGACTAATGTATTTGAATGAATCTAACCTAATTATTTTATTATAAATTTCACATATACACTGTTACCAATCCAAATTTGACTCTCATTGTTTTCAAAGATAACAGCAACCTATTGTATGAAGGCACTAATAGTTAATTAATTACCATTACATATTACTAATATTTATTTCAATTTAAATGGTTTACCAACTGTTTAAATGTTTAGGTTCGGTTTAAACCGTTTAACTAAACAGTCTCGATTTTAAAACCCAAAATCGAATCATTTATTAAACGGTTTCACGGTTTTGATATAAATGGCTCGGTTTGGTTTCGATAAACGGTTTCACCTTGATTTTGACACCCTTAGGTGTAGGTACACACCTAGACACAACATCGGTTACCGCTCTTTCTCCCCTCTAGTAATTAGTATGAACTCTAGAGAGGACGTTTATCTGCTCCATTTCCTAAGCAGCTCCATTTCCTCAAGTTTCTTTATTAGAGGGGGGCATAATGACCACCCAATCCCTACCCGAACACACTATCTAGATGGTGTCCACCTCCCCCCCACCCTTCTATTAGAGGAACTTGAAAAAAATGGAGCGGACAAGAAATGATGCAAATAAAAATACCTCCAGAGAAGGGTGTCAACCCCGAGTATCACCAAACCTGCACAGTGGCTTGGCAGTAGGCCTGCCAATTTGCTTTGGGGTTTAGGTTTGGTAATGTCTACATGTTTCTTTCTGTTCTAGGATTGCCCATACCGCCACCTCCTTCAATGTATTTAGAATTTTTATTTTTTATTTTTTTGGGTGGGGGGAAGGGGAAAGAGTCAAAACACTCTCTGGGCCTAAGATGAACATCGCACCTCCTCACATGAGTTATTATATTATTGTTTTTAAAATAAAAAATAATGATTAAAAAATCAATGCGAGAAGGTGTAGAGGAATTGCTGCACATAGATTGAGACAAATGAACTGTCTTAATATTAAGGCGCTTGGGGCACATAGATTGAGACAAATGGTAAAGATTTTTATTTCCCTATCCATCCGTATTAATGGAATTGTCATAATATGAAGCTTGTGGGGGCACCCAAGATTGAGGCAAATGTTGAGATTTTAGTCCTTTGCCTTGGGCATGGTTCTAAGTATTGATATCGTATTGGGTGATGCGTATCGGTTTTGTTAGTTATCAATATTGATACTGTGCCGACATCGTATCAGTAGCACGACAAAGGGTAAAATAATCAAAAATTTTACTTTTTTAAAGAAGATTCAGGGGTATTTTATCCGATACACCCAATCCAGACCGATACCATATTGATATCGTATCGATTTTGTAGATTATCGATATCCGTTCCGGATACTGTGCACTAAAACCATGCCTTGGGGACCTTTACCCTTGCGTGGGATCCACACTACAATGTCTTGCTCAAGTCTAGTGTTGTTAGGACTGTAAACGGATCGGATTCGGCTCGGATAGTGCTATATCCGCATCCGCATCCGATTAGCTATCGAACGAATTCGGATAGTGCTAAACGGATACGGACACGGATACTGATCGGATATTTTATCCGTTTACATGTAAATATAGCTTTTCGGATAGCTATAACCTATCCATATCCGCGTCCGTTTAGCTTTCGGATGGATTCGAATAGTGCTAAACGGATATGGAAACGGATTTCGGCTATTTATTTACACTCCTAAGTGTTGTTATCGGGGGACTCACACCCTATGTGGGATCCTCACTGCAAAACCCTTAATTAACTTCTCGTACGTGAAAGCCTTCATGTATGGTTACATGATCGACACAATTCTTTTGTTTTCATAAATGCCTCCTCATGTGGACCCTGATCTTCTACGGTGCGTTGCCCGTAGCGGCGAGAACGGTGCACAAATGAGGCAATGTGCAATGACCACCTTACCCCCGCTTTGGGCAAAATGTTCTGGCAAGCGTAAGATAGTCATTGTGCGTCATCTTATCAGTGCGCCGCTCTCGCCGCTACGGGCAGGCGCTCCGTAGAAGGTCTGGACTGTCCTCATATTGCGACTCTTTAGAAAAGAAAAGTACACATCTGCTCACTGATTTACGTGAGAAAAAAAAAATCCTCATTAATTGGACATGCAACCACTGATTTATTGAAACATAACATGTGGCTAGCTACCATGTGGGAAATATCATTTTTGTGTTGTCCCCACAAGATTGTGACTTGCAGGAAGTCAGGGTTTAGTCGGGTCGGGTTTCTACAAACGAGAAGGTGAGAGTTAGAGATGGATTAAATGAGGGTTTAAAACCCTGACCGTTTCTTAGGGACCACGGCTGGACAGAGCCAGATCCTGCGCACACACACACACCCTGAAAAGAAATAAACAAACAAGTGAGTCACGTGACAGATATTTTACCTTTTCTAGTCTAGTCCAATTTTATCTGCTATATTTACCTCTATTTCCATTTTCTTTTCCCCTGTTAGGGTGGATGTGACGAGGAAATTATTCTTTTCCTTCTATACTGATTTTGATAATATCCTGTTAAACATTAGAGAATGTTGGAACAGCTCATGTGGTAGGGCTGTACAAGGGTCTGCTATAGTATTTGCAACATTTTGAAAAGGACCACACCACGGCCTGTCCCCATACAACTCGAAATTTAGGGTCAAGTCTCAACTACATTGGCCAGCTCATGTGCTTTACTCTAATTAACCTAAGTGAGCTACATGACTCGCCAGTCGTCATGACCAGCATGAAGCTGTACGGTGAAGTCAAGATGTTTGGATGTAAGGATGGGATTGTTCCGGTCTTCCTGATACAGAATAGCTGTTCCCAAGCTTTACTAAGGCTATGTTTGGTAACGGTCCAAAGAACGTTCTTTGGCCTTTTTTTGTTCTTTAAGAACAAAAAAATGCAAAATAATGTTTGGATATTCGGTTCGTTCTTTTGGTCTTTTAGAATGAACCAGACAAAATCTTGCTACAAAGAACGAGAACAACTATTGAAACCAAAAATAGAGTAAAACCCGTGACTTTGTGAACTGTAGTGGAAGAGAAGGAGACCTGCAAGTTCAAGGTAACACCACTTTCATGTTCATCTCTCTCTCTCTCTCTCTCGCTTTGTCACTCTCTAATAACTTGCAATTGTATTCCTTGATTTGATTCTCTCAATTAGAGAGTATATATACACAATACAAGGGAGAGATCCTAGCTAATCTAAACCAGGAAGAGATTACAATCAAATATTGGGTTTACATATACAAGGGATTGTGTTTCATAAGGTAAGATATTGAGGTCACATGTGGAGATCTATTATCACATGTGGGTGACTAAGAAAGGAAGGATATTTCTGTCGATATCTCTCAATACACCCCCTCAAGGTGGAGAATCGGTGGGCCGAATCTTCAGGTTGTCCCTCAAGAAAGTGAAGCGCGTCGAAGCAAGTGGCTTTGTGAGTGTATCTGCGAGCTGATCGTGGGTGGAGATGAATTGGACTTGCAGTTGCCTTTTGGAGACATGATCACACACAAAGTGGAAATCGATTTCCACGTGCTTGGTACGCACATGAAAAACAGGATTGGCAGACAAATAGGTTGCACCAATATTATCGCACCACAAGATCGGCGGACTAGCCAACGGGTAACCAAGCTCACGCATAAGGGACTCCAACCACATAAGTTAGACCGACGCATCGGCCAGGGCCTTGTACTCGGCCTCTATGCTAGAGCGTGCCACAGTTCTTTGTTTTCTGGAGGTCCAAGAAATCAAGTTGAGCCCAAGGACAATAGCAAATCCACCTGTGGACTTGCGGTCTGCACTGTCACCTGTCCAATCAGCATCGGAGAAAGCCTGAAGAGAGCGGATAGGTGAACGCTCAATGAGAAGGCCATGGGACTGAGTGCTTCGAAGGTAACGAAGGATTCTTTTAACAAGTTGCCAGTGATCCTCCGTTGGAGCGTGCATAAACTGACATACCTTGTTGACTGAGAAACTGACATCGGGCCGAGTGAGTGTCACATACTGTAGAGCTCCAACAACAGACCGATATTTAGTAGGGTCAAACATAAGAGCACCTCCTGAATCAGATGGTTTAACTGTAGTGGCCATAGGTGTCTTGACCGCTTTACAGTCAACCATTCCTGTGCGCTTCAATAAATCTGAAATATACCGAGATTGGGTCAGGACAATTCCACGAGAATTCTTAACCACCTCAATGCCCAGAAAAAGTGTAGAGGGCCAAGATCTTTAATTGAAAACTCTCGAGAAAGCTGATGCATGAGGGAATCAATCAAGGCAGTGTCACTGCCTGTTATGATAATGTCATCGACATAAATGAGTATATAGTAGACATGACCACCTGTGTGTCGAATAAACAGGGATGTATCCATCTTGGACCCATAAAACCCAAGGGTACAAAGAAAGGCAGACAAGCGGGCAAACCAAGCCCGGGGCGCTTGTTTCAAACCATACAACGCTTCATGCAATTTGCAGACCGAATCCGGATGAGAAGTATCAACAAACCCAGGAGGCTGAGTCATGTAGACTTCCTCAGTTAAGACACCATGCAAAAATGCATTACTTACATCAAGTTGTCTGATGGACCAGCCTTGGGACACAACAATGGAGAGAACCAGATGGATTGTAGTGGGCTTGATGACCGGGCTAAAAGTCTCACCATAATCAAGCCCATGCTGCTGATGAAACCCTTTTGCAACCAATCGCGCTTTGTAGCTCTCAAGAGACCCATCTGCTTTCCGTTTGATACGGTACACCCACTTGCAACCAATAATGTTCATACCGGGTGTCCTTAGAACAAGAGACCACGTCCCGTTCCGAATTAAAACATTAAATTCCTCCGTCATTGCAACCCGCCATTCCGATAATTTATTTCCCTGCGAAAAACAAGTCGATTCAGTAGCAACAGTCACTGTATTTAAAGCATGGGGCCTGGACCGTAGGTGCATGGGATGGCACACAGGTTGTTGGGACGGCTGGGTGGCAGTCGATTGGGGTATGGTGTTGGGTGGGTAGAGTTCATGTAGGGAACGAGTTTTAAGAGGTGGGGAGTCTTGGGAAGGGCCATCTAGAGGTCGCATTATTGGTTGTGGGCTGGGTACGGTTGGGGTAGGTGCAGCCAAGGGTGAACCGATTGTTGGGGGAGGTACCCCCCACTGGTGATGGTGGTGCTTGAAATTGCACCGCTGGTAATGGTGTGGGCATAGGAGGTGAAGAAACACGAATAGGGGCAGAAGCCCATGGAGAAGAGACAATGGGCATGGAAGCTAGTGGTCCTAAAATACAGGTGGACAAAGGAAAAGATTCCTCATCAAACCGAACATGTCGTGCAATGACAATGCATTTTGTGGAAAGATTAAGACAGCGATACCCGAAATGAGAGGGACTGTAACCTAGGAACACACTTGAGGAAGAGCGATAATCCATCTTAGGTTGATTAAACGGACGCAAATACGAAAAACAAAGGCAGCCAAAAACCTTAAGAAAGGAATAATCAGGACTATGATGAAAAACCAGTTGGTAAGGAGAAATTCAAAGAGAAACAGAAGTAGGCATTCGATTAATCAAGTAAACAGCCGTGTCGCACGCAAAATGCCAGTATGTTTGAGGAACTGACCCATGAGCTAAGAGGGAGAGTCTTGTCTCAACGATGTGCCTATGACGTCGTTCAACAGAACCCCGCTACTCATGAGTATGGGGGGCAGAAATACGGTGAGAAATTCCAATTTTTGAAAATAAGCAGGTAAAGTTCTATATTCACCACCCCAATCAGTTGTATTGATTTAATTTTGCGATCAAATAAGCGTTCAACAAGGGCTTGAAATTTAAGAAAAACATCAAACACATCCGATTTACGAACTAAAGGATAAAACCATATAAACTTAGTGTTATCGTCCACAAAAATCACATAAAACCTATGTCCATCAACAGAAACAGTTGGGGAGGGGCCCCAAACGTCACTAAAAATAAGATCTAATAGAAATAAACTCTTATGATGCGTAGCAGGCACAGATAAATGGCTGGCTTTGCCTAACTAACAAGCCTTACAAATATTATTAAAACGAGATGATGGAGATGGTAAATTATTTATTTTTAACATAAGACGGAGAAGCTGCTCATGCGGGTGTCCTAGGCGACAGTGCCAAATATTAAGGGAGCTACGAACGGCATGGTGGGCAGTTGGAGGACCAAATGGCTGAAGCTCGTAGAGACCACCTTTACTCGGTCCGGAAAGAAGGGTTGACTTGGTGACTTGATCCTTCACAAGAAAGTGAGAAGGGTGAAATTCAAAAAACACATTGTTATCACGACTGAACTTTTGAATAGAAAGAAGAGATTTAGATATTGACGGAACATGCAAAACATTGTGTAAAGTAAATAAACGAGAAGAATTGGAAGGTAGAGAAGAAGATCCAATGTGAGTGATGGGTAAACCCTTACCATTACCAACATGCAAGTGATGATGACCATTATATTCATCATATTGCGATAGAGAATGTAGATCAGGCGTGACGTGATGGCTAGCACCAGTGTCAGGGTGAAAGGAAGAGGGGAGGGCAGTGATGGGTTAGGTAATAGTGGTGGGTTGGGGTGATGGTAGGGCAATGGTTGGGCTGCATAGGCTGTGTGTGTGGGATAGGTGTAGTTGGCAGTAGGTATGGATGGGTAAGAAAGTTGATTGGGAGGAGCAAATGCAGGCTGTTGACGATAATAACACCGATCTGTTGAATGATTAGTTCGCCGGCAAATAGAATACCAAAAACGACCAGGTTGAGAACTTTGGAAACCTCGACCACGACCACCACGGCCCCTGCCTCCCCTACCACCACGACCACCATGTTGAGGGGATGGTGAGCCGTGAGGGCCAAAAGAGGAGGAGCATTGCACAGTGTTTGCAGATGGAGAGGATCCGATGGATGTAGAGTCGGTCACTGTAGCTTTGTTGAGAGAGATGCCATGGAGGAACTCATGGCTTAGCAACATTGCATGAAGGCCATCATATGATATTGGATCGGTCCTTGTCAACAGAGATGAGACCATAGCCTGGAACTCAGGCTTAAGGCCCTTATAAATATGTAGATTAAAAGTGTTGGGTCGAAGGGTGTGACCAGCGGCATTTAATTCAGCTGCAATAGATTTGGCCCGCTGTAGAAATTGAGACACGGGTTCATCAGATTTCTGCTGAATCTCCTGCAACGCCATAGTAAGAGACATGATATGGCTTTCAAAAGGAGAAGAAAATGCTGTGGAGAGAGTCTGTCATATTTCTTGGCTGGTGCGCTTCCCAAGGATGAGTGGGAACACCTCCTTAGAGAGGGAGGCTATGAGAAAACTTTGTATCATAGAGTCCTGGCGTCGCCAGGTTGCAGCTTCAGATGCTTCAGTTGGGCACGGAATAGTGCCATCCAGGTAACCAAACAAGTCCTGCCCATTCAGAAAGGGCTCAATCTGAGTTTGCCAGAAGAGAAAATTTTTGGATGTAAGCTTGAGCGAAATGTAATGATGTGCATTACGAAAAGAGGGAGCAGAACCGGAGGAGGGGAAGGGGGAGGTTTCAGCCGTGGACAGAGGACTAGAGGAACCGTCCCCCATGGAGAAAAATTAGAGAAAAGAAGGAGATGGGAAGGTAGAACTCGTTGGAGTTTTTAGGCTCTTGATACCATAATAACTTGCAATTGTATTCCTTGATTTGATTCATCTCTCAATTAGAGAGTATATATACACAATACAAGGGAGAGATCCTAGCTAATCTAAACTTGGAAGAGATTACAAAAAGATTACAATCAAATATTGGGTTTACATATACAAGGGATTGTGTTTCATAAGGTAAGATACTGTGATCATATGTGGAGATCTATTATCACATGTGGGTGACTAAGAAAGGAAGGATATTTCTGTCGATATCTCTCAATACTCTTGGTCGTCTCTGCTGTGTGAATTTGGTTTATGGTTTTGGAAAGCCAAGATCTAAGATATTTTATACAATCACTCCCATTTTGTCTTAAGAATTGGATCATCATCACTATAATTCGAAGGAATCAGCCGAACAGGTATGGATTTTAGGGATTTATTGAGCAAAAGTGATTTTTAAGTATGAATTTTAGGGTTTTTAGGGATTTTACTGTTATCTACGGTTACCTAAAATTGGAACCTCTCTCTTCCTTCTAACATTCAACCAGCTACTCCTCTATCATTCATATAGTTTTTTGATCTTTCCTAGGAAGTTTTCCTTTTTCCCTCCAGCTGTGTGTTTGGGTTTTCATATATGTTTCTCTAATTATCGTGATTATTGTGTTTCCATTTATCCAATATTTGTATTATTACTCAACAATTGTTTTTGCAAAGCCATTTTAGGGTAGAATTGATAGTTGGTTTTAGATATTTAATCATCCCATTATCACTTTGTAACTGTGAATCCACCTTATTAGTATTTGTAGAGATCTGTTTTGTGTTACTTTGGATGTCAAAAGTTTCGGCCTTTGCATTCCCACGGTATTTTAATCATACGATTATGTGATCGGATTTGAGGGCAAAGGAAGGCAAGATGAAGAACAGGGGTTGAATCCTACTATGTTTGGTTTACTATGCAGCAGACAATATTTGATTGTTTTGCTAGTGGATCCCACACATGAGGATCCAGATCTTCTACGGTGTGGGCTGCTCGTCCTGCCGTGCTGTGCAGACACATGGCGAAACGCATTGACTGCCTTACCCCTACCCGAACGCCTTGCCCGAGCGGGGGTAAGGCGGTCATTGTGCGTGGCCCTGTGTCTGCGCAGCACAGGTAGGACAAGACAACGTGCCATAGAAGATCTGTGTCCCACACATGAATCAATGGTGCCTATTCTTTTTTTCTTTAGTAGACTAAGATGGGGCTTATTTGCACTTTCTAGAGCTTCTAGAAGTGTCTTGCTGTTAAGTAGGAGTTGGTTGGTTGTTTTTAGTTAGTTCCTAATTTCTGTAATAGCAAACACTAGTGAGGCTATACCCATTCATGAATTTGGACATTGTTATTTTTCTTTCCCAACCCCCATTCCAATCTTTAAATTGCTACAAAAAACATGGATTTCTTCTAGTTTGGGTTGAGTAGTTGACACATTTGGAGTAGTCATGAATCCCGTAAGCCTAGGCTTGTGTGAATTTGACTGGGAGCTTGATGAACTCAAGGTATAGCTTAACTACTTGTGTGCATTTGCCTTTTATCATATCCCATTCATCCACTTAGAAATGAGAAGAACCTGCAAAAGTTACCATTCGACTGCAATACTTATACCATTCATTGTGAACGTTATGCTGGGCCAATTGCCATAAAATTTTTGACCATCCAAAAACTGTTGATCAGATGGGTGATAATTAACCAATTGGGTCAACTTCTTTAAGATAGGAGATTTATGAGGCCACCAAACTGTTTTCTGATGCTTTTGAATCTATTTTACATGCTAAGGATTTGGACATTGTTATTTTTCTTTCCCACCCCCATTCCAATCTTTAAATTGACCAAAGAATGTTCAATTTTAATGAGATTTTGACTCATGAAAGCATCCCATATAAATAGCAGTTCTTCCCAATGAAACTGGGTAAAATAAGTGGGCAAGATTTCCTGAGTCAAATCACCAAAAAAACTATGAGTATTTAATCGATGATCAAGTCTCTTGGCTTAAATTCTAGACCAACAAGAAAAGAAGAATCTAAATGAAAAGATGTCATAGCCAATTTATTGAAGACAACAAGAATTAGGTTATGATGCAATCAGCCATGTGAGAAGACTATGATGCAAAACCACAACTGAACTGCGAAAACCAACGTGACAATGAATCACTTATCCAGAAAAAGTCCCAAGTCTATCAATATAAATTAAAATGATTGAGACTATCTGAATGTCTTAGAGATTTATATGTGGAATTTCATTATGCTTCAGGAGCACAATGCAACCCAAACAGGAAGCTAACCCCCTCTTAAACACACACTGGCAGGCAAACCACAAGGTGTTATTGAGATTGTTTGGCTTATCTGATTAGAACCAACCTTAGGGTGAAATAACTGACCTGATAATGGTGGTATAATGAATTAGCTTAGGAAAAATATGGAGTTGCAGAAGTTACTCCTCTCCTATACTCTGTTTTCTTGCAAGTAACTGTTATGAATTCATCACTTCTGGTATGAATTCTGTTATGATGTTGTACATTATGTTCTTTCATGTTAGAAGGTCTATATTTTTCTAGGTTTTGGTATGGTGAGTGCATTCAAATTTGATATGGATTCATGGGTTTTGTATAGGAGAAGTTACTCCTCTCCTATACTCTGCATTTTTCTGGGTTTTGTATCTTTCTTCTCACCACTAAAGATATTCCTGGCTTATACTGATTGAATACTACTTGATGGATCTTTAGCTCAAATTCGTAGAGCACTTGGAACATGAGCATATTTCAAGTGGATGGTGGTTTGAATCCACCAAGGCCCTCTTTATTCAAATGTTCATAGCATAGTCAATTATGGTACTAAGTCACACAAGAACCCAATTTTAATTGCATCTTTGAAATTTGACATATTTTTATAATTACTTTGGTTATGTTAATGAGATATTTTAATTTTATGCTAAGGTTGGTAAGAGAAAATGATTCTACAAGTATTTTTTGGTATAATTTAGAAGGAAATGCATTATTGTAATTAATATCAAATTTGGAAGAACAGGTTTGACCAAACGCCATTTTCATTCTAAACACGTTCTTGAGACCGTTACCAAATGACCATTCTTATACATAAAACGTCGTTCCAGACCAGAAAGGCCAAAAAAAGGTTTCTGGTCAAGAACGTCCGTTCTTTACTCAGAGTGTTACCAAACGTAGCCTAAGTAACATGGCTTGGATGCAAGGGTATAAGCGTAGTCCTGAACCCAAACACTCCGTTGTGATTTTTTTTTTTTTTTTTTTTTTTTTTTTTTCTGTAGTTTCTCTCTAAATTCCTCCACCACTTCAAACTGGGTTTTGACTGGGACGAGTCACTCGAGTCGAGTCAAAACTTTGAAAAACCTGGTCAAGAGTCATATAGACTAGGTCAAGGTAAAAACTGACAAGACTGGGTCATAAATTGTCTGAGTCAAATAAGACTCGCTATTTTTATCCGAGTCATGGGAAACACATGAGTTTAGTCTTTTTTTTTAAAACCATAAAGCCGATTCACTTGAATTTGATTTGAGTCAAATAGTACATCTGTATTCTAAAACACTAAGAAACCCTCAACTCTTCGACTCCCTTCTCTTGTTCAATGGTATAAAACTCAAAATGCATTGATATGTTATTCATTATTTTATCTGATTTTTTCTTATATATTTTTTCTTCTGTTTTTCTGATTTTTTACTAATTTATACATATTTATTGTATTAAAAAATAAAAATAAAAAACGTGGCTCGCCATGATTGGATTTGACAAGGCCGAGTCACCAGGATTTTCTGAAAGACGAGTCGAGTCAGAAAACCTTGTTTTTCAACTATGCTTCCATCAGTCCTATTTATGTCCATAATTTTTTAATATTTTGTTTTGCCACTTAGCGTACGAACAGGGTATCTTGGGGTCTACTTGTACGACAAAATTTTAGCCCCCTCCAAACTACCACATGGCAAACATGAGTGTAACAAATAATTTGTTTCTAGTTTGCTGGTTTGAGAATGTCGCATCCTAGATTTATTTTATTTTTTTTTGGAGGGAATGAATAACAACCCCAAAATTTAAGGCAAAAGTTTCTTTTGACAAGCATGTTTAAAAAAAGGGGCGTTGCTCTCTGTGCCGCAGGCTGCGCCCAGGCACATGGAGGTGGGTGTAATAACCACCTTGCCCCCTTGAGTGACAGGCCCATGTGCCTGGGCGCAACCTGCGTTGTGGCATAGAGAACATCCTCCCTTAAAAAATAGGAGGATGGGCTACGTGGAAAGGTGATTTAACCATTCAAGAAATTTTAATCTCCCGTGTATATCCATCTGTCCTTGGTCGTCCTAGCAGTCATGTACACCTTTTTGGTAGTCCATAATTTTTAAACAATTTTAATGTACTAGGACTTAATCCTTTTGAGCAGAATCTTGAGTTGAACAAGGGACTTTAAGGACCTATTATTTATTTGGAAGAAAGTTTCCTGTCCAGGAGCATGGCTCCCGAGTTGGATCTTTATCGCCCCCAGTACTGGGGGCACTGCTGCGCGCTTTCTTCCTGTCCAGGAGCTTAGTTGGATCTTTATCGCCCCCAGTTCTGGGGGCACTGCTGCGCGCTTTCTTCCTGTCCAGGAGCATGGCTCCCTAGTTGGATCTTTATCGCCCCCAGTATTGGGGGCGCTGCTGCATGCCCATGTGTGCATGGTGGGGCCCACTATGCACACATGGACATTGCTGCGCCGCACAATGCGCACAGCAGCACCCCCAGTACTGGGGCCGATAATTTTCCTCCAGAGTTTGCACCCTTGTGTTTATCTCTTTCCTCTTTCTTGTAAAATGACCTCACTGTCCCCTGAGAACACTTCTCCTATTTTTTTATTAGAAAACAACGATTCTCTAGTAAGACCATCAAATTGGGTTGGCTCTTATGAAATTAGAAGTTCCTTGAAAGTAGCCAATGAAATAAAGTTGCCATGTGAACTTACCTAGCTTGGGGTTTTGGATAACTGATTCCGGAGTCCTCTTATGCACTAGCATTGCTTTTATTTATGGGAAAAAGAATGATGTCTGATCCCGTGTCCCTTGCACCTATTGGGAGCGCACAAATTTACCACCCTTGATCACCCTGTGAAATAAAAATACCATCCATTAGTACAGGGACCATGTGTTCGTTCTTATTGACCTACACATTAGTACAGGGACCATGCGACCAAACAACGATCTCTTGCCCCATATTTTTTTAGTGCTCAATGCTTAGGCAATAAGCATGTTATCAAGATTATTGCTATGCAATTTTCATTTTTATGTAAATTATTATCAACTCAGCTACTACTGTAATACAGGGTTATACCGTTCAACTAGCATGAACCCATCTGGCACAAATCTCCGTAAACATCTTACAGAAAGTGACATGAAAAATATGGTACAAGGTAGAAATGTAAATAGTTTGAATACAAATCGGGTATAGCACTACCCGCGTTTGTGTCTATTTAACTTCCGGAAGGATTAGTGGGGGGTAAGGCTGCGGTCCTTATGATCCTCCCCAGACCTCGCAATGGTGGGAGCCTTGTGCACTAGGTATGTTTCTTTTTTTAAATCTTATAGATAGCCCAAATCGATGTATCGGGCTACCATTTCCTGTGTATTCAAATCGACAACAAGCAAAGAGCAGCTACAACTTCTTCTAACTGTGAAGCTAGAACTATATGCACTGGGTACACCTACTTTTTTTTTATCTTATAGATAGCTCGAATCACTGTATCGGGCTACCATTTCCTGTGTAATCAAATCGACAACAAGCAAAGAGCAGCTATAACTTCTTCTTCTAACAGTGAGGCTAGAACTATTCCAGATGAAGTATGGAAGAGAATCTGGAATTGCAACTCTCTTACCCAAAATCCGAAGCTTTCTTTGGCGTGCATGCTCAGAAGGCTTAGCTACCGGAGCAGGTCTAGCTATGTATCATCTCCTAGTAGATTCTCTACCTAGCTTGGGGTTCTGGATAACTAATTTCAGGGTCCTATTAGACCCTATCATTCCTTATATATGTTTATTTATTTTAGACCGAGTTTTCCTTCAGCCATAGTGAATGAGAATTTCATTCACCAAGGTGGGTTCTGATGTGCATAGGGGATATAGGAGGGTATTTTGGAAAACATACTAAACCCTAGGAGGGGTTTGAGAACCGTAGGAAACTAAATCCATTTATTTTTTAGTGTTCACTGTTTAGGTAGTTAAGCATGTTATTTCAAGATTATTACTATGCAATTTTTTTTTATGTGAATTAATATCAACTCAACTACTACTATAAAAGGGTTTTACTTGTGTGAACCCATCTGGAACAAAATCTCCGTAAATGTCTTATAGAAAGTGACATATGAAATATGGTAAAATGTAGAGATCTAAATAGATCAAATACGAATCAGATATAGTACCATCCGTATTCGCATCCTTTTAGCTAGTTTCCGAAAATCGATTTTACGAATATGAATCATATATGGCTTTTCACGTATCTATTTACATTCTTAACGGTCTGAATTGAGTAGAGGAGCACTCCTGAAGACGAAAAATTGACTAGAGTCTATGTTGAAAAATGAAACCACTACCCACTAGGGTTAATGTTGAAGGGTGTTATTTTTCTTATATATATGCCAGAATCTTTTTTTTTAAATTTAATTTATTGTTTAGTTATATGTAATAAGTCACCCATTGAGTTGTTTTTCTCATGGTGGAGAAGGAAGTCTAAGGTAGTTACGCTGCCAGATATTTGGAAAGTTTTAATCACAGTCACTTGTTGCCAAATCTGGTTAGAAAGGAACCGAAGAAGATATGAAGGCTCAAAGCAATCACCTACACATGTTGTGAAGAAATGTTTAAGAGACATTTCAGATTGCACTCGCATCAGTGGAGTAAGAATTAAATCCATTCAAGAGTTGGTGTTAGCACGGACTGTGAATGCTACAATAGCCTGCCCCAAACCCAAAAGCATAATTGAAGTAAAGTGGAAAGAGCCACCAGAGGGTTGGTGTAAGTTAAATATAGATGGTTCTTCTCTGGGAAACCTAGGGCCAGCAGGATCGGGAGGAATATTTAGAAATCATCTTGGTGCGGTAATCAAATGCTTCGTCACCTTTCATGGCATAAAAACAAACTTTTATGCAGAGATGGAGGCATTTTTTATTGGAATCAAAGAAGCTAAGAAGCTGGACATCAAGAAATTATGGGTGGAAAGTGATTCAACTGCAGTTGTAACAACATATCTTACTGCTAACCCTCCAGGAAGATTTCTACAAGCATGGTGGGCTGCAATAGATTATCTAAACACCATAACTTGGCGGATAACACACTATTTCAAAGAGGGAAATGGGCCAGCTGATTCCCTAGCAAATCATGCGGCCAATTCCAAAACATCATGGACTATAAGTACAACTCCAAGTTTGATTGTGAATCAGGTCACCTGGGAAGCTATGGGGCGACCTTATTACAGGTTTTTGTAATCCCATAGGGAGCAGTTTTTATTCCACTGAAATTTCTGTAACATTTATTTTCCAATTTACAATCAATACATACTTTGCTGATCTTTAGCAAAAAAAAAATATATATATATATATATATGTAATATGTCATGAACTAATAAGGGGTTTTTATTATATAAAATAGTATTTATAAATTAGGGACAAGAGACCGTTGACTGGTCCTGTAGCCCTTGCACCAGCACGGGGGCCAATGAGAGTACACCCAAGGACATCAACTTGGATGAGATAATATATTTCAAATGGACGGAACAGTAATGTGTGTCGGATACCGATTTTCAATTATGGATTTTCACAAACATAAATTGGATAAAAAATTTCGACTATCTATTTTTGTTTTTTCTTTTTGGTGCAAGTACAAGGGCCTATTGGCCATTACAAGACCCACAAGAAGGGCCAGAACAGACCCACAAGGGTGTCAGCTGGGGCCGAAGGCCACACTTAAAATATTCTTAATAAAATGAGCTTGCATTGGACTATGGACCTTTGATTCCAAAAGTAGTAAATGTATTGGGAATTCATGGAACTTTCATGATACCATACATAACAATATCATTTTTTTTTTTTTTTAATACATACAATATATAATGGAAGAGGGTTGGGTATGCCGACAACTTTTGATAAACTAGCAGCATACATCAATCACAGAGTGGACACAGAAGGATAAAGAAAATCTTTTCCAAAAGGGAAGAAGAGAGGATGATACAGGCTGGGCACCCTAGCATCGTGCTATTACAGTATTACTATGAGATAATAAAGTCATTGCCTAGATTCATTGATTTACCAATAGAAAATATATATACAATTACATGAGATAAGAGTCCAAGTGGAACTCAATTAGGAAACAAGATACTGACAATACAGTTTACATATGCAGGAGACTTGCAGTGCAAGAGTTGCTATGCTTAAAAAGTGAAATTTCATATGACATGTGATTCTCGTGATATAGAGTTTCTATATGAGTTGGAGATTTGATATCACATGTGATGCACACCACGTTGGATGAGCCAAAGGAGAAAGATTTCAATATTACTTCATACTTGCCAAGGTTTTTTTTTTTTTTTTTTTTTTCCCATATACAATTTAGGATCCATTAATATAGTGGCGTGGTGGTGGATCCTTATCGTCTTAATTAACATGGATCCATTACTATAGTAAGATTTCAATATTACTTAATCGGGATTGTGTTGGGTTCTGAATATTACCTTCAAGACCGTCTCGCCCCAATTGGTATCGCTCTAACGGGCAGAGCTTTGTGCAAGTTAAGCCCAAACTTATCGGTCATGTCCATGTCCTTGGGGCTCATTCCAGCTTCAATCTTCCAATCAAATGATAGCAGAAGTGAAGCCAAAATCAAGTGTAACATCCGCAACGCAAGTGGCATCCCCGGACATATCCTTCTTCCAGCCCCGGATGGGATGAGTTCAAAGTCTCGGCCTCTGACATCAATCTCCGACGAACCCTGCAAGAATCTATCAGGAATGAACGAATCCGGGTTCGTCAATATGCTGGGATCTCGACCAATAGCCCACAAGTTCACCAGCACTTGGGCATCCTTGGGCACAGTGAACCCACAGATCTTCACTTCGGTTTCTGCTTTGCGGCCCAAGATCGAACCTGGTGGGTGCAGCCGCAAGGTCTCCTTCACCACCGCTTGTAAGTAAGGGAGCCGAGCGACATCAGTCTCCTCCACCTATTTACCCTCAACAACGTTTTCTTGGAGCTTCGACTGAACCTTCGCATCGAGTCTGGATTATGAAGTAGTTCTGCCATCACCCACTCTAATGCCGTAGAGGTCGTGTCCGTCCCTGCTACAAATATCTTTTGATATTGTACATACGCCATACATGCATATATTGTTGGGTAATTGTATTACAATTCCTTATAAATAATTGAAATAACACAAATTGTAATACAATAGCATAAGCAGTATAAACCGGGCAATAGGTATCTTGACCTTTGGCTGAAATGAGAAGAGCAAAACTTGAGTTTGATGTAGAGACACCCGCAACAACTTGAACAAGAGGTTGAGTCACACTTGTGGTCGCTTAAGGTAATTGATCCTTTATTCGCAGTCCCTTGAAGGAGCCAAGAGCTTCAGCACAACAAACCTCTATCACACTTAGAAGAAAAGAGGGAAAGTAAAATAAGACTTTTTGTGACTGCAAAGTATAGGCATGGATATGTATCAAGATATATATTTTGCAATGTAGTTGGTTGGATTTATATATGCCCAAAATCAATCCGTGTACGCCCTTGAAATTTTCAAGAATAACCACCCACTTATGACCAATTTAATTGGAGAATGAAGTTTGTGGATATGAATTAGAAATCAATTCCTAATTCATGGCCATTCTCCGACTATGGATCATGAAAGGCCTTAAAATTCATTTATTCCCCACTAAAGACCATAAAAGGCCTTAAAATTCCATAAAGGGCCATTCTCCACTAAAGATCATAAAAGGCCTTAAAACCCCATAAAGGGAAAGACATGCCTATGGCCATGAATTGAGAAATTAATCCAATTCAATATTCTTGACCCACCTTCCCACTTATGATAGTGACCATGAATAGACTTTAGGGTACCCATAGGATGTTACAACCTTTGGAATTCAACCATTATTCCTTGATCACATAGGTCCCACACCATAACAAAGCAATCAAAACCTTTCAAAACTTAAAAAATAAAATAAAATATATATTAAATATATTTTAAATCTAACAATCCCCCACAAGTTTCAAAACAACACGAAAGACACATGCTGTGACTGAATTAGACACTATAGGGCACATCGTTGCAGGTGTCTTCCGGACTTGAACCTACACTAGGTCTAATGGACCGCACTACAGAGTAGAGGTGGAGTCAAACTCCTTAAACCTTTTCTCATTAGTGTAGCTGACTGTTCCATCAACCATATCCCATAGGTCGACTTTTGAGCTACCCGTCATATAATCACTTTGGACTTTTGAACCGGCCATGTCCCTTATCTTGAACTCGTGAATGTTTTAGAGAACTCGCCTATAAGTTCTCATCGGCGGCGATCACACCCCCTACATTCACTTAGGTTAGTCATTGGTGTGCACTACAACTGACACACCCCTACGTTTCCTGGGATTAGACTAATTAAGAGCTTTACCGCTCAACCTCTTTCTTTGTGGTAGTACTACTTTCACCATCTACAGCTTAGAATGAATATTTATACAAGCAGTAGTACAGAATCGATCAACCAGTGACTTTGTTTGTACCCCTTGAACCTAATTCAGGCATTTAGCCTCTTCACATAGGTAGGGTGTCTATCACATGACCTATGGATTAGGCATTAACCCCATTCCTATAGATGCACTACATAAGTTCTTGACAGACATAAGCTTTGTGAACATGTCAGCTTGGTTACTTTCTGACTTCACATAATCGATAGCTATCATTCCTTCATCTATGTACTGTCTCACAAGGTTGTGTGCGTATGTGCCTCCTTTTACCATTGTATATCCGGTTCTTGGCTAAATGTATAGCCGCTTAGTTATCACAATGTAGTGACACCGATGGCACCGATTTTTACCATAATGGAATATCTGACATTAAGTTTCTAAGCCATTTGGCTTCCGTTCCCATTTTTTCCAAGGCTATGAACTCAGCTTCCATGGTAGAGCCCATTCCACAAGATTACTTTGTGGATTTCCATGAGATTGCACTGCCTGCTAGTGTAAATACATACCCACTAGCATGGTACTAAATCTCGTTTCGTTTTCGTGTTTTGGTTTGATCGAATTTTTTGAGATACCGAAATTTCATCGAAATATGGTATTTTTCTGTGGGTGTAAAATGCCAAAAATACCGAGATTTCTGAAATTTTTGAAACGAGATTTCCAAAATTTTCAAAACGAGATGATCAAAATTTCTAAAAATTTTGAAATATTTGAAATATTGCACGTGACACTTTTGGTGACTTTTTCAATATCTTGCGATATACCGTGAGTCCACAATATTTCGTCGATATCTCACGAGATATCGTCGAAATATGGTATTTTTCCATTTTGGATTGGTATCGTATCTCGGACAGCTAGAGATATATGAAATTTGGCGAAATTTGGTAAAATTTCGCCAAAATTTTAAAATTTCGCCAAAATTTTGTGAGATTTTGAACCTTGCCCACTAGAAGCTACGGACTCACTTGTATCCAAGATCCAATTTGCATCACAATACCCTTCCAAAACCGCTGGTTTACCACTATAGTGTAAGTCATAGTTTATAGTGCCTTTTAGGTACCTTAGTAACCTATCAACCGCGCTCCAATGTTCTTTACTTGGATTGTGAGTATGTTGACTTAACTTTCCTACCGCAAGGGCAATATCTGGATGCGTACAATTCATTAGATATGTGACCGAACCAATAATTTGAGCATCTCTTTTTTGATTCACTGGTTCACCTAGGTTTCTTTTCAAATGACACCCCATATCAAAAGGTGTTTTAACCGCTGAAACTTCATGGTAGCCATACTTTTTAAGTATGTTTTCTACATAACGGACTTGGGATAATGAAATATGATTTCCTTGCTTGGTGATTTTGATCCCAAGGATTACATCAGCCTCTCCTAAGTCTTTTGTGTCAAAACTAAACATCAAAAGTTTATTAGCTTGATTCACCATTTCCAAGTTTGTTCCCATTATAAACATATCTACATATAGTAGTATGAATACGCCCCTACCACCATAGAACCTGCTATATAAGCATCTTTCAGCGTCGTTTACGATGAAACCATTTGAATTAGAACCTTATCCAGTTTTTCATGCCATTGCTTCGGTGTCTGCTTCAATCCATATAAGGATTTTCGAAGTTTGCAAACCTTTCGCTCTTGGCCAATTACAACACAACCTTCTGGTTGTTTTATGTAAATTTTCTCCTCTAAGTCCCCATTAAGAAATGTCAATTTCACATCCATTTGATGGATAATCAGGTTATGTATTGATGTCATTGCCAACATAACCCTTATCGTGGCAATTCTAGACACCGGGGCAAATGTGTCAAAGTAATCAATATTAGGCTTTTGCCCAAAACCTTTGACAACAAGTCTGGCCTTGAAACAATCAAGTGGCCCATCACTTTTTAATTTCTTTCAAAATATCCACTTGGTTTCCAAAGTTTTGGATCTGAATGGTAAATCCATCAATTCCCAAATGTTATTTGCCAAGATTGAATATAGTTCACTCTTGATTGCCTCTTTCCAAAAGACAGCATCCAGTGATGTAATAGCCTCTTTGTATGTAAGAAGATCCTTGTCTACTAAATAGACAAGCCACTCATCATCTGTACATTTGGGTCTTTTGAGTTGCTTGCTCGTCTTAGGCCGACTTTCATCATCATTACTCAATTCTTGATTGGTAACCCTTTCATTTGACTCCATTTCCCCATTAGTCAATTGACTATCCTTACTTGTAGGTAAGTTGGATTTAAAGGGAAATATATTTTCAAAAAACTCATCGTCTCTTGATTCTATGATGCTATTTGGCTCAATAACATCATCCATGGCTTTAATCATCATGAACCGGTATGCCGTACTATTTGTAGCATAACCAAAAAACACACAATCACATGTTTTTTATCCCAATTTTTTTTTCTTAGAATCCGGTAACAACACCTTAGCCAAACAACCCCAAACCCATAGATGTTTTAGACTTGGTTTCCTACCAAACCATTTCTCAAATGGAACCATACCAGTCTTGCTATGTGGAATTCTATTTGATTGATAACATGCCGATAGCATAGCTTCCCCCCACATATCAAGTGGTACACCTGAATTCAATAACATAGAGTTCATCATCTCTTTAAGAGATCTATTTTTTCTTTCGGCAACCCCATTTGATTCCGGTTGGTATGGAGCGGTTGTTTCATAGATAATTTCATTTTTCTCACAAAACTTATCAAGGTTAAAGTACTCAGCCCCCTCTATCGGTTCTAAGTCTTTTAACCTTCTTGCCAAGTTGATTTTTAACTTCCATTTTGTAAGAAATAAACGTCTTTCTAGCCTCATCCTTTGATTTGAGTAAATACACCATGGTATATCTAGAGTGGTTATCTATGAAAGTTATGACATAGTTGTTTTCTCCCTTAGACTCATATGACTTGTAGTCACTTAAGTCACTATGGATTAATTCCAAGATATTACCCTTCCTATTCATAGTCTTGTGAGGTTTTTTGGTTAACTTTATCTCTACACAAGTTATACACTTGTTCATGGGGGGTTCCACCTTATCGGTGATCATGCCTAACTTGCATAGTTTGGTGATATATTTCACTACTACTATGACCTAACCTACCATGCCACAATTCAAAATTATTTCATCAATTGACGAGTATTTCATTGTTAGAAGAGACAACCATGTAAGCGAAAGAAGTACTAGTTTTCTCAATTACAATATTTTCAATACTTAGTACAAATAACCCCTCACTAAGGTATCCCTTCCCCACAAAAATATTATTTTTAGTGATAACCGTTTTATCACTTTCAAAAGCTAATTTCATTCCTACTTTATTAAGCAAAGGAATTGAAATTAAATTGCGCCTAATATCCGACACATGAAGAACATTGGTGAGAACCATAGTCTTCCCCGAAGTGAGCTTCAAACTCACTTTTCCTTTTCCCATAGCAGGGGCACTTTGGAAATTTTTCATAAATACCTTTTCAACCTCTATACTCTTGGAATAGGAGGAGAACATCTTCAGATCACCACAAAATATGTCTTGTAGCACCAGTATCCAATACCCAATCCTTTGATTTTTCAACCAAATTTGCTTCCGTGACCATAGCTATAAAGACGTTGTCTTCAACTAGGTTCACCTTTTCAGAATTTTTCCTTCTGGACCGACAATCTTTCTTTAAGTGCCTTAGCTTACCACACACAAAACAAGTAAGTTTCTTCTTCTTGAAAGAAGGTTCATCATTGTCTTGACGATTCTTCCTTTTCTTGCTTTGTTTGTTGGTTTCTACCAAGTTCGCTTTTAGGCATCTTTTCCCAAGGTCTTTTTCACCCTTATCCTTGTGTCGGTTCTTCTCCTCAATTTTGATTCTTACAATCAATTGGTCTAGAGTCAACTCCGTCTTCTTGTGTTTCATAGATGCCTTAAAGGCATCCCAAGAAGATGGAAGCTTTTCAATCAAAGCACCGGTCACAAATTCTTCTGGTAGAACTATCTTTTTCTTTGCTAGTTTTTCAACCAAAATTTAAAATTGATCAATTTGATTTGAGAAGGTGTCACTATCTTTCATAGCAAAGCTTAGAAAGTTAACCATCAAGTACTTTCTTGAACCAGCATCCTCAAGAGAATACTTTTTTACCAAGGCATTCCAAATCGAACACTCATACTTCAAAGAACTATACACATGGTATAGGTCATTTGATAATGCGTTCCATATCCGATTCTTACACTGGTAATCCGCTTGAATCCAAGCTACCCTTTTGTCCTCCTTTTCAGGATCATTACAGTCAAGGCAAACACCACCCCAATTTGGGCTAAAGCAAACAACATCATTTGCCTCCATCGTTTGAAGTTTTGACCTTCAAATTGTTCGATCTTGTCAAATTCAGAGACAATCCTCATCTTACCCAAATTTGGGATAAGCTCCATCACCAACGGGATAACATTGGTGGGAATAGAGTCAATGGTAGGAAAAAGAGAAATCTCTTTACCATTGCGGCTAACAGAAACTCTGCCTTTTTGGTTGTTGATTGCTCCTTTAATACTGTTGTTTGAAGGATTTTCTTCATTGGCAGCTCCATCAAAGGTGTTGTTGTACGAAGCATCACCCTTGTTGCTTACAACTCCAAGATCAGCCATGAGATCTTATAACAATCAATTGCCTTAAACTTGTGGGGTAATTGTATTACAATTCCTTATAAATAATTGAAATAACACAAATTGTAATACAATAGCATAAGCAGTATAAACCGGGCTATAGTTATCTTGACCTTTGGCTGAAATGAGAAGAGCAAAACTTGAGTTTGATGTAGAGTCACACCCGCAACAATTTGAACAAGCTTGAGGTTGAGTCACACTTGTGGTGTTGTCTTTAAGGTAATTGATGCCTCCTACTGCCAAGGATTGTTCTCCACCACTACCCCAAGATAAAATAACTTCCAACTAGAAGATAAAACAGTTCTTCTAGTCCCTTGAAGGAGCCAAAAGCTTCAGCACAACAAACCTCTAACACACTTAGAAGAAAAGAGGGAAAGAAAAATAAGACTTTTTGTGCCTGCAAAGTATGGGCATGGATATGTATCAAGATATATATTTTGTAATGCATTTGATTGGGTTTATATAAGCCCAAAACCAATCCTTGCACACCCTTGGAATTCCCAAGAATAACCACCCACTTATGATCAATTTAATTGGAGAATGAAGTTTATGGATATAAATTAGAAATCAATTCCTAATTTATGGCCATTCTCCGACTATGGATCATGAAAGGCCTTAAAATCCATTTATTCCCTACTAAAGACCATAAAAGACCTTAAAACCCCATAAAGGGAAAGACATGCCTATGGCCATGAATTGAGAGATTAATCCAATTCAATATCCTTGACCCACCTTCCCACTCATAATAATGACCATGAATAGACTTTAGGGTACTCATAGGATGTTACAACCTTTGGAATTCAACCATTATTCCTTGATCACATGGGTCCCACACCATAACAAAGCAATCAAAACTTTTTAAAACTTAAAAAAATAAAATAAAATATATATTAAATATATTTTAAATCTAACATATATAATCAGAGAAAAGGAACAAATAAGAGCGAATTTGAGAAATAGGTACTGACGTACCATAAGAAACGATTTGATATCAGAACGACCGAACTCCGAAGTGCTGTCTTGGAAGTGATAGAGCAGGACATCTAGTAGTTCATTATTCCTCGTTGGAGGAGAAGGAAGTGAAGCTCTGGAGTACAATCGTTGGTCGATCATTTCATCAAACAGCTTGTGTAGCCTTCTCATATTAATCGTCATACGACGCCTTATACCGTGTGGGTCTAATGGTCTCAGTATAGGAAAAAAATCCAACAGATTTGTCTTTCCTATCTCTTCCATTATTCTCCACATCAATGCTTTAAACTCCTGTCCAGTCTCGGAGTCTGGACTGACCAGGTCGACGGAGAAGACGGTGTTCAATACCAGGTTAAGGCTGGTGGTGAATGCGGATTGACCAATGTCAATGGCTCGACCAACCTGGGTACTTTCGCTAACATGAGCGAGGAGCTCCTACACCTTCTGATGCAGTAGGGATTCGTTGGCGCCGAGTTTTTGTATGTTGAAGATCTAATATTTGCAGAGCTTGCAAAGGTTTTGCCACCGAGATGAGGGAGGGAGCCACATAATGGATGCCTGGTGGTTGTTCAGCGCCTGAATGGAATCCCTGATGATTCGACAGGAGACGGCCTGATCGTGGGTTTGGAGGACCTCTTAGGCCATGGTGGCGGAGGAAACAACAACGTTCGTCAAGCAACCATATTTCAGAGTCATAAGTGGGCCATAGGTCTTAGCGAGTCGGGCTAGAGACTCGTTGGGTTTGTTACCGAGTTTGAAGAGGCTCCTAACGATGGGGAGAAAGACAGGCCCTGGTGGGAGCCTTTTGTGCCTCATGCCGGAGATCCATGCTCACAAACTCCACAGCACCAATATGAGACCTACCACCAAGGTGAAGAAGTCCATGTTATGCGCTCTCCCTCACTCTCTCTCTCATAGTAAGCCTGCGTTTATTGCACTTTTGCTATTCGGATGATAAGTCTATACTCTGTATATATAATATCCAGAAAAAGGGGGGGGGAAACGTTCTTCCAATTCAGAAAATAAAGCTGTTTTTTTTTAGGCAAAGTAAATTAGTTTTTCCATTTACTTTTGGAAGAGTTTTTTTTTTTTTTTTTTATTTTTTTAAGTACGATTGTTTGGTATGCAATCTTGGAAAACATTATAGGTTGATTACACATTCTCAGGCAATAAAAACAACTATTTCTATCATTCAAGATTGCAAAATTGACTTGGAAAGCAACCAAAGTCTCTTGATAAAACTAGGGATGTAGATGGGTACCTGAAAATTAAATGCTTCCATCATAGTTTTAATGAAACCTACTTGTGAAGTCTTATAAATTAATAGATCATAAATTAAGGGAAGCAGTTTTCTGTACGGGAGTGTGGCTTACGCCAGCACTCCCATGTGTCTATCTCTCTCCTCCTTAAAACAAAGGGGCAGAGAGAGATAGACTCATGGGAGTGATGGCGTAGGCCACACTCTCGGAGAGAGAGCTTTTTCCCATATTTATGGAAATGAATCAGAAACATACAGTTTTAGTTTAATTTATTGAAATGATTTTTGAATTTTATTTGTGACTTTAAATGTTTAGTTTGAAAACTGGTTATCAAGAAACTTTTATGGATTCGTTTATGTGCTTACAATTATTATTTTGGAACCTTTACAAATGTTATGATTATGAACTTATTAACTTGTAGTTAAAATATGCATGAATATTCTCTAGAACAAAATGTCACAAAAAACAAGAATCTGAAATCAATTGCAACTGAATACATAAACAAGACTCCCACTAATAAAATGCATCAAAAGATCTAACAAGTTCCATATTAGTGACATGCTCCTAAAAACTTTTGGAGTCAAGCACTTAATTAGAGGATTATTAATCATGCTATATGTAGTAATATGTTCCAGAGTGATATGCGACTCACATGCATTCTTTCCAATAAGGAAAATATTTAATATCAATTGTCTTGAGTTAAAAAAAAATCTCAACCATAGAGTCTAAACAGTGGCATCATAATAAGTCACAAATCCTACTTGCATAGAGAAAAACAATCAGAGTCTGTCAGACACTTTTCTAACATATAACACCATTTGCCATCCCAAACAGCTATTGAGCACACTAATAAAATAAAGAATATCAATTCATATGCATTCTGGAGGTTACATTTGACTACTAACATTAGATGCATAAAGAATAATATTCATCACGGGATTGATACCCTTCTTTGAAGTTCATGCTGATTACTAGATTGAAGGGAGAAAGAACGATAATCGGTGTTGTGTTTTTCGGCACGTAGCTACACCTAAGGGTGTCAAAATCAAACTGAAACGTTTACCGAAACCGAACCGAGCCATTTACATCGAAACCATAAAACCATTAAATAAATGGTTTTAAAATTAGGACAGTTTAGTTAAACGATTTAAACCAAACCGAAACGTTTAAACCGTTGGTAAACTAGTTTAAATCAAAACAACTATTAGTAATATGTAATAACAATAAATTAACTATTAGTGCCTTCGTACGATAGGTTGCTGTTAAAGTTGAAAATAAGGAGAGTCAAACATGGATTGGTAGAAGTGTATATGTGGAATTTGTAATAGAATAATTGGGTTGGATTCATTCAAATACATTAATCTAATAGTACTCAATATTTCTATGAATACTTTTGGCTTCTCTATGAATTAGAATCATGTCTTTTTCAATGTGGTTTGTTGAATACATCCAACAAGCATTAAATTTGGTACAAAATGAGCAAACCGTTTAGGAACCAAATATCTAAAACATGATCAAAACCATCTAGGGCCAATTAGCCGAAACCATTTAATAAATGGTTTAGTTTTGGTTTCACTTAAAGATTCTTGCACCGAACCATTTAACACCCTTACCTACACTCAAATATAGCCCAACACAAAAAGATTGATGCTACTCCCAGAAAGGTGAAAAAATCAAGGGTAATGCCGATCTTTTCATGTTGGGTTGTGTCTGAGCATAGATACATGTCTAGGCAGGTTAGCTAGCCTTACTTTCCTTTACTAGAGATGGCAAGTGTGAGGTGGACGGTCAACCACAATGTTTTTTTGTTTATGATATTGTACATAATTAATGGGGGACAAAGTTTTCCTCCATTGCCCTATCAACATTGTTCATCTACCATCTTAGCCTCTTAGGGTTTACAAGCACCCCCCCCCCTAAAGGTTTTAATATGTTCCTCAAAAACAAAAACAAAAAAACACTCTTCCAAGACCTACACATATGAAATTGCCTCAATAAATAGATTCTCATTAACCCTAGCGGAAAACTCGGTCCATTAATTAATACTAATATTTCATGCATTGATTTCTTGATGGGACGACATTTGAAAACTTGAGTTGCTATTGGGTGTTTATAGTAGTTTATGGTCATTTTTCTTCATGTCTCATTCATTTTTATTATTTGATTTGACTTATTGAAACTGATCTCTCGTGCCAAAATCAGGAAACTGGCCTCAACACCGGTGACAGGCCTAATTAATAAATTAATAATCACTGTGACCCATTATCTAAACCATGAAAGCGTTCTAACAAAGTAAGTGTGATCGATCCATCATTTATTTCTGAAGACAGGATTTTATAGTGACTACGGGTGTGGAGAAAACCATTTTTCTCTTTTAGTGTTTTTGGGGCAAAAAGTCGCAAACACTGCTGAGTTATTTTCATATTCACACCGGAATCATTTGTAGCTGTAGATTTTCTGTCTTTAAATCGTAGCCTTTTAAATCACTTCCGGTCACATGTTACCTGAAGCTTGCTTTCACAGTGACAGTAAGTTAGGCTTTTACCGTCACAGCTGTTAAATCACTTTCGGTCACATTATCGACCATATTTTTGTTGATAATGCTTTTAACTTAGGTTATAGTGATACTAATATTCAATTGAACTTGTAGGATCAATGACTGAACTCAGACATCCAATGTGTTCTTGTGGACAGGGTCAAATGCTCCTTTTAATGGATCAGGCGAAGCATAATTACAGGCGCTGGTTTTACAAGTATCTTGCACAAGACGATCACTGAAATTCATTTATTTGGGTAGAGGATTATGGAAATAGAGTGAAGGCCGCACCACCCAATTTGGGTCGTACAATAGTTATTGAACCGACTAATCGGGGTTCTATGAATATGTATCCCCTAGTTTTTTACATTTTAACTGGCTGCATTGTAATGGTTTTAATCCTATGGTTATTTGTTTTGACAAGCTTGTTTGTATATACCCATTTAATAAAGTAAATCTGGTTTGTTTGTTGTAATATTGTTCCATACGAGCCTCATTCCATATTTTACTTTAGTAATAAAACACATCATAGGCTCGGTGATTGGGAGGCCTTTGTGCTCAGATAGGAGAACTAAACTTCGGGACCACCTAGCCTTTGCCCATCTGAGTATTGAAATTTATACTGGAGATGATCTTAGTTGAAGACGACTCAGGTTTTTCACTCTCGCAAGAGGTACATTATGAATGAAAACCTCCTGTTTGCAATCTGTGCAAGGTTTTCGGGCACACTACAGTCTCTTGCACCAAGGTTGTTCCCCAATCTTCTAACCAAGTTCACTGGCAAGCTATAGAACGGAGAAATGGTTTAAGCTTGAGGTCTGGTTCTGAGGTGTCCGAAAGAAACCCTGCCGACGGGATCCTTCCTTTGCCGGTGCAGGTAGGAGTGCAAGCATCGAACCTAGGGAGCACCCCTTCCTTGTCGCCTAAGGTCCCTGAGCCCTCTGCGTTGGGCACTTTTCTTGAGGATTCCCACTTCGGTGTCAATTTGGATCATCTACTGCTGAGCTGCCCAATAGGACCCTACTACCAAGACATAGCAAGGCGATAAATGATCGCCTTACCCCCACTCGGGCAAGGTGCTCGGGTAGGGGTAAGGCTGTCATTCCCAGCCTTGCTTTGTCTTGGCAGTAGGGTCCTGCCGGGCAGCTCGGCAATAGAGGATCCAAATTGACACCGAAGTGGGAAACCTCAAGAAAAGTGCCCAACGCAAAGAGCTCAAGGACCTTAGGCGACGAGGAAGGGGTGCTCCCCATGTATACATAAACATGTAATACATCATAATAGATGCGGTCAAGCCGAAGACAACAAAGTGGCTCATCAGGATGATCATCCAAAACACCAGTCCACTAGCCAAGTAGACCAAAAAACCATAGTACCAATTTAATTAATTTTATAAGCCACAAAATATCAATGCCACATGACACATGCCACAAAATGAGAATATAGAAACATCCAATAATGTGTAAAAATTACACAAAATAAATTTATGTTAAACCACACAATTCTAACAAAGAGGAGTGAATTCTATGTGGGTGGCCTTGGAGGGCCTTGAACGATACTTGTATAAGAACATGATCCGGCCTCAATTTTTTGTATAAAATTGGTAGACAACTGACTTAACTAAACAAGATGATAATTACAATGAAAGCCAGAACAGGAATAACACTATGACGACAACAATAATCATCTCAGTGAGTCAACGACAGGGAAAACTTGTCCAAACGAATGCTTAATTACATCTGTTCTAGTGGGACTGCCTAGTACAGCTCCTTTCCAGAGCAAGGGATGGCCAAACAGTTCAAACATCTGGATTTGCTTCACAAAACAAGGTGAAAAAACCAACACCAAATGCAATAACCAAAATTGCACCATTGACAAATGTAATCATCAAAATAGTCACCACTTACCAGTCAAATGCCAATCAATAATGGTGAATTTGGTAATCATTCTCCAAACAGTTTCACAAGATCAATTGAACCCATAATCTTTCATTACCCCTTATATACCCCTTTTTAACAGTATGCAAGTATCTGTCTATCAACCTATATATGACTCTATACAATGGTATGAACTGGGAATTTTACTAAAAGCTATTATCTAGCTGATCATTTGGTCCAAATATTGGAAGTTATTAAGGATGAGATGCTTCCCATCTTTGACATCTCTAATTATTATTACAAACAACTCAACTTACCAAACTTAATTACCAAATGCACCTCATGAATACAACTCCTGCCAACCCAATACGTATTATATAATGGGTGATTGACAAAAGAGATTGGTGATAATATTTTCCAAATATGGATTTTCACAAACATAAAACATAAATTTATTTTTTTTTGTGCAAGTACAAGGGCCTATTGGCTATTACAAGACCCACAAGAAGGGCCAGAACAGACCCACAAGGGAGTCAGCTGGGGCCGAAGGCCACACTTAAACATTCTTAATAAAAAGTAAATTAAACATGAGTTTGCATTGGACTGTGGACCTTTGATTCCAAAAATAGTAAATGTATTGGGAATTTATGGAACTTTCATGATACCATACATTACACTATCATTTTTTTATTTTTTTAATACATACAATAAATAATGGAAGAGGATTAATTGGGTATGCCAACAATTTTTGATAAGCTCGTGGCATACATCAATCACCATATACAATTTAGGATCCATTAATATAGTGGCGTGGTGGTGGATCCTTATCGTCTTAATTACCTGGATAACAAGATTCAGATCTTCAATGGTGTGGGCTGCCCATTCTGTCGTACTACACAGACACAAGGCAGCACGCATTGATCGCCTTAACCCTGATCGAACACCTTACCCAAACGGAGATAAGGCGATCACTATGCACGACTCTGTGTCTGCACAGCACAGACAGGACAGGGCAGTGCGCCGTAACAGATCTGTGTTGTGGATAGCATGCATCACGTATCACGTAAAAAGTAGTCGTCTGTCACCAAACCGGGATTGTGTTGGGTTCTGAATAATATTGTGAGCGGGGAATCTTATATTACCTTCAAGACCGTCTCGCCTCAATTGGTATCGCTCTAACGGGCAGAGCTTTGTGCAAGTTAGCCCCAAACTTCTCCGTCATGTCCATGTCATTGGGGCTCATCCCATCTTTAATCTTCCAATCAAATGATTGCAGAAGTGAAGCCAAAATCAAGTGCAACATCCGCAACGCAAGTGGCATCCCGGGACATATCCTTCTTCCAGCCCCGAATGGGATGAGTTCAAAGTCTCGGCCTCTGACATCAATCCCCGACGACCCCTGCAAGAATCTATCAGGAATGAACGAATCCGGGTTCGTCCATATGGTGGGATCTCGACCAATAGCCCACAAGTTCACCAGCACTTGGGCATCCTTGGGCACAGTGAACCCACAGATCTCCATTTCAGTTTCTGCTTTGCGGGGCAAGACCGAAACTGGCAGGTGCAGCCGCAAGGTCTCCTTCACCACCGCTTGTAAGTAAGGGAGCCGAGCGACATCAGTCTCCTCCACCTGTTTCCCGTCAACAACGTTTTCTTGGAGCTCCGACTGAACCTTCGCCATCGAGTCTGGATTATGGAGTAGTTCCGCCATGGCCCACTCTAACGTCGTAGAGGTCGTGTCCGTCCCTGGTGCAAATATCTCCTGACATTGTACATACACATACATATATAATCAGAGATCGAAGAGGAACAAATAAGAGCGAATTTGAGAAATAGGTACTGACCACAAGCAACGATTTGATATCAGGACGGCCGAACTCCGAAGTGCTGTCTTGGAAGTGATCGAGCAGGACATCAAGTACATCATTATTCCTCGTGGGAGGAGAAGGAAGTGAAGCTCTGGAGTACAATCGTTGGTCGATCATTTCATCGAACAGCTTGTGTAGCCTTCTCATATTAATCGTCATACGGCGCCGTATACCTTGTGGGTCTAATGGCCTCAGTATAGGAAAAAAATCCGAAACATTTGTCTTTCCTACCTCTTCCACCATTCTCCACATCAACTCTTTAAACTCCTGTCCGGTCGACGGAGAAGATGGTGTTCGATACCAGGTTAATGGTGGTGGTGAATGCGGCTTGACCAATGTCAACGGCTCGACCAACCTAGGCACTTTCGCTAACTTGAGCGAGGAGCTCCTGCACCTTCAGGCGCCGTAGGGATTCGCTGGCGTTGAGTTTCTGTACGCTGAAGATCTGATATTTGCAGAGCTTGCGAAGGTTTCGCCACCGAGACGAGGGAGGGAGCCACATAATGGACGCCTGATGGTGGTTCAGCCCCCGAATGGAATCCCTGATGATTCGACCGGCGACGGCCTGGTCGTGGGTTTGGAGGACCTCTTTGGCCATGGTGGCGGAGGAAACAACAACGTTCGTCAAGCAACCATACTTCAGAGTCATAAGTGGGCCATAGGTCTTAGCGATTCGGGCGAGAGACTCGTTGGGTTTGTTACCGAGTTTGAAGAGGGCTCCCAACGATGGGGAGAGAGACAGGCCCTGGTGGGAGCCTTTTGTGCCTCGTGCCGTAGATCCATGCTCGCAAACTCCACAGCACCAACATGAGACCTACCACCAAGGTGAAGAAGTCCATGTTATGCTCTCTCTCTCCCTCTCTGTCTCTCTAAGAGCAAGCCAAGCCTCCGTTTATTGCGCTTTTGCTATTCGGATGATAAGCTCATAAGCCTTTACTCTGTATATATAATATCCAGAAAAAGGGGAGAAAAAACGTTCTTCCAATTCAGACATATAAAACTGTTTTGTTTTTAGGCAAACTAAATTAGTTTTTCCATCTACTTTTGGAAGAGCCTTTTTTTTTAAGTAAGACTGTTTAGAATGCAATCTTGGAATACATTCTAGGATGATTACATATTTTGGGGAGATAAAAATAACTATTTTTATAATCCGAGAATGCAAATAGATACCTGAAAATTAAATGCTTCCATAATAATTGTAATGAAACTTACTTGTGAAGTCTTATAAATTGATAGATCCCACCTAGCAGAAAAAACTCCAAAGTCAAAAAAGTCTCAAGCTAACAGAAGCTTCACCGTAGAGTTGCAGCGGTCACCGACTTTTGAATAATCGGCTCAAAATGTAGCCCTTTCACCCCTGTGGCATGTTTTGTCTCCCCCACAGTGGCGTGATTCCTTCTGCTCCAGTGGCGTGTCCACTTTTTTTTTTTTCCTTTCTTTCTTTTTCCTCTCCCTTCTTTGCATTCTCTCACCGCCTCAGCTCAAATCTCCGCCATATCCATCAACGACATCACGCTTTTACACTCCTTCTTAGATCTGAACCAGATCTGGTTTTTTTGTATCTCCCCTTTGCCTTTCTTTCCTTCTTCTCAGATCTGCTTTTCCATTGTTTTCCCTTTGCTTTTCTTTCCCTTTCCTTTCTTTCACTCGCCATTCCCTTCCCTTTCCCTTTCTTTTCCTTCTCATCACTCACCTCATTTCAGTTTATCGGCCTAATGATATGTTCAGATCTGTGCTTCTGGTTGGTCGATCGTTGCAGTTTCTCCCTAATGGGAGGCACTAAAGGTCAAACAGAAAAGGGGGTTGGAGCCGGCGATGTTGGGAGTTCTGCCGCCACTAACGCGAATCTCAAGCCTTGTTTCTTCATCATGTTTACCCTGCATCACCGCATCCACTCTGTCTATAGTGTCTGGCTTTGTATCTCCATTGTCGATAACCACCTCGGAGGTCTTTCTTTTTTCTTTTTGTTTTTTGAATGTGTGTTTGCAGGTGAAGCCGATTCTGGTGTTGATGGCACCGTGGCTACCATCGGCTCGGATGACTCAACGGTCCTTCAATTTTCACCAACCACCTTCTGTCGCCAGACATCGCTCCGCTCGCCGATCCAGCAAATCCTGGCAGATCTGTTCGAAAGTAGGCTGTGGCAGTAACTTTGGTGGTCTTCTTGCCATCAATCGAAGTTCCACTCGTCGATCCATCAGACCTTTGCCTATCCGGCATGTCTGTTTGAAAGTAGATTGTGGTTGTATGTTGATGCGCGTGGGTAGTGTGGATTTGTTCTTTTTGACACGTATGAGGATCCCTTTCTTGGCACGTTAGTGCATGCGCCGAATCTTAATTGTGTTTACAACTTGTCCTCTAGGGAAGTGTTTGTGAACCGACCCCTAGCCTGGATGACCCAGTCAATGACATGTGAGACCGGGTCAATTTCCACTCCTTGGTTTTGGATACTGTATATATATCAATTCCTTGTGTTTATCATGTCCACTATCTATCTTATGTATTTGGATTTCCTTTGTGTGGTGTTGGGCACACATGAATGAATAGCCTCTTTCTACCAAAAAATAAAATGGATAGACCATAAATCATACAGTTTTAGTTCAATTTATTGAAATGATTTTTGAATTTTATTTGTGGCTTTAAATGTTTAGTTTGAAAACTGTTTATCAAGAAATTTTTATGGATTCGTTTATGTGTTTACAATTATTATTTTGGAACCTTTACAAATGTTATGATTATGAATCTATTAACTTGTAGTTAAAAGATGCATGAATATTCTTCAAAACAAAATGTCACAAAAAACAAGAATCTGAAATCAATTGCAATTGAATGCATACGCAAGACTCCCACTAATAAAATGCATCAAAAGAACTAACAAGTTCCATATTAATGACATGCTCCTGAAAACTTTTGAAGTTAAGCCCTTAATTAGAGGATTATTAATCATGCTATCTGTAGTAATATGTTCCAGAGTGATATGTGACTCACATGCATTCTTTCCAACAAGAAAAATATTTAATATCAATTGTCTTAAGTTAAAAAAAATCCTCAACCATAGAGTCTAAACAGTGGTATCATAATAAGCCACAAATCCTACTTGCATAGAGAAAAGCAGTCAGAGTCTGTTAGACACTTTTATAACATATAACAACATTTGCCATCACAAACAGCTATTGAGCACACTAATAAAATAAGGAATATTAATTCATATGCATTCTGGAGGTTACATTTGACTACCAACATTAGAAGCATAAAGAATATTATTCATCACGCGGTTGATACCCTTCTCTGAAGTTCATACTAATTATTCGATTAAGGGGAGAAAAAACGTTAATCAGTGTTGTGTTTTCAGGCATGTAGCTACACCTAAGGGTGTCAAAATCAAACTGAAACCGTTTATCAAAATCGAACTGAGCCATTTACATCGAAACCGTTAAATAAATGGTTCGGTTTTGGGTTTTAAAATTAGGACAGTTTAGTTAAACGGTTTGAACTGAACCAAAACGTTTAAACCATTGGTAAACTAGTTTAAATCGAAACAACTATTAGCAATATGTAATGACAATAAATTAACTATTAGTGCCTTCGTACAATAGGTTGCTGTTAAAGTTGAAAACAATGAGAGTTAAACATGGATTGGTAGAAGTATATATGTGGAATTTGTAATAAAATAATTGGGTTGGATTCATTCAAATACATTAGTCTAATAGTATTTTCAATGTTTCTATGAATATTTTTGGCTTCTCTATGAGTTAGAATCGTGTCTTTTTCAATGTGGCTTGTTAAGTATATCTAACAAGCATTAAATTTGGTACAAAATAGGCAAACCGTTTGGAACCAAGTATCTAAAACATGATCAAAACCATCTAGGGTCAATTAACTGAAATCGTTTAATAAATGGTTCAGTTCTGGTTTCACTTAAAAATCCTTGCACCAAACTGTTTAACACCCTTACCTGCACCCAAACACATCCAACACGAAAAGACCGACGTTGCCCCTAGAAAGGTGGAAAAGACCAAGGATAATGCCAGTCTTTTCATGCTGGGCTATGTTTGAGCATAGGTACATACCTAGGCACAACACCGGTTAGCTAGCGTTTGTGAGGTGGATGGCCAACCACAATGTATTTTTGTTTATAATATTGTACATAATTAATTGCGGACAAAGTTTTTCTCCATTGCCCTGTGAACATTCAGATACCATCTTAGGGTTTATAAACCCCCATGAGGTTTTAATATGTACCTCAAAAAAAAAAAAAAAAAAACTCTTTCAATAGTCACACGCATATGAAATTGCCTCAATAAATGGATTCTCATTCATCCTATCGGAAAAGTCGGTCCATCAATTACTACCACTATTTCATGCATTGATTACTTGATGGGACGACATTTGAACAATTGAGTTGCTATTGGGTGTTTAGTAGTTTATACTGATCTCTCATGCCAAAAGCAGAATTATTGAAATTGGTCTTCAACACAGGTGACAGGCCTAACCATGAAAGCGTTTTTACAAAGCAAGTATGATCGATCCATCAATTATTTCTGAAGACACGATTTTATAGGGACTCCGGGTGGAGAAAAACATTTTTCTCTTTTATTTTTTTGGGCAAAAAGTCGCAACACCACTGAGTTACGTCCATATTCACACTGGAATCATTTGTAGCCGTAGATCTTCTGTCTTAAAATCGTAGCCTTTAAATCACTTCCGATCACATAGTTACTTGAAGCTTGCTTTTACAGTGACAGTAAGTTAGGCTTTTACTGTGATTGATTTGGTCTCAAACAAACCCACAGCCAGTTGGGTTTTCGACTCATTCGAACCCACACAAAGTCCATGGGTTATTATCCTCTTCATTCCCCCCCAGTATTCAAGTGTGTTTCACAAATCGCAACCCTAACGAAGATAGTAGATAATCAGGTTGCTACGCCCTTACTCTTTGAGATATTTTTGTAAAACTCCCAAAACCATCCATTCGGTAGGTGTTCTATTAATTTTGTGTGCGCTTAGCTGTAGTAGTTTAGGGTTTATTAATGGCTTGAGATATGAAGCTATTTGCAAAACCCCTAAAACGGATTTTGCTTTAGCTGTTTTTTTAATTTCGTGTTCGCTTAGCTATAGTAGTTTAGGGTTTGTTAATGGCTTGAGTTATGAAGCCATTTTTTGCCCTCATTTTTTTACTTTATATTTAAGACTGATTCCAATTGGTTTTCTTTAAAATTACTTGTCTGATTGAAGAAGTTATTTCTTATTTTACATTATTTTGTTGATAATGCTTTTAACCTAGGTTATACTGATACTAATATTCAATTGAACTTGTAGGATCAATTACTGAGGGCTGCCCGTCCTGCCGTGCTGCGCAGACACAAAGTGCATTGACCACCTTACCCCTGCCCGAGCACCTTGCCGAGCGGAGGTAAGGCAGTCAATGCGTGCTGCCTTGTATCTACGTAGTACAGGCAGGACAGGGCAGCGCGCCGTAGAAGATTTGTGTTGCTTGCACAAGAGGATTTATAGTGACGAAGAAAAACATTTTTCTCATTTTTCTCCTTTATTTTTTTAGCAAAAGTCGCAACACTGCTGAGTTACGTTCATATTCATACTGGAATCATTTGTAGCCGTAGATCTTCTGTCTTAAAATCATAGCCTTTAAATCACTTCCGATCACATGTTACCTGAAGCTTGCTTTTACAGTGACAGTAAGTTAGGCTTTTACCGTGATTGATTTGGTCTCAAACAAACCCACAGCCAGTTGGGTTTTCTACTCATTCGAACCCACACAAAGTCCACGGGTTATGATCTTCTTCATTCCCCCCCAGTATTCAGATTGTGTTTCAAAAATCGCAACCCTAACGAAGACAGTAGATAATCAGGTTGATACGCCCTTACTCTTTGAGATATTTTTGTAAAACTCCCAAAACCATCCATTCGGTAGGTGTTCTATTAATTTTGTGTGCGCTTAGCTGTAGTAGTTTAGGGTTTATTAATGGCTTGAGATATGAAGCCATTTGCAAAACCCCTAAAACGGATTTTCCTTTAGCTGTTTTTTTAATTTCGTGTTCGCTTAGCTGTAGTAGTTTAGGGTTTGTTAATGGCTTGAGTTATGAAGCCATTTTTTGCCCTCATTTTTTTACTTTATATTTAAGTCTGATCCCAATTGGTTTTCTTTAAAATTACTTGTCTGATTGAAGAAGTTATTTCTTATTTTACATTATTTTGTTGATAATGCTTTTTACCTAGGTTATACTGATATTAATATTCAATTGAACTTGTATGACTGAGGGTTGCCTGTCCTGCTGTGGTACGCAGACACAAGGCGCATTGACCACCTTACCCCTGCCCGACCACCTTGCCCGAGTGGAGGTAAGGCGGTCAATGCGTGTTGCCTTGTGTCTACGCAGCACAGGCAGGACAGGGCAACGCGCCGTAGAAGATTTGTGTTGCTTGCACAAGAGGATTTTATAGTGACAGAGAAAAACATTTTTCTCATTTTTCTCTTTTATTTTTTTAGCAAAAAGTTGCAACACCGCTGAGTTACGTTCATATTCACATTGGAATCATTTGTAGCCGTAGATCTTCTGTCTTAAAATCGTAGCCTTTAAATCACTTCCGATCACATGTTACCTGAAGCTTGCTTTTATAGTGACAGTAAGTTAGGCTTTTACCGTGATTGATTTGGTCTCAAACAAACCCATAGCCAGTTGGGTTTTCTACTCATTCAAACCCAACAAAGTCCATGGGTTATGATCTTCTTCATTCCCCCCCCCTAGTATTCAGGTTGTGTTTCACAAATCGCAACCCTAACGAAGACAGTAGATAATCAGGTTGATACGCCCTTACTCTTTGAGATATTTTTGTAAAACTCCCAAAACCATCCATTCGGTAGGTGTTCTATTAATTTCATGTGCGCTTAGCTATAGTAGTTTAGGGTTTATTAATGGCTTGAGATATGAAGCCATTTGCAAAACCCCTAAAACGGATTTTCCTTTAGCTGTTTTTTTAATTTCGTGTTCGCTTAGCTGTAGTAGTTTAGGGTTTGTTAATGGCTTGAATTATGAAGCCATTTTTTGCCCTCAGTTTTTTTATATAAGACTGATCCCAATTGGTTTTCTTTAAAATTACTTGTCTAAATGAAGAAGTTATTTCTTATTTTACATTATTTTGTTGATAATGCTTTTAACCTAGGTTATACTAATATTCAATTGAACTTATAGGATCAATGACTGAACTCAGGCGTCCAATGTGTTCTTGTGGGCAGGGTCAAATGCTCCTTTTAATGGCTCAGGCGAAGTAGATTAGATACCATCTGAAAGGCTGTGAGTCGTTCACGTACGCTCACGTACCTGAAGATTCCCCGCTCACGTTTTACAAGTGTCTTGCACAAGAGGGTCACTAAAATTCATTTTTTATTTGCTAAAAGGTCATTGACAATAAAGACAAAAAGAACAAATTACAAGAAACAACCGAGAACCAAATTAGCAGGCAAGAACCCCACCTTCGGCATGGCCATCAGCAGGGAACCCACCCACCACTAAAGAAATCTAAATCTCAGCATGCCCATGGCATCACGCCCCATCTGATCTTCAATGTGTCTAGGAAAGGCACAGTTAGAACAAGACAACCCTGATTTCGCCGCCTGCTTTGCCAAGTAATCCACAATAGGGTTAGCTTCTCTGAAGCAATGGGTAATTTTCCAATTGTAGGAGTCCAGGTAGGGTCTAAGAACCATCCATCTTTGCATTACAAACCAGGGGATATTTGCAGAGTGAACTGACATCACCACGGATGCCGAATCAGATTCAATCCACAAATCCGTTATTCCCATCTCCTTTGCACAGAATAGACCATCCATAAGGGCCTTGAACTCCGCCACAAAGATATTGGAGATGCCAGGAACCTGCTGAAGGAGTGCATCACTTGGGTGTGGTGATTTCGAAAAACACCTCCCGCCCCCACTCTACCAGGGTCACTAAAATTCATTTATTTGGGTAGAAAATTATGGAAATAGAGTGAAGGTTGCACCACCCAATTTGGGTTGTACAATAGTTATTAAACCGACTAATCGGGGTTCTATGAATATGTATCCCCTAGTTTTTTACATTTTAACTGGCTGCATTGTAATGTTTTTAATCCTATGGTTGTTTGTTTTGACAAGTTTGTTTGTATACAACCATTTCCATATTTTACTTTGGTAAATAAAACACATCATAGGCTCGGTGATTGAGAGGCCTTTGTGCTCAGATAGGAGAACTAAACTTCAGGACCGCCTAGCCTTTACCCGTCTGAGTATTGAAATTTATGCTAGAGATGATCTTAGTTGAAGACGACTCAGGTTTTTCTTTCTCGCAAGAGGTACGTCATGAATGGAAACCTCCTGTTTGCAATCTGTGCATGGTTTTCGGGCACACTACGGCCTTTTGCACCAAGGCTGCTTCCCAATCTTCTAACCATGCAAGTTCGCTGGCAAGCTATAGAACGGAGAAATGGTTTAAGCTCAAGGTCTGGTTCTGAGGTGTCCGAAAGAAACCATGCCGACGGGATCCTTCCCTCTTCGGTGCAGGTAGGAGTGCAAGCATCGAACCTGGGGAGCGCCCCTTCCTCATTGCCTAAGGTCCCTGAGCCTTCTGCGTTGGCCACTTTTCTTGAGGTTTCCTACTTCGGTGTTAACTCTCTTGCTGCTGATCCTGCAGGTCTGCACCCCCCTCATTCCTGGCCTCTGCCTTCTGTTGCTCCCAGGTCTGAACATGCTCCTTCTGTTACTCTCAGCCTGGCCTCCAATAGAAACCGGTTTGATGCCCTCAACTTTGAATCTGAGTTGAATGAAATGGAAGCTCTCAACGGTCATATTATTTCAACCATGCTGGACCCCACTCCCACTGGTGGGCCTAGGCCTAGGGATTTGTTTTAAGTGAATGAATTGAATGATATGGAACCTCCCAACGGTCATATTATTTCAACTATGCTGAATCCCACTCCTATTGGTGGGCCTGGGCCTAAGGATGTGTTAGGGTTTAGGGTTTAAGCACTAGTTGCTTAAAGCATTACACCCTATGTATCAAGTTTGAAATACCCAGGCTGCTACCTCCAGCTAGTATTTATAGGGAAACTAGTGTTTAGGTCAGATGGGCTAGTTACTAGATTGCCCCTCACAGCTTGAGCCATAATACATGTAGGATTATATTAGAACATATAAAGGGATATTACCATAATACCCTTACAGGATGTGTTTCAAGTGAACGATCCTGAGAGGATTGAGTTGTTTGTTGACTTAAGGGTGGATCCCATTGTGGAGGAAGGCCCTCTAATTGAAGAAGGTGGCATTGTGGGTGTCATTGATCAGATTTCTGCTAAGGGAAAGAAAAGAAAGGGAAAAAACAAGGTCCATGTGGCAATTCATTGGTTGTTGGAAACGCTGCCTCTGCTTCCCTTGTAGTCCCTATGGATGAAGGTCTCTCTAATACGTGTTCCATGGGGAATCAATCCGAGTTGGTGCAAGATGTTCCAATTGATAATCCAAATGAGGAAGTGGTGACCACTCCCCCTAATGCGCATGATAGGGCTTTTGACGTCAATGGTAGGGGAGACTTTGAATCTAATGGTGCCTTTTTGGATCGGGAGAGTCTTTCCTTAGCTTCTAAGAATCATAGCAAGAGCTGGGTGACTCCTCCCATTCCTCCATATAATCATAATGGGAAGAAGGTCAATTTTACATATAGGTGATTAGTTGTTTGGGTTTGATTATGTCCTTTGTTCCTGTTTGGAAGGTCTTCCTTCAGCTTAACTAAGTTGTAGGTTAGTCCATTGTTTTGTTGTGGAGCTTTTTCCTTGTTTTCTTTTTGTTCTTTCCCCCCTTTTCTTTGGGGGGGGGGGATTTGTTTCTTTGTGCTTCGTTAATATATTTTTTAATCATCAAAAAAAAAAAACACACATCATGACCTTTAATTTAGGTCATAGGACTCGTTTAAAAATAGGATACGCATCGGTTAATATCGAAGGATAAGTTAAAGCTTGGTTAAAAGAATTCACATTCTTGATTCCTAACGAGCCTGATTCTTTATTTTATTAGCCATCGTAATCACTCCATCTAATTTTTTTACTACTAATAATCAAGAGCAGAAATAAAAAGGACAAGAAGTTTATGTCTTGGGGTTATAATCAATGCACTAATTACTTAATTGAATACTAAAACACAATAATAATCAAGAGAAATGTTAGAAGGCCAGCAGGATTGTAATTTTGAACACTGCTTCATTAACGGATGACCGAGTACCATATCGATCGATTGACAAACCAATGTTAACATTTAATCGAACGATCGCTTGATGATATCAACAATCTTGGTAGTTTGACACGGGTGCTTGTACCCTAAGCAGTAGACCGATTAATAAAGTCGATCGATTTATTACTTTAATAAAATCTTTTTTTCTTTTTGGCAATTAAGAATGGGGTGTGGAGTATTTATAAGACTTTGCACCCAAAAAAAAAAAAAATAAGACTCCACTGGGCCCCAAACCAATAAACTCATTTTCACTTTGTGTTACTCTATTCAACAAACGACCAGAGGATATGGAACGATAATATAAACCTTGGTCATAACAATTCACATTATTGATTCTTGACAATCTTGATTCTTTATTTTATTAGTCATTGAAATCACTCTATCTAATTTTTGACTAATAATTATCAAGAGCAGATATGTTACATCCCACTTCCAAAGACAATGGAAGTGCGACGGAGATGCTTACCATCATCCTATACCACTCACTAGGATCACAAACACAGTATCTTAGCAGCACAACAACCAATGAAAGTTAAGAAAAGTGAGCAGAAGACTGGATTTCAAATTATAATAAAATCAATGTAATCAAGGGCATCTAAGTGATATAATTACATTAATCCGAATTATTCAATAAGTATCCAAAAATGATACCCAAGATCTAACAAAAGATAATATATATAAGTTATTACAATTAATTATCAAGTAGTGCCACTGTAGGACATGCTTTACAAACACAGCCAGACTCGTGATCCTCGTAGGAGTCCACCACTCGTCCGCCACGGAAGAGCATCAACACAATCCATGGCTACATCACCTGTAGAAACATCTAAAAGAGGCACAAGTGGCTATAGCCCTCAACCTAAGCAAAGCCCAGGTGAATCTCAGGTTATCCAGAAACAGAAATCTTGGATTTTGATAAAGAAAAATGATTGCCCAGGTGGCTATAGCCCACAACCCAAGCAAAGTTAACCAATCATCATGGATGTGCTCTATCACTGAGCTCATACCCCCATCGGAAAATTATCATCTCCATTTATCTGCCCCTCTATTTCCTCCATTACATCTAATAGGGGAGGGGGGGAGTGGACCCCACTAGGGCAGTGTGTTCGGGCAGGGAGTAGGGTGGTCATTTCCCCCCTCCTATGAGAGAAAATGGTGGGGCAGATAAATGGAGACGATAAAGATCCATACCCCATCATGTGTAAGGACACTACACCAAAAGGGAGAAACCAAATACCTCTTGTTCTCTTTGTGACCCCCATTTTTCATGCAAGAAGGAAATTGAATTTCTATACCTAAATACAACAATGTTGTTGTTGGTGAAGCCTGATTTGGTCCAGTAAGTGCGATTGAGAACTTCGGAGGGCCATCTCGGCCTCGACAAGATCTCGAAATGCCGATAACTAGTGGGGCTCCACGCCGAAGAAAAATGGAGTGGTGTTGGGCTCGTCGAGTTCTTCGAAACAAGTACCTTTTGAGCCATGTGTTATGTTTTGGTCCGGCCTAAGTTTTTGGGCATTTTTGGGTTGGGGGCATTTGTGTACTTTCTGGGTTAGGGTTTTCTTATTTATTCTTCTTATCTCTTTGAGATAGGATGATGAGGGTTTTGTAATACTTCAGTGACATAGTGAAATCCGTTTTACTGCTCAGCTGTGGATGTAGCTTCCATATTGGAGGTAAACCATGTAAAATCTCTGTGTTGTGCGTTGTGTGTTCTTTTCTATTTCATTTTTCTTCCGTAAATTGCCATTCTGGGCGTTGTTTTCATAACAACTGGTATCAGAGCTTCGGTTCAGGAAGCAAAACGAAGGTTTTTTCATGTTTAGCTTGAGTGGGAGCAATGGCAGAAGATGGAAAGGCAAGGATTGAGAAATTCAACGGTCAGAACTTTCAATGGTGGAAGATGCAGATGGAAGACCTTCTTTTTCAAAAGGATTTGTATCAACCATTGGAAGGAAAGAAACCAGAGACGATGAAGGATGAGGAGTGGAAGGTCCTTGATAGGAAGGCGTTAGCTACGGTGAGGTTGTAGCTCACATCTCAGGTGGCCTTCAACATCACGAAGGAGACAACTACCGTTGGGGTGATGAGTGCCCTAGCTAAGTTATATGAAAAACCCTCTGCTTTTAACAAAGTATTTCTTATGAAGAAATTGTTTAATATGGTTATGTCTGATTCTAGATCTATTGTTGACCATTTGAATGAGTTTAATATGGTCACTAGTCAATTGCACTCTGTAGTTATTACTTTTGATGATGAGCTTAGGGCTTTGTTGTTCCTGTGTTCTCTGCTAGAGAGTTGGAACAACCTGGTTATGGAAGCGAGCAATACTATCACTAGAAAATTAGTTTTCAATGATGTTGTCAGTTGTGTACTGAGTGATGAGATGCAGAGAAAGAGTTCTGAGGCAAACTCATCTGCGACTGCTCTGTCAGTAGAAACAAGAGGAAGATAGCAAGAAAAAGAAAGTGGCTCGAGTGGGAGAAAGTCCCAATCCAAAGGAAGATCACAGTCCAAATGAAGAGAAAAAGGGAAAAATGATGGGAAGTTTGAAAAGTGCTGGACCTGTGGCAAATTGGGTCATTTGAAGAGAGAATACTGGAAAGAGAAGAACAAGGATGAAAAGGGCAAGCAGTCAAATAAGGAAGAAGCAAACTTGGTTTCTACAAATGATCAAGTATACAATGACTTATGTTTATCTGCATCAGTAGATGTTAAATCTGAAGTTTGGTTCATTGACTCTGGAGCGTCCTTTCATCGTACTTCACATAAGCAATATTTTTGTGACTATGTTCATGGTGATTATGGACATGTCACTGTAGGAAATGGACAAGTGTGCAAGATTACAGGAAAAGGGACAATTTCTCTAAAATTGTCAAATCGTGGACACTTGAAATTGAAAGAGGCACGACATGTCCCTGATTTGAAGAAGAACCTCATCTCGACAAGTAAGCTGGACAGTGAAGGATACAGTGTTGGCTTTGGTAATGGCCGATGGAAAATTACAAGGGGGTCTCTAATTGTGGCCAAGGGTAATTTGCATGGTACCTTATACATGTTTAATGGTACTAATGATAATGCTGTTTCAGTAGCTTCTGTAGATGAGAATACCACACTCTGGCATCACAGACTTGGACACTTGAATGAGACAGGCATGAAGAAGCTTCACTCAAGGAACCTGTTACCAAACCTGAAAAATATTGACTTTGAGTTCTGTGAGGATTGTGTGTATGGGAAACTAAAGAGAGTTAGTTTCCACAAAGGAGGAAGAGAAAAGAAATTGGAGAAGTTAGAACTAATTCATTCAAATGTTTGGGGAGTAGCTCAGGTAAAGTCTTTTGGTGGTAAATCTTACTTTGTTTCGTTTATAGATGATGCAACCAGAAAAACATGGGTTTTTTCTATAAAAAATAAGTCTGATGTTTTTTATGTTTTCAAGAAATGGAAAGCCCTCGTAGAATCTGAAATAGGAAACAAAGTAAAGTGTCTGAAATCTGACAATGGTGGGGAGTACAGTGATGCAGGTTTCAAAGAATACTGTGCTCTAAATGGAATCAGAAGATTGGAAACAGTACCAAGGACACCACAAGAAAATGGAGTTGCAGAAAGAATGAATAGAACCATTCTGGCACGGGCAAGGAGTATGAGGGTCCATTCCAGATTGCCACTACAGTTCTGGGCAGCAGCTGTTGATAAAGCAGTGTTCTTGATTAATAGAAGCCCATCTAGTGCATTGGATGGAGGTATTCCAGAGGAGGCCTAGACTGGAAAACAGGTGAATTATTCTTTTCTGAAAACTTTTGGTTGTATTGCTTATGCCCTTGTTGATAAAGAAAATAGACAGAAATTAGATTCTAAATCTGTTAAGTGTGCTTTTATTAGATATGGTGGAGATGCTTTTGGTTATCATTTATGGGATTATGAACATAACAAAATCACCAGGAGTAGAAATGTTATATTCAATGAGAATTGCATGTACAAGGATAGGCAGCAACAGAAGGGAAAGGAAGAAACAGAGTTCTGTCAACTTGATGAGATTACAGGTGAGACTACACCTAGTGCACAAGAAATTCCAAAAAATTTGAATGATGAATCTGGAATCTCAGATGGTGAGGTTAGAGATTCAGATGGTGAGTCTGGGAGCATAAATAATGATGATGACCATATGGTCTTCAAGAGTAGGAACCAGAAACCCCTGTTCTGAGAAGATCAGTAAGGACTATCAGACCTCCCAGAAGATATTCCCCTTCTTTGAACTTTATTTTGTATACTGATTCTGGTGAGCCAGAATGCTTTCATGAGGCAATGTAGGATAAGTCCAAGGTCAAGTGGGAGCAAGCTATGAAAGAAGAGCTGGACTCATTAAAAAAGAACAAGACTTGGAATCTGGTGAAGTTGCCAGCTGGAAAGAAGGCATTGCACAATAAATGGGTATACAAAGTGAAAAGTGAAGCTGGAGAAACAAAGAGGTACAAAGTAAGGCTTGTAGTAAAGGGGTTTGCACAAAAGAAAGGTATTGATTTTCAAGAAATATTCTCCCCAGTTGTTAAGATGACTTCAATTCGTATTGTGTTGAGCATAGTAGCTGTAGAAGATTTGCATCTAGAGCAATTAGATGTTAAAACTGCATTTCTCCATGGAGATTTGGATGAAGAGATTTACATGCATCAACCTGAAGGTTTTGAAGTGAAGGGCAAGGAGAAGCTGGTGTGTAAACTGAACAGGAGCTTGTATGGCCTCAAGCAAGCTCCAAGGCAATGGTACTTGAAATTTGACAAGTTTATGCAGGACAAGAAATTTGCAAGATGTCAATCTAACCATTGTGTTTATTTTCAGAAGTTTGAAAATGGAGACTTTGTTATTCTTGCATTGTATGTAGATGATATGTTGGTTGCAGGAAACAACATGCAAAGAATAAGTGATCGCAAGAAAAATCTGTCCAAAGTTTTTGACATGAAGGATTTGGGTGAAGCAAACCAGATCCTTGGAATGCAAATAAGGAGAGGCAGAAAAGAAAAGAAGTTGTGGCTATCCCAAGAAGAATATGTGGAGAAGGTGTTGAAGAGGTTCAACATGGACAAGGCGAAGCCAGTGACTACTCCATTGGCGGCTCATTTCAAGCTTTCAAAGGATTTGTGTCCTTCTACAGAGGAGGAGAAAGAGTTCATGGCAAAAGTGCCATATTCATCAGCAGTTGGGAGCTTGATGTATGCAATGGTGAGTACAAGACCTGACATTGCTCATGCAGTGGGAGTTGTTAGCAGGTATCTACAAAACCCAGGAAAGGAGCATTGGAAAACAGTCCAGTGGATACTTAGGTATCTAAAAGGTACATCCAATTACTGCTTATGCTTTGGTGGTGCTAATGTTGATGTACAAGGTTTTGTCAATTCAGATCATTCAGGAGACAGAGATGGTAGAAGGAGTACTACAGGATACATTTTCACTGTAAGTGAAACTGCAGTTAGCTGGATTTCTAGGCTGCAGAAGGTGGTTGCTCTTTCAACCACAAAGGCATAGTATGTTACTGTAACTGAAGCAAGTAAAGAGATGATTTGGCTTTAGAGGTTTATGGAAGAGTTGGATAGGGTGCAAGAGAATAGCATATTATGGAGTGACAGTTAAAGTGCCATTCATCTAGCGAGGAACTCGGCCTTTCATTCAAGGACAAAGCACATTCATCTGAGGTATCACTTCATTCGGTCTGTTTTGGATCGAGGATGGGCAGTTGAAGCTTGACAAGATAGATGGCAGTAAAAATCCTGCTGATATGTTGACAAAGGGAGTTGACAAGGAAAAGTTGGGACTTTGCTCAACTTTGATCAATCTTCATGAATGATGATTGGTGGTGGTACTTGAGCAATAGGTGCTAAGGGTTCTGGTTTTTCTCTGGAGTGATGGAATCAGTCTTCAAGTGGGAGATTGTTGTTGCTGAAGCCTGATTTGGTCCAGAAACTGCGGTTGAGAACTTCAGAGGGCCATCTAGGCCTCGAAAAGATCTCGAAATGCCGATAACTGGAGGGGCTCCACGTCGAAGGAAAATGGAGTGGTGTTGGGCTCGTCGAGTTCTTCAAAATGAGTACCTTTTGAGTCATGTGTTATGTTTTGGTCCGGCCTAAGTTTTTGGGCATTTTTGGGCTATGGGCATTTGTGTACTTTCTGGGTTAGGGTTTTCTTATTTATTCTTTTTATCTCTTTGAGATAGGATGATGAGGGTTTTGTAATACTTCAGAGACATAGTGAAATCCATTCTACTGCTTAGCTGTGGATGTAGCTTCCATATTGGAGGTGAACCACGTAAAATCTCTGTGTTGTGCGTTGTGTGTTCTTTTCTATTTCGTTTTTCTTCCGCAAATCGCCATTCTGGGCGTTGTTTTCATAACAAATGTATGCCACCACTTACTTTCTACAGTTCTTACCTCATCCATACAATTTATCTTTGGATTATACTTGCTTTTGAGTTATGGTTATCAAAGCATCTACGATATTCTGTACCCACCTTTCTTGTTTTCTAGTATGCTTTCTTTGAACTGAAGTTCTATCAACCACAAAACTGCAATGATTTTTGCTCTGATGTTAACCCTATTTTTCTCAAAATTATTATCATAGATACACCTCCCGAGACATGAGCGGGTTCTGACCAGGATTCATCAGAGAGAGAGAGAGAGAGAGCCCAGAGATAGATGAAACAAATAGGACAGATTGAAAAGGGGGGGGGGGGGAACATACCGGTCTGGCTGTTGTTGTTTCTTCTGCCTTCAGAGTATGGAAATCGAAGCAAAATGGCGTCTACAGATCAGTCCCCTTTCCTGTTCTTGCTTCTTCTGCTTTCAGATCAACGAAGACGATGAAATGAATGATTTATAATTTGAGGTTTTAACCTTAAGGGTATTATGAAAACTTCACCCAGTTATAAAAGAAATTTTACCGTTATAAAAGAGTTAAGAGTGACTTAACAGCACAGACAACGTGGGGAATGACAACCGGATATGATATCCCGATCCAAATATAATATCAATAATATAACTATGACATGACTTTATGATCTTTGTAATCTTGCCTTGAGCCATGAGCTCTCACGTTATCTATAATATATCCTACTTACTAATAAAACAAATATTTAACTGTGACATGACATGCATCACATAAAAAATATCCTGTCACCAAATCTGAGTTGTATTCTGAGAATGATACCCTCAAGAGTCGAGACTCAAGACCGTCTCGTCTCAATTGGTATCGCTCTAAGGGGTAGAGCTTTCTGCAAGGTGATCCCAAACTTATCGGTCATGTCCATGTCCTTGGGGCTCAGCCCATCTTCAATCTTCCAATCAAACGATTGCAAAAGTGAAGCCAAAATCAGGTGCAACATCCGCAACGCAAGTGGCATCCCTGGACATATCCTTCTTCCAGCCCCGAATGGGATGAGTTCGAAGTCTTGCCCTCTGACATCAATCCCAGACGACTCCTGCAAGAATCTATCAGGAACGAACGAATCCGGGTTCGTCCATATGCTGGGATCTCGAACAATAGCCCACAAGTTCACCAGCACTTGGGCATCCTTGGGCACAGTGAACCCACAGATCTCCACTTCACTTTCGGCTCTGTGAGGAATCAATAGCGGAACTGGTGGGTGCAGCCTCAAGGTCTCCTTCACCACTGCTTTTAAGTAAGGGAACCGAGCGATATCAGTCTCCTCCGCTGGTTTCCCCTTACCAACATTTTCTTGGAGCTCCCATTGAACCTTCGTCATTGAGTCTGGGTTATGGAGTAGCTCTGCCATCGCCCACTCTATTGTCGTAGAGATCGTATCGGTCCCAGCTACAAATATGTCCTGAAGTTGTACATACAAGCATACAATTTGAGATGAAGGAATAAATAAGAGGGAATTTGGGAAATGGGTACTGACCCCAAGCAACGATTTGATAGCGGGACGGCCGATCTCGGAAGTGCTGTCTAGGAAGTGATCGAGTAAGACATCTAGAAGATCATTATTCCTCGTGGGAGGAGAAGGAAGTGAAGCTCTGGAGTACAATCGTTGGTCGATCATTTCGTCGAACAGCTTGTATAGTCTTCTTGTATAAATCGTCGCACGGCGCTTTATACCCTGCGGGTCTAATGGTCTCAATACAGGAAAATAATCCGAAAGATTTGGCTTTCCTGCTTCTTCCATCATTCCCCACACCGCCGCTTTGAACTCCTGTGTGGTCTCGGAGTCTGGACGGACCACGTCAACGGAGAAGATGGTGTTCGATAGCAGGTTAAGGGCGGTGGTGAATGCAGCCTGACCAATGTCAATGGCTCGTCCCACCTGGGCACTTTCGCGGACATGAGCGAGGAGCTCTCTTACCTTCTGGCGCCGAATGGATTTGTTGGCGTCAAGTATCTGTGCGTTGAAGATATGATTGTTGCAGAGCTTGCGAAGGTTTCGCCACTGGGAGGAAGGAGGGAGAAATATCATGGACCCCTGGTGGTGGTTCAGAACCCGAACGGCATCCACGACAAATCGACCGGAGAGGGCCTGGTCGTGGGTTTGGAGGACCTCTTTGGCCATGGTGGCAGAGGAAGCAACTACAGTGGTCACGCAACCGAGTTTCAGAGTCATGAGTGGGCCATAGGTCTTAGCGAGTCGGGCGAGAGACTCGTTGGGTTTGTTACCGAGTTTGAAGAGGCTCCCAACGATGGGGAGAGGGACGGGGCCTGGTGGGAGCCTTTTGTGTCTCATGCCAAGGATAAGGACGGAGATCCATGCTCGCTGACTCCACAGCACCAACAAGAGACCTATCACCAAGGTAAAGAAATTCATTTTATGCTCTCTCTTTCTCTCTCTCACAGCCAGCCTCTAGTTTTTGCTCTTCTGCTATTCGGATGATAAGGGCATACTCTGTACTCTGTATATATCACGTTTAGAAAAGGAGAGCCAAATTGAAGTCCCTTTCCTCTACAAGGACGTGCTACCTTGTCCTCTAATGCCCAATTGCTGGGTACTCGCTTGGATTTTGGGTTCAGTCCAAAGGACTGAATAGACATATATCAACTGGGAACTTAATGCACTCGGAAAGGTCTACTTTGAACAGCCTTCTTTTGCAGGATTGTCGTGGGTAGAAAATTACTGAAATCAAACTCCAAAAGAATATCCCAGAATATACTCACATCAAAGCCTACAGATACTGCAAAATAAATCAGCTCATGGACATTTCAATAAAAAAATAAGGAAAAGAAGCATACAAATATGCAGAAATCAAACTCAAACTAGCCTAGGAAAACAGAAGAAAAAACTGAAGAATGAATCCAGCTTGAGAAGCTAAAATCCCTGATGAAACCTTTTGTTGTGGCCACAAGCTCCACCCTGCTCATATAAAGAATGTTAAAGGGAGACAAAGTGGAAATTAAAGAGATGGAATGTGAAAACAATATTTGTAAACAAATTGAAGGTTTTGGATACAGGAAAAGAGAAAATAAGAGATAAATAAATAAATAATAGAAACATTTGACCTGCTGTCCACAATTGAGTTGAATCATAAGAAGAAGATTGCAAAACCAAAAGCAATAAACCAACCCTGGAATTATGGTCTTCGTTTCTGATTCTACCCTGTTACGTTATTATCTCCCCTGGTATTACGGTTCATATGTTTCCCAGTTTCTGTTCTGGCAACAAGAGGTTAATAGAGCTTTCGTCAAAGCTGCAGTAATGTGCAACAACTCATCTCCCCAACAGCTCATCGTAACCCTTTCCCTTTGTTTTTCCCATCTGAGACCGACAAAAATTATAAAAAAAAAGCATCAAACCTCATCCATTCGATTCCCACAAGTCCCCTCTATCTGATTCCCTAATGCCAATTCTTCCCACTGTTCTCCTTTGTTTTTCTTTTTCTGTAACTTCGATCAACATCAATCCTTTCGCCCAGGGTTCCGCCAGAGCCAAAAAAAAAAAAAAAAAGCAGCAAACCTCATCCCTTCGATCCCCACAAGTCCCCTCCATCTGATTCCCTAGTGCTAATTCTTCCCACTGTTCTCCTTTGTTTTTTTTTTTCTGTAACTTCGATCAACCTCATTCCTTTCGCCCAGGGTTCCGCCAGAGCCAAAAATAAATAAATAAATAAACCTAAAACAGCGCAGATGAGAAAGAGAGTGCGAGACAGAGAAAGAAGAATAGCAGAGAGACATCAAGAAGCCAAGAAAAAGAGAAAGTGGTGGAAGACGTACCTGGTTGATCCTGAACGTGAGAGGGACTGAGATTGGAAGAGAGGAGATCGTCGAGAGGGAGAGTACTATGAAGGGGCTTTGAGACGTGAGAGGGACTGAGACAGGGAAAGAGGAGATCGTGGATTCGTGGAGAGGGAGAATAAAGAGAGAGATATGGTCAGTGGAGGTATCTCTCGTGGAATAGGAGGAATCAATTTAGATTTTTCCAAAAAAAATTATTATAAAAAATTGAGTTATTATAAAAAATCGAGGATAAGGGTACTTAAGATTATGAAATTATAAGAAAAAATGACATAAACATTAAGAATTGAAGAATGAAATTTTAGATAAGAATGAAGTGTAGAATAGGTAACTGAAAGATTTGCCACTACATGCTTTTATATGATAGTATGACTAGTATATATGTGACCATATGTAGATCCAAAAGAGACTTTTTATAGCGGAGGATCGGTTGTTATAATATTTTCTTCTTGATGAAGTTTGGTGTTGTGAAAGTATAAAATTTACAGCATTGTTACTTGTAATTTCCAAATTAATCAAAAGGAATTAAAGGCTTAGCAAATTGTTCCAAAACTGTGTAAATAGCAATTTGCTTGAAACAAGTAATAGAACCTGTTCAACCCAAAAATCAGACATTGTTTTAATAGTTTCATAATCATGTAAATTATATATTAAAGCTAATCCTTCTCTATTTTAATTTTTTTGGTTTTGTTGTCTGCATATTCTTCCAAATCAATGATCTTGTTCTTTCCCGCATCTTCTTTTTTGATTTTTTCAGCAACAATTCTTCTTGATATTCTACTTTCATTGTTTCTGCTATCCATTTTGAAGTAGAAATAGTAAACCTTGAACACGCAAGAATGTAATTTATTTTTATGCTGCAAAACAGAGAATAAACATTAAAATAAAGTAATTTAAATATTAAGTGTATTAATTAAGTTAAGTACTTAAGCGAAAATTTGTTTTTACCTTCTCTGTTGATTCTGCATATTCACTTGGTGAGCATCCTATAACTGTTTCAATGTCATCAAATACTGTAATAGTTATAGTGTCTAATGAATCTATAACCCTGAATCTTACCCTGAATTAAAAAAATAATTTAAATTAAAAATATGTTTAACTTAAACATTTTGTTATTTTTGGAATTTAAGAAAGAAGTTCTTACTTCGGTCTACATTTTTTCATTGCGCATAGCACCGTGTCTGGTCAGCACGGTCCTGCCGCGCAGCTCGACGCATAGTAGAGGATTTACGTACTCCTTTGGGCAGTGGCACCCTAGAGATAATCCAATGACATTTGATGGTTGCGGGGCACACCATAAAAATGTCCATGTCCAACTTTGCTCTCCAAATAAGTGTTCTATGTACCACTTGTCTTCAAGAGTTTTCTATGGGCCACTTGCTTTGTCATGCTGTCTTATTTAAAATGCTTGCTAAGACTCTTGGGAGTGAGGATTTTCATCTTCTCAAGTGCGGTACATCACACTTAAGAATTCAACAGTAAAAATATTGGGAGTGATGTCTTTTTATCCTCTTAAGTGTTGGGTGGACAGTTGGATTCTCAAGTGTGGGGCACTGCAGTACACCACATTTGAGAGGATAAATTTCTTGAGAGTGATTAATCAATAGCGATAGCAAATTAGCAATATCAAGCATGATGAAGGTTCAAGTAAGAGGAATCAACCAATGGGATTGGCCTAAACCAATTCCTTTTTTAAGAAAAGGAAGAATAACCTTATGACCTTGTTTGGTTTGTTGGGTTTCGATAGGATGGAAATGAACAATGAAGGGACGTTTCCATAAACATGAAAAAATACGTTTGGATACAATGGGGTGTGAAACTCATGGCAAAATGTATGTGTTTGGTTACAAAAAATTGAGAAACTTGTCAAAAACCCTGAGCACATCAGTTCTCTATTGCGTATATGTTTCTTCCTAAAAAATCAACCAGAATTTTGCATTGTTCATGTGAAAAAAAATGCACTGGTCACTTCACCTTCTTCTGGCTGTCGAGTGGGGGTAAGGTGGCCATTACGTGCACCCATGTGTCTGGACCGCTCAGGCCACTATGGGCAGCGCACCGTAGAGGATCTAAATTGCCACCACCCCACCCTTACAACTCAAAGTTTGTCCCCCCAACTTTCTCATAGCCTCGCCTCCGCCCCCATCCCCCTCTACAACCACAGCCCCTTGTTCCCTCAATCCACCCAACCCCACCCTCTGCAACTCAAAGCCCGCTCCCACACCCTACAACTTCAAGCCCAAACGGACCCCACCCCCACAACCTCTCAGCTCCCTCACCCCCACTCCTTCAGGTATGGCCCAGCTCCCTCGCCCCCACCCCTTCAGGTATGGTTCATAAGCTCCCTGTTCACCATCTCTCTCTTTCTCGTTGTTTCTGAAGGTCATTGATCTCTCTCTCTCTCTGTCTCTCTTTAATATACCCCATCCTTAGATTTTTAACAAGAAGTAATATCCTTCCAAGGTGGCTCCTCTGCCAGTGCTGGAATCTTCGATGAACATCACCAGTATCGCTCTTCTCCAAGATATTAAGAAATCTGAAAGTAAAAATATCTTGTTAGAGTTTTAAATGATTTTAAAATATTAAGATTTAAAATATTATTTTGTTTTATAAAAAATGTATTAGAGGGTTGAGTCATTTCCTAATAGACACCTAAATAACCAATGGATATGCCTACTGAAAAACTTGTATGAATGGCTACCAAACAAGTCTTGTAAGAAAAAACATGATTTGGAACATATCTTTTGGAGAGATCCCTTAGTGATATCTCTTCCTCTCCTATATAAAGAGAGGAGATCTTGTTCATTTAATCTAACACTGTTAAAAGAAATCTTGAATCTATTTTCCTCTCTATCATAGTGTGTTTGTGTCAATGAATTAATGAGTATAGCGTTTAGATTTTTTTATGTAATCACATTTCGGGGTGCACCGTATATGATTAGAAAATTATTTTATCTTAGAAGTATAAGCGCATGGTCAACCCAGATTGCACAAATTGGGGTGCTTAAAAATCTTAAAATAAGTATTCAATACAATTCAACTTTACAACCTTCAACCTTCTATTTTGATGATACAAGAGAATGTATTTTGATGCAAAACAATTCTTACTTCAACATGTATAAGGATATTTTCAGACGTACAAACTGCCATATAAACAGAAAAGTCTTATACTACTGCCTCTATTACATTATATTTCTAACAAACCTCAGAAAGAAAAGCAAAATAGTGATCCACATTTGATTTCAATTAACTAAAAGATTTTCTAACGAAATCTGAAGTCTGAACAGAAACTCCGATCAGAGAGGACTTTCAACCAGCTCCTTGATAAGCTTCAACAACCAAGTTTCTACAATTTCAAGGCAAATACCAATTAAAAAAGAGGGCAAAGACCAGCGATCCTCTCCGAAATCTCTGCCTTTGTTACTTTTTGGGTTTAAGAGGGAAAAAGAGTTGCTGGCTGTGCTTTGTTTAGGATTTTATAAAAAAAATAAAAAGTGCTTGTTCAGGAAATGCCAATTGCCAGCGGTGATTGTAGTTGTCTACATTCGATCCATTTTTTTAATAAGAAGTAATATCCATCCAAGGTGGCTCCTTTGCAACCGCTGGAGTCTCCGATGAACATCACCAATATCGCTCTTCTCCATGATTTTTTTGACCAAACACCGATTTTCAAAGAGAGAGAGAAAGGTGGATTTTCAGGAGAGGTTTTTATGAGGGTTCTTGGGGGAACTCGTGTGAAAAGCATTGTTGGAAAATTAGGTTTTGTGATGCGACTCATCTTTCATAAAATCTGACAAGTTGAACGAGTCATGTATTGTATGCTGTGTAAATTTAAAAAAATAGATAGACATCCGAGTCGAACCTGAACATGAACGAGTCATGTATCATTTTCATACATTTAATTTAGGGAAACAGTTTTTTGTAGGGGAGTTGGGGGAGTGTGGCCTATGCTAGCACTCTCATTTGTTTATCTCTCTTCTCATTAAAATAAGTGGGCAGAGGTGTCTTTTCACATGAAAAAGAGAGAGATAGACTCATGAGAATGCTGGTATAGACCACACTCTCGGACAACAGAGAACTTCTTCCTTTTATTTTAATATGTTTAATATTAATAAAACTGAAAATCATGATTAGAATCATTAGATAGACATTAACAAAGTCATGTATTGTATACTGTGTAAACCTAAAAAAGTAGATGGGCACGTGTAAGAATCAATCATTAATTTCCTGTTGACTCCTCGGAAACCATCAAACAGCATAAGCCTTATTTAATATTTCTTCTCACTAAAATCTCTTATTTTATTTAATATTTTCTCCCATTACCCAAGATTTATCTCTTCTTCCAGACTTCTTTTTCGATACATTTCACATCGGCATTTGTGTTAGTCTAAATCGATCCGAATAGGGATAAAATCCCAAAAGCCAGGATCTCCATAGGACGTTCAAGAACACAATCAAATAAATAATAGAAAATAGGGATAGAACCACTGACCTTGTTTCGCATCCATAGTGATAATGATTGCAGTGGAAAATAAAGAACAAAGATATAGGTGCTTCCCCTCTATTCCCAAAGTAACTAGCCTGATGAGAATACCGAATGCGCAGGGACGACGAACACTGAATATCTCCCTCTCTTTCTAGAACGCACTCCTCAATAGCAATTGAGAATAATAAGTTGTGATGGGTAGAGGGGGGACCTAGCTCTCCTTATATAGTAATCCCTATAGGGTCTGACTCATCACAGTCCCAATAGGAATCTATCTGGCCCACACTAAGCCAGTCCACATTAGACTTCTAATATAACTTAATGACCCCATTTTATTAGACCAAAACCCTAATTAGCCTGGTTTAGGGATTTAATTATGTCCATATAGAATTTTATTAGAACTAAAATTCTAACATTCTCCCACTTGGACTTACATTAAATTCCTTATTTTTAAAAGGATTTAAAAACAGTTTTGACCAAAACAAATCACAGGCTAACAACTCTTTAAGAAAACTTTATGTGCACAATTTTTAAAATAAATTGGTCTAGAGGTCATATTAGAAAGTCAATCCTATCCCATAGAGTTTTAGACACCGAATCATGGCGTGTAATCGCATCTATGATCAAGCGACACGAGCCTTCCATGGTCACGAGAGCCCTCAACTCTACTAACATGGATACAATGTGGTAGTGTGGCAACGAGATAATAGTCACGCAGTGATTCCTTATGTATTATCCGTTTATCAGTCCAAAATTTCTCTTCTTTAAGTGGCACAGGCTCACTAGAGAAATAAACTTCGTGATTCTAACGAATCTGTATGTCTCATCAGAAATAACT